>NC_086251.1:48482099-49135432 GCF_021018805.1 Prinia subflava | reverse complement strand
CATCTCTTCTTGTAGAATGAACTAAGAGCCAGGTTCAAAGCTAACACAAAGGACGTGTGCTTCCTGCCAGCTGGAACTCCTTGCTAAAGAATATTGAGGGCTCTGTGTAGTTCATGTAGATTTAAGGGGAAACTGGACATGTATCTGGAAGAAAGATTCCCTGAATATTAAACAGATGGACAAGTCCTATCAGGCTCAGGAAACAGCCTGAACTGAAAGTAGCTGGAGGCTGAGAATATTAAGGAGAAATTATTTATGCTTGCCTTACTACCTATGCATCTGTGCCAACTGCTGTAGAATAGAGGATACTTGGGCTGGGTACAGTGGTATGAAGTGGAACAGCTGCTGGTGTCTGTGTGTAGTGTCTGTAGGACACTAAGTCATTGGTTTCCTTATCCCTAGGTAGAGCAGGAGTTTTCAGGCAGCAGTGCATTTCTCAGGAAGTACTCTGAGGTAAGAGGACTAAATCCAGACTAAATATTTTTTCTCAGCTGGATCGCTGACTCAGTGGTGCAGGTATGATTTTTGTCAGGCATGCTGGTGACATACAAGCAGCAGCAAAACCCTGCTAATGAGGCTGGTGTAAGATGCTATATTGCTCTGCTCTCTCAAATAGCTAGATTAACTGCGTGTTTGCTTATATCCTGGAATGTGGTCAATAGCAAATCAAGGGGGGCATTGATTTTTAGTAAAACACTTCAGTAACTTACACAGGAATATTGTGTAGCAAGTTCTAAAGTGCTTTTCTGCTGTTTCCCATCCAAGTGATTTTTCACGGTGCGTTTGGTAAGGAGTTATTAACTGCAAACAGATTTAAGTTCTGAGAACTCCCTAGATCTAAACTGATGCTTGTCATTCAAACACTCCAAGATGAATCACGTACCAATGTGAATGTTCACAGCCAGTGCAATTCATTTGGAAGGATGCATTTAGCATTACACAAAACACAGCCACCCATCCCCTTGACAGTCCTTGCTTGTCCTTGTTTTTGAAGGAGAAGGAGGAGTACATTTATTCTGAATGGTAAAGTTTAAAAGTACATTTTCTTTTTGAATGCCAACCTATTCCTTTTCCATGTGTGTTTCAAAAACGTCTCTGACACTTTGGCTCCATACCCAGGTATTCCAGCTGTTATTCTAAGATGGTGGAAATTAAAATTCTGTTGACTTCACTGGAGATTTGCCAGTTTTTCTCGGAGGAAGATTTGATTTCAGAATATTTAGTGGAGGCTGGATCTGACACATGCACTGCAGGCACGGTGGGTGCTGGGTGGTAGCTGTACTGATGCCAGTAGCTGGAGTGATTGGGAAAGGGAAATTCCACTGTGTAGCAAGGGTTGTGGTTCCAACCTTCTCATCTTTCTCATCATCAACCTTACATCTCATATGGAAATAATATATTCAAGCTGTGTCTTTCAAAGGTGGAACTGTGTTAGACTGTCCTTTTCTAACCCTGAATGGTGAGCTAAAGGGTTGGAAGTGTCCTGACTCCAGGACCCTGATCACTTTGAGTCCAGTAGAACAGAGATTTGAACCTTGGCCTTCTGAATTTCCTGTTGGTGTCATGGTCTCAGGTCACCACATCCTGAAAGCATCTCTTTTTCACATCACAGATCTAAAAAAAAATCTTGACGTACTAAAATTGAAGTGCTATTTTTTTCATAGTCAGAAAAGCAGTCAGTGCCTCAAATTTTCCATGCTTTTTCCAAATGTATCATCTTTCCTATTAAAATTTACTGTGTCTCCTTCAATTTTTTTATCCTTGTGGCAGTTTCAGGTCGAAAGTTGGCGGAAACACCAATTTAATGTAGTGCTTTTGGTTCACCAATTTGAGTTTCCTGGCTGATGGCACCAAATAATGTGGTGGGTTGAGCACTGGCTAAATGCCAAGGCACCCACTAGCATCACTTACTCCTTTCCTGCTGCAAGATAGGATTAGGAAAAGAGCAAAGCAAGCTCAAAACTTTAAAGAGTATAAAGAAAACTTTATTTAAACAGAAATAGAAAAGGAAAAAAATAATAAGAATCAGAATAAAAATTTCAGAACACTTCTCCCACCAGAAACTTCTTTTCTTTCCCACTGACAATGTACAGAGACAAAACTTAAGACTTAGGTCAGTTACTACCTCTAAAATATTGTCTTTCATTAGTTCACTTAGGAAAAGGAGTCTCTTTTGCTAAGTTATGGAGACTTCTCCACAAGAAACAGTTCTCTTGTGGCTTCAATTTCACAAATAGTATCCGCCTGGAAATCTGCAGTTATAAAGTCCCTCCCATCTCATGCAGCCTTCCCACAGCTGTCTCCATGGTCCATGTCAAACTCATGGGATACTATTTTTAAGGATGAGCTGTTCAAAAGCAAAGGTTCTTCTCTATCTCTGAGATAATTTTCATCTCTAGGAACAGAGATCGTCTTTTTTCCCTGGGGGCAAAGGGTCTTCATCACTCTCATCTTCCTCTCTCTGTTTAAGTTCCTCATGAGATCACAGCTACTTCAACACTTACGTGAATGTAAATTCAAATTGTGCTGCTGTAAAGCAGTACAAATGCCTTTGCTCATATCTGCAATTTACTTGAATGTAAATTCAAATTGTACTGCTGTAAAGCAGTACAAATGCCTTTGCTCATGTCTGCAATTTGAACACTCCATCTCCCCATAATGTTTCCATGAATTAAAGGGATGTTTTTAGCATATCACAGCCTATCACCATGGCCTTACAAAAGAATTTCAGCCTAAGACTAAGGCATTTCCTCATTCTCCTCCCATCTAGGACTTGACTCCTGTTTTACTGACCTTGGTGTCTTCATGTTGTTTCTCTACATGTCTTCACTCTGTCCTCTTCTCTCACTTGAGGGGGATCAATGTTCTGCAAGTTTCACCTGTGCAATGAGTTCATATTTCGCCTGCGGAAGGTCATGATGGTTTTCACCTGGCAGTGGCCGAAGCAGTCCCGGTGATGGTTGCAGGCTGTGCTGGGGCTGTGCCAGCATCTCGGGGCCCAGCCCGGCCTGCCAGGCCATGCTGGAGGCGGGGGAACCAGCCCAGCAGCAGGATGGTACCAGCTCCTGGGGCCAGCCCGACCGGGACAGAGCCCCTCGGCCTCCCCTCTCCCTGCCTGGCAGCCACTGGAACCCAGCCCAGCCCGGCAGAGTCCCCGGGAAGGGGCCCGGCCGCATCGAGGACACCAGGCCAGGCCTGTTACCTCTTCCCAGGCTGTAAAAAAAGAGAACTTTTCCTGCGGTTGGTTTCTAACGTGTGTTAACAGAGGAGTGTTCAGCTTTCTAGTGGTTTAACAAGATGTCAATATTCAAAACTAGTCGCTGAGTGGTTTTTTCAGGCACGGAGGAAACTGTTAGCAGCTTCTCTTAAAAAATCACTTCTGTGACTGGCTTCTTCCCTGCTCACTAAAAATCAATTAATACAAAACCAGCACAATCCTTTAACACCACCACCAAAAAAAAAACCCCAAACAACCCCAAACAAAACAAAAAACAGAAGAAAACACCTCACTGATTGTTCCAGCAAGCACAAAACACTGGAACTAATGTAGGTTTCATGTCACAACAACTTGGGCATATAACTAATGAATCCATTTGTAAGATACCTGCTGACCTCCACAGACAAATAGTTCCTGATTCTGACTTTATTTAGTTGTTCCTGTGCATAATCCCACTACAGACACTGAAATTAGTGATAAATCTCCTGTGGATTTCAGTGTTTGCAGGTTGAGGCCTTCATTTATTAAGAGTTTATCATTGCAAATTTGCTGAAAACACCAAACCCTCACAGCTCCTGTGGGCCTCATTTTCAGTCCTGCAGAGGCATCATAATACCATGTTTGCCACAGCTAAGTCATTCCCATGACAACAAATGGAGTTTAAAATACAAGATTCTGACCTTGCTGTGTGATCAAACAAAATAGAGAAGCTGGGCATCGAAGATAAAAGTTCATTGAACACAAATACCTATAAACACAGCGAGCAGGTGGGAGAGAAGCAGCAGATGAAAACAAAATATTTTTCCTTCTCTGAAGTTCTGCCCCAAGGTAACTGTCCCTCCACAGGTTTCCCTAGTGCTAGGATCTGCTATGGTTACCCTGAGTATCCTCCTCTGCAGAAAGCTCCAAGCAGAGCAAATGAGAGCTTGTTAATAAATCCATTTTGCATTAATTCTTTCTGGAGGATGAGCTGTGAAAAGCAATACTGTTTTACAGCTTCTTCCAGTGTATCTAAAAGCAAGGCACTTTGAGAAATGGGAGAATGGGCACTTTGAGAGATTGAAATGTTATTTGAGTTGCATTAATAGTCTTTGCTATAGAAATCAAGGCATAGTCAGTGAACTGCTCTGAATCAAATGCTGGATTGGTAAAAGAATCAGGGTAGGAAAAATATTAGTGTCTAACTGGCAGTGTGGTCATCATGGAAAACCAGTGACAGTGACCATAAGATATCTGCTCCCTGGGCTGTGGCAGGAACAGACTCAACAGAAACACTCACATTTCCCACCAGTTCATAGGCAGAAAAACGTAACAGGGCTTCTGGCATCTGGCCTGGCAGTGAAAGAATAGTTTCAGATTGAACTAGCTTTCAAAACCAATTCTTAAGGATTGACAACACTAAAAAGAAAGTTTTAAGTGTTGCTAGGAGGACTGGTGGGCCTCACAACTGTGTCAGTGAGAGGTGGATTTCTAAGTCCCAGTTTGAGTTTGAGGATTCCAGGTGCAATGAACTATTGAATAGTCACTCTCAGAATCCTACCCTGTAACAGCATCAGCATTAAGACTTACTGTGCTTAGTGGTAGATCAAACAGCATGGTTTGAATTGTCCCAATGCAAAATTAACTCTAACTGATCTTCCACTGACAGAACTTCACCTGTTACTATCTACAAACAAATTATATCTAATATCTACTATCTTGCTCATGGATTCTGGAACCTGCAAGGGTCTTTTTCTTTATAGTTAGGGTGCTCTGATAAATGTATTCATCATGTTGCTGCATATTGTGGATGCAATGAAGAATTAAGAATGAGAAATCTTTGTCAGTGAAAACAGCTCTAAATGACAGTGCACTGGTTTACACTGAATGCACCAAGAAGTGGATGTTCTATGGTATGGCATGGAGAAAGATTTCAGCTCCAGACTAGAGAAGGGAAAGTCTCGTTTTAGTGCAGCTACATATGCCTTGTACTTTGACAACAGGTCACAATAGGAGCAGATGATATCTGCAAGGCAGCCAGGTTGGTGAAGCTTTGATTTCATGGGTAAATAATCACTGTACCAGGGGAACTTGCCCAGTGGTGCACAGTCAGTCCTACTCACACCCTGGCATGTACACTTTATCCACTGACACTTCCAGTGTCCAGGGATCTGAGTTTTCCTTGGCCTTAGTGAACAAATTACAACCCAGATACTGTGGGCCAGAAACGATAGAGCAAGCAGCTGTTGCTCTGCTGCCTCTACATCTGCCTGACACAATAATTAAATCTCATCAGCCATTCAGTATAATGGAAGCAAACCAACTACAACAGAAGGATTTTGCAGCACAACTGTCTCATGATGTGTAACTGCAGCTGTATATTTATCTTTGTAATTAATTCTGTAAGCATTTATATGGAGTTACAAGGGACTAAGTAATTTAGAAAGCAGGGGAAGAGACCATTAAAAATAGCAAAAGGCATAATTGCTTTTTTCTACCATCAATCTCCTCCATATCTTCTCTGCTGATGCTTCCCATGGACTATTTATGTTCATTATATTACCTTCTTACTAAAATTATCTCAGGTTTCATTTCTAGGTTGGCAAAAAGGCAACAGTGCTATAGTGGGACAAAGGCATTGCCTGTTAAACACCCCTTAGTGGGCAGAAGCCCTAATTTTGCTGCAGGATTGACATTGCCTGTGACTTGAATAAAATAAATTCATTTCTTTTTGTGGAAAACGTGGGTCCCACTTCAGTGGATGTTCTGTGCTGACATTTATGATGTAGGCTGGTACCTAATGTAGCTGATAAAGCACTGCATTTATGCTCGTTGTATAAATCCTTGTTTGATGACATAAGTGGGTTATTGAGCCCTTTTTATCAGATTTCTTTTCAAGAGAGTTGGGGTTTTTTTTGGAAACTCACACAGTTCAGCTCATTGGCAGGAGTTACCCAGGAATCTTGCCAGTGGAAATCTCCCTTCTTAATTAATCTTTTCTGAATTTTGAAGCCATAGATATATTCTCTCCTGGTTATGCTAAACCAGATCAAATTTATAAGGTTAACTGGCCTACTCTAGGTTTGCACCGGCATAAAGAAAGGTATAAGGGGTCTCTTTTGTGTGTGTCCTCTAGGGCTGCACAAAAATAGATGTGACTTTAATGTCTCCTTCACTATCAGTGTTGTGTTTCTCTCATTCTTCTGCATCACACAAAGTTTTAAGATGGGCCTGGTAAGGTATACTGAGGCAGGCTGCACTGTGGGGCCTTTTTTCGGACCTCCAGTCGTGTAGACCCCCAAGCCAATGCGTGGTGCTGCAGGGCAGATGACTAGGAGCTGGATGAGCTGCAAGTGAAGTTCCTTTGTGCTGATGGAGAGCAGAATCTGTTCCTCTCTTCCAGGCACCAGAACTCTCATTTTACTGACTGGAGAGTAGCAAACACAGACCTTCTGTGCCTATGGTGACTGAGGGGATCAGTCAGCAACTTGGAGGACAAGAATGTGTAACCCCCACTTTGTAAATGGAAAATGGGCTTTGAAGCAATCATTTTTTTCTAGAAAGTTAGCAGTGTTTTTCTTCTAGGAAACAACAGTTTCCAGCAGGGAATTCTTGAAAATAATGAAATATTCTCCTAAAAGACATCATTTAACTTCAGTCAGCTTCAGTGTGCCCAGCACCCAGGCTGGATCCTAGGCCGAGGAAAAGAGGGGCTGTTCTGACCTTCTCTCTGGCGGTCTGATGTATTTGAAGTAGACCTCCCCAGTGATTTATTTTTCTGAGCTGCTCTTTGGTTTGTGTTTTCCAGAAGCGCTCTGGAGGCGTGTGCTCCTACCTGCATCGCGTGTGCCGGGCAGCACTGCCACTGCAGCTGCTCCTGCTGCTGCTCCTGCTGCTGGCCTTCCTCCTGCCCCTGGCAGAAGAGACCCACAGCTGCACCCTGGCCAACAACTTCGCTCGCTCCTTCAAGCTAATGCTGAGATACGAGGCCCCACCTCCAACATAACTTCTTGGCATGGCACGAGGTGACTGGCAGAAGTGCAGACTCTTGGTTTTTAATTGCAGCCATTGTAGCTTTTAGGGCTTTTTACATGGCCATCATGTCAACCGGATAGATCACATAATTGCAACATAAGATTAATCCACTCTAATCAGGTATTTGAGCAAAATTAATATTTTTACATTTTTTTCTTATTGTATGTATAATATGTATATAGAGATTGTGTATGTATGTACATATATATATAAAAATGCATATCTGTGGTCAAACTAGCAACCACCATCTGTTCATCCACTGTCTTAAGGATAATTCTGCAATGTTACTGCCATCTTTCAGCAAGCAATACTGAAGGATGGTATTGTTGTGGGATTTTCTGGGTGATATTTAACATCAGATTCTTGTTTACAACTGAAGTCAGAGCAAGTATGAGAACATATGGTCATGCATCAGAGTGTAAAATGGAGAGCAGGCACAGTAGAATCATGTTTGAATTGAGTGGTTCACATTCAGCCCAAGGAAGATTTGGACTATTCTCTTTGAAATCTTGAGCTGGTTTTTGAGTATCTGGATTCAGGAATTGCAGAAGCTAATAGAAATGTCTCTACTGACTTCAGTAGAAGTGGGGGTGGACCTCCTCTTGTTCTTATTTTTTACCAGTTTTCCAATTACTGTATTTTCCAGCCCACCTGAATCAGGAGAGGTGGAATACAGTGGGAAGAAAGCTAGAAAAAAAAAAAAGAATATATTTTTTTAGCATCTCTCTAGCAGGAGAACTTTTAAAATCAAGTTGTAATTTTCTGAACAAATTTGTGAGCACTGAACAAAACCTTGTATTGCCAATCTTGTCTATAAAAAAGAGTTGGGTTTTTTGTTAGGTTTTTTGTGTTTATGGGGTTTTGTGGTTTCATTTGTTGGGTTTTTTACTTTATAAAGAGGCATTTGGTAACAGGCTATAAAGCCTGAACAGTGGGATGCAGCCTGATTCAGTGTCAGTAAAGCAAAAGTTGAAAGTACTTTAATAATACCACCCTGGAAACAAGATTCTTAGCTAGGATTCTTTTGTATTAATGGTTTATTGAAATTGTGTAAACTGATTGTATCAAAGACAGTCAAGCATAGATTTTTATGTAATCTAAACTGTAAAATTATGGCAACTTGTTACCTATTTACCTAACCCAATGCCTGCTTTATCAAATTTTGATACATTTTAACATTGCCTTTTAGTGTAAAAACAAATTTCACTTCAGAGTGATTAAGCCATTCTTAGTGGTGTTTTACCTAATTAATTCCTGAGAGAAAAGGTAATTTCTAAAAATTTATGCCATTTCTGAGAGCTGTTCCTTATTTTCTCATGGTTTTAGCCACAGTAGTAATCATGAAAAAAAAATTAACAGAAGAAACAGTTACTTTGCCTCTCCTGGCTATGCTGCACGAATTTCTCTTCTGCATATCAGTATAGGGTGCTTGGTGTTCTTTTCTGTATAAGGCCTAAAATAATATCGTAGCTGACAGACTAAGGGAGGAAGGCACTTATTTAACAAAATCATTAAAGTTCTGTTAGAGAAGCAAACTTGTGTAGAATTGGGAGGCATAACAGTACAGAGCTCAATTTAGGCACAGGATAGGAAAGCAGGCAGTGTGAAAGAGGAGCAGCTAAACATAGAGAAGAGAGGTGTCCATCAATTTGTAAAGCCTTAGAAAAGGAGTCACAATTAACAAAGAGGACAAGAGTACAGGCTCTATGGAGGAAAAAAAATCTCAGAATCTTTTTGGCTCCCCCTCCCTGCTACAGTATTGGTATTATTGTGTATTAAACAGCTTTTCTTCAGTTTTCCAGGTTTAAAATGGGGGGAGTAACAGGGCTTTTATCAGTGTTCTGAAGAGACTCTTCCACCACCAGGATTCTGTCACTGAGTTCCTAAAAATGTTTCTGACTAAACTGGATTTGCTAGTGTTGGATTAAAATGGCTAAAGTCTGCTAAAAGTGTAAAGAAGAGTGGAAATTAAAGGAGAGACAGCAGGGATGATGCAGATATCAGTCAAAGTGCCAGGGGAGCATGGAGCAGGAGCTGAGCTGAGCTGGGTTACAAACCTGACTGTCAGGAGATGGCAGAAGAGCTCTCAGAGCAGGCAGAAGGGACTGGAAGCAGAAGGGTGAGGAGAGTCCATGCATGCTGAGCAAAACACATTTACTTTAGGCAGCAAAGGAAGGCCTGCAATTTCTTTCAGGAAGGAGCTAGATGGAGAGAAGCTGTAATTTGTCAGAGAATGTGGCATATTAATTCCTTCTTTGCAACCATTCTTTTTGGTGGCAAAGGACAAACCTCCTCCTCTCCTGACGTGCAAGTGCCATGCACATTCCTCTAAAAATTGCTGCCAGCCCTGGGGGAAGAAACTCCTGTGGCTGCCCAGCAAGGAGTTAATCATCACACACACCTCCATGTCAAATTAAATCTTCTTTTAGAAAAGAAGTGTGGAGGAAGAGGGGCAGGAACAAAACCTGCTCTGTGTGGTTGTGGACATGCGTAGGTGTGCACACACCTTTCTGTGATGTAGCTACATTGCAGTTCTCTGGGTTTTGCTGAGCTGTTCCAGGTGATGAAAGTAAAATACCAATGACAAAGTAAAAATAACGAGGAATAATAAAGCTGCAAATGGAAAGCAGTAGGGAGATAGAAAAGTTTTTTCTGTGAAAGCACAAAATCTCACATCAGATTTCTTTCTGCCAAGCCTTTCTATCTGGGTGATTTGTACGGGTTCACAAATGCATTTGACACCATGGGAGTGTGTGACAGGGAGAAAAAAAATTCTGCACAGAGGGTCTTACAAG
This sequence comes from Prinia subflava, assembly GCF_021018805.1. Lineage (NCBI taxonomy): Eukaryota > Metazoa > Chordata > Aves > Passeriformes > Cisticolidae > Prinia > Prinia subflava. The sequence goes on along the minus strand of NC_086251.1, from coordinate 49,125,406 downwards.
AACAACTGCGTCATCACCTTGATGTTTCAGTTTGTGGAAGGTTTAAAAAAAAAAGAACCAAACATCTAAATTAGAAACACACTTTTGTTGCTGGGTTAGCAATCAGTTTATTTTGTAAGTCCCCTGTCTGTAATCTAGAAAAGTTTTGCTTTGAATCTCAGTCAATCCATTCTCATTAACTTAAATAATCCGAATATCTCACAGAATTGTTGAATATTTCTATTTCTTTGCAATGAAAACTATCCAAAGCACAGGAATATAATGTATCTATCACTGAAAACAATTTAAGTCGTCCATAATGTCATTTACCTCACCTGTCCAAAGCAGGTGTGAGATTTTTCTGGCAAAGAAAGAAAGAAAAAAAAAGTAAGCTTGAGATGTAAGTGCTAAATTTACTTTCTTTCTTATTCTCTTATGTTTTTTTTTTCCTGAAAAGTTTGTGATACTGATTCCTGGAAGTGTGTGTAAATATTAATCAAGTCAGTAATTGGAATAATGAAAACAAACTGCCCAGTCCAGCTTCCAGGAAACTGTACAAAGCTCATATTCCTCAAAACACAAACTAAATCATACTGTTTCCAAACCAGTCCTTAAAATCTTGAGCACAGTTCCTCATCTTCGCTCACAGATGATTTGGTAGTTATATGCTCACTTTTGTGCCTATAAAATCCCCAGCTCATACATCTCTGACATCCAGATGTAACTGAGATGTGTTATAGCTCAGGTTCACACTGGGGCCACTGCCTTAAGCCTTCCCTTGCCAAAACATGGGATACACAGAACCCTGGATGTGTCTGCAACTCAGGACTTGCACTGTTTTGCCCCATTCCAGGTTTTAGCAGCCACAGTCAAAGGGTGCTAAAACCCTCCAAAACATATTGGATATGTTTGAGGTTGTGAGTGGTTTGTGCACCTAGCCTAAACTCCATCCAGCCTGTTCACAGAGCTCTGCCCAAGCTCTTGCCTGCACTGTTGGACCCAGGAGTTGCTTGACCGCATTAATGACCCTGCAGTGCTGAGGGCAAAATCCTGCACTCCATTGCCCATGCATTACAGTAAGACATTACCCTAAGGCACACTTCAAACCCAGCCTTTGGCATGAAAGCAAGCCTCACTTGTAAACTGTAATTGATTTTGAAGCCTGATGCTTTCCAGAGAATTTTCCATGGCAGCAATAGAGGTAGAAAATTGCTATTGTGCCCCATGTCTATTAACAGCCCTTTCTCTGATTCCAGCCAGCAATTTAAATGGTATTAAATATTATTTATATATGACTTCTCCAGAAATCTCAGTTGTAAGGACATACATTAAAAATGTTGTATTCCTCTGCTAGCATTCAATCTCCAGAGTAGTCATGATTTCTACCAAGTGCTACTTTATTTGTACTGACCAAGATGCTTAAAAAGCTCAAACATTTGAGGCTGTAAATAAAGCTACTAGGCTAACTAATAAAACCACCTAGTGATCACTGAAAAATTTGGACAGCTTTTAGAATGGCTTTATGCTTCCCCTTAATCCCTTTTTGTTGGGGCATTTGTAGACCTTGGAGAGAAGAAATGTCTCCAAAAAATGGCCATCCCTAGATAGACAGATGGTGTTCTCTGCACATCAGAAGAAATAGTATTTTCTCTTTGGCTTCTCTAGACCTCAGGAGTTTGCTATATCTGATCGCCTTTTCAATTTTAAACAGGGAATGTTTTACTTTGATGTATGTGCATACACATCTCATTAGCACTAAAGAGATTTGAAGAACGAGTTCATGTACAGTAATTCTTTTAACCTGACAAGAGAGTGCATTGCCCTCTTTTCTTCAGGAAAAAAACCAACCAAAAGTGCTGTGTGACAGAGATTCCCAGACCAAACAAAGCCTTTTTGAATAATTAAAGATTACAGACTAAAACTAAATTATCCACCATAGGAAACTGGAAAAATAGTTCTGCCTTTCAAGAAATGCTAGTATGAAACCCCCAATAACCATGTCTTTGCCAGGCATGACAGATGTCTTTCAAGTCATAGGTTATATACCCAGCTAGCTGTAAGAGCTGCTTTTGGAGACTTTACTATCCCTTGGACAGTATTGTTTGCTAGACTGCAGCTGAAAACATGTTTGTCCAGAGAACCTCTACCAGGTTCTCCCAGAATTGCTGGGGGCTGTTGAGGATATTCTTAGCAGTTCCCAGATCATCAACCTGCTCTGAGCCATTACAAGCTTATTGCATTAATTTATCTGTCAGCGGTTGGCAACTCTCAGAAACCAGTTTATTACAATACTAAAAATAATATTTCTGGTGCAGGCAACATTATTCATTGAGAAATAAATCTTATTACTTTTGCCATATTTTTAAAAAGTTATCTATTGGTTCTACTGGAATATAAACAGGTTAGTTGTAGGTGTTGGGTAACTGCAGGCTGTTTTAGGCACAAGGCATTTTGACTTGTACGTGTCCATTTAAAAATTGTGGGATCATGTTACACTTGTTAAATGGTAAAAGAAAACAAAGATTCTTCAATTAAAAAGAAACAAAAACAAAACAACAAAGTAGAGTGCAATAATCTGTCACATAGTTGTTTTTTTAATTATCTCTTTCCTATCCAATTTAAAATATGAATATGAGTTATCAGTAGATGTGGAAAATAAGGAATATATATCAGGAATATACCAGCTCAAACTGTAGCCTAAATGACACCTCTGTCCCCTAACCTGCTTCAGCAAATGCCAGATTTTACCTCATTGTACCTGTGAGATGACAACCTTCCTCCTAGTAAAGTGTGGGTAAGGTGAAACTGCACAGCTTAAGGTGCAGCATCCCAGTGGAAGCAGCAGCAGACATTAGTTCTTCCAAAGGCAGCCTGGTGCAAGAGAGGAACACGTAGGTCTGGCATAATGAGAGCAGTCCAGGACTAATGACACAGGAACAAGGGCTTGCCAGCCCTCTCTGCCAGACAGCGGCCAAAGTTTTGACAGCGGCCGGCAGCACAGTTCAGTTTCATGTCCCTGACTGTGGAAGGAGGCTCCCCTCAGGGTGATTCACTCAAGCTGAGATTTGAGCCCTGGAAGTGGTTTTTTCTTTTCATTAAACACAGAAGAAACTGCTAAATTAAAACCCCTCAGTGACAGGTTAATGGTAGGTGGTGGGTGCTGATGCTCCAGGAAAAGATACAGGAAATGCTATTATAGATAGAAAGCTAGTCATGATGGCCTCTGTTCAATCCTCAGGAGGCAGAAATGCATTGTAGAACTGAAGTGGGAGTTTTTCTGTTCCTTTTCAAGTAAATGTCAGGTGTTGTCTTTAGTCTTCTGGATTTTAGGGGCAAGCCTATTCAGTGCCTTACTGAATGCTGCTGGCTTTCTGGCTTCAGAGCCATTTACAATCAGCAAGTTCCACATTTTTCCAAGTTGTGTGAAAAAGGTAATCCCCTGGACTGGTTTTGGATCAGAAACTTTTTCTTTGGGCCATGAAGATGGTTTGATTTTCCTTCTTTTGGCCACTTTGTGTTAAATCCAAGGAAGCAGAAAGACCAGTACTAAACTTTCCAGGCCATGTTTTGTGTTTCCTTCTTTTATGAGAGCAGAGGAGGTTTGGTTTTTTTTTCCTTTCCAAAGTAAATTATCCCAGTATTTTATTCTTCTTTTCCTGTTGCAGTTCTTCCACAGCCTAGGTCATTCCTATCACCTTAAGCATTTCCAGTGGTTGTTCTTCCTCAACACCTAGAGCAAAATATCTGGTCCAGTTTCACTAAGTTTAAAATCCAGAAATTTCTTCCCCCCTTGCAGTTCCTCCTGCAGATGCTCTGTCTGTTTCTGCTGTCCCGTGTGTCAAACCAGCCTTCATCACTATCTGGGGAGACTCTAGTCTTGGGCAGCCATCTCTTCCAAGTCTCCTGGCCACGTCCTGCCCTCATCTGCCTTCAGTTTTGGCTCAGGCACTGCCCTTAATAGTCACATCTGCAGACAGCAGTGCGAGGGTGTCACTTAACAAACAATTATTAATAATGAAAGCCTCGCTATTAGCATTGTTCATAGCCTGCCCAGAGCCTTTTTCTCATCTCCTCTCTAAGCAGGTTTTGATGTGTAATCCAATTACTGTGTGCAGAAAATTGCCCCTCAGTCAGCGCAGGGGGCTGGTGGTTCAGCTGCAGCTCTGTCACCCTCGCATTGTCACTGCTGGGGTACGAGCTCCCAGGTGCTGCTCAGCCAGGGTCTGTGCCCTTGAGCTGCCAGGAGTGTTCCACTGTCGTTGTTATAGACCCTAAATAAGCCAGAACTTTTTTTTTCTGACCTGGGGAGAATAAAAAAAAAGAAAGAAAACTAAAATGATCGCTTTTAACAAACTGATTTCGCAACTCATTTATCAAGCCCTATAGCAAGCCATTTATTTTAGCTCCTTTTTGCTCCATGAAAAGCTGTGTGTTAAAAGGGAGCGGTGAGTTTGGAGAGCAGTGCCACCGCCCTCAGCAGCACTTTGCTGGGAGGCCTCCCACTGGAACTCAGGGGTAGGAGCTGTTATTTCTCCTGAACTGATTCCCACCTTCAAAATCAAATTATTTCTTTTGTCAAGTCTAATAAGCACTGAACACCACAGACTTTGTTTCACTACAGATATGAATGAATGCCACTGTATGGCACTTTCTGTTGCCATGAAATATATATATGTATTATATATATGCATGTGTGTATATATATATATATGTATATGTAATAGGGAGCATAATTATTGTTCTACTTAAAGAAAAGTAACATTCCACTTCAATGTAACTTTTAAGTGCAGCTTTTAAGAGAAACCGTGTCTTAAAGGGAAGCTGGAAGAGTTTAGAGGTTTTAATGAGCTTTGATGAGATTCAATAAGCTTTGAGTTTGGGTTTCAGTCTTTAGGGTGGAAAAGCACCCAAGATGATTTTTCCATCACATTCCCAGATCAAAGGCTGTAAGAATTTAACCTGGGAGGCATTGCTTGAGTACTGGCTCTTTGTGAAGGTGTTTGGATGTTGCCTGTGCTAGGTGTGTGTCTGTCCTCAAACTCCAGCCTCCATTTTGTACATGGGCTTGACTGGAAGGCAAAAGACACACCTTTGTCTTGCTCCAAGACCCTGATGGTAATTTTTGCCTCAGTAGATATTTTCCTTTTGATCAGTCTGACTCTTTCAACTTTTTTTTTCCCTTTTAATTTGTGTTAACTGAGTTTATCGGGTGATTCCAGGAGGGCACGCTCCATCTGCCCAGCCTCAGAGCTTCCCTTTCAGCAGCATGCCTTCCTCTCATTTGTTTACTTGAATGTACTGGACCACTGTGAAGCAATTACACAAGCAATAATGCAGGTGTTGCATTTTTCTGTCACTGCCTTTCGTAAGACATAACTCTCCACTGACACTGAAAAGTGGTAGGAGCTGCATTGTTGTTTACTGGCAATATAACCCACATCCAATATTCCTACAGAGGTCCTCACTCCTAAGAGCCGTGGGCTGTCTCAGGCCAAATTTAATTCATAAGCCTGGATTTTGAACAGTTTTGGATCCCTTCAGCAACACTCCATCAATCTTGCTTCCATCAGGTTTTTTGCTTTTGTTTACCTTCAAGCTAGAAAGTTTAAAGAAATGTGCTAAGACTCCCATATAGGGTGAGTAAATATCCCATTTATTTCACAAAAACTGCAACAAAATGAAAGGATTTGCTCTCACATTGAACAGAAATAATAAGTTCTAAATGATAAATTAAATAGTTATTAAGAACAGCCTGGAGCAAAGTTTCTTCAATCAAACTTTCCTCTGCTTTTAATTTAAAAATCAGCAAATACTTAGGTACATTTTGCCACCTTCTTTTAGAAATTACCTGAAACTAAAATATGAATTCTCCTTAACAGGAGGTTTATTGACGTGAATCTGAATTTCACCAGCATGTCCCGTGTTAGATCACCCACCTGTGGACACAGGGAAAACCAAAGGCTGTTCACAAGAGAAACTCATGTTATGAATGGTTTTAAAATTGTTCAGAGCTCCTATCCACTTCCAAATGTCAGCAGTGGGGAGGATACGAAACCTTCCTGTGAACCCTGTCATTTTGCATGTTGAAATCCTGGCTTGAATTCAGGTCTCCACCTCAGCTTTTGTAAATGTTAATATTCAAGTAGAACAAAAACCTTAGAGGCAATTACAGCATGAACATCTCTTCTTGTTTATGTATAGTAGCTGATAGCAAAGTCTGCAATAATCTGTGTTTATACGTGTGCTGTACAATGTAGCAGTTGGGTACAAAATACCTTTTAACTGTCACAAGAAAATAACTGGATTGATGTCACTTTTTGCTTGTATGAATACAGTTATTTGCCTTGCGGGGACCAGTTCCACTTTTGTCATGTTATTTATGATTTTTGAATGCAATTGTGATAAATTAGGCTCTTTTCTAAGGTAAACAGTACTGGAGCCAAGCAGCTGTCTCTGTACATGTGCATGTTATCACAGCTGATATCAAGTCCAAGTCAGACTCCTTGCTTTGCTTGGACCTTTCTTTAACCTTTCAGGCTTATTCAGGGAAATGTGGACCACTCTATTTTCTTATTAAAAATATGGCTTTGTGAAAAGCTGAACTTATTTTTTAAATCCTTTCTTTTCTGGTTCAGAAAGACTGTAACAATCATATTTTTCTAAACTGCCTATTGCTTGTGTTGGGAAATTATATAGAAATATATATTTTGCTCTACAGATTTCCATGTACTTTTGGAACTCTTTGTTTTCATAGATAAATCCTCCTATTTGCTAGAATTAGCTCAAAAAGCTGTAAACTTCTGTATACCGACTCTGAAATTCTATAAAAACACAGCTGCATCAAAAGACCAACTTTATGTTTTATATAAATTGTTAGAGCTAAGTCATCCTTAGTGTTATGCCACGCAAGATGTACGAAGAGAAATCAGGTCATTGTTTTGAAAGGCTGGACAGTGTTATGTCACACTGCCTAAAAAGTCCCAGATGACAGTCAGGAGAGCTTATGCTAGAAATGGTACCATTTTGGGCCCAGAGTCTGTAATTTTTTTACACAGTTTAGAACCTTATTTCAAAATTAGTCCCATGAAACTTCATGGGAAATACTAAAAATAAGAGCATGTGGTGTGTGAGTAGCTATGCTAGAATAAGGACCTTTTCTAATTAAGAACAGGGCTGTTTAAGTAGTTAAGAGGCTATAATTTGAGTTTTTCAGGACAACTTTTTGTGTTCTTTTCTGAGCTGTGGATCCCTCCTGTGTATTGTGGATTTATTCCATAGCTGAAATGCCAGATTAAATTGATTGAAGCCCCATGAGTAGATGAACATAATAGAAAGCTGCAGTGAAATATTGCAGAAAATGGCCTGATTTCATTCTTCAGAGCAATAGTTACTCAGCCTTGGCTTCTTTGCACCTGTGAAGCAGAGGCCCTTGTTTTGTACCTCAGCTGTGGTATAACATGGAAGGATTTCTGCTCTCTGCTTGGAAAATACTGTCTATTCCTCATCCTTGTCAAAGCATAATATTTCCCAAGTAAAAAAATCTGATTCTTCAAGACTCATAGGGGAGTTAGGGGGCAGCTGGAATCTTCTGTGATCCAGCCACATTATTCCAAAAGTTTATCCCTCGATGAAAAATAAAATATGATGTGATTTTGCCGTTTGTAAGTAGGATCAAGAGACTGGAAATTCATCACCACAAGCCCTTGCCTGTTCTGTGATGCTCCACTGTCACCAATGAACTGTGTTGAATTGGATTATAAAATCAGAGTATTTTATTGCATGTGTCCTTTTTTGATATGAAAATATAGTTGTATTTGATGTTGCAGTTATAGTGCAGTAAATAAACACATGTGCATTTCTTTTTAAGGACTTTTAGATTATTTTGGGTTGTGGTTACACATTTTTGCTGTGCTTGTTTCATACCATCAGAGTATTTGGGCTCACCTAGAAACAACCAGAACAAGTGAAACAAGGATAAGATTTGCTGCTGCCTGCCTCTCTGCTCAGGTATCACTTGAAGATGGCTGTGCTGAATGTAGCTACTTCATTTTAGTCCTTTGTGATTTAACAGAAAATGTCAGCTTTTCTGTAAGTTATTTAACATAATTCTGCTGGACCTGAAAAGAATGTGAATTTGCTAAATTATATTATGATTCAGTATGGTTTCTTATGGTGTTGGCCCCTGACACTCTCTTTGGGGTTCTCCTCAACCCCAAACCTAGTAAGAAAAAGGGGAGTTTTTTTGAGAACCTTGGGTTTGAAGCTGACACCAATCACATGTAGTGAGCTAGCAGTTTATTAGTGTAACCACTGCTGATCTCTCTGAAGAGCAATCACTGCAGCATGTGTGTATGGATGCATAGCTCTCATCAGCATCCAGGTAATTGCTGCTTTCTTTCCTTAGTCTTTAGGAGACAAAGTCTGCCAGTATCCCTGATATCAAAGGGCTCCACAGGCAGTTATTTCTGGACAAGTAGAAAACTACTACAAGTTTTTGGTGAAGCTGTGGGTTAGGTTCTCTGTTGCCTTTATGAACACACGGGGCTTTATGCAGGTGACTCAGGCATTTGAACCATGTGATCTTGTGCCTTCCTATGAGCTGTCTCCTGCTAAGCCCCCAAAAGTACAAGTGCAGATACTTCAGCTGACCATAGCTGTGTCAAGGTTGGACCAGCAGCCCAAATTTCTCCCAGGAAAGAACAGGGTAAAACAAGCCCGGGGCTGTAGGAATAGCAGACAATTATGGTGGGACAGTCACATTCCCGATAGGGCTAAAATTGGTGCACTAAAGAAATTTACAGGTTTTTGTTTTTTCTTTGCAATGCATTTTTTCATCTTGCAGTCTGGTTTTTTTTGGAGCCACAAAGTAGCCTGCTTTGTGTATTGTCAGATTATGCCCTTTTCTGACCCAAAGATGGGGCAGCTGAGAGGCATTTTAAAAACTTTTATTCCATTTTCAGTCTCATGTGAAGGGTGAGACAATATGGATGTTACAGTTCACGCCATCACAATCAGAAGCCAACTATTTGCTAATTACAATAAATTATAAGTGTTTCTTGGCCTATCAGCTTTTGCTACTTAAAGCAAACCATCTAAAATTTCCCCTCGAGGGTCCTACTACAATGCATCTTTCATAGTTTTATTTCTCTGAAGTATCTAGTCTTATTTGCAAGGCCATCCTTTGAAACTTGTTTCTAGTTCCATTTCTTTCTCAACAATTTCTGTCCTATTCTGTGGCATTTCTAAGTCAGCATTTCTTATCTCAAAGTTTTCATACAGATGCATATTATGTGAGCCTTTTGTCAGGCTTTGAGAATTCTCTACAAATCCATTTCCCACAGTGTATGTCAGGCCTGTTCTTCTGGAACCAGCAAAAATCTTGGGACTTCATTTGGTCCAGACACTGCACAGAGCCCAGGAAAGACCAGGTCCAGCAGGGAGGAAAAGTGCCTATGATCAGATAAAACAGCTCATTCTTGTATGGGGAATGAATATTTTGTTGATCAAGTTCAGCCTGCAAACAATTCTACAGCTGATTGGTGGGAGTTGGGAGAGTCAACAAGAATTATTATAAACACTTCTAGAGGACAATGAAATACTCCAGGTAGTTATAAATCTCTTAAGTCATATATTACTGCAGAAACACCTGTTTTAGATAGCAACCCTGCTGCTAGAGGATGGAAGTTTAGGTTGCAGCAGCAAAAGGTGGCAAGTTCAATAAATAAGAATAATAGGGTAAGACCCTCAAGTGGAGTAAATCAGTGTAGCTTCATTGAAGCTGTTGGAACTAAGTCAATTTACAGCAGTAAGAATCTGGCTTGTAGTCAGCAGGGATTTTACAGAATGTTTAAAAACTCTCCATTTAGAGAGTTCTCTGCCTTATGTCTGTGCACTAAATTCTATCCGCACAAAGTCCTTGCTGGTATAATGAGGTCATTTCCGATGTGAGCGTTCATTATATGCTTAGGTAAATTAAGGGGAAAAAAATACATCATTAGCAAAGTCTTAAATAAAGGATGGAGCAAGGTTAGCGAGTGAGAACTATTTAAATAAAATCAATCTCAGCCCTGGAAAGTTAATGGGGAGTGGCTTTCGATGGAAAAAGGCTGATGGTGCGTTGATGCTGCACATAGAAGCTGAGCAATACAGCCATGAGAAAGTAAAAGCAGGGACTGAGGTTTTTTCTAGGCTAATATTTCAAGCTTTCTAAACTTCTTTCTGTGACATACCATGAATGCAGCCCAGGTTTCCAACTTCAGAAAAATGCTGTGATAAACACATATTGCTGGAGCAAATGAAACTGAAGGTTCATCCGGTTTTACTGTAGCACTCGTAGCATTAAGAGGGATTGTAATATAATCCTCTTCAATGAATAACCCTAACAGATGTTATCAGGGTTGCTCTGTACGAGCTGTGGACCTCTTGCTAGAACTCCCTCTGTGGAAGTCCAGTTCATAAATTGTCCTAATGGGCTGCCTGCCTCGTCCTGCTGCTGCCGCGGCATGAAAAGGAGGCGGTTACCAGCGGCCTTGAAAGCCGGCATTATTCCCATCTGCTTTTCATTATAATACTGCTAAATATTTCATGCTTTTTGTTTTACAAACAAATAAGAGCAGAACTAATCTTTTTGTTTAATGTTCGCTGATTGACGTTTCAGGGAGGAAAAAAAGTTTGAGGTTTGTTTTGATTTGTTTCTTTAGTTCAGATCTCTGCAAAAGCTTTTAATGGAAGATAGAGCAGATTTCCGTCGACTTTTCTGGTGGGCTTTTTATGGCACCATTGATACAGGAAAAGATATGGGGGAAATCCAGATGATGAATGTGCTGTTCAATCAGCTGGGATTTCTTTGCTTGCAAGGAGATAACTCGATGAAGTGCAAACAGAGACAGGGAGCAGATGCTGACTGCTTGTCAGCTGTATACAGAGCTATCTCTGGCTGGGGCTGCTGGAAAACACAGCAGCTATTAGTCCCCCCTTGCCCTTTCACAGCGCCCTGTCAGAGGGTCCCCAAGCACTGCAGCCAGAGCCATCCATTAAACCTCGGGGCAACAAGTCTGTTAAATTGCTGCTTCTTTACAAGGAGGGGGATGGCAGCCCTGGGAGGGTTCAGCTGACATTTTAACCCCCTGGTTCCCTAAACTGTGAAGTGGATGAGTGAAGTTCTGTGGGCACTCTGCATCTCCAGCAGCAGGTCCTGTCTCTGTCCTAGAGGGATGGATGTAGGTGACCCATCTCCACACAGGGACCTTCATTCCCAGGACAGAGGTGAGGAGGGGGTCAGGAGTCCCCCTGGGGGATGTGCAGTCTCCCTTCAGACCTGTGGACACGCTGGAAAAAGGTTTTGAGAGGTTTCTTTCCAACCCAAAGCATTGTCAGGCACAGAGTGAGGCCTCTTGGCCAATGCTGTTCCACTCGAGGGGCAGTGTTGTCTGGTTTATCTGGCATTTGGACAAATATCTTCATTAGAGTACCCAGTGGGCTGTGTCAGCTGCGAGGCCTAATTGCAAGCTGAGATGGAAGTGTGAAATGTCCCTCAGAAAGAGCTAAATACTCATAGAATCATAGGATGGTTTGGGTTGGAAGGGTCTTATAAAGATCATCTCTATCCAACCCCTGCTCCTGCCATGAGCAGACACACCTTCCACTAGATCAGGTTGCTCAAAACTGCATCTGGTCTGGCCTTGAATACTTTCAGGGATGGGGCATCCACAACTTCTCTGGGAAACCTGTTCCAGTGCCTCACCACCTTCAGAGTAAAGAATTTCTTCCTACTATCTAATCAACTCTCATTCAGTTTAAAAATATTGCCTTATATTCTATTGCTGTCTATCTGTATAAAAAGTCCCTTTTTCTCTTTTTAACAAGCCCCCTTAAAGGGGGGTGGTCTCCCTGGAGCCTTCTCTTCTCCAGGCTGAACAACACAAACTCTGTCAGCCTATCTTCATAGGAGAAGTGCTCCAACCCTCTGATCTTTATTGTGTCCCTCCTCTAGACTCCCTCCAGAAGGTCTGCATCCTGGGGCCCCAGAGCTGGACACAGGACTCCAGGTGGGGTCTCACGAGAGCAAATATCAAGAAAAGATAAATGGTCTCTTCATTCAGCCTGTGGCAGCCTGACCCTGCAGTGGAGCGGCGGTGTGTCAGTGCAGATGGTTAAATCACCACACTACATTTAACCACATAGTATTTTTATATCATTGCACAAACAGAAACGAGTTTGTCTGGTCCACTCTTGGGGCAAATTCTTTGCATTTATTGCAGGATTAATTTTTCCCTGATGGCTGATGCATCAACCATCCCATCCCTGTCTCCCATAATCGCTGGCCTGAATTCAGAGGCAGAAGTGAGTCTTGGGGCCTGACCCTAATGCTTGCCTGCAAATAGGCTTTATGACTTACACTGAACAAGACACCCAAGCAGTAACATTATATACTGGTTTCTATATTATATTTCTTATTCTTCTAGCATTTTCCTTATGAGGATCTCGAGGCCCACTGCAAGGTTTGACTAATTCTCAACAGTCATCTGTACATTATATTCTTTTTGCTGAAATATTATTGCCAGGGCTGAAGATTGCTGGTTTTGAGCATCTTTCTACAACAGCATACAATACTTTCACTCAAGGCTGTAAAAATAAATTGTAACAGCCACAGTTCCTTGCTTTTTATCATTTTCACTGAGGATTTTGATGTTTGTCTTAAAAAATTTCAAATCCAGGAATAGTAAATGCCGAGTCATAAAAGCTTAGGAAATGGGTCAAATCCAGAGTGCAAGGCAGCATTACAGTGTCTGATCTGCTGTCTCTGATAATACCCTCATAAGACAAGGGTCTATTTTTTTTTTTTTTCCCTCCATTCCTAAATAAATGAATTGCAGTATGTATGAAATCTCCAGAGGCCATCTGTGACTGTAATTCATTTACCCACTGTATTATGGAAAAGATTTTCCAGTGAGTTCAAAACTCGGGAAAGGGGGGAAGGGAATAGTATGATGAGAAGGATCTGTGATCCATATCTGAAAGTAAAAATATTATTCAATTGTCATATTTGATGGATAAAGTGTCTGACACACCAGGCAAAGCCATAGCAACTAGATAAATATGTTGAAAACATTTAATTTTGATACATTAAGAATGAGTTGGAGCAGGGGCTTATCGACACTGAAATTAAGCAGACATTTCTAAGTTCCTAAAAGCCTCTGATTTTGTTTAGTTTGGAAGAAAATTTGCTGTAGATAACTTGGAAGTGTAAGGGGAAGTTGGACATGGTGCACAAAGGAGCAGCTCTGACAGGTCAGGACTAGCAATTACCTTTCTTCTTCATCTGTTATTTTCCAAGTGCCAGCAGCCCCTACTTCATTTGTGTTAGACCACAAGAGGCCTCCTGGCAAACTTGCAGACCCTTGGCTTCTGCTTTTAAATTGAAATTAGTACATTCATTTATGACTTTAGCTGCTACAAAAATATTTTTATATATAGGGCACTCTCAATATTTCTGTAGTGCTGTTAACATTCAGTAATTGTAATTAGTAACACATCCTCACGAACACCCATTTGGTTATGTGGCTGTAAGCATCAGATTTCTTCCCTGAGTAATTCCAAGGATGTCACTGAAGCTGCAGCAGGAATGAATTTGGTCCATGGCAGCTGGCAGGGTTCATGTTTACTCTGCAGGTCATGCTGGTACCCAGTGAAGGGTCTCCATTCTGCACCAGGTCAGGTGTTTCTTCATAAAGTGATACTTGCAGAAAAGGGAAATGCTGCAAACTTCTAAAAATTGGTTTCTGTAGACATCAGACCGAGAGTTCTGGCAGAGGGAGGAAAATGTTCTCCACAGAGTAATTAGGGGGCTCTGTTGGATCAGAGAGAAGTGAAAAGAAGGCAAGAGAAGGAGCAAGGCTCCGGAGGAGAAGCTGATGTTGCCATCAGTCTGAAATCAGTGGAATGTGCTGCACTGAGCCCTTCACCTGCAGCCTCCAGCACCTGTAGGAGCCAGCATCAACTTTTTCCTCCCAATGCATCATGCCCTCAAATATCTTTCTTCTGAGCCAGAGCAGAAGTGAAGACAAACACAACCACTTTCTTTTCCTTCTTCAAAGGCTGGCAAAGGCACTCACCTTGCCAGGCTCATATGGTCACTGTGGAGCCTGAACTAAGCAAGAGCTGGGGAAGAGCTGAGCATGAACAGTGCAGCTTCCAGCCTCTGGACAAGGAGTCACAGCTCCTCAGCTGAGCAAAGCAAGCCAAGTGTGCTTGCCTGGGGGCTGAGTGAGCCAAACACTGCTAATACAGCTGCATTACTGCTTTCAACTTGACCATCACAGCTCACTAGGGATGAAGTAAACGACTCTTATATTTCTTTTTTGTTCACGCCTTCTCGTCTATAGCAGATAAAATACTTTGCAGAGCGCCCAGAATACTGAGTGTAATTTTATTTAGTACAATACTGGCAAAACATTCAGTGACAGGACTTGGTACACACCAGCAGAACAGTATCTTTTTTTGCTTGCCTGGGGACTGAGCTGATCTGCAGAAAAGGGATAAGCAGGGCTGAATCAGACCTGCCTGAAATTCACACCCCAGCTGCGTGCCCTGAAGCCATGCTGGGTTTCCCAAGGGCAGAGGAGGCAGCAAGGCAGCATCTCAGGCAGTGAGGATCCAATCTGGGCACAGCCATCAGCCTGGAGGGGCACAGCCATGCCAGCGATCTGCTGCCCACACCTCAGCTTGTTTCCTCAGCCCTGACCAGAAAAGCCCAATGCCTTCTGCTAACAATGACGTCTACAGATACTTTTTAATAACTCTTCCCATCAAGAGCCATGTTGCTTATGGTAAGAAATTTCAAACTGATCTTCTTGCACGTTGTCATTCTCTTTCTGTGCTTGGCTCTCTAGCTCTCTTACAGCAGCTGGCAGGAATAAAGTGCTCCTGGCACAGGGGAATGCCCAATCCCCTGCAGAGGAGCCAGAGGCTGCACAGCAGCTGGCCCTGGCCCCATGTGCAGGCAGGCTGGCAGGGAACCTGTCAGTATGGTCTCCATGAGATGTTTGGCAGAACCAGCCCCTACCCAGGGATCCTTATAACCAGCACTTACACCCATTTTCCCTCCAAAACCACCTCGACAGTGTTGTACTGAAGGCAGAAACCAACCAAAATCAGCTTCTGGCCATGCCCATTGCCACAGGGCACCCACATGCTGCGTCTCTGCCTCCTGGGTTGTCCCCAGCCACTTGGGACAGTGCTGGGTGACACAGCTGCCTGCCAGCAGCACAGTCCTTTCCAGAGGGTAGCTGGCAAAGCTTCAGGAAAGCTAGAGGGAAAGGTTTGATAGACAGTAAAGGTAAATTTCTGTATGAAAGTAGTTAACCACTGCTAGTGCCTGCCTGCTGTGCTGGAAGGGCAGCTGGAGAATCTGGGTATCTCCTTTTGCTTCAGAGCAGTGACAAAGCACAAGGTTTCATCCCAAAATTAGCAATCTTGGCCACAGCTGTCTTCCTGGGGCCAGATTTTGAGAAGAGCTATTCCTGCTCTTGTGTGCAGTGCCCTTTCAGACAGTGACAAATGGTTTGGTTTTGTCCTTGATAAAAGCCACGCCTTGTATGAGTTATTTTTACAGCATTTTAACCACTAGTCAATCACCTTGGTTTTGCTGTGGGAAGAGCTAAATGCAGTAATTAGAAAGAACCAGACACAGTGCAACAATATTTAGGGGTGTGTTTGGTACTGCTGTCCCATTCCCACCTCACATGGCAGAGTGCATGACCCTGTGAGCTGACAGATAGGTCATACAGGAGGGGAATGGCAAATGTGTGCATTTCTGGGTGATTCCTCCAGGACAGCAAAAAGGGTTTAATTTATTATGACAAGGGTCAAGAGGAAAAGATTTGTGATGAGCAGGAGGAGAAATGTAAGCATTTTCTTTGGTACCACTTTCTTCCCAGCCTTGGAAAATAGAAGTCAACATCCTGGAGAGCTGTGTTGGCTCAAGCTGGTAACTCAAGGTAGCTGCCATGAATACAGGTGTCATGTTATTGCTATCTGGATGTCACATCACCCTGGATTTCTTTGCTTATATTGAGGAAAAACTTGGGTTCCATAAAAACGGACACTAGTTGTGTTAGAGAACAGATAGCTCTTGTATTTGTGCAAATTTATTGATATTAGAGAGAGAAGAAAACCAGAACTTACCTACTGGCACCTAAAACATCTCTAAAATCTAACATAAGTCACAGCCAGACATGCATGCCATGCTGCTCCCTCCCTGCTCAGATGAGAGCAGGAGGAGTGCCAGCAGCTGGCAGAAAGAGGATCACTTCTGGTTTTAAACCCCATCTCACCCATGAGGAGCCTGGCAGGAGGGCAGCAGTGAGAAAAGCCGGGCAGCCTCACAAACAGAGACATCCCTGAGGTCTGTGTGCTGGGGCCACCTCCCCTGGGAGCACAGATCCCCTCCAGAGAGTGTCATCCCACAGTGCTGGGCATTCACTCACTAAAAGGCTGAAAAATGAGAGCAGCTGGCAATGGACTGAGATCTGAAGAACAAGAGATGATCTGATTTTCTAAGGATTTCTGTTTGGAGGACTTGTCTGAGAGGACCCTCCTCGAGGCCCCATGTGCTGACCTTGGATGCAGTGGAGTTCCTAGTTTTTATCTCTAATTTGCACTGTTGCTATGGGAAACTCTTTCAGGGCACATGTGTGTGCATGCACATGAGGCTGTACATGCTTCCCAAGGGAAGGTGGCAGACTCCATTTCCTCTGCCCCTTTTATACCACAGCCTGAAACATTTGTGTTTAAATTCCATTACATCGTGAAAAACCTCTTCTGTTTCAACCAGCCAAAACCAGCTGCTATTTCTTCCTTTGTTTGAAATAGCAAAGCAAAACAGTGTTTACTTTAATTTTTGAGAGTGTCACAGATAATCTGTGGGATGGAGTCCTCATTTTCCATGCACTCCAAAACCATGGAGTGTCACGCACAGCTGTCAGTAGTACAAAAAATGAAAACAAGTTGCTTAGCTCCGACAAAAGCAGATAAAAGTTCTGTGTGCATTGCCCTGCAAGAAAAAGGGTGGAAGGGAAGAGGAGAAGAATCTTAATATAAAAGAAATGTGAGGATATTAGGCACTCACAAGAGGATAAAAGAATCTGAAATCTGCCAGTAAAGAGGGATCTGTTGCCTTCCTGAAGCATGGGGATCTAATTACTCTTTTCTTCCCCCTCTTCGTTATAAAGCAACTATTGCAGAACATAAATGACCTTGTAGACTCATGAGATATTCCTGCCAAAAAGCGTGTCCATTATCAAGTAATACATTTTCTGCTTGTGTAGTTCCAGTGTGCTCTTTTGAAAAGCAGTAAGTTCTCTTCTGTCTCCCTTATCACATTTCAGGATGCCTTTAGTCATAGGACTCTGCTTATTCAGTAGTTCATGTCAAATTTACTTCAGTAAGCAAAACTTAGAGTTCTTTCAGAATTGCTTCCCTGTTCCCCAGTGAGGGAAGTGTTAGCTCCTTCTCTCACTAAAATACATTTGAGGTTTGCTGTTGATTTCATGGAGGCCATGAAGGCGTGAGACAATAGTTTTTGAGCCTAAGTCTCTCCAGAGCTATCCTAATTCACACCATCTGAAGTGTCTTTTTGCAAGAAATCAACAGTGAAAAGAAAATAAGCTTTTGGGACAAGCACTTCAAAAAGTTAGAAACTAATTTAGAAGTCCATCATAGCTCAAGTTCTCCTGGTCAGCTGTACTGTAGAGCATGAAACCTGGGTCTTAGATAGGGAATAATTTTAGACTGAAATCAGACAACAATAATTCCTGATAATCAATAACCCCCAAGTGTTAGAAGCAACCTGAAATGGGGAGGCTGCACCCCAGTGCCTTCAGGGACAGTTGTGAGCAGTCCTCCCTCTAAGCCAGCTACAAGATTCTGGTTGGCATCAACTCCAGCCGAGCCATGGACCATCCCAACTGGTTATCCACACATGTGTGACCATGCAGTGGGAATGGTCACTGCAAAAAGCAGTACTATAAATGCATCTCAGAATCTCAAATTAAGGTAAGTCTGTTGATCTCTGATGTCAAAGCCTGGATTTGAGGGCTTTGCTGTTTGCTATTTCTACAATAATAGAAGACTGTGGTTTTATTAAGAGTGAGCAAGTATCCACTACTCTGGCTAACAGAGTGAGCCTTTTGTTTGCTCAAAATAACTCATAAATTGGAGCTGTGCCCTTAAAAATACAGCTACTTGCTTTCATTTAAGAAAAAATTAAAATTGCTACTGTTATTGTGTCCCAAATGTTATTCAGTACTAATGGTACTCAGATTTTTATTGTTGCTGTAAAGCATTCAGCATTTCAGTCCCATGAACAGAACACTAGCCTTCCATGTGTTCTGCATTTTCTATCAGACAATTGTAGGTTTGCAACAAAAGAAAATTTAAAAAAGAAACAGAATTTGCAATAAAAGAGTCCAAGAAATCCAGGAAAATGTTCTGATTTTTTAAAGAGATGTTTCTTGCTGGGAACTGTGAGTTACAATCACCTCTCCAGCACACTGAAATACTGAGTGCCCCACATTCACACTGGGGTCATTAGTGGCTGTCCCACAAGCACCATGCAGAGAAAGTCATGTTATCCTTGTCATTTTGTGGTTTCCCCAAATTCTGATACGAAGAAAGCTGAACTTTTGCATGTACTCACGTTAGATGTTTCAGGCTTTTGTTGGCCTCAGAAGTCCAGTGTCATCACCAGGCTGAAGGTCGTGGCTCTTTCCAGCTCCAGCCTCAGCTCCCACCCATCCTCCCCTCCCATCCCACACATGGAAAGAGGGCAAAATCTGAGCATGTTTTAGTACAAGTCAAGGCTGTTGCTCAACATGCTGGACAAATGAAGCTGGATGTGGACAAACAGTCCACTTCAGCAGCAAATAATTTGGCTTTGGCATGATGAGGGCTGCTCTTAACTTCTCATTGCAGATGGGGCCAGAAGGTTCTTTTGCAGAACCTGGAGTGACCCAAGCCTAGCTCCTTATGTTCCTGGAAATAATCATGAATACTTGAGAGAAGATCCCCTTCAAGGATTGTGTCACTGTCCCCAGTTACAGAGGAGAAGCCATGGGCTGCCTTGCAGGGGGTTACCTGGCAGTTGAAGGGCCTCAGAATGACAAGCTGGTGTGATGGGTCCTTCACAAGAAATCCAGTTTTTGACACGGGACAGCTTTTCCTGAGCCCAGCATCCCTTTGGAGGCAGCGCTGCCCCAGGGCGATGGGCAGTTCGTGCTCCAGGGGGATGCCTGCTGTGGCACCTGGATGCCAAATCCTCCTGCCTCCTGTGCTGCACTCCCCCAGCCATGGTGCAAAACAAACCTGCTTTCTGACTCTCTTGAAGGAATTAAAAGGCAACCCCCATGGCTTCTGCAGGAGCAGGATTTCTTGCAATACGTTGAAGAAACACTGATTTATTGGGCCACGCAAGTCTCCAACACTGCATCACAAAGTTCTCCCTATTGATCTGAATACAGTGGATAAAAACTAAGAATTTACACCTTCTGTTTTAATTTCTTTTGTTCAGTTCAAGTTTTACTTCTTGTGCCCAAAATAGGGAAATAAATGGGGTGTTTAATGAGCTTCTTCTCTACTAGTAATGTCCCAGTAGCTTTGTCTGTGTGGATACGACTCCCAAGGTCTTACCAGTCTCACTGCTGACCTGGGAATGGTTCAGTCAGATCACCTGTAGTCTCCAGACAAGTCAAGGGTATCAGTCCCACTATGTCCCAGTTTTCCTTTTCTGAGGTAAAATACTGTGTATCATTAGATAGTTCCACCTTTCTCTATGCCTGGAAAACAGCTTCATGCTGAAGGAAAAATGGTCTTCCAAGGTGGACTTGTTTGATATGGACTGTCTTCATTTCTTTGCCATCAATGTCTTTTTGTTCTGAGACAAATCCTCTGGTCCCAAAATACAAATACTCCCTCTCAAAAATAGGGTTATTAATGTGTGTGTCACATTAAATGGAAAATACCTATTGATATTTTTTAGAGTACTGATAAAATAAATGCCACAGCACAGCTTTATAACTGCCTCTAAGCAAATATCTATGTCTGTCTGGATCATAATGAGCAGATCCTGGTTTCAAATGAATTTGCATCTTGTAGTTGATTCTTTTTTAAAAATTGCGTTAGGCTAAATCTGCAGCATGTGTTTGTGAGAGAAGACTTTATGAATGTCCATGACACCAGAAAAAGCTCAGAATTACCTTTTACTACACACAGGATATGGTCTTCATCCGGGAAAGACAACTTGAATGATTGGTGGATTTTCATGTCTAATAAAGCATTAACTGTGATCTAAATTTTCCTGCAGTTAAAGTATTTAGAATGACTCATTCCTGTGTGGATTCTCTGATATTCTCTCCTCTACCCAGCTGTTTACTTAAGACAGAAATTACTGGAGCATTCTGTCTTTGTGATTTCTCCTTCTCAATCAAATCTAGTTGAAACTGGTCCTTAAGTTCAAAAGTTACTATGAGAAGGGCAGTTAGAGATGCACAAACACACACATATACATTAACCACATAGGCCTTTTCACCCAAGTTAAAAACAGAAAACCAATTAAATACACAAAAACTACTTTAAAAGATGAAGGCTTAGGCTTAGGCTGGAAAGAGGCTTTTTTTTCCCTCTCCAGCATTACCCGTCAGTGTTTTGCTGTCTGGGCTCAGCATGCTGATGGGGTGCAGGACAACCCACCAGACCTGGCAGTGCTTTCTCTGATGTGAACACCAGCCAGTTGTACCACAACCCCATTCCCAAAAGGGCTAGGACAACTGTTGCCTTTGGGGAGGAAAAGCCGCCAGTCCTGCCCTTGTATCTAGGCTGCCACCTCATCCTTTCCACAGACTCCCTCCAGGGAATGCCACTGATACACGTACTGATATCACAAATAACCATGGAAATGAAATTAAACCAAGACTCAGACCAGAATTTCTGTGAAAATTTGGATCAAAATCCTCATGGCAGGGCCCACTGAGAGCCTCCAGCTTTAGGACTTTGGCGATGTGGCTGCAAGGGTTTGTCAGTATTTCCTCACAGGACCTTCCCCAGGACAATAAACCCACCATCCTGTCAGGGACAAGATCCATCTTTCTTAATGAAGATGATGCACCCTGGTGTACCTAAGTGAAGCATGGATTACCCAAGCAAAAACCATCGGGTCAATTTAGCAAACAGCAGCTCTTTGCAGGAATGTGACCTGCTTGTCTTTGTTTACCCAAATCCTAGGATTTCTCAGCTTTGCAGAGAACTGTTTTCATTCCACCTGCTGCCTGCCACAAAGGTGTGGTTGTGCTGCCAGGTAAAATGGAGATGGCTGCAGAAAAGCACCCAGACTGCATCAACAAAAGGTCTTAAACATGAGGGAAATGTAAAAAAAAAAAAAAAAAAAAAAAAAGCAGGACATGTAGCTCAGCCAATGCAAACATGTAAGAAACTCTGCAAGGGCTCAGAAGAGAAACCAGATTGCTGTTGAAATAGCTGGTTAACATTTTGTCTGGAAGCACAGCTTCAATAAAAATAGGTAAGGAAACCAGCTAAGGACCCCCAATGGCAAACATATTTATTGAGAATCCAATAAAAGTCTCAGAACAAATAGCCTGAAGGACCTGTAGACACAGCCTCTGCTGTAATAAAAATGCAATACAAGGCATCAGGGAAATGGTAAGGGAAAAGGGCTGCTCCATGAGAAAACCAAACAAGAATCCCAGAGCATGAGGCCTGGAGACACAGGCTGGGATGTAATAAAATAACTGCCATTGGGGAAAAAGAAAGAAAAACAAAACATCTAACAAAGGCACAAAGAAGCCCCAGATACCCCAGCTAGTCTAGAAAATTACCACAAGTTGCCGTAAAAACACATGGGAAAATAGGAAAAGGGTAATGGCTGCAAAGTGATCAACTCCTGCAGGTACCCAAGGGCAGCGTGTAGGCGAGAGCCCACAGGAAGCCGTGTCAGCTGCAGTAAACTCTGAGGGTGCCTAGGAGACAGGGCTGTAAAAGGTGACAAAACAGCAGCCTCGGAGGGGCTAAATCTCTGAATGGGAGAAAGATTTACTTTAAATCCAAACCTCACGTTGCACCGAGCCACGGTTTTTATTTTATTTATCTTGGTCAGCAAAACTTTTTGGTAAGTAGAAAAAATGCTGGAGAATTTCTGTCATAAATGCACAGGAAAAATCGTTTTCAGAATCTTCTAGCTCAGAGGTTCGATCTGCACCCGCTTATTGTGAATTTTCATGTAGCACATAAGCAGCCAGGAAAATGGGCAATTATCGTCAAAATCATTGTCATGTTAAGTACTGTTAATGAAAATTATATAAAAGAAGAGTTTGCAAGAACAAGCACGATTTTTTAAGGCAAGTGAGTAAATTGAGAAAAGAAGGTGATTTTCATTTCCTGGCTTCAGCCACACGCTGCAGGTCAGAGGCACAAAAGAGCAGTTCCAGGGGAAAGGTGAAGGAAGAGCAGCGGTGTCGGGCAGTGCCACGGCTGCCCTGCTGCCTGGGGAGCACAGGGGACAGCACAGGACAGGACAGGACAGGGGACAGCACAGGGGACAGCACAGGGGACAGCACAGGGGACAGCACAGGACAGCAAAGGACAGGACAGGACAGGACAGGACAGGGGATAGCACAGGGGACAGCACAGGGGACAGCACAGGGGACAGCACAGGACAGCACAGGACAGGACAGGGGACAGCACAGGGGACAGCACAGGACAGGACAGGGGACAGGACAGGGGACAGCACAGGGGATAGCACAGGGGACAGCACAGGACAGCACAGGACAGCACAAGGGACAGCACAGGGGACAGCACAGGACAGCAAAGGACAGGACAGGACAGGACAGGGGATAGCACAGGGGACAGCACAGGGGACAGCACAGGACAGCACAGGACAGGACAGGGGACAGCACAGGGGACAGCACAGGACAGGACAGGACAGGACAGGGCAGGGCGGACAGGGCAGGACAGGACAGGGCAGGGCAGGACGGGGCAGGACAGGACAGGGCCAGGCTGACCCCTCAGGTGCTGACAAGGCAGCACACCCTCTGCAGAGGGGTAGGTCTCCACACACACACAGTGCTTTTCTGCCCTGCTCCTCGTTCTGCCATCAGTGGGCGAGGGCAGCATTTGGCAGTTCTGCCTGGGCTCTTCAGGGATGCCCTCAGCACAACCCAAGGTGCAGACTTCACCTGGTTTCTGCAGGTAAAGGTCAGTCTCAGAGAAGCTGTGGCACATAATAACACAGGTCTGCAGCAGAGATTTGTGTGTCTCTTCAAAAATTTATTCAATCCACATTTAGGGGGTTTGCTTCTTAAAAAAAATAATATACATATATACACACAGACACAGATATATATAGGTATACATGCTTCTTCTGGAACAGCTGCAGAATTAATTTGCTTAGATATGTGCTGGAAGTTGGCAGTAATAAAGTATTTTTTTCTTTACACTTAAAACACCTAAAGCTGAAAGTGCTTTGGATCCACTTGTCAAGTTTGCTTTTCATTGCTGACAAAGAATTATGTGCTTTTTCAGTAACACTTCTTCCACCTGCTTGTCAGCTCTGTCCCTTGCCCCAATCACTTTAAACAACCCACACTTTTGAAATTGTCCTTCCTGAGCTGGTCTGCCTGGGCTGCACAGTCCTAGGGTTTCCTGGGCACAGGGTTTAATGGTAGAGGATGTGGGATCAAGTTTTCTGAATGAATCCTCAGCCAAGCATGTAGCAAGCTGTTCCTCACAGCTTTGATCTCTCCAGTTCCCATCGATACTTTGGGGTAGAATTTGCCCTTGTTGTGTAATTTACAGTGTTGCTTCCTTTCAAAGACGCTCCAAGTTATAGACACTTCTTCCAGGCCACCTGAGGTGGATTTTTCCATCAAATCCATGCAGCTTCCATCTGCTGCTGTGCCACGAAGTGCTCCAAGGACACGGCAGTGTCTGCAGTTCACCAAGCCACACGTGCAGGGGTGCTCTCATCACACGCAGGTCTGCAAGGAAGAAAGCCCAAAAAGACCAGTTTCAGCAGAAAGGTTAAGCTCAGAAGGGTTAAGCTGTTATGTCTGTGGTCCAAAAGAGCGGTGAGCTGAGCTCATTCCACCAAGTCTCTTGCTAATCTGGTGCTCTCATGGGTGTGAAATATTATCAGCTGTTAGAGTTATTAACCAGTGTTAACCAGGTAGTGCGTGCTCTGAGCTATGTTTAAGGTTAACTGTGCCATTAAGGGCTTACAAACTCAATTAGAGATTTTAGTGCTCAACAGCTAATGGTTAATTTCTGCAGATGTCCTGTTTCCAATTACTATTCATATATAATGTAAGCAGCATGGCATCACACTTCAACTCAGGCTGATTTTTTTAATATATATTTTAGACCAGCAGAAGGTTTCACTTAATTGTGCAATACCAATATTTAGTATTCCTGGAGTGTCTTTGAAATCCCTTTTAAATCCCAACTATTTTCACCTTTCTTTTTCTATTATTATCACCATTTTGCACATCATTTGTGCTCATCTGATCTCACAAGGTTACAGAAATGTTCTCTGCATTGTGCCCTGACCCTGCTGCCCAACAGGAAAAAGGATTGATGCAAAGTGGTCCTTCTGGCTCCCACAGTCACAGGGAGAGACTCAGAGGTTTTTGGGTTTTTTCGTCTCATTGGAGGTGATGTGGGAAGCTCACAGCCCCCAAAGTGTATGGAGGAGCTCAAATGCAGATTTAAAAGCCTACATTTGATCCTGCTGAGTTTGGAAATTTTTAAGCAACAAAAACCCTCTTGTAAGACCAACTCTGATAAGAGAGGGTTTGACTAAATCTGCAGAGGGAGTTAAGTGGAAAGTTCTGAGTCCTGGAGTTACACCCAGGTGGAAGGAAACTTGCTGCTGTCAATAAAGAAAAAGAGTTAATAAATCAGCTCTCAACTAATGAGCCAAATAAATTCATAAATTCACCCATTAGGAAAAATCAATTACTTTCCATACATGCAATTGTGACATTCCTCCTGAGAAGGACATGAGTGCACACCTACCTCTGCACATACAAGTAAATCAACGCTTATCATTAAATCTAAGTTAAGAATACAATTAAATTGAAATTAAATATGAAATGCCTTGGGAACTACTCATGAGCTTGAAATTCAGTCATTTAACTGCAATGTTGAACTGGGGCCTCTGGGAGAAAAGGACCCCAGGGAGATGCACACCACACTAGGCTTGCATAACCCTATGAGATGGTTTCACAAGCCCCTCCAGTCTTCTAATGACTGTGCTGCTGTTAAAAAGGCATGTCCCACCTCCTCTCCCTGCCATGCTTCCCCAGAACAGCAACCAACCACGCTGTTTGGCCAGCTGCGTCAGCAAACTGATCTAGACCAAACCCAGTCCTCCAAAATGCCCAATAATTTTCAGATGGCTGTGTTCCTTGACTCATATGACTGCAGGTGCTGTCCTGCAAAATGGAGAGGTGGGAGGACAGGTGATCCCACCTCTTCTGGTGGCTGCAGAGCCATCAGCTGGTCAAGCTGGTAAGGAAACCCCATGTTGCCCTGAGGGCCTGTTATAAAGTTTGTGTCATCTGGAAAGTATTTGCAGTCACTTCTGACCTCTTTTATTGTGTATGAAATCGTGGCTGTTTGAGTCATTCTTTCAGGTATGGAAGCTTTTTTGATGATATCTAAAGAGAAGTTGTTCACTGACACTTATAGTCAGTGCAGGCAGTGTCAGTGCCTTTTATGGATATTCAGGTTAATGTTAGTCTACAGAAAAGGCATGAGCCACCCAATGATAGAGATCTGCTTTTTTCTGTAAGAAACACCAACTGGAGTAATTAACCCCAGTGGTGTAAGTGTGCTCAGCCATTTTAAACAGGGGAAGATTTGAGCAAGAGATTAACAGAAGGGAGATAAAACTTCAGCTATTAAATACAAAAGAGGCAATGCTAAGTTCATATAATGGAATATCAAAAAATTATTGTGGATGGGAATAACAGATGGTTGGGGCTCAGAATTTGTCTAAATATCTCTGAAGTTTTGGGGTGAGATCCATCCTTCTCAGGTGTGCAGGGATTTTACACTGTGCATAAAGCTACCCTAGACAGGGGTCTGCACTCTGGTGATTGTTCAGGAGCTGTGGGAGGAATTCCAGCAAGATGTGAGGACCCATCCTAATGCTCAGTGCTTCTTGCTCCATGTCTTCCACAGAAATACAACAATTGAGCATCTCTATATGTCCCCCACCAAGTCCCCAAAGGGGAGAGACTCACCCACACAAGCCTGTAAATGGAAGGCAAGAGAGAGGAGGAATAAGGCATGCATGACAGATATTCATCACATTCTTCAAAGCATCACTGGATGAGGTTCACATGGGCTGAGTATGAGCAGTATGGAACACATCCAAAACCAAAGGATTCATCTATTAAAAGACAATGTATGGCTGAGTTTTTCTTTCCATTATATTAGTGGAAATGAAGGAACAGACAATCTTGCTTAAGGAGTGATTTTCACTTAGCACTTTCACCTTGATGAAGATATTTATTTATACCAGGCATTTACTTTACAATGGCAGTGGCACCTCTAACCAAGACCAGGCCACCAGAGGAGAATGTAGCCCCAACTCCCTAAAAAGAGACAAAATCAGGAGGAATTGAAAGGGTTTCTCAGACCTCATAGGATTTTTCCTTGCCTTTTTTTTTCCTCTCAATAGAAACTCAGAAAAGCACTCAAGTGAATGGCAAAGCCTCTCACAAATATCTTGAATAATTTGGCAACCGCAATGTTCCACATCTAATTTCATTACAGCACATTGAATGTTTTGGGGGTTTTTACAATGGTTTTTGCACCTTTAACAACACGTTGATTATTGCATTTTGAAATAACTCACTTCTTTAAGAATAACTTAAGTGAAAATTTCATTTAGAGTTGCAACACCTGGAGAAAATCAACATCACGTGACTTGTAGGCACTTCTAAACAGGAAATACTCCATTTATTTTTTTAGCTGTGTTTGTGTAATAAAGTCTAGCATCCAAGTGTGAGCAACACATTTTCTCGTTTTATTAAACAGCATGAAAGGATTTATTACTTCTCCACTGAATGCACTTCTGGCACCAAATGGAGCTGGACAATAATTGCCAGGCACTGAGTTTAACATTACGAGAAAACACCTTTGGTGGAGTTCAGAGTTTATTGTATAATGAAAAATACACCTAGATGGTGAGGCTTCCTTTGAGAATTTGTTTGGTGAGTATAATCTCAGGTACTACTGCTAATAAATTGGATTCGTTGAAACAGAAATTAAAGTACTGAAATAATATCTAAGACAGTTATTTTTCTTTTCCTCCTCAGCTATGCAAAGCTCCCTGAGAAGGCAAATAAAAACAGAGGGAATGGAGAACATTTCTTTTACCACTCAGCAGGTTAGCACTGTGAGGTGCTCCAAGAGCCATGTACCACATTTGGAATTTTTCTCCCTTTCTCCTCTGATCTTTCTTGAATGCTCAGGCTGCTCCTCCTCCTGTGGTTCCACCCCAGGCCAGAGAAAGGCTTGAAGGACCTTCCTCTCTCTCTTTGTTTTATTCCCTGTATTGCAAGGGGAAGGTGCCAGGGTAGGAGCCTTGACCATGGACTTGGCTGGAGAGAAAGCCAAGGAGTGTTTTGCAGGTGTGCAGCATTCTTGTACCCTCAGGAGTTCCTCAGGAACGGAAAGAGATGAGAAAAGGGAGAGATGTGGTAAAAAATACGTGGTAAAAATTGGGGTGCTGCACTTCAGAGGATGAGCAGCAGGGACCGATCTGCAGCTCCCTGCTCTGAGCTCCCTGCATCTCACACAGGCAAAGGTGCCTGTGCAAAGTGCCTGGAAAGTGTGACAGCTTTATGCTCCCTTGACTCAGTCACAAATGACTTCTCAAAGTTGAAATAATAAAAAGGCCCCGTGTATCTCTAGGGTCCAGGGCTGACAAATTCTCCCCATGTCCCTGTGGAGCATTGTAACACTCAGCATTTGATTTGTTTTCCGCTGAGACTGGCAGTGCATGTGGTAGAGATTTCGGGTTAACTATAGGAATGGGAATAAGCTTTATACAATCTCCAAATTAGGGGCTCTAACTAATGAAAGGCTCTCCCATTTACTGCCTTCCTTGGTGCAGGACGGCAGGCTGCAGGCACCCCGGCATGTCCCGCTGGGAGCGCAGGAAGGTGGGGAGGGCAGCAGCGGTGGGACTGGTCCCCTAAGGCAGGGAAGCACCGAAACCATCTTTATTGCCACAGTCTTTCGCATGCCCTTGTAGTTACCTGTAAGTTGGGTTATATTCAGGAGACCTCACTCTGCTCTGCACCGTGGGGCCCTGGGTGCGGCTGTCCCGGAGCGGGAGCTCATCCCGAGCTGCTGGCAGGCGCCAGGAGAGGGCGGCGCTGCCCGGGGATCGGCGGTGCCCGGGGATCGGCGCTGCCCGGGGATCAGAGCTGCCCGGGGATCGGCGCTGCCCGGGGATCAGAGCTGCCCGGGGATCGGCGCTGCCCGGGGATCAGAGCTGCCCGGGGATCGGCGCTGCCCGGGGATCGGCGCTGCCCGGGGATCGGCGCTGCCCGGGGATCGGCAGTGCCCGGGGATCAGAGCTGCCCGGGGATGGGGCTGCCCGGGGATCGGCGCTGCCCGGGGATCGGCGCTGCCCGGGGATGGGCGCTGCCCGCCGGGCGCGCACCGAACACGGAGCCCCGCGCTCCGAGGACACTACAGGAGATTTTCCGTGCCAGCCACCTCAGCCGCGCTGCTGTGCTGCGGTTCGCGCTGCCCGCGGAGCTCACACGGCACACGAGCCACCAGACACACGGGCATCCCCCGCCCGCAGTGCGAGCCGTTTCTGAAGGGGATGCAGGCTTTCAGGCCAGAAAGGACCTTTATGGTGAGACACAGAATTTTTAGTAGGGCCTGTTGCAATAGGACAGGGAGCAATGGTTTCAAACTAAAAGAAGGTAGATGTAGACTAGTTACAAGGAAGACATTTTTTACAATGAGTGTGGTGAAACGCTGGCACAGGTTGCCCAGAGAGGTGGGTGGATGCCCCATTCCTGGAAGCATTCAGGGCTAGATTGGACTAGACTCTGAGCAACCTGATCTAGTTGAATTTGTCCCTGCTCATTGCAGAGAGCTTGTACTAGATGTCCTTTAAAAGTCACTTCCAACCCAAATTATTCTAAATAGCTCTTACTTGGCTACTGTCAGTTGCTTCTTCTGAGTTTAAATGATCCTTTTCGTTTGTGTGCACTGCAGATCTCATTGGCAATGCGTGAGAACCAGAGGTGAAGCAAACTGCCAACAAAAGAAAAACTTATCTACTGGTCTATGGTGCTCACAGAAGGAATATAGTAAATCACAGTCAGTAAATGCATTTAAAGTAAGATAAATCTTGAAAATTGTTTGTGCTTTTACACATTAATGTCTCGATGCAGAAAACAGTTATGCATATCATTGATGTTACCATCCTGATAATCCCATCGTGGCACATTAGCTGTAGGTATTTGCATTTTTACAGAAAGCCACAATAAGGTTTTTCAGTTTTATCTTAGTTAGGCAAGTTGCAGGATTTTATGTCCTTATGAACAAGTGGATAAATGACATTTTGAGGAAAATTATTATAATTAATAGATATTATTGGATCAAGACCTGGTTATAAATAACAAGGTCATTGCTAAAATGGGAATACTTTCCAACCAGTTTTAAAGTTTGTCTAGCAAAAATAGGTCAGGCCATACTAAATGGTGTTTCAGGCAATTCTGAAATCAGTTTGGAGGAATTGATTTAGAACTTATGTGAGATGTATAATGAAATTTTACAGCTCCAGGCAGCTCAGATCACATTTATGTGATTCTGATCTGAATATGAAACTTTGGTTTCAAAAAGCAGAATAATAACTGAACCTCAGAAATCAAATGCAAGAAAGAGGTGGTCAGAAAATTGCCTGAAAACAGTCTTTTTCTGATGGGAGAGGTATGTATAGCATGAGTGAATGGCAAACTTCTGAGGCAGATCTTAGGGGCATGTTCATTACCTTCATAATCCTGACTCCTCACAGATCATAGATGTCTCCTTGGCAGTCGGGCCCTGGAGTCACTGATAAAGGCTTCCTTTGGCTGGGAAATGACTCCTTCTGAGTGCTGCAGTTGCACACACAAAGGTACATACTGTATGCAGGCCTGTTCCTATGGAAAAGTGCTGCTGGGATTCAAGCCATTGCTTATATTTGTACTTGGTCTGTTTTCTCATGAAGTCTACCCAGTGTGATACTGACGATAATTCTTGCCTGACTAGACAGCTCCGTGCCTGGACACTGTTCCCAGAGACAGAAAAACCTAGCCTGATAACTCATAGTGGTGAGACTGAAGTGTGATAGGAGTAAAAATAATAACAAATATTTTTAAATACATGTCTACTTTCAAGTTTCTACACAGAAATCTAGCGCTGGCACTGCTCTAACATTTTTACAGAATGGATAATGCTCCTGTCTGAGGATTTCAGCAAAGCAGCTGAGCATGTGTTTAGATATGAACACAGTGGGAATGGAGAGAGAAAAACATGATCAAAAATGTGGCCCCCTTGATGGGCCTGGACCCTGGAGATAACTTGATGAGGTGATCCTTAGAAACTGGGTAGTTACATTAGGGTTAGCCAGAAAAATGTTACCTCTCAGGAAAAGAGGGAATTAGAAAGACCTATCTTGTACTGGCAAGATGTATAACAATACATATATAAATACATATATAAATACATATATAAATACATATATAAATACATATATAAATACACATATAAATACTAGCCAGCTTCCAAGTCAAGTCCTCTCCAGCATTACCCCATGAAACACATGCACATGTCAATAATTCCATCATGTCAGTGTCTGGTACTTGTGCAGGAAGAGGTTAATCCCACCTCAGCCTTTACAAAGTAAAAGCTCTTGTTATTTTTGTTTTGGTTTGGTTTTTTTAAGCTGTGTGAAGAAAGAGGCAGGCTTTAAATATTTGTGTAGGCTGCTTGGCAACAGATTGCATGCGATCTTTACAAAAACAATGAGCTCTCATAGAATTTACATTGTTTGAACTGGATGCTAATGGCTGCTGACCAGTGCTCAAAGGCTGGTCTGTGGGAAGAAACAGGGAGAGAGGTGTTATACTGTGCATTGTGTGCTGCTGCTCCAGCCTCCCCAGAAAGAGGTGCTGGCAGAAGCTGAGGACCAGGGTGGGAATAAAGCCGTGGCTTTTACAGCACATAAAATGCATGAGGTGAGAGCTGACACTGGCTGTGGCTGTGCACTCAGGGCCGCTGCTGTGGGGTCAAGTCTGCACACACATGGTGATCCCAGACACCACCGATGGCTCCCGGCCTGTCTCACTGGTCTCAGCAGTGTTCCCAACATTTTTCCTTCAGAAATGATGTCTGCTTGTCTGCAGCAACAGCACTACTGAGCAGATTGCAGTCCTTTCCCTCTCAGGTGGGAACTGATTTTAAACTGGTATCTGTTCAGCTGTTCAGGAAAGGCAGAGCATCCCTGTGCCTGCAGCTGTTCAAAAATAATTGAAATCAGCTCAGAAATGATGAGATGTCTCAAAGCAATAAGCACTATTTACTTTGTTTGTTTGTTTGATGGGCCCTTTTACCTCTAGGATACAACTGGAACATGTTTTCTTAGGCTCCTTACAATACTGTTGGAGTAAAACCATACTTCATCTCTCCCCCAAATTTTTCTCCTGGCAGGGAAAGGGACTTTTAAGCAGATATCTTTTGCAATGGCAGTGAGAAGAAATCTGAGGATTTCTGGCCCTGGGTTTGTAACCCTTTCCATAATCTGGGGAGATTACACCATTTCCCTGCACTGACAGCCTTAGGTTAAGAATTTTGGAACCATTCCTGGTGATCCCAGAGGGGTTAAGCACATGCAGTACCAAGTGAGATACTTGAAAAGAAGACATAAAAAAGAACTGGACATGGGTATATCTGACATCCTACCTTAAAACATGCACAAATAAAAACTGATCACTGGTGCTTCACTTTTACCAGCCAAAATACAGGCATTGCTTGTATTAGACAGGGAAATGAAGCCACACAGCTTTCCTGAAACTACCTCCACATGAGCACACGAGTGTAGCAGTTCACAAGAGCTGGCAGAGGTAGGGCATAGTAAACTAAGAGCATCCATATATAAATAAGACAATATGAGTTCAGAGAAATAAAGTGACTTACATATGATCATGTATGCCCTAAGCCACAGCCAAAACCAAACTAATATCCAGACTTTTCAAATTCAGGTGCTCTAAATTGAGTGAATGATGCTGATAACGTTCTGTAGGTGTGTCACTATTTGTGTTTCATCTCTCAGAACATACCTGAATGGAAGAAGATGAGCTCTTGATAAGTATCACCTGGTATCAGGGCACCCACTGACTCCCTGAGCCTCTCTTTGCAGATACTGTGTCAATGTTGAGTCTTTATGAATTACATAAGAGGAGCAGGAGGCAGTAGCTTCTTGTGCACAGATGTGTACGACTCACAGAAATAGTGCTGAACAAACCAGACATTCACATGCTCATGCTCCACCAGCAACCCTCTTCTGTTTTGTCCCATATTTATTAATTTCAAACGTGTATATACAGGTGTATACACGATAATCTTACACACTTTTTTTGGCAGAGAGGCCATTCAGGTTAAGTGAACACACGGGTATGAACTGTGCTGCAACAACCATCTAGCAACACGTATTTTCAAATGTTGTGCCATTGACTATAAATTCAGGATAACCTCACAAAAATGGACTGTGTGATTTAGAGACTGTCTCGCTGAATTGATAGAAGAGGATTAAATTATGACTATCAAACCATTCACCTTTGTCAGTGGATCTAATCACAATCTGTTTGATAGCGACAATAAAAATGCCGTCTGGCGGCAGCTTTGTAGCTTTGTGAATGAGTGAATTAGTTCCCACTGGCTGAGCACTAACTGCAAACTGTTATCACTTCACAGTTGCTGTTATGACTTTTGCTTTGCTCAATGGCTTCATTTTCCAAGGTAGAAATCTGTAAGGAATGGAATTAAAATACTTTGACCTAGTCTGTGCAAGAGCTAGAAAAACGAAAAGGAAAGCAATACTCTTTTAAGATAAACCTCACAAAACTAAAGGCAAAGGACCATTAGGCAGATGCTCTGATACAGCTTTTATTTTACAAGTCATTATACTTCACACAATTAACCCACTTTTGAATAAACTGTGCTGCTAGTATGGCACGTCTTCTAGAAAGGCACACTCTCTCTCTGAAGACATTGTGAGTTGGCAAATCATCATTTCTCTGGATGACTGCCTCACTATTAAAATCTCCTCATTTGGATTCATCTTGGCTTCAGCTTCTGGCCACTGGTTTTTGTCTTTCTTGTCCCCAGTGCATTTTAAAGCCCCTTAAGGCCTGGTGTTTTCTTCTTAAGAAGGAAATTAACTGTGCGTGTGAAGAGCCCTGAACAGTTTGCCTCTTCATGAAACACTTCAGGGATGTCTCTCACCAATGTTCATAGGAAAGAGCTCCTGGATATGTACATATTTTAAAATCAGTTGCGCAATAAAATACAACAAGATTTGTAAATGCTGGTAAAAATCACTGAATACAAAAGGCAGAGCTCTCCAGGGCACCTACATGTGGTCACACTTTTACCTCATCCTGGAATCTCAAAATGCTCTCATAAAAGTTTTTTGAATCTAATGGGATAAGCCATTGACTTGTATAAAAACACAAGAAAGAAAATCTTTGATTTTCAAGTTTTGTGCCTTTTGGCAGTCTTGCTAGAACTTAACAAAACTGGGAAATTTGTCAGATTTTTATCTCAACAGTTCTGCAGTACTGGAGATAAATATTGCTGTTGGGACTTCCATTCAAACCCATCACTTGCAACTGTGTTGGTTTTGAGAGGCAGGAGATTGCACCAAATGCCTTTTCTGGTCTCTTTGAAGGGAGAATTAAGGGTATTTTCAATCTCCAAAATTTCTTCTCAAATTAGACCAGCTGAATTTTGTACTGTGGTATCTATAATCATCTGCCAGTTCAAGTCAAGGGAGCTACAACAT
The DNA here is from genome assembly GCF_021018805.1 of Prinia subflava. Taxonomy (NCBI): domain Eukaryota; kingdom Metazoa; phylum Chordata; class Aves; order Passeriformes; family Cisticolidae; genus Prinia; species Prinia subflava. The sequence continues at coordinate 49,091,280 of NC_086251.1, read as the reverse complement.
AAATAGATGTACTCCTAAGCCTCTCTCAGGAGCAAAGTACAAACATTTCCATCAAAGCTGACTTAAGTGAGGATGCCTCATACTTTTGCCTTCCTTGTTAACTGTTGTTCATTTTTGCAAAGAAGTTATTATAACAGGGAAAACAATGCATAAATACATACACATCTATCCCTTTCTTATCCCCTCAGCCTAGCTCTCTGATACAGGAGGGACTGGGTGATGCAGAGGGAGCTTGGACATGAGGAAAGGCAACATTAATGAAATTTCTATACTGAACCATGGGCAAGTTGCCATTTCAGCCTGCATTTCTGTGCTCATGCACACACCAACACCTACAAACTGAGCACAGAAAGTTCTTTTTGGTAATCCATACCCACAAGATATTGCTGTTGTTCTCTCTCCAGATTCCAGATTTTTCTGTTCAAAAGATGGGTTTGAAATCCAGAGCATGATTTGGAAGATGCATTTGGAAAAGAGGACAAGAATAGATCAGAAGGAAGCAGACAGCCACCTCTAGAAACACTTCCTGGCTGGGGTGCTGCTCTCCAAACCAACACTGAGGGCCCTACTGACCACAGCAAAGTAAGGACATCCAAATCTGTTTAAGCAAAGGCTCCACTGTGTGATCTTTAATATGACTTTTAAGGTGATTAGTCTTTAAGGCCATATTGGTTAGAGGATCAGAAACCCTGACAGATGCTTGCAGTTAACTATGCTCAGGTGAAATACCACCAACCATGACTTCTAAACTGCCTCTACAGGCACCACAAGGACATTCCCAGCACTCCTCAAGGTCACACTTTGAAACATGATAAAGAGAAACTTTCTAAATCATCAACTTCCTTCTGCTAAGGAATGACTGATGGGTTCTAATTCTCCCTATTTTCAGAGGCTTCTGGCAGAACTGTGGCATTAAATATTCAGTGAAATATAAGTAAGGTTTGAAAATGCCTGCTCTGAAAGAGCTTGGAATCATTAGTGAGTGCATCTCATACTGCAAAAGCCTCCGTCTGGCGGGTTGTACATCGGAGTCATCCACTTCTTACCTCAAAAAATTATCAGTTTATTTATCAGCTACAGGGTTCACCCTCTCCATTTGAAGCACTTTTATATTTCTGTAACTTTCCAAGCTAATACTGTTTGGGAAGGTCAGGGAAGGAAGCTCTTTTCACATCTCTTTCACAATCAAACTGACTTAACACTGGATGTAAAATTGTAACCCCTTCTTCAAACAGAAACAAACAAATAGGAAAAGGCTGAATTGCTTCAGAAGGGTGCTGCATTGACAGGCAGTTTAGCTGAATGCTGCATTTGAAGAATATTTGACATCTTCAATGCTGTGAAATAGGTCAGGCAGTTCAAAAGAAGCCTTCTTGCTTGCTGGCTTCTAAGAAACCAATTCATTTTGTTACTATGGTGAAGTACGCAGAATAGATCACACATAATTCATTCCTCCACAAACATTTTATTGCAAAAATATACTGGCTGTTTTCTGTAATACCAAATATTATTTCAGGGTTTGTAGATTTTGTTTCAGACAGGTTATGCCAGGAAATTATAGAAAATTGTAATATACAAGAGATTTGAAATCTGCAGATGGAAAGCTGTGTATACAAGTCAGCAATGTTAGCATTGTTTATACAGAAACTGCAACTGCAGTGCTTGAACACTACTAATTACCTGCTGCCCTGCTTCCAATCCTAATATTCATGGGGTAAAAAACAGACCAGGCAATCTCCACTTTCACTTGAAGTGAAATTCACTTCTAGTTGGTGTTGGAGAAGGCTGATTTATAATTTACTCCATATTAAATATTTGTAGTTATGTCCAGAAATAGTCTTTGCCAGCGAGTGCTATCGCAGAGGCCTTGACTTGTATCTCTGGGGTATACAATGAATGTACCACAAGTTCCTCCAGCCAGGATAACTCAGGCAGAAGAGGGTAACCAGGCCAGCCAGGGTGACTTGAAGCTGAGCCTTCCCTGAGCAGTGTTCAGCTGGATTGCTTCTTGCTGCACCTCACCAGCTTACACTGCCCTGCAGCACCCTGCTGCCACCAGCATCATCTGCAGAGACACCCACACACCAAGGCACTCTTTGTTGTCCCTCTCTCCTTCCGTGCAGCAAGCCCTGACACAGAATTGGCCCCTCTGTGTCTTGGGTTATTGTTTGGGGCACTGCTTGCACCAGGCTGGCATCTCTGCCTTTGCATGGAGATCAGACAGAATGAACACATGGAACTCATGTTGTGGGTGCAGGTTCTGAAGAGAGGGAAACTCCTAAGAGATGCTCAGATGCTCTCAAGGTGAAAGTTTTGCTTCTTTGGTCTTTTCCCTGGCCTATAGGGTGCTACACAACATCTAGAGCTGGAAAAATGATCCCTTTACTGGTAAACATTGCAACCTTTGTTCAGTATCTGCTGGGGAAACAAATCTTCATAGCGTGCTGGAGCACACAGAAGGGAATCTGAAGGTCCTGAATTCAGCTGGTCACAGATGAGTGAGAGCAAGTCAGGCTCGAAGGGGCAGAATTACACAATAGGGTCACATGGATGAGACAACTGCATCCTGCATCCATCTGAAACAGAAGGAAAATAGAAGCAGAATAATGGGAAAAATAACAAACAAGTCTCCAAAAACTAGATAGAACATTTTCTGTGTCAGGTCCTCTCTGAATCAAGGAAGGGTTTTGCCCTAGTAAGGGGAGATTTTGAATGAAAGGTTCATGGCAACAGAATGAAATCAGCTCCACAAGTACATAATATTCAAATGAGTTTTACATAACTACTCTCCTTTTCTTCCAACTTTCATCTGCATGAAAGAACTGAAAAAAACCAAACTGAATGTAAGAAAACCAGCCTGAAGGCCAGAGAACAGCCTTTCCCACTGCCTCTGTCAAATAAAGCACACATGTTCTCAATAAATCACACCTTAAAATAAGCCACACTTACCAAAGAAAATGAAAAAACAACAGAGGGAGGACTGAGAGTGACCCACACAACCTTACTCCCACCACACCAGCTGTCTTGATGAAGAATCAGAAGGAACTCACCTCTAGAGCTGTAGCACATGAAAGCTGTGCCTGTGAGCCCACCCCATCACCCCAAAAGACCCAAACTCAAAAATACCCAAGTGCGTTTTGTTACTAAGTCAGTCCAAACAAACTTACCTTGGCAACAAGCAAATAAATTCACCTTCCAAGTCAGAAGCCACTGTAACTGCTGGCATTATTCATGGACTGTGTGATGAAACTCATACATAGCCATAAAGACGTTCTAGCAATTTCCATAGTCTATTTACTGCCAGCATGTGGCAACAGTTGTTGTGAATCACTCTGGTTCATCAGTGTGACCTACGTGGTGGACATCTGGGAGTCAAGGAGGGAGGACACACAGCAGAGGGAGGCTGCTCAACATCCAGGATTTGTAAATATGCTCAATGGAACACTGAGGCAGGGCCAAGAGTCATCACTTCTCTTCCTCTCTTACCATCAGAAAAGGACTAAGAGAAGGATGGGTCTAGTGGGGCACCACACTCCTATTTCTAAGCTGGTATTTATTTTATTTTCTAAAATAATTCATTGCTAGTGATCACACTTTGGTTGGACAAGTAGACCACACATTTTAGTGTACACTCCCTTTCCTTTAAAGAAGTCATAAAGCACTTATATTTCACATCTTACTTGGGTTTTTTGCACATGACCTTACTTCCTCCAGTTGCTTAATCCTGTTATTACATTTTTCTCAGTGTCTCCTCTTGACTTGGTTGAATTAGACTGTCTTTTTCTCTCCTGACTTTCTTGGTGTTTTGCTTTGAAAATCTGTTTTACATGGTACCCCTCCCATGGTTTACATGTGTGTGGGCAGAGGAGCCAGACTATGGGGTGACTGCTGTCAGACAGGGTAATAGAAAAGAAATCTTCACTTACCTATTCATCTGGGAGAGCTAATGAGTCTTTTCTCTGGGCTGGTCCTCCTTGGTGTTTCGGATATGGGCTAAGCAAGGAAAATAAAATGTTGATGAGACCTACAGTGGCATGATTATTGCCTTAAAATGGAGTGACCACTCAAGTTGGTCTGTTGTCATGGAGCTGTAAAATACAGGAGTTAAATAAGATTGCGGATTACTTTCCTGTGTTACAGACTTTAACGTTCCTCCTTTCTCTTCATTCAGCTATAGGATAAGACAGCATCCATTTTCAGTCCTCTTCCTGTAAGACTTCAGAAAAGGGGTTAAAAATTGAGTGAGATCCTCACATACTCTGCAGCCCCTTTAAGCCAGAAGCACATGCAAAGACTCAAGGACTGTGCCAGTAGTGCAGGGGCACGACTCAAATGCCCACTCCTTTCCCAAAACACCGTTTGTCATGGGCAGAGAAACACCTCACAGACCTGTGGCACTCAACAAGGATGTTTTGGGAATGTGGGCAGAGGGAGATCCAGGGAGGATCAGTGGAAAATTGTTTCTGTAGCTCTTTGGTCAGAGCAGCCATGGATGGCTGAGGCATGGGTGGATAGGAAGTTACACTTCTCTGAGGTTTGGGTCGAAATACAAGATATTTTCACCTATTCAAGATAGACAACACCTTTTTCTGGTCACTTTTGGTTTGGAACTATTTTAAACCAAAGCAAGAAAAAATCTATTCCTAGAATGACTGTCCATATGGAGAACTCTGTTTATAAAGGCAAAGCCAATTACCTACAATGACATAAATATCTTCTGTAATTGCAGAAATAGCTTCCTTTGTGTCAGATACCTTCCCTTGCCATTTTAGCAGGAATCTCAAGGTACTCTCCATCTGGGCAGGCACAAAGCTGAGCTGTAGAACTTGATGGCTTTGTCCCTATTATTACACAACCTTCAAGTGTAAATTTTCTTCTCAAACTGAGAATTCAACTCATTAAACCACTCACTGGTAAGATAGGCAAAGGATGGGAAATGAAAAGCTTTTTAACATCTTTATTCTGCATACACACACAAAAAAAAAAGAAGATAAGATGCACTATGCAGAAGAGTGGTAGGTTCCCCATGAACTTCCTATCAGACTCCCTGCCTTCTCATATGTGACCAAACTCTTTTTTTAATAAACCTGCTATTATAGTTCAAACTCTCTGCCAAGTGTTTACAGCATTGCCCTAAGTAACAAGTCTGAGCCAAGGGACTTAATTAAATCTAACCTGCTTTTTCAGTTATAGAATAGTCCTTTAACATCAAAAGGCAAGTGGACTTTGTTAATAAAATCTGAAATCACCTTTTAAGACAAGTTCTCTAATCCACACTGCATACAATCAGTTACTTCTTAGAAGGCATACAGTATTTTCACAGATAATTTCCACACGGCTTTACAGAGTTTGCAACAACTAACATAATATTTGGTGTTCTAGCTTTATATGAGAATCTCATATTTCATGCTTTCTTGCTGAGCTGATTCACAGACCCCAGGCTGCAGGGAAGAACATAAAAACTTAAAGAAAACTGTTGGTACAGGATGCCCTGTTGATCTTACAATTTTTAAATGTCCTTACAACTTTTGAGGTTTACCTTTCCATTTTGGAGCACTTGGTTCTGCATATATTGCAATGCTTTTTACAATAACCTCAAAGGAGGTTCTACATATGAGGGCTTCTGCTAACCACAAAGCTGATTTGGGGAGAGCCACCTGAAGGTCTGGCTGGACAAACACAGGTGACATGGCTGCTGCCTCCCTGCACACAGCTGCACACCTGCTGAGTGAAACTGGATCAGGGTGTTCATTCACAGCGCCTCATGGCCCGTGGTGTTAATGTAAGGTGAGGTTGATGCAGCTCATGTTGATGGGCTGGGCTAGAAACTGCAGTGATCAGACCTGGCAGAACCCCAGGCTAAGCCCCAGGCTGGACCCCAGGCTGAGCCCCAGGCTGGACCCTAGGCTGGACCCCAGGCTGGACTCCAGGCTGAACCCCAGGCTGGACCCCAGGCTGAACCCCAGGCTGAGCCCCAGGCTGATCCCCAGGCTGATCCCCAGGCTGGATCCCAGGCTGGACCCCAGGCTGAACCCCAGGCTGGACCCCAGGCTGGACCCAAGGCTGGACCCCAGGCCGAACCCCAGGCTGAAGTCCTGTCTGACTCACTGGTGAGAGAAGGGCAGGCTGCTATGCTGATGGGTTTGCCTCCATTGGCAGAGGAAGAGCTGGCAGCCCCAGCCTGTGCTGCTGCCTGACCACACCAGCCTCTTCTATTGAGCCTTCAGAGTACAGGGCAGCACAGAGCAGGTGTTTTCCCAGGTTTAATGCCCTTTTCCTCTCTCTAAGCGGAATTTTTAACTTCTCTGTGCCCACATTGTTAATCATTCACATCTTAAACCCAGGCTGACTCTGAGACCCAGACTGTGCATGTCAAGTGCAGCTGCCTGGCAGGCCTGGCAATGTCAGTGACGTGGGCTGCACCCTCAAACACCATGAGAGTGGAGCTGGGCAACTCTTGCATGAGGACAAGGAGGAGGGTGAAGGCAGTAATTATCTCTAGGGAAATCTGCAAGAACAGTGAATCACAGCTGGAACATCACAGGCCAGGTGGGGCTGGCAGAGAGGAGTTACAGCAGAGAGTGTGGCCAGCAGGACCAGGGCAGACTGTCCTCCTGTACCTGGCACTGGCACAGCTGCACCTTGAATCCTTTTCGGTTTGGGGGCCCTCATTGCAAGGAAGACATTGAGGTGATTGTGGGGATGAAGCACATCCAGACAAGGGCAAAGAAGACAGGCCTGAAGCACAAGTCCTGTGAGGAGCTGCTAAAGGAGAGTTAGCCTGGAGAAAAGAGGGTTCAGAAAGGATCTTACTATTCTCTACAGTGACCTGAAAGGAGAGGGTAGCCAGGTGAGAGTGGTCCTCTTCTCACAAGTGACAGGTGATAGGACAAGAGGAAATAGTCCCAAGTTGTGCCAGGGGAGGTTTAGATTGGATTTAAGCACTTTTTTTTTTCACTGAAAGAGTTGTCAAGCATTAGAAAGGGCTGCCCAGGGAAATGGTGGAATCGCCATCCCTGGAGGTATTTAACAGACTTGCAGATGTGCCACTTAGGGATGTGTCTTCATGGTGGCCCTGACAGTACTGGTCTGATGAATGAGCTTGATGATCTTAAAGGTCTTTTCCATCCCAAACAATTCCAAATCTGCGAGTCTATGATTCTGCTGCTGAAGGTTGCAGGTTGATTTGCTTCTCCTCATTGATTTGCCTGCATGCCATACTGCCTCCCTTTGTCCATCTAGTGTGCTGACCACAGCAAATGGCCACTCAGAGGTCCCACAGGCAGGCCAGTGCAGAATGGAAAAGGCCATTTAGAGAGCTCATGACACCCCAGCTCCTGGAGGATGGGACACACACAATGGGACAAAGCCTCAGCTGTCCCATCCAGTACTGGGAGTAGTCCTGCTTTGAGCTGCAGCATGGATTAGGGATCTCCAGCTGCCTCTGGCAGACTGTACTTCAGCTGATGCTGTGAAGTCATTCACCTGTTTTTCCCACAGCCACACTTGCTCAGTTTACAGCTCCACCTATAAATGTGGTACTGATGCCTTCAGCCCACTTGGATAATGCCTGGAAAAAAAAAAAAACAGGTCCTCCCAGTGTAAAATGAAGGCAAAGCCTGGCATTGTGATTTGTGCAAATCTGAGTTCAGACATTTTTTCTTTTCCACAGGCTGTTTTTTCTGCCCCTTACATTCATGGTTATAAACTCTCTCTCATGGCACTGTCGTGTCATTACTAAACCTGTGCAAAACTTTCCAGTCTTGATATGTAAACAGCTGAAGACTGCCTCAGACTCTCGGAAATTGCATTTTGGGATGCATGTTATAGTGGTGACGAATCCTTATTAGATGCTTAAGGGGTGACCTTGCCTTCTTACCATCTCCATCTGATTTCGAGTCGTAATGGCAAAATCAGCAGAAGAGGCTGTGGGAAGAGCGCTGCATTCCTGAGCTGGGTGAAACAACTGGTTGTGTGAAGTGTTCGCTTGACATAAACACTTCAGACTTGAAAGAGCCACAAGTTCTTGATCCCAGTTTGTTTATATTTAACTGTAGATTTTGCTTATGTTTTGCTATTCTAAGTCTTGATGCTATACCTGTTTGACTCGATCATGTCAAAATTTGCTGTTTACCGGCACAAAGGTACAAATAGTGGTATATTGCAATGAAACGCCTTGTATGCAAATGAAACGCTCACGCTGCTCATCAGGTTTGTAGAGAACAGATTTCAGCGACACTCAAGGGCCTTGGTAACAATTAATGTCCAAGGCTGATGAAAAACGGTGTACATGAAGACAGCCAATGTGAGAATTCACCTCAAAAGAAATTTGAGAGCCTGAACAGTCTACCAAGGGCGAGCTAAATCAGTATGCAACTATTAGTGCTTTTAACGTATAGTGGCACTGCTTTCATCCCCACGAGGAAAACCCCTCTCCTGCTCATACATTCGTTCTTCCATTGTTGCCGTGGGTTCATGACACTTGTTCTGGGGACGACCCTCCTCCGGTCCCCAGGTACGGCGGGAGGACGCTGCTCGCGGTGCCCACGCCTCGGCACTACGCGCGTTTTTACGGGGAGCGCACCGCGGCCGCCTGCGCCTGAGGGGCCGGCCGGAGCGGGGGCGGCAGGAGCGGGGACGGCCGGAGAGGGGGCGGCAGGAGCGGGGCCGGCCGGAGCGGGCCGTGCCGGGCGCGCCGCGGGGCCGCTGCGGAGCCTGGCCGGAGCCGCTGAGGGGAGGAAGGGGCGGCGGGCGCGGCGCTGCCCGCGGCGGGGGCACGGCCGGACCCCCGCCCGCTCCGCCCCGCGCCAGCGCCCCGCCGCCCCCGGCCGGGCGGGCTGAGGGAGGGAGGCGGCGAACGGGAGCGGAGGGAGGGAGGGAGGGACGCGGGGCGGGGCGCAGCCGGCGCGGACAGAGGCCGCCCCCCCGCCCGCTCCGCGCCCGCCGTCGGTGCCGGTGAAGGCGGCGGTGGCGGTGCCGCCGGCTCCCGCCGCCCCCCTGGCCCCGGCCCCGCGTCCCTATGGCCGGGCAGGAGTGGGACTGGTTCCAGCGCGAGGAGCTCATCGGGCACATCAGCGACATCCGAGTGCAGAACCTCCAAGGTAAACCGACACCCCCGCTGAAACGCCTCCCTCCGCCCCCGCGCCGCCCCGCTCCCCTGCCCCGCTGCTCCCCGCGCCGCTCCTGCCTCCGCCGCCCGCCCCCCGGGCTCCCGCAGCTCCGCGGAGCGGGGGCGCCGCGGGTGCGGGGCCGGGGGAGGAGGAGGTCGGCGGGGCCAAAGTTTCCCCCGAGCGGCGCCGGCCCGTCCGGCCGCGGAGAGCCCCGGGGCTGCGGCGAGCGGCGGCGGGTCCCGGGGCACGGACGGGCGCGGGGGCTCCGCGGCTCCGGGGATGCTGCGGGGGTGGCACTGCCGTGTCCCCCCGGGCGGTGCTGCCACCCACGGCCTCCCCGAGCACCGTCGGGGCGGGGGTTGCGGGCTCCGGCTGGGCTCCGGGGACATCTGGGTGGCCGGGGAGCGCCGGCGCTCGCCCTGCCCTGCCGTGCGGTGACGGGAGCCGGGGGCCGGGCCGGGGCGCCCCAGGTGCAGGCGGAGCCCGCCCGCCGCTCCCCGGGACATCTGGGGTCACTCGGCCGCGGGCAGGGCACGGCACCGGAGCCGGACCACCGCGAGTTGGAGCCGATGACTATCAGGGGACTCCATTTAATGTATCTTCTAATAAGCTACTGTTGAATAAACATGGACTGGGCTTTTGGATAAATCATCTACGAGATGCTCTCCTATTCTGCCACAGGCTGTGCAGGCGGAAGGGATGCAAATACCTGGCTCTGAAGGTAGATCGGTATCAGTGTAGTGGCAGGAGTTGCACTTCCTCCCAAGTTATGTTTGCCCCTCACCAGGTAACTCCTCGTGATTGGAAAATACAGCAAGATTCGATGGAAGAGGAAAAAATCAGCAGTGGTTTATGGGAGAACAACTTGTTAAATGTAACACACTGATTTTAATCAATAGCTCACTGTGATGTATCTTCGTGTTCCATAAAAATAATAGACTTGAATCAGAGGTCATTATCTCTTCCTGTCTATGCATAATTATATTAAGGCACTGACTACTGGCAGAACAGTGCAATTGCTGAAAATTAGTTTTGGTTTGGACTGATTATAGAAGATACGTAATTTATCAGAAAAGACATTAGCTGTTCTTTCAGCTCTAGTGTGTTAATGCAGTTAGCTGCTGATGGAGCTGCTCCACATCATGTTGACCTGCATCATCCTAACCTCTGAAATTCAGATTTTGAGTACGGTTAGGGCCATTGATTCCAGGTTGCATTCCTCTTGGGCTTTGACTGCCTCTCATTACTTTGTAGTTTTGTGTTTCTGGCTTCTGTCTCAATCCCTTTCAACTCTCTGTGTTAACATGGCTGGCCTGCCTCTGATCTCTTGTTGCTCAAAACTATAGTGATTAAAACCAAGTTTAATCCTTAATTCATGGGCATTTTTGAGAAGGAATACTCAATCATTTGTGAGAGAATGGTGAATTTCCCTTTCTGGAACTTCAAAAGTATGTATACAGATGCACAGAGCGTCATCTAACATTCCTGTAGTTGTGTAGGAGAATGTCATCCTACAGAGCAAATTCCTTTGAATGACATTATGTTCATGAAAAAACCCTGCTGTTCTCTCCTTACCATCCAAGAGAAATTTCAAACCATATCTTGATTATCACCTTGCTTGCACTATTAAATAGGTTTTTAAGAAGTTTCATGCTTCACATAAGCTCTTATAGGGCAGAAAAAACATTTGTTCCAAGGTGTTGCTCCAAATCAAGTGATAGTAGCTGTCACAAAGTATATGATTTATAATGCATAGTTCTCACACTGTCTTCTGGAGATGAAAAACATTTTACAGATGGTGAGTCTGATACTCGTGAGAGTGTGATTTTTGTTGCTCAGGAGCTTGGTGGCAGAGCATGGTGCTTCTCTTCAGAACAGTTTCTTGTAAAATGGCAGCATATGGTCTATGCTCATATGTAGTAATTAAACTTGCTTCTGCTTCATAATCCAAAATGCATTCTCAAAACAATGCAATCTGAATCATTGCTAGTATCATTTCTATCTGTTGCAGAATCAATAACAGGTTTGATGTGCTAGAAAGTCAAGAGTTTAGGATGGAAACTAGGTGAGGACAGCAGAGTTTCCATCAGCACCATCAGACCCTTGAGAGGGCCCTTCTGCCCGGAGCCACATGGAGAACCTCATGCAGTGAGGTCCCGTCTGCTGCTGCATCTGCAGCTCCTGCAGCGCTCTCTTGTAACCCCAGCTGTGTTTAGAGTGTGAAGTGGATGGTTTGTCTTATCCCAGGATGCTCCCATTCACTGGGACATTTTGCATATGGTGTGGTGCCTCCTGGTCTCTGGGGATCCCATCATGTTAATGTAGACCCAAGAAGGAGCAAGGAGAGGATGGGAGGCAGCAGCCAAATATTTGCAGATATGAACAACACATGCAAACACTGGCATGTCTGCATGCAGAGGTGGAGACTTCTGGGCTGATGCACAGAGGCAGGCAAATGTGAGGTGTGCAAGGCAGACAGAGGCAGTACAGCCATGCTGTCCAAGCCATCCTGCCCAGCTTGGAGGAGCTGGAAGAGCCCAAGTGCTGATGACTGTGAGAAAGGCTCCCGAACAGCCTAACTGGTATTAGGGTTTCTGCAGGACCCCTACAGACATCTGCTGTAGTAGTTTTCCATACCCTTTCTGCCTCCTTGTTTAAAAGTGAAAATTGTTTATTTCCCTTGAAAATTTCTTCATTGTATCTTAGCTAAACTATAGAGCATTGCTGACATAGAATTCTATTTGAAGATAGCATATGTTGTTTCAGTCTGTTGCACCTTCCCTCTCTAGTTTGGTTGTTCCACATCCAGGAAGAATCGAAGATGCCAGTTTCTGGGAGGTGTCTGCTCTCATGAAGATGCTTTTGCAGTGGTGTGATCCCACTGAATTGAGAAGATGTTGTCAGTACATGTGCTGGCTGCAGCAGTAGCTTCAGGAACTATATGTTCTGTCATGTAACTGTGTAACTAATGAGTGAAATTATTTATGCCTCTGTAGGTTTTTCAGCTTTTTCGTAGGGAGACTAAAACTGACAGCAAGGGGTGAAATGTACTAAATGGGCTGGGCTTTGAGGGTGGAAAAAAGAATGATTTTTAAAATGGAATTGCATCTTGATATTTAGGCATATAAATGATGGGCTTCTATCTTCCCTTTCCATCAAGAGATTTTCTATTTTATTTTTTAAGAGAAGGAAGTGACATTTCAAAACTGTGTCAGCTAAGTGATGCTAAAAGTGCAATTCTTCCATTCTGAACAGAGGTGATTTCAGAGAACAGAAGCAGAAGTGACAATCTAATGGAGAAGAGGAGAGAGGAATATAAAGAAGGAATAAACACTGGGTGTGGTGATGCACAAACCAAGTTCCTCCCTCCCGGTCTGTTCGGTTTCTAAATGCATTTAATAAACTGATACCCTTGTGCTCTTTGTTCTGTTTATATATTCTCCATAGTGAATTTCTCCACATATTGAGAGAGAAAAATGGAAAGCCTGCACAGAATGTAGGAGTGCATCGTCAAGCAGGGGAATGCTCAATAATTAATTTCCTGCCAGGAGATGGGTTTTTTCCTGTTTCTTTCTTTCATTATAACACCATTGGGAACATTTTGTTACAATACAAGAATATTTTAAAATCTTCCCTACTGGAAGCTTGATTTAGGATCATCAAAAATATACTTCCTTATGTGGTGAATTGCACTTGCTAGAAAGAAGCAACATCCTCATCCTCTTTTAGATGGTTGTGTGCTTTGCAATAGTCTAAATGTCTGTTGAGTAGTACATCTCTTTCCTTACATTCCTTGGAATGGAATATGTAGAGATGAATAATTGTGCAGTTAGATGTGTTGTTCATCTCTGGCAAACAAGTGCTGCTACCACAACTTTAAAATAATTACGGTTTGAACGTTCACTTTGTTCATTTCTAATAAAGTAGATAGGCTGGAGGGGTAGAACTCTACCATTCTGCTATCAGAGGACAAGTCAAGGTCCTGCTGCTCATTATTTCACTACTCTCTCAGGGTGTGATCCAGAACTCACAGAAACCTGTACATGTTTATTCCTTGGTTTCTGTAGATTTAACTATTTTCTTGATTCTCATTCTTGCTCTGCTGAGGGGTACATGGCCTTCAAAAGTATTTGGAGGGCTACACAGGAGTGTATTGTAGCACTGACAGAAATAATGGGGGAGAAAAGGGTGACAGACTGAAAGAAATAACCTTAACAATATCAGCCCCATTGGTTCCTTGCCATAGTTTCTATCTCTGGATGGATCACTTAGTCATGAAGTCCCAGCACTCTCTGATTTTGCTTGTCTTGCTGTTTGGATCCTTGAGATCTAGACTTTATAAGCTTTGGACAGTAGGAACTATAATATTCACTAACATGAATCTCAGGTCTTATGAGGTAACAGATTCTGAAGCCTCTGTCTCAAGAAGTAATACAAATGCTTAGCTGACAGAAGTTAACTGTGGCAGTGAGAGTATCTCTATACTTTGCAGGGGCAGCATCGCTGATGGATAACCAAAGGCGGGTGCTATAGTCAGACTTGAAAATGTTTCTCTCTGTACATTTCTTCTTATTTATGTATAAGGCATATTTTAATTACTTTTGCACTTAACTACAGAGAGTAATATTTTTCCTTTAATTACAAGATACAGCAGCATTCAACTTGTTTGCTATAGTTTGACATGCTTTTCAACTACACAGAAATTTCACAAGTAGAAGGAAACCTTGTTAATATATCCATTCATTCTGACAAAAGTAAGGTGCTGTAACTGTTTATTACTTTAACTCTTCTATAACTTGTCACCATACTCAGCAGGATTTCATTCTGCCCGTAGGCATGTTCATTTAGTGGAGTTCTTTGTACGTTCAGGTGACATTTGGAAAGATTAAATTGTCAGGAGAACCTTAGGCAAAGCACTGTGCAACTACAAAGTGATCCTATTCCATATAAAAGTGAAGTTAAATCGGCCTGAGAATTATAAATGTGAACTCCGAAAATAAAGATTCAGATCCAGGTATAGGAAGCCAAAGTTAGTGCTGGAAACCTTAAGTGTCCTAGTGGGGATGGTCTTTGTAAGGGCAGTCACTCATCTGACAGTGTTTGTCAGCAATGGAAGGAAGACTTACCTGCTCCAGATGGAGGAAACCCTGGCACTGAAATAAAGGAGCAGTAAGAGGTGAAAGGAAGTGCAGATTGCATGTTTCAGCATGCAGTTTTAACAAGTTTAGTGCCTAATTTCTCTAACAAATTAGAAGTCTGGGCTCTCTGTCCCACTGAATGGGTGAAATGACACCAAATTCAAATCATGCCCAGTAGCTCCACAGTCCCAGGAACTCACTTGAGTACTGACACTTTGTCTGAAGAGAGACTCTGGCAGCTGCATGGACCTGACCCGAGGCATGGGGTTGATGTGCTGTCACATACCAACATCACCTTCTCTGCCTTTCCTGGGTGAGCTGTTGTTCAAGTGCTGACCAGCCTCAGCATTAGGAGAGCTGGTGAGACCTCAGATCATATCACTTGCCTGAAATCATGGTTTAAAAATGACAGTCTTCAAAACACTGTGTTAAAACTAGTGATGGTTTTGTCCACTTGACTTGGACAGAAATTCAAACAAATTTCTTTCTCCTAAGGACAATTTCAAGGTTATGCCACTTGCCTTCTGAAGTATCTGTAGCACTTGTTTTGAAAATACTACAAAGAGATGACTTGATTTCCTTTTTCCACTTTTAGAGACAGACTTCTGTTGGACTAGAAAAAGCAACCTTGGGCATTTTGGCTTGTCAGTGTCCATTTAGACATTATTTGTTTATGTCCTAAGTTGTTGAAGCCTACTGTTGTTTCAGAATGATTCTTAAGGCATATGTCTAAAGGGAAAGAGCCAAATATCTGTCTTGTCATGTAGAAGTCAAAATTATCTTAAAAATGTATTCAAGAGTAGATATTATTAGATAAGCAGTGAGATGTGGGTCAGTGCTGGGTGGTGAAGGGCATCACAGCACCTTATAAGAAATAAGAGTCTTTTTCTACATGTCTCTGTACCTGTTATTCTATTTTTATATCTCCCCAACTAGTTAAATACAGGGACTGTAGGTGGAGGATTGGAGGACGAATTTTACTTCATTGTAATCGCTGCATATTTCTGTGCAGAGATCTGAGCTGTATTTTAGCTGTAGTTTGAGGCTGTATAGCCACAAATAAAAGTTTAAATTGGCATCTTCTGGGGATGGTTGTAATAGCAGCAGCCTGGATTTCTACAGAGTGAATGCCTGTGGACCTGTAAGCTTTAAGCAGAGGATTTCTTTCTAAAACCAGAAATCCCACTGAATCTGAATAGATGTTATCAAAAACACTTAAAAGATAACTCTAATCCTCTGCCCATTACTTAATTTGATAGCATGATTCAAGACATATTTATTACAATAACGTAATATTTTGAGGGAGTCTATTAACTTTCCACTAATTAATGTCAGACATAAATTAAAATGTGGTTTATGCTCTAGTATCTTGAAAGTTACTCCTGATGCTGGTCAATGTAATTCAGACCTAGTATTTTTGTGAAGAATGAGCTACCTTGGTTTTTATATTTTAATATTAGCATCTCTTACTGTTAGCAGTCAGAAATGAGATCTTTCTAGACTTTCTAGCAAATCTAGTGTTGATTTGTTTCATTATGTTTTTCCTCTTTTAGTAGTGTAATTGGTAGTATAACTCCAGTTGTTTACAAAATAAAGGCTCATTAAATACATTGTCACAGGGTTCATTTTAAAAACAAAATTTGTATTCCAGTCCTCATTATATTTAATGCATTCACCCTTTTGGATCTTCACTTTATCATAATTAGGACTGTGGAGATGAGTGCATTTTGTAGTGTCCAAAGCTGCTCCTGTGTGGTGTCCATTACCAGGAAACACATCTGTTTAGATGCTGCACGTGTCTGAGCTCCTCTTGAGCCCTGCTAAGGTTAGAGGTACCTTAGCCATACCCATGGAATGGCCCAGATACATTTTTACTCATCCAGCCTGTTTTCCCTAAGTTTTCTTCAAGGAAGCACATAACAGTGCACTGAACCCCCATAGGTTGGTAGCCCATGTGTTATTCCTGTGCTGTGAGAGTCATATCCCAGCCTGAAGTGTCCATTTCACAGGGCTCCAGCTGAAGCTCTCAACTGCAGCCAAAGCAGAGGAGCAGTTACGTGCACAGGCTGTCTTTCTGTTGTGCACTAATGGCCAGATAGAAGTACTTTGCAATTTTGTTTCGGTCTTTTTGAAGAACCCCCTAATGTATGCCAGTAGGTATTTGGTGTATTCAGTCAGGGTAGTTCACAACTGAGGGCTGATTATGCTTCTCTTGGCTCAGTGAGAAATGGGAAGGGCAAGAGAGACCTGGCTCTGTGACAAATGAAAGCAATGCCAGTGAAGATAACTTAAAATCTGATCCTTCATATGACTGCATCTGGACACATGATTAAAGTTTTCTGGCTCTTATTAATGTTCATGATAAACATGAACTTCAGTTGCAACTTAATAAAGATATAGCATTTATAAATAACGTAGAATGAAATATCCACTTCAGACTTACTGTCTTAAATACAAGGAATGAAATATAAATCTGTCTGGGCTGTTTGCCCAGGGAGAGTAACAAAGCAAACAGAAGCAGGCCAAGGGGAAGAGTGTGTTCCTCAGAAACCTAGATAGTGCAGGAGGGACTGTGGCCAGCACTTGCATGTCATACTTAAACTTGGTGAAACATAAAAATCCTGCCCAAATGAGATGATCTTTCAGACACAAAATTCCCAATGACTCTCCCTGTTTGATAAGGTACTCCATAGGCCTGTTTCTGGTACAAAACCTGAGAGATTCCAAGAGTAAGAGTTAAGAGTAGCTGGGAAACATTTGGTTCTTCTCCTTCTTCTCAGGTTTCAGGCTGTGTAGGGGACTTCCTGGACTGATGATTAATGCCTCTGAACAACATTTAGTTCCTGTTGCTCTCATTTTTCCCCCATTTTTTGTTTGTTTTTCTTGTTTGGTTGGGGGGTTTTGTTGTTGTTTTGGTTTCTTGGGGTTGGTTGATTGAGGTTTTTTTAAGGTCTGTCTGGGTACAGGACAAGGGGTGATTTGAAGTTTTAGACTCCTGCCTGAGTTTTTCTGTTTCTTCCCATTATAGAGAAGAAAGCTGTTAAGGGACCTAATGTTGGCTAAAAGAACTTGTGCTCAGTCTTTGTGCAGAAGTTGTTTGGTTATTGACACTGGAAAAAACACAGAGTATGTATTTTTACTGGCTAAACTATATTTTTCTTATGAAGGTAGAGAGTCTTCTTGACGTATTCAGCGTTGGCCTTTGAAAACTTCAAACCATTATGTGTTTCCTTACCCTTATTAGAAAAATTAAAGAAGATAGGAGATCTTCATTCAACAACTGTGTGTATGAAGAGAGGAAGCACCATGTCCTGGTTGCTAGCACAGCTAAGGGATGCTGTAAAATCCCTTGTCTAGGCTGCAGCTTACTGTATCACTCATCATGAGTTTATTTTAATTGAAGAATTTGGAGGTTGCAGCGGTGTGACTCCTGTGAAGTCAGGAAGTGGTTGATGGGTTGACCCTGGCCATGGGAGCCCCTTTCTGCAGGAGAAGGACAGTGCACACTGCCTGTCCACACCCAGGCAGAGCCCAGAGGGGCCGTTCTGAGAGATCCCAGTGTAGCTGAGGAGGTCTGGGAAGATGATATCCATCTGTCTGAAAACTGTTTGTAAACTAATTAATACAGCAAGCTGTATTCAGATTTTAACTGGTCAGACCTTAGTACTTTTCAAGTCCTTGACACCCTTTAATTTTGGGAAAAGTCGAAGCATTATTTCATTGCCCATCCCACAGATGGCTCTAGAGCAATTTTTCTCATGCAGGATCTCAGCTTTTTTCACGCATAGTGAGTCCTTTGCTTTTATGCTGACACTGATTACGAAAGCCAGTTGCAGAAGAGGTCTGGATGCCCACAGCAAGCACTGATGAGACCCCCTTGCTGCGTCACTCAAGCCAGTAAACAGCTTTGTCATTTAGGCACTTAATTATGGACTGAATGTTCACTTGACCTCTTATATTCTCATTTCACTAATGAACCAAAGCTTAGAAAGAGTGACTGACTTCAGAGCTGCAGCAGTTTGGGCTCTTTGAGCCAAAGTTTCCACTCATTTCATTTATCATACTAATGATCAGTTTTGGAGCCTAAACACAGGAGCTGCATGGAAAATACAGCGTAATGTGCTAATGTGATGGCCACGTGACAGAAGGATTGGCAGGGGCTGCCCACTTCTTCTTGGCTTTCTGGTCCTGCTACACATGTGTATTCTTGCATGCAGCAACCCCAAAGAAGAATGAAGGGACTGTTAGGATGTGGAAGTAGCATTTAGGAATTCTGGTTTTACAGAGAGGGTCCAAATTTGAGTTCTGGTACTCTGATCATATTGATGTCACTAGGCTTTCTTTCTTACTTTGTGTTTGTCTTGACTAAAACTGAAATGTGTTCCTACTACATTCTAGCAGGGATTTATTTCTGGTTTTTTAGTGTTTGAGTGTCTCATGGTTTTAATATATTTCTCTAGATGATACCCTCAAGTTAGATTTGAGGATAAAAGACACATGAAAGCCAGAGGATTGATTTCAAAGTTATCCAGACAATCTAATGACATGCTTTTCTATGTATGAAAATGGGAAATTTTGGTGGAGCAGGCCTTGAATCTTGATACTCTCTTTTCAAGGTGACCATTGGAAGTACCTGACCAAATTCCTTTCTTCACATATTCTTCTCTCCTTCACTATGCTACAGCAAAAGCTAACAATGTCCCCCAACAATTCATATGAGCTCTAACACATATATACTGCCTTCTCTGTAGTCATTCTTTACAGGATGATAATTACCATGGAGCTACAGACCCATCTTTCACCCCAGCATGTGGTGCTCCCATGCTTGGTGGCAGCTGGTTCCCCTCTGGGTTTGCATGTGCTTGTTGGTGTTCTGTGCAGTGCACACCAGTTGGTATGAAGGTTAAATGCAATCAGATTTACATTTGGCTTGACTTGGGGTGTTTTAAATGCAAGAAGAACAAAATGTTTGTAGAATGAAATAAACCTGCTATGCTCTACTTTTTCCCCATTTGTGAAGATGTATTTTTTGATGTCTCATGTTGATCATCTCTATGAGTTACTAGTTATCATCTTCAGGTAGAAAGTCCTTTTTCCTCTGAGGGCTTTGGAATTACCTCAGTTAAGATCCAAATTAGCTGTGCTCCCTCTGGCTCTTTGTACGATGCTTTCAGTTCATTGAGTTTGTTACAGAAGTTTTGTTTATTTTGTTTTGAGTATGTGTTTCTAGAAAGAAGATAAAGTGAAGCTGGGGAGGGAAGAAAACTTCCTGCTAGATGGAAGAGGGTAATTAATGATGAACATCTCCAGGAACTATAATTTGTTTTCTTTGAGAAATGTATGCTAATAAAAGCTTTCTGCTTGCATGCATAAATGAATCAGATTAAATTTTATCCCAGCATGAACTTGCTGTCAATTCATGCTCTTCAGTTCAGTTCTCAACATCATCCCAATGTTATTTTAACAGAGACCAGTGCTGTATCCATTGTCCTAAAACCCGTGTGCCTTGTGCACAGGTCTGAAAGAGTTTGGTGGGATAGAGAGGAAGACCAAGGAAGAGCTTGCTGAGGGCATGGATGAGGCACAATTGTCCTGTGTGAATGTAGGGAAATATCTATTGAAGGATGTGTGTCTGCCCATGGTGATCAATATGTTCTGCAAGAAAAAGAAATCAGAGAGTTAATAAAAACAAAATTAGAAGTAGGACAGCAGTCAGATTCTGTGTTTTTTTGCTGCAAAGGTCACAGAGGAATGAGGCAATTAATTGCCTAACCTTTAAATGTGCTTTATAATGGAAGCTCTGCGATATCTGAGAGCGTGAGCTGCCTTGATTTGAACCCAGTTGAAGCTGGTGTCTTGTGGAGTTACAGCTTGATAAATAAGCCATTCTGACCTGCTCCTGGAAGATTCCTTTCCTTCTTTGGTCTCTATTCCCAGTTTCTCAAGCTCTTTGGCGTTTGTTTGGTCATCTCCATCCAGGCTTGGTGTCATTGCAGGAGCAGAGGAAAGCATTTCTGTTTAATCTCATTCTTAGAGGTGAGTTATTAATACTAAGATGAATGAATAAACGACAGGTGCTTTGGTGAGCACTTTCTTCCCACCTTCTCAATCTTCCTTCCCACCAGAGCACGGGAAGTGCTGAGGCTTGGTAAGTCCTGAAATAGCCCCAAGGCTTCCCTGGGCAGGTTCTTCCCTCTGCACACAGGCACTGGCTTGTGATCAGCATGTGCGTAGGAGCTGATCCATCACTTATGGCTTCTTTGGGAACCCCAAAGAACAATAATATCCTGTTGACTAGGATTTTACTATTTATATCCATCAGCTGGGCAGCCACCTCCTGTGTCTGCTCCTTAGTTACCAGCCTGTAAATCTGTCTTTGGACCACATTGTCTACTGCATGCTGACAACATGATTTTGAATTTGAGATTAATTTGCTTGAGACACTAAAAAGAGAAAATACATCGATGATGAAAGGCGTCAGCTTTTCTTGTTTTGTTAACCTGTTCACTTTTTGGACATCGGAAAAAGAGACTGGCAGGAAGCTAACCTAATAAACAAGGGCTTTCATTAGGAAACAGTACAATAACAAGAGGAAAACCATGAGATTCCTTATAGGTATGTTTGTGAAGAAGTGCTGACATACACCTGTCAGATTAAAGACTGAATCCTGCCACCCACATACTGTCCTGGCAGTTTATTTTCCACCCATTTTTTTTTCTGCAGCAGATTTTCAGTCTTCTTGAGTAGAAAAGGCATAATTTTCTTCCAGAAAAACCCTTCTCTGGCTTTGAAACATAAGGAAAACGTGTCAAATTTAGCCTGGTGTTTTCTAGGCTGTTTTTTCAAATGTGAGCTTTTTAAGAGAAGCTGTACAATTTGCTTTGAAGAGAAAAAATACAGTCTAACCTGTGGGAGTCAGCTATAGTGAAGTGAAAAGAAAGCAATTCTTTCACTGCAAGCTTTTATGAAGATTTTTGAGGCTCCTATCGGAAAATAAAGTGTGCTAATAATGGAACTTAGTTATAAAATCCAACTGCTTCGGCTCCCATATGGATAAACCCATCGTGGACAGAGGGGATTAAATCTGATCTGAATCAGAAGGGGCCATTGCTCCTCATTGGAGCTAATTTTAATGGTTTGAATACAGAACACTTAGTTCTGTAATTTTGCTTTTGTGTCATTCTTTATGACCAGAGAATGATTCTCTTTTGAAGACCTTGCTAGTATCCACCAAGGATGCACCATACAATTCTTGGCTTCCTGGTTCCCTCTTTTCTGTGCTTTGGAATGTGTTGGTTCTGCCCTTCTCCCTTCTCCCATGCTATTACTCCCCAACTCTGCCTTTTGAGGTGTTCCAGTGCATATATGTCCTTCTTGTCCTAAACTACTGCGATACTTTAGGCATATTCAGCAGTTAAAAGTGAATGAGAAATGCTCAGAGAAACCAGTATATTTTCTGAAACCATTTTTTAATTATAGTGAAAGCTCTGTGCTTATAGAAAGTTTGGAGTATTTTTGGTACCATCTGGATACCTAAGCTTGGGCAACAAATCACTTTTGACATAATGACGACAGTGTATAATACTGTGTTCTTCTAACCCATGTCTCATTAATGTGGGAGCACATGGATTTTCCTGCAAAATGTGGATTCACCATCTGTGCTAGTATTCTTTGCATGAAGTGAAAGACAGTTCTTTGTGTTATGATTGCAATAGAACCGTTCTGCTTTTACTGCCTTCTCTCTTGGACCACATGGAGAGGTCACAGAATAAAATAAATAAATCTACACCAAACGCTACTTACTGCTAATGCTTATTTACCTTACATCCAATGTGGGAGCTACCAACACTTATTAAAGGTGGAACTCACGGATTAAGTGACATTTTTATGTTGTTCCCACTTTCACTTCTTTATGCTTTGACATTCATTGGCTTATTTGGGCTGGAACCTCTGGCCTTGGGGAAACTGAGTTCCTTGCATGCCGCTTGTAGATGTCAAAACCTAAGGGACAGTAGCATTAAGGGATAAAATGTTACAGGCAGGTGTGTTGCAGCTTGGTTTGAATCATGTTGCACATCAGTTATAAAGTAGCTTAGGGGTTATTTGCCTGTAGGGCTAGGATTGGTGTTTTAGTCTGATCTAAGGCTGGGGATCCTCAGTTTCACTCTACTTCACCACTGATGTCTGAACTGCTGTTTAAATTCTCCTGCCTTCACTGTCACTTCTCTTGTATCTATGGAATAATAGTTATGATTCTTGTACAGAAGGTATTGCAAAGCAGTCTGTCTTTTAACCATTATGTAATTTGAAGCATTACAAAAAAAGTGTTTTATATGCTCTGAAACTTTATACCACTATCATATAAACGGATAGCTTCATTCATACTCACAAGCTGGTACTGATGGTTTCCCCATGAAACCTGTCAAGCCCAGGGATCTCTGATGATCTTATTCTTTCTTCATCTCAGTCAAGTTCTTATTTTTCATACTCTTGACACTGAAAAATAGATGGAACATCTTTAAGTAATAAAATAAATATTTTAGCAGTAAAAATATAATCTGCTTCAGTAAATTAATTGATGTAGTATGACTGAGCAAAGAACTATTAAAAGACATATTTTATTTTCTTGTATTTTCAGTAGTTTTACTTCTTCAATCTCATGGAGATAAGCTGCTTTATGGAAGATACAGATCTGTGTTTTATTAATGAGCTTTTATGTCAGTTTTGATACATCAGTAAATAATACCAAAGGGGAAGGAAAGGGCTCTAAAAGAGATTTTTTTTTGATGGATTCAGAGTATCAGTTGAGGGGTTAGACTTCTCTGAGGACACTGCAGGGGAAGACAGTTAAAACAGGACAGCAAGAAGATGCTGGGGCTGGAAGGGGGCTGAAGGGACTGCAAGCTGGACAAGCTGCTGGAGAAAGAAGTTGCCTGATCCCTATGCTTTGGAGGCAAGTCCATCTTTCTTCAGACACAGTGAATGACTCTTATTTGATTTGGTAACAAATTTGAAACAGCAATAGCAAAACCTTTCTTAGGTCCTTAAGACAAAATTCTGGTGAAGTTTAACAAGAGCAGTGGCTGGTGGTGGTCAGCAGAATATTATCAGAGAATTGGCTGGAGCAGCGTTTTCAGAAATGAGAGAATGTCAGTAGGAGAGTCTTGAACATGTAGGCAGACAAAACCCTATGATTTTGCCTGCTGGGATGAAAAAATCCAAAGCTGCTCACTGGGGATGTGGAGGAGGAGGTAGTTATAATATAGGAAGCTAAAAGACTTTGATGCTTTGTTCATGACTTAAATCCACCAAACCATGCACTTGTGCAGACCTCAGTAACTATAAGCTGTTAAGCTTGCCTTTATCCTTCCTACTTGGCATATGAATTTCTTTGCCTGCAACTGGGATCTGATCTTGCACCCACTGAATTTTTTGCCATTGAGCTCAGTGAGGCTAAATCTGGCTACTGCAGTGGAGAAACTGCTCATCTCTGCCTGTCTCACATGCACAGAGTTGCATGCTAAGGCTCTGAGCACACAGTGAGGGTCCTCCAAGGGCTGTACTGTGGCTGCAGACAGTTTATATAAATACCTCTGGCTGCAGTTTGAAAACCTGAATGTACAGAACTACATACCAAAATTGAACCTAGATCCTCAGAGCAGCCTGGTATCCCATGCACCTGTCCTGGGCTGGCTGTTCCCAGGTGAGCCAGGAGCACACCTGTACAGGAGGGGTGATGTGGAAGCCCCTGGGTGGATGTTGCAATGCTGTATGCATTCATTTGCCTGGCTGTAGGAGTCATTCTTATGGCTTCTGGCCTATTCCTCAGCAAAGCAATTAGCAATTAGAAAGGTCTTGCCTCAAGGCTTTCACAAGCCATGAATTATGCATTTTATTCTGTATCCTGCCTTTCCTTTCTCTAAAATGCTCTTTCCCATCATGTAATGTCTTATTTTCCCCTCCCATAGAATCTGACAGCCTGGTGCCCAGAGCAGGGGCAAAGGAAAGCCTTTTCATTGTCTATTTCCAATGTACAACTTATTTAGTTGGTTGGCTGGTTGATTTTTTTTTTCAGGTGGTGTTTATGAAAGAAAGTGCTTGTTGCAGACAACAATATCTTTAGGTTATTCAGTGCCTTCCCTTCTGAGAGCAACACCAGTCTGCTGGGCATTCAGCAGTAACAGCTGCTGCCCACCTGCCACCATTAAAACACAGGTTTAGCATTTATTTACAGCACCATGGAGCCACAGACGTGGCCTCTGCCGCTCTGGTCTGGTGCAGCTAAGGAACAACATAGGCTGCAGCAACATGAGTGCCCTCAAAAGTTAATGAGAATTAACCTTCCTGAAAGCCAGCCTGGATGCTGGTGCAGTGGTTCCCCTGAAGAATGAAGGTGGCTCTGCCTCACTTGTTCACTGTTAAATGTAAACTGAATTCCACTGCGTGCTTGAAGTCAGCCCAAGCCCTTACAGCAGAAGTGGATGCAAGAAAGCAGTGAGGGTGGCAGAGGAGGGGACCCTGAATCCAGGCCTGAATCCACAGCTGGGCCAAGCATGTTGTATAGGATCCATCCCTGGGGAGCTGGGCTCACCCACAGCCGCTGGTGCTGGAGGCTGTGCTGGGAGGGGCAGAGGAGAGCTTTAGCTGGAAAGGCTGAGCACAGAGCCCTGTCCTGCTGGAGCACTGGGGCTGAGGCTCATTTGTCTGTAATTCTGGTTTTTGCTTTTGACACCGCCTCGAGGCAGGGAGGAGGAGTTATGTGGCTACTCTAAACAAAAATAGGCTAGGAATTAATGTCAAGAATATTTTCCTGCTTTTCTGTCTCAACAAGAAGCTCACGGGGGATGCCTGAGCTGCTGCTAATAACAAGGATGCTGGAAAGTCACCACATTTATGTGGCTATGTTTACTCTGCAGCTGACAAAGCAGGGTTATATACTTAATAGCTATATACCTACAATGGTTCTTGTTAGCAGTTTATTAGGCCTCTCCAGACTTCGAGGATGCTGCAGGGAAAATGCCTACATGGCCCCGTGGCTATGCATTACCCGTTCATAGTCTGATCCATGGGATGCAATTATTCCTCCAGCCTCACAGAAAGTGCTCTCCTAATTCAGTGCCGTGGTAGTGAGTGTGGAATTAAAGATGATTTTCAGCCACTTCAGGAGCTTGCTGCTGCCTCCTCTCAGGAGTCCCCAAGGAATCCCGAGTGCCTGCAGGGGAGGCAGCTCGTCTCTCCAATCAGTTATTTGGGATACAGACCCACCCACTCTGGCGATGGTAATTCTGGGCAGTGTCAGGGAGGTAATTTGGTCCCAAGGCCCATCGTTTTGCTGCTGGGGATTCTCCGTGGATGCTGGGACTGCAGCATGTGGGGGTGGGGAAACTCGCAGATTCAAAGCCTGTGCTGGCCAAATTACACAAGCTGTGTTTCCAGTACCAGTGTTCTCATGCTTTCTCTGCCCTTGTGCACTGAAAATCTTGTTTAGTTAACAAAATCAATTATAAGCCGAGGCTGCTCTTGGACTTCTAGTAAATGTAAAATTTGGTGGCTAGGATGAGAAATATTTGAGTAGTGAATTTAGTGCCATGATATAAGCAAGGCCAGGTTAGTAGGGAGAGGTAATGCCTTTTTGTAGGCTGGCTGATAAGTTACTTTGTTGTTTTTCCTGAGCCTGTTTGTTGGCCTAATAAAAGCTCCCTCCTCACCTCAGACTTTTTTTATGCTTATCTGAGCAACAGAAATCAATGACACTAGCCTAGTGCAAGTGGTCATGTTTCCAGACTGCAGACTATGAAACAAAAATATTCAATGTTAATTCATATAAATTCAGTTTATTTATTGTCTTGCTTATATTGCTTTTTTAATCTAATTGGTGACCATTAAGAAAAAAATTAAGTTCTTTCATTTTTTCAGGGTAATCTCTTGAAAGCACATCACTGTACATTCAACAGCTTGGCTACAAATAAGTGAGATTACAGCAGTGACTGAGAATAACAAGTAACTAACAGCATAGCCAAGGCCCAGCCTGACTGCAGATGCAAAATGTGAAATTTGGCCTTGAGAGGTAGTAAATGGATAAATTAAACTACAGCTGTAAGCAGGAGAACACAGTTTAGCTGTACTGCCATAACCTGAGTTTTCCCAGTGATGCCTGGTCCCTGAACAAAGTCAACCATCTGTGCTTCATGATAAAAAACAACACATAAAATACCTACCCAGTCTGCAGCTTGCTAGTAATACCAGCATGTATAATGTATCAAAACAAGGAGTTTCACTGAAATGCTAATATTAAAAATCATATACACATTTTCCCTAGTTTATTTGACTGTGTAGGGCGAGTCCTATTTAAAGTTCATCCTACCTTAGCTTATTTATGCATGGAAAGTCCTTGAGGAGTGCTTCAGGGAGGAGGCACAAGCGAAGGCTGGGAGAAGCCTGAGTGTTTCCTCAGCCCTTGCCAGGCTGTCAACATTGTCCCAGGATCATTCATTCCCAAAAACAGTGTTAGGATTTAATTCACCTTTTCTGTTCTTGCAATGGCTAGCAGAGCAATATTTTAATTTACTAAAGCAAGATTTGAGGTACTAACAAAACCCCCATGTCTGGGATGACACTGGTGTAAACAATAGGGAGATTGTTTGAACTGCTCACTTCCAAACTACTTCAGCAAATGTTTCCTTGATCAGCACAGCCTGCTCCTAGCTGCAGTCACGTAGCTGCTGGCATTACACGCCTGGAAGGTCCCTCCTGTTGACTTAGCCCTCATTAAAGCTGTGCCTTTCTCACAGCTGTGACTCTTAATGACAAACACTTTGAGTTGTGCCACTTTGCAGGGGCTGGATGTGATCCCTGAACCTGCTGCCCAGTCTCATAAGACGCCAGGACTCTAAAATTTTGGCTCACTGGGTGGCATTTCTTTTAAAGCCCAAACCAACTGGATGCTGGACCCTCTCAGCTGGTCATGTAGACTTCCCCTGCAGCCATGACTTTTCCCTGGGTTTGATGGTTGTTTGCAGTACACGAGAACGTGAAATGCTAAATTCCAGGGTGGGAAAGCACTCTCATTCGCTGTCAGAGAATTAGGCTCAATTTCAGCCTCTGCTGTAACTCAGCAGACACAGAAAAAGGTTTGGGGCCAGCAGTGTAAACACTGCAGGCTACAGTGTAAGCCCTGCAGCTCCTGAGGTGGCAGGGCTGGCAGGGAGGAGACAGAGGTCACCCCGATTTCCTCTTGACAGGGTCAGCAGACGCTAATCCTTCTCTGCCAGGGGAAGGCTGCTCCGTTCGCTCGTGGGGAGCCCTTGGTCACGTCAGCCCATGTTTATGGACCAAACACAGTGTGAGAGCACATAAAAGAGCAGTGTTGTCAGCTGAGCACCCCCCTGCCCTATACAAACACTGCCTTGTTTAGCCAGCTTGGCTTGTCATTTTTATTTCATTTTGGTAGGGTAAACTCCTTTTCTCTTTCTTCTGTGGTGTTGGTAGACGACTGTGTCCCATCTCTTAGCTGCATGTAGTACTTGCTCGTTGTGTCTGCCTTAGAAACCT
This sequence comes from Prinia subflava, assembly GCF_021018805.1. Classification (NCBI taxonomy): domain Eukaryota; kingdom Metazoa; phylum Chordata; class Aves; order Passeriformes; family Cisticolidae; genus Prinia; species Prinia subflava. The sequence continues at coordinate 49,063,481 of NC_086251.1, read as the reverse complement.
CCGGGTTTGTACATCTGCACCATCCCAGGTGAAGACTGCAAAAGGAAATTCCCCCCATCACTGCGTATTCTGAACTCAACCTGATCTGCTTACCCACATTCCTGGTTTTCTTACTGAATGCAGATTGAATATCAAGTGCTTATGCACAGGTAAAACTATTTGTTATAATTGAGTCCATCAAGTTAATGCTGAATTAACAGGACAATTAAGTGAAAAAACCCCTTGGTTATGATTGCTCATGTAGGCCCAAAGAGCATTTTGCTGTGGAAAAAGAACTACTCTACCAAATCTGATAATCTACAAAAGAATCTTGTCAGATGATTGCAGCTTTTGATTGTTGCTTCATTCCCTTGGCCTTCCCCATCCCACTAGCTCGAATTCACTAATAATATCACTAAATAATCTCTAAAAATCAGAGTGCTGATACAAGGAGCGAATTTTTGTGTGCAGAACTTACAAATAATACTCAAAACATAACTTTGTTGTAGTCACTTCAATGATTCTTAAAGGTTTTTGAAGAATCATTGAAGTGGTATTGCAAAAAAACAGCCAGTGAAAAGCCCTTCAAACACCCATTCCTGCAGGTGTGACTCTTCAAGAGCTGCCTGGCTACAGACTCCCTATCACTGCTGCCTTGGCATGGTGTGCCACCTTGGACATGTCTAAACTATGCTGAGCTTGTCTGTAAAGAGATGGGAAGTACTTCAGGGTGGAAGCTTTGTGTGTGTTTGTGTGTGTAACTATGCAGCCTGATCAAACTCTCCTTGATTTTAAGTTGTGCTAATAATTAACCCTCAGCTTGTAGTAACTATCCAGCATAATGATAACCACACTGCTGGCTCCTGTCCACAAGGTTACTGGGTATGTGCTGCACAGAATATCCCTTCCACTCTGTTTCTGAGAGCTGATGTCTATGAACATGAATGAAAGTGAAAGAGTCTAAATTAGGCACACTTGTCAGTATCTTTTTCCAAATTCTAGTACTTTATACGTACATACCAGTTCATTTGTCCTTTGACCTGTTATGTCAGACTTGAAGAGAATTCTTCCTGCAGAGACTTCATTAAAGCTCTTGTGCACACACTGTGGGCTATGTTCTCATGTTTGTGTTAGTGGTGGTGCTTTTTCACGTTAAACTGGTTTGACCATAAACTGTGTGAGATTAAGTCCACGTCTGTTTCATCTAGATTGTTTTTTCCTTCTTCTGTGTTACGTGATGGTGGGTAAGCAAAGCAGCAGTTGGGTCTCTGTTGCTAATCACCCTTTGTGTCCAATTCCTTGAAGTATGAAGGATGCAAACAGGCAGCAAGTGTGCTCATTTCTGCCAACCACTGATGCTTTGGCAGCTCGCATAGAAACTATTTACTAAGAGGTGCAGGAATTAATGTAACTTTTGTTTATACTTAAAATATAATTTGCTTTAAATTTCATCTGCTGCTTCTTGTCAGATGCTTTGCCCTAACTGCATTCCCTCAACTGATTGTCATCAAAGCTGAAATCCTGGCACGGGCGATGTGGCTGCGGATCTCCATCACCGACTCTCATCCTGGTGGCTGAAACCCAGCACTGAGAAACTTTCCACTGCAAACCAGAGGGAGCTCACACAGCCTGGGAAGGGGAGCAGAAAACACGCTCTCCCCCCTGTCCCGAGCCTGTGTGGTGACCCTGTGTGGTGACCTGTGTGGTGACCCTGCGTCTCACCCCGCAGACCAGCCATCCTGAGTCTCCCACCAAGCTGATTTACGGCCTCTCCTTAAGTGCGTGTGTGAAACTGAGCTGTAGTTAATCTCATGTTTCTAAGCAACCAGGTAATTCTCTGCAGCCAATCCCTAAAGGGAAATTCCTGTTTTCCTGCACCACTGCTCAGAGGACACCTTCTTCTTTGCCTTCTCCAGCTCCTGGGCAACAGGCAGTGGAGTCTGAGGAGGTTCACAGCTTTGCAGCATTTCTCCAGATGCTGTGGGGGAGGGTGAGGAAGCAGAAAAAGGGCACTTTGTTAATGGTCTGTAACAGGTAAGGAGGTGTTCCTTGCAAAATCAGTAGAATAGAGCGTGGAAAGTTTAAATGTTTTTTCCAGAGCTAAACTGAAAATCACAATCAAAAGTGGGGTGGTGAGGGGAAAGCTGTGCTCCAAGAAGCTTCAAGATGTCTGAATAGTATATTGCCAATCCTGTTTACAGTGAAACCTGTTTGCTGTTAAGTTTTGGTGATAGAAGTGACTGAATTCTATTCTGAGTCTGTTTGAGCCCCTCAGAGGGACTATAAGCAACTACCCTATTATAAAAGGTTCCTGAACCTCAGACCTGAGACTATAGAAATAGGAGTTACAGGAAATTGAGATGAAATGAGATCTCTGAGCTTCTCCACTGCTGGGCGAATGGATGCCAGGCTGGAGCTTCATAGTAATAATTATTATTTTTAGGGCTTTTCTTTTTTAAGTCACATGATCCTTACACAAGCAGTTACACTGCAGGAACCTCAATCTGCTCAGCTCCACCACTGAAAGGTGATGTGTGGTGAACCCAGAGATGTGCTGGAATGGTGACAGGAATTGGGCAATGGTTCCAGCCCCAGTGAGGAAGGTCAGTACCTGACCCTGGAATTAGCTCATTTGGTTGGAGCATGGTGCTGATAATGCCAAGGTCACAGACTTGATCCCTGTACAGGCCATTCACATAAGAGTTGGACTCAATGATCTGCACCCGTTCCTTCCAACTCAGAATATTTTGTGATTCTGCTCAGGGAAGCAGTGCTGGATAACTTGAGAAATGCTTCTGTTGGTTGAGGGCTGCCCGTTTGACCAAATAAAACTACTTGTTAGAGTGGGGGGAGAAAAAAACCCCTTGGAATTCAACAGTAGTCAACAGGAGGGCATCTAGTTAATAGAAATGGACATACTGTGTAGGACAGGTGCATCACTGTCTTGAGGTTTGGGTTTTTTGCCTTGCCCGGTGTTTTATAATCTGGAGCACAGCTGAGAAACTGTCCTTTTGGCCTTTGTCCTGTTTATTGACAAATATGTGCTATTGGCTACTGTTGAGAACACCAAGTCCACTTCCATTTGACCCAGATAAGATTCTGTGTCAAATGGACATTTCAGTGTGATCCAGCATTCTGTCCAGAGAAGTGCATACTAAACCACTCTGCACAAAGGTTTTATGGCTTGGGTAACCAGATGCTGGGAGCACAATTCTTTGGAACAAGTCTACAAGACTGATGCATTTAAGCCTGTAACAGGCATGTACTTCTACAGAGTGAGGTACAGAAACAGGTAAACTTTTGAAAATATAACTTCAAAGTTATATTCTTGAGGTATAACTTATGGAAGGGACACTCATGAGATGGACTTGCCTTTGGCTGAAGTGCTGACCAGGCAGGGTGCCTTGTGCCATGTACTTCATCACTTACCTTGGGGGAGCCACACCTCTGTAATGGCCAAGTAGCTTCTTCCCCAGCATCACCCTGGCCCTTCACAGGTTTGCCCAGGAAGCACAAGGTAAAGTTCACCTGGGTGTGGCCAGCCAAGGGGCTGCCCTGGCCACAGAGCCGCCTGTGCATGTGCTTGCCTCGCGTGGTGATGTGCAGGGGAACACAACCAGGGCTGCCTGGGGCTGCACAGATTTTATTTCCAGGCAGGAAACGCTGTCAGGGCAAATGATGAGGAAATCTTCCAGCACACTCATTTACACTACGTTTATCTCTTCACTTATCTCTTCTCTTCGTGGCACAGAAGAGCACACAGGACAGGGCAGTGTGGTCACAGGCTGGCCCCTGGAGTTCAGTGGAGCACTCCCACGGGCACGGCAGCTCCGGTGCCCCGGCGTGAGGTCAGGGGGTGCTGGGGAGCAGTCTGGCTGATACCTGGCAGCCTGTGCACAATGAGTCTCTTCCTCTATGGTACTTCTGTTGAAGATCTGACCATGGTTAAAGGGAGAGATTAGTGGGCAGGAAGTGCCTGAGGAGACAGAGAGATTAAAGCTGTTGTTGTAATTTTGGTTTGGGAACGCACAAGAAATATTCTAGCTGACAACCACCAGCACTGCATATGAGGTAGCTGTTTTCTGCCAGGCGTGTCTACTCTCAGCACCAACATGGGCTTTCATCTGTTTTTAAATTAATGTTAATTACAAGTTATTAATACTTTTTTAAACAGCAAAATGCAGCTGAAAGCAATTACCCCTAATTGCTAATTTGTGTATGTACACCCAAAATGGTAATCTCTTCATCTGAACACCCAGTTCTCACTGGAGTCAGTCAGTGTGGTTTTGCTTCTATTTTTTACTTCAGTTTTGGGCTGTATGATAGTCTTCCTTTTTAATGGCTTTGCTGAAAGCTACAAGATCTCTTGTCATAAGTTCTGTGATCTTCTGGAAAGCATGATCTTGTTAACTGTTAAGGAGGCCTCACTAAAGAGATGTACTTTGGTTTTGGAAGACTGCTTAAATCACAGTCACTGGTGTTGGGAATTAATCAGCTCTTGCAAGTTGTGCATAACATGCGCTTTAATTTGTGCTGGACCTTAATTTCAGCTGTGAACATCATCATCCTCTTTCAGAAGCTAAAGGCCACAAAGGTAGCTTGCGTTGGTAAATTTGTGTACAGTTCAATGCTGACCTTTCCAAACCCAGATCTCAGACGCCTTTGGACTTTAAAATTTTAATTTGGAGATACTATACCAAGGCTTCTCTTTCCATCTGCATATTTTCATCCTTGCCAATGTAGGAAAGATTCAAAGCTGCCAAATTCTGCCAGTGGGAAATGGCCTTTCTGGTACTGCAGTCACAATCTGGTGGAACAGATTGTTAGATGGGTTGGAATCTGCTGGGACCACCCTCGGCTGGACTCCAGGAGATCAAAGGGCTGACATCCAGCTGGCACCAAGTAGTGAGCAGCGTACTCTGCTGGAGTCCACGTTGCTCGACATTTCCATCAGCACAGAGTGTGCCTTCCTCAAATGTGTAAACTACACTAAATTAGGGGTGGCAACAGCAAATCAGAGAGCCTAAATCCATAATTTTCTCCAAGGACCAATCATACTGCAGTTGACATTTACTGGCTGTGGAAGGGCACTTGCCTAAGAGATGGTGCATTACTGAATACTTGCATTTGTCCGAGCACTTGCATTTGTCTGTGTTTTTATCCTAAAGTTTTATCTGAAATGTGCCTGTTTGCTCTTCCTTAGGAGACCTGAAAAAAGTTGAACATACTAAGGCAGGAAAAATGTTATTGGGTATTGACCAATCGTTAAAACAATGACTTTTCTTTGTCTAAAATAGCCCAGCTTTTAAAAAGAGCCGAAGCAGGAAATAAAAGTGATTTTTAAGCCACCTATTCTTAGTGTTACAGAACTGCCTGCCCTTTTTGGAAGATATGCAGTACTGCAAGTGCTTGGGAATTTCTTTCCAGGAGCCAAGACCTGAGCCCTGTGCCCACTGCCCTTTGGGCTGCCCTTCCACAGCCAGCAAGTGCCAACTGCAGTGTGGTCGCTCTTTGGGGAATATTCGTTGTGACTGATGCTGAAACACTTCATCCTACAGGAATGAGGGCTTCCAAGTGGAGGCAGACAGGACTCTGCCATGATCAGCCCTCAGGTGTTTTAGTTCTGTTTAGCAAGCTGAGTATTCAAAGGGACTTCGTCATCAAAAGTTGTTCTTTTATTTTTCTTTTTACATCCTTACCTCAAATGATAGATCCACCTCTTAGCCTGAGGTATAGCCATAGTACTTTTCCTGCACTAGTAAGGGTAAGAGGAATTCTGACTGTGCCACTGGCACTTCAGAGCTGTCAGGCTGTTAAGGAGGAAAGTGCAGCTGCCAGCTCTGCCATGGACCTCACACGTGTCTGTGGGCAGCAGAGCCAGCCTCCATCGTGGGGCTGTAACACAGAGATTTCTGGACTGGAGAAGCATTTGTTGCACCTCCCATCCTACCTGGGGAGGTGTGGATCATGCCATGTGTGCTCAGTCCATCCCACTGTGTCCCAGCATAGCTGGCAGCACCAAGCCCCCTTGGAGAAGCTGCCAGGGATGTCAGCTAGCAGCAACCTTTACAGCTTTGCTGAGAGCAGGGACTTTAGTAGGCTTTACCTATGGAAAATGATTTTTCAGCCATGGTCTATATTTAACTAGCTTCTGTTTGTGCAGCATTAAGTCACTGGAACAAGATGAGTTTGTTTCATTTCCACTGATACGGCATCTTGCAGCAAATGCCAGTCAAATCCCACACCCTGAGCTCAGCTCAGGCACATTTCATCCTGGAGCAGCTTGTAAAATTAAACTGAAAAGGAGGGAATCCTCCTCTGCCTGTGATGTGCCACCAGCATGGTGAAAACAGGACAGCTGTGAGAGTCCTGCAGAAGGCAGGGATGCCTGTGTGACAAACACATTCCCCAGCTGAGAGCCAGAGTGTCTCAGGATCAGTGGGTGTGCTCTGCACAGCAGACCTCTGCTGCCAGCCTGCTCTGCATATGTCCAAGGGACCTTTGACTTGTCTAAGCTCTTTCTTGTATATGAAATCTGGTTCTGCTGGATGTTGTTCTGCTCCTAGCTAAAGATTTAGTTCTGGTGAAGAATACCTGCTGCCTTTTAATTATTCATTCCTTCAGCTATGAAATAACCAAGACAGAGGATCCTTTTATGGTGAGCTGGATTTAAAAGGTAGCAGCCCCTTGTGATTCTGATATTTAATGCATGAGCAAGGACTGAATGCTGCTGTCAGGCCTCCTGAGATGGAGCATCAGCTGCTGCCTTTGGGCAGCATAATGCAGAGATGCCTGAGGGTGTTGTGTTTGTCTTGTGCTGGCCTGAAATGTTATAGCTGGAGTGACTAAGTATGCGTGTTGCTCCCCTAACCACAGCTATCACAGAGCAGCATCAGAAATGGGTTATGATTGCTCTGGTTTTCCAAATTGTTGTCTGATAAGAAAAGGAACTACCTCTATAGAGCTGCACCACTTTATCAGCTGTGAGATGGAAAGAATGAACAGGGAAGGGAAGAGTAACAGATAACCCTGTGCCAAGATTACAGCCAAGATCAAAGACTGAATGCGGAAATCAGCACCAGCAAAACAGAGAGGCAGGAATGAACAATGCAAAGCAGGCAAGGAGGAAGATAGTTATTGATCCTTATGTCTCCAACCACTTGTGCAAAACAAAGTCCTCCATTTACATCATTGGGAGTAGGGTTGGGATGAGCAGCTAACAAAATGTGTAATTTAGATGTAAATCAACACGATATGTACTTTTTTTCTGTGTCTTATCACTGGATAGGTAAAGGTAAGTATTAGGGAGAGAGAAAATGAAGAAACTCTTAAAATAAGGACTTTTCTTGTAGTGCAGACCTTGCAAATACAGAGGAGAGAATGGACAGTCAACCTGTTGACAGACATTACACATACCTGGTTTTTATCACAGTTCTAGGTTACATTTTTGAATGCTTTTAAGAATCTCAAGAATTTAAAGGTTTTGTCAGCTGTTTTTTTCATAGACACACAATCAAAATTGTAGTTCTCATTCTGAGACCTTCCAAAATGCTTGTGGAAGGTAGGAAGAGTGGGGCATGAAAACAAAATCATTTGTTTGCTTCTCTCATGTTGGTGGCATACCTCAGCAATCCTTTGCTTTAACTACCAAACTGCAACTATTTCTGAAAATGCAACCTTTGTATGCAGCCATTGGATAGCTGAATATTTTGTTAGACATACCATGATTTTCCCTCCTGTATGAGGACTCTTGCTTTGTTTATGAAGTGTCTCCAGTCTGGACAGCAGCAAAAATCTGTGTGATGTATGTGTGACTCAAGAGACTAAATAAAATGGCTCAAGGGCTGTTAAGACATACTTTAATATACAGTTTAAATAGAAATAATCCAGTGCTGCTGCCAAGACAGGCAAAGCTATAACACACCCTTTTCCCCCTTGGCTCATACAGGCACAAGTGTTTGTGTGACTGTGCAGTGAATTGGATCGAGTGACCAAGTTTAAATAAACCCTTTTGTCCATCAGGTTAACTTGAGCTGGCATCAAATCCTGCATCTGGTTTCCCATAGAATTACAGGAGGATTTAGACTGCTTCTCCCTACCCCCACACCCAGCCATTTGAGTCTGTGAGCTGATGGAGAACATTAAGCAAATCTTTGCACAAGAGCTGTCTGCATGCTCTCATTGGGTATATAAATCATGAATCCACGATAAAGGTAGGGAAAAACACATACGGGACTACACAGCACATTTAGTCATGTAGCACTAAAGGATGGAGAGGAAAGCAAATTGTCATTCTGGGTCTTTTCTGCCTGATGGGGTATTGCAGACTTGCAGCTCTGTCATGAGATACATGTTCTGTGGCCGATTAAGCCTGCTGTAGGCAGGCATTTCTCCATTCCTGCATTTCTGCTTTTGATTGCTTCCTAGGATGGAGATTTGAATCCACTACGTGGATGTTTCTAAGTTAAAGAAGTAATAATATTTTAGTTACAAGCTCTGTTTTCAAGAATAGGCTATAACAAATTACATGATTGAGTTATATTCAAATAGGACAGTCACATTAAAAGTAGCAAACAAAACTTTTTTTGCTTTTGAAGACAATGAGAGTATCCCCTTGCAAATAAGCTCTGATCCAGGCGTTCCACAGCCACCCTATTTATAGGCATAAGGGCTTTAGTTTGCTTCCAGACCCTCATGGGGAAGGAATTGAGGGCAAAATGAGACAGGCAGAATCTGCTCTTCTTGCTGTGCATTCAGGTCCCCTCAGTGGGTATAAAAGGAAGTCTGAGGCTCTCCTGGGTTGGATTGCAACTGGCTGTGCTGAAATACAAGATGAGCCACGAACAGATTTGTCATTAAGTGTTTCCCTCCTTTTGGTGGGTGCCAGGATGTGATGCACAGGCTGATAGGTGACAGCCTAACTCAGGAGGGAAGTGTGTCCTACTGCCGCAGCTCATTAAAACCAGGAGTTATTTTTGCTGTTAATAGATTATATGTTGTTACTGTACAATGAAACAATGCAGAGGTAACTGAAATCACACATGGGCTCACATTTACTTCTCTGCTGCATTTGCCAGAATGTGCAATGAAGAGTTGAAAAGTTTGACAGCTCTGCACTGCTCTGACCTGCTGGCTGCAGAACATCAGACAATAACTGATGTGATCCAAAACTTGGAGATCTGAAGTTAATATCCAACTTTTTTTACATAATAAAGCTGCTAGGTTAAGATTATATTTGGAATTTTGTATGGTGTGAGTTTAAAAAAAAATTGGTTTCAACAAGCTTTAGGATGGATTTACCGTACTGTTGAACTACAGTGTTGTTCTTTGCTTCTTATGTTATTAAGTTCTTATGTTTATTTCTGAAGATAATGAAAATGAACTAAAAGTTTTCTTTGCTGTGCAAAGGTTTTAGTAGGCAAACTCTTTGGCTAGGCAAAACAGCCTCAACCCAGCATTAAGAGTATCTTTTTGAATGATTTTCTGGGGAAATTACATAACCTACACTTGGGATCCAAGCTACAGTGGGGAATAGAGAAATTGAATGCATATGGGGAAAATGACAGTGTCTCTAATTGTGTTTCTTGTCATGAGTCTTGGAACATCAATAAATGTTTAAAAATGACATTTTTTGAAAGGGTAGGAGTGCATTTTTCTGAAAGCTTTAAGCAAGTACTTCAGCTTTTTCAGAATGCAGCATAAAAGCTAAACTGACAAAGGAACAGGAGATGATGAAAGTAATCCTATTTAAAACAATTAAATAAACACATCCAGAAAACACTGGCAGCTTACTAAAGAAATACTCAGTGAGTAATTTGAATGGTTTGCTAGGCAACAGGTACACGGCTTGGGCTCCAAACATGTAGGGGACCTGAACTCTTCAAAGAGTGCTTTTGGCCCCAGAGGTGCACCAGGATATCTGTCCTTTCCTGCGAGCAGCACCAGTCTCCTGTGGTACCTCCTTTTCCTTTTCCTGCCTCTGTGCCAGGAGAGGAGTCTCAGGTGTCTCTCTGCAGACGTGGCTGCAGGTCTTATATCCCAGTCACAGTTTAAGGATATTTTGCATGTAATAGTATTAGATTTGGGGATTTGTAGTAAAAAAGTTCATTTGATATGCAGAGAGAATGAACTAGTTTAAAAAGTCAACAGATCTAATGGATTACAGTTCAGTAAAACTCAGTACACTTTGCATTTCCAAAAAGCAATTGATAGCTCAGTGTAACTTTAATCAAAACTTACAGAAGCTTAATGGTTCAGTGAATTGAGTTGGATAGTCATCTTTGGAGCTACAAAAATATCTGAGATGCTGACATTACTCCAAAGATAAAATCTACAGACCAGTATTTACTTAATAATGTGTATAAATCCTTCCTTCTCTTTCTTCCTTCCTTTCACCCGGAATCATTTTAGCATGGAAACTGTTATTTTCCATCACACTGCAGTTGCATGGTTCTTTTGGATGTATCACACACAAACTCTGAGCTACTGATTAATCTTACTAAGGAGTTGTACCTCAGTTATACAACAGGAGTCAGTGGTCCTTTTGGAAATCCTAACAAAAAGCATTTAGTCAGCTGAGGAACACTGGGCTTATTGATGAGAGTGATGCTTTTAAAAGTGGCCTTCACAGCTGTTTCCTAATTGTTGAAAACATTTAAACTGAAAGCAGTTTAAAACATAATGATGCCTCTGTAGAGGAACCTTTCATGTCCTTGAATTATTTATAATATTGGTCTGCTGTGCTTGCTTTTCCATCTGCCTTTCATATGCATGAAGAAAAATGAAAGTGCCTGTGATTTGCACTTACATTTTTTCCTTGCTACTCAAAATGTTTCTACTGAAGGTCAAATTATCAAACCTGGAGAAGAGACAGAGATGTAGCGTGCTTATGAGGAAACACAAGAACTGCTCAAAAGCAACAGGAAGCAATTTGCATTCAAATTTGAGGAAGAAAGGTTACAGAGGGGAGGAATTTGGAGAGCCCCACAAGAGTCTGTGTGCACCTAGTGAGACACAAGACAAGCTGGTCTTGGAATTAGCTGAGGTGTTTCTGAAAGCAGCTTTTTCTCTTCTTTTCTGAAACATTATATTTTCTGGTACTTGGTATGTGTAATGGAATGAAATAATCAATTTAACAAGTAAAGAATAGAATAGGAAAGGAAAGTAACAATAACTAGAAGGGCTGTGCATCCAACAGAAACTACCTGGAAAAAGGGGCTCCTTGGCAAATAATGCTTGCATCTGGAAACAGTACAAAGCCTGAGTGCAGAGAGGACCATAGGGAAAAAAGTAATTAAAAAACTCACTAAATATTATTGTCTAATGGTAGAATGGGGGACAATGACAAACTGGTGCATCTGCAGGATTTATTTCTGCTGTTCAAAGTACATGCAGCATCAATTTTTAATGAGATAGATTGTACTTTTTGGGGTGAGAGAAGTATGCTTTTTTTTTTTTCTGACTTGACTGAAGAAGCAGAAGGAGGATGGATGGTGGGATAATCTGTGGAACATGTGACTCCATATCCCAGGAAAAATTGAAAGTCAGCCCTAGAGAAATGCCTGTAAATTGCAAAGGCAGATGAACTCTTCAGGGAAAGGATAAAATAATGCCAGCCACTAATGTGGAAAAAGCTTCCAGGCTGCAATTAAAGGAGCTCAAAGAGATTAAGAAAGACAAAAAAAGTAGCATCTTATCCAGCGTGCCTATGTTGGACAGTGGCACGCGAAGCACGGAGTAAACCCACCCTTGCAGGTTGGGAGGATTTTGGGAGGAAGGAGGGCAGCTCCCCGTGGCCCAGGCTGGCAGAGGTGCCGTGGGCAGCCCTGGTGCCTGCAGCCCTGGGGCAGGACAGTGCTCCAGCCCTGGCACTGCTCTGCTGCCGCAGCCAGGCACTGCCGCTGGGGCTGGGCCGCAGGGGCTGCGTTCAGCCAAGGGGATCGGTTCAAGAGAACAGGGGTTCAGCCAAGGGGATCGGTTCAGGAGAACAGGGGGTTCAGCCAAGGGGATTAGTTCGAGAGAACAGGGGGTTCAGCCAAGGGGATCGGTTCGAGAGAACAGGGGGTTCAGCCAAGGGGATCGGTTCAAGAGAACAGGGGGTTCAGCCAAGGGGATCGGTTCAAGAGAACAGGGGGTTCAGCCAAGGGGATCGGTTGGACAGAACAGGGGGTTCAGCCAAGGGGATCGGTTGGACAGAACCGGGTTAGCTGTGAGCGCCGCTGCGGCTTTGAGAGGAGCTGGCAGCAGGGCGCAGATCTGGGCCGGCGATGTGGGACGCCGGCAGGAGCCGTGGGCAGCACGAGGACGGGCACCTGCGAACGGTGCCCAGAGGACATGAAGGTTTGAACTGGGCCTCACTGGGCCTGTAGCTGCCTAACGAGGGAGGAACTCCCTTGTTTCTCTAAAGCAGGGCAAAAATGATCCCTCTAGAGTAGAGGGCAAAATGATCCCTCTAGTGTAGAGGGCAAAAAATATCCATTTCCATGGACTGATATGTCTGATACCACTCATACCACCAACTCCGCTCAGGGCAGAGGGTTTCACTGGAATGAGCATTCAGCCAGAATGAGCATACTGCTCTGCAGAGCTAGCTAGAACACCTGTGAACTTCTTCATTACAGACAACGCAGACAGTGTAACCTAGTTTCAGGGACATTTTTGCACAATTTCAAGCAAGAACTGTGTGCTTAAAGGTAAAGCATGAGTTGGTGTTTCCAAACTTATGGCAATAATTCAGGTGTGCCATAAATGGCCATCAACTTCTCATTGATCAGTGTTGCAGCTTGGGAAACTATAAACTTTTTAAAGAAAGGTCTTCTCCAAGATTGGATTGCTGACAGCATTCCTTAATGCAAAACAATTCTACCTTCTCACCTCTGTATCTGAAATGAATACAAAATCTCCAAGCCATAAGATGATGAGTGTGTCCAGACCAGTGCAGATCATCTGAGGTTTAACTTCTGCAGTGTGAGAAATTTCTGCCCAGGAGCTGCAAGGGGTGGCAGATAGACGGAAGGAAATGTGTCCTTGAGGGTGCAGCACAGGTGGCTTTGTGGGAAAAGTGCTTGGATATGCACCTTGTGCATAGGTCATGAGTAGTCGCTTGTGGACTGAGCTGCTTCCTCGGTAAGAACACAGAGTCCTTTTTGATAACTGTGACATTCTCTTTTGCTCCAGGCACAACTCCTGAAAAAATACCAGTTGAAAAACACCTTTTTTTTTTCCCTCTCAAGAAAGAACAGAGACAGCAATGAGGTGCTTTGAATTGAAAGAACATTCTCATATATCACCATACCCACAGAATTTATCAGAGTCAAATTCTTTGCTTAAAATTCTTTCTTCTTGTCTTTGACTGATAACTTTTCTGCCCAGAGCTTATTCCAAAAGTGCCAGGATGCTCCAAAGGCAAGAACAGTGGACAGCAGGTGCTGACATGCCTGGAAGCAACAGGTTTCTTTACAAACACTCAGTTGATGTTGTAGAATTTCCTTTTTAGAGCATTTAAATACAATGGTGACCTTGTCTGTCAAGCAGTTGCATTGTTAGGAAAACCCTTAATAGTTGTGTTTTCTGTATCCCTAGCTGCTCAGCAAACCTGCTTCCCTACAAAAAGCTCTCCTGATGAAGGGAGGGAAAGAAGAGGGGTGTTCATACAGCCTAGTCAGCTCAAGGGAAAGCAGGCACAGTCCTAGGCCAAGCAGGCAGGAGTGTCATTTTCTCATCTCCAGGAAGGAATTAGGGGTCAGGCTAAGATAAACAGATCTACAAGGGGATGGAGAAATAAATCTCCAGAGGATGTTGGCATCAGTGAAATAGTGTCACTATGAGGGTAAGAGAAAGTAACTGCTCTTTGCTTCTAGTCCATATTGAACAGACTGTTTCTGGTTTAAAAATATTCTCTGTGGTGACCTGTCTGAGAATAATTTTGTGTTACTTTCCTGGCTTTATTTCTGGCTTTTGATTTCCCATAGAGATCTGGAGCCTGATGGATTAGACCTGTTTCTGGGAGTAATTGTGGCAGTCAGGAAGGGCCCCATATCTGGAATGTGCTTTCCTTGGCAAGCACTGGGTGGTAGCAACCTTCAGGGTGTGACAGGAGACCTATTTATTTACTTTGGTTCTTATGCTTACTGTAGGGGTTGTTCTGTGTGTCTGATGACAATACTTGTCTCCCAGCCATGGGCTCTGTGATAGCTACACCGTCTAAGACATACACTGCAGAAATTTTTCATTGCTGTTTTATTAATAGACAGCTGGTTTAACAAGGCCGGCTGTTTTATAAATAGGTTAGTTCATTTTAAATTAACGAAGTAATTTGTTAAAGCAGTTGACTTTAACAAGGTATGTTAGTTTTTACCAGTAAAAGTGAGTGAAAGGCTCTTGGAGTAGGAAGCCAAAAGGGTTGTTTTATCCAGGTCCTTCCTTCTCCCTGATTTATTTTTTTTAATATTTCACTCCATCTAAGGGTGGGGCTATGCAAAGAAGACTGTAAGTTGATGTCAGGTAATAATCTACTTAGCTGCAGTGGTGAAATTCCTACTGTAGACTGGACAGAGCAGGCAATAGTGAAAAGGAAAGCCACACCCAAGCCTCTTGCCTTGCCACTGCTATACAAGCGTAGAAAAGCAAAGGTTTCACACTTTTTCTCTACCTCCCAGGGTCTTTTATCTAAAATGGTCTTTTGCTTCAGCCTAGAACATGCCAGCATGCCTTCAGCCCAGGTTCTCTCTGACCCTTCCCATAGCTGAGACTCGTGCACTGCAGCTCCTGATAGGAGAATGTGCTGGAGGCATGTCCTCACACAAAGGTCTGCCCAGCCAAGAATCTCTCTCTGACAATGCCAAAGCGGGTACCTAGTTAGTATAAGGGTGAGAGTTTTCACAATTTCCTCACCCAGTCTGCAACCATTTGCAAAACAGGGACTTCCAGAGCCAGGAGGGAATTTGCTGGTGCAAACATGGGTGAATTTTCCTTCTGTGACTGTGCCTCCCCTTAAGTTCTCACTAAATGTGTTGAATCCTCAGTGTCTGGCTGTGAGGACTTCAACAGTGTAACTATGTGAAGAAGTAATTCCCTTAGTTTTGTTTTTAAACCTGTGCCCTCATGTTTTCATTTGATGTTCCTGAGTTCTTTTGCTGGGAAAGACAGCAAATTAGTCTCTCAGTGCCACTCGTGAGACACTTCACACAAAGAGAAAAATTATTCTGTCAAATCCTAAGTCTTCATTTCTTGAGATCAAATAATCTTACTCTTGCCACCACTCTTGTATCAAAAGATAAAAGAATTGTTTGTCACCGAAAGTATCCATCTGCCAGGTAAGAAGTCATAAGAGATCAGCATGATGTGTTCCAGCACCTCTGTTCTGGTAGAGCATAAAGATGACAGGGCAAAGGCTGGTATCATCCACTGACATTTTTTCAGAGCCAGAGACACAAGACAGCAATTCTCTCTGCCAAACCCACTGCAACTTGGAGATCTTGTTAGGAAACATGCCAGGACCAGCACTGCCTCCTAGTTGTAGGTGGATATTGGCAAGAAGTTCAATGCAGGGTAACCAGAAGGAGTGCTGGAAATATGCAGCTCCTTCTTCTTGCCCTCTAGAATTGAAATAGTCACCAGCATTTATGCTTTATCCATGAGGAAACTGGGACTAACGCTTACATTAATGCCTGGGTAAAGAGGGAAACTGCACACCATGGTGACTTCACAGATTTCCTCCACTGGTTCCCAGGGGCTCCTCAGAAATGTGTAATTCATCATAGCTTAACTGGTACAGCTCTGCATCTTGCTTCTAGAAGTGATTAGTGGCAGGCATGACATGAAGTCAGGATACAGTCCCTTTCCTGGAGTGCCTCTGGTACCTGGCTGAGCAGCAGCTGTCTCAGACTTGAAGAGTAATTAGTGCATCTCTGTTTTGATGCCAGAGGTCAAAAATGTTTTAGGGCTACTGCTAAAGTATGAGATGAGGACTTGCATGCATTGACTTTTGGAAGTAACTTGAACCACAGGTTAGGTTGGTTACATAATGTTGTTACATTATTAAAAATAGGTGTATCCTGAGAAACTGTGGGATTTGACTAGAGTGGGCAAGTTTCAGGGATACTAACTCAGCATTGATTAGCCCATCTCTGTACTTGAAGAACTAACTGTTAGTACAAGATGTGAGTGGAGCAACTGTATTTAGAAACATGTTTCCAGGGAAACATTAGTTTCCCTGGAAGACAACCCTGAGACATGAAATTTTATGTGACTCTTGGGACAAATGTTAAGTTTGAAGACTTTTTTTCCCCTTACTTTTTATAGCAAGTACATTCTGCTCCAAATTCATTTGCTTCAAACCTGTATGGCAAAACCTATTTTAACTGTGCAGTTCAGTATCTCAGTGGATTTCGTTAAGAAAAGGGCCCACACAAGCTGCATTTCAAAGATCCATCTTGCACAGCAACTCAAATCAAATCAGTGTTTTCTAAGCATATCCTGGCATACCATGCAAAGTGTGATTTAAAAGAGCAAGGCTTGAGATGTAACTTGCCTTCTTGTATGACATCAGACAAATCAATCAAATGTAACTTGTTTGTAAAATCAGTATAGGGATAATTTCTTATGTTTTACTTTGAAATTGCATGGATCAGTTTCATAAATTGAATAATTTCAATTATTCTAAAAATCCAGAGGAAAAGGGTCAATTTATACCAGCAGAAAGTTTTTCCTTTGACTGGCAATTCCTTCTGAAGACAGATGATTTTATCTCTTAACCCCTTGGTAGCTTCCTTACCAGTGAGGTTCTCTAGATGACTGCTGCATCTCACTTAGTGAGCAAAGTTTATGTTCTTTATGCAAGGTCTCTGTTGAAATTGTAAATTGTATGAATATTGTCTAAGTACTTTTTGTCATTATTTTGTAAATTTTAATCTGTTCGTATACAAAGTTTTTATTTCTCTGCATGTTATCCGTGACAAAAATACATCCTTTGCTATATAATTGTACTTGTATACCTGATTCTATCCAATTTTTTTTAAATGGAGAGAGTTGCCTGAAAGTCTCTAAGTGGAACAATTTATATAATTAAGCTTTAAAATGCTATGTTTAGTGTCATAGAAGTAAATCAGTTGATTATTATTTTTCCAGCAGAGACATATATGCCAATACTGGCATTTGTAAAAGTCAACAGTTATCTCCATTTTTTAATTTTTTGGCCAAGGTAGGAGAGGCAGACAAGATTTGTCTTGGGAATTTGAATGACCCATGGTCCTTTCTTCTCATCTGTTAATGTCAAAGTGTCTTTGTTTGCTTACACATGTGAGGTTTAATGCGACCATCCTACAAAAAACAGCTATAAAATTAAACCTTTTCAATGTTGAAAGAACTATTATTTATTATTTTATTTATAATGAGATGATCTACAGATTAAATCCGTTTGTTCTAGTGGACAAAGAAAAGCTAAATCCTGATGCCTATTTTGAGCTGTGGGTGCTGTCAAGGAAGAGCTCTGGGACACAGCTGTGCCCAGAATGCTGCAGGATGTGAGATGAGTGAGGAATGAAGGCTCTGCAGACCTTCAAGAGGTGTGCAGCATGTTGTGGTGTCATAGCATCAAATCCTGATTAAATTATGTGCTTAGGGATTTCTGACAAGCTTTTTGTACTTAATTGCCAGCCACGTGTTCCATCTGGCATGGAATTGTAAGTAATTGCGTTCCTGTCTTTGGTCCATACACGCTTTCTTTGCTTTTGTCAACTGCTGATCTCCAGCAGAGCAGCAAAGCCCTCTTCTGACAATGTGTCTCCACTTACAGGGTTCCCAGCTACTCTGCACACACCACAGAAGATGAAGAATGTTCATGTTATGGGTTTTGCTGTTGCTGGACATTTGAAAACAAACAAAAAGTGAAATTACTGGTCTGTCAGCCAGACACAGCTGTAGGCAATAGTGTGAGCTGACTGGCAGTAAAGCAACATGGAGCAAAGTTATTTTTCAATCAAGTTAGGCTTTACCCTATTAATCCACTGAAACTGCAAAGGCTGCATTCAGTGGACTCGTCACTTTATTAAATGGGAGCCAAAGCCAAAGGAAATCCACTTAAGAAAGTTGAACAATATAATTCTGCAGCTGTAGAAATAAATGGGAATAGAGAAGGTATGTTTTCAAAGCCATTCTTATAGCTAAATTGCAGTCATAATTATTAATGGAAAAAATAAACTAAAGGGTGACCATGAAAAGTCTCTGTGAAGTTACACTAAAACAAAATTCCCATCCTGAGTTTTCTGTGACTTTCTTGTGAATGTCATGTTGGTGATCAAGGGAAGAATGGCATGCTGATGAAGTTCAGTTGTAACATTTTCTCCTCTGCTACTTCCAGGTTTCAGTAACTTCCAGGATTAGTAGGTAAAAGGCGTTCCTGTCTTTACAACTTTACTGCACTGGGGTCAATATG
The DNA here is from genome assembly GCF_021018805.1 of Prinia subflava. Classification (NCBI taxonomy): domain Eukaryota; kingdom Metazoa; phylum Chordata; class Aves; order Passeriformes; family Cisticolidae; genus Prinia; species Prinia subflava. Next base: position 49,045,069 of record NC_086251.1, on the reverse strand, counting down.
CAGGTGCAAACAAAGCTACAACAAGAGAGGCACAGTGCTGTATCAAGTCCTGTTGGATTCCCTCCTTGGCTGTGCAAATGATGATATTGATCAGCAGTTTTGATATTGTTGGATAGATGAATCATGAAAGTCATCTTACAAATTCCTTATTCTCTAAACATTAGGGCCTGACTTTGCAGTCAGTGTTTGTGGGTTCAGTTTCCATTTGGCTTCAAAATGTGAATGATTGCACTGTTACAGATGAGAAGCACAGAGCATGAAAATTCACCCAAGGCCAGAAAGGAATTCCCACAGGCATTTAAGATTTTGAGCCTTCTCCTTGACATACTTTACATAGGATTTTTTATAGAGGTCATACTCTGGTATCCATGACCTTCCTAGCAATATTTTGTAGCAGAGTCTAAATGCTGTTTTGCATTGAGAGTAATTTTAATTTTTTTAATGACACCTCAGTTTCAAAGTAGCATCTTTTGCTTAAAGACTTGGTGTTTTCCTGTTGCCATGCAAGAGGCTGCAATCAGGTTGTTGCATTCCTGATTTTTTTTTCCTCTATGAAGATTTCATTGTGTTTCTAATCCTGAGGGGAGCTGACTGTATGATCATGTTTTAGTCATGATTAGGCAATTCTCTGGTCTGACTTTGCTTGTACTATGGCTGCTGCAAGTGCTTTGATGGTCCTCATTGCCATGCACACTTCAAGCCTGCCAGAGTCCTTGGAATACTTAAAATGTCTTTCCATGATCTCAAAAGGACACACAATGGGGATATGTGAACTCTGGCTCTCAAAAACCCATGAGTCATGTCTCATATTTCTGAAATGCTTTGTTTGTTTTAAGTCATTTCATACAGCTGTAAAGAGTAGAAACTCCTCACAAGAGTTAAGCTTCTCAATGTAAAACCAGGCTCTCAGAACTAAGCAGTTGCTGGGTGGCATGAGCAGGGCAAGGCACTGGTTGCTGCAGAGGACCATGACCATCTGCAAAAGCCTCTCAGCTGAAAGCACCATGCAAGGCAGAATGGCTCTGTCCTGGCTCAAAAACAGCTCTGTGAGATACCTGGACTTCTCTTAAAAGAGCCTTGTACAAGTCATATACAAACAGTCTTTGAAATCTCCAGGTCTGACCACAGACAGGGCCTGAGTGAGGAGATTTCATCATCCCATTCACCCGCAGTGCCAGTGCTTGTACTAGCCCACTGATCTCAGTGTTGGTGATGGTTCTGCATGCAGTGCAGCCTTCCTTATGCTTTTGGTGTCTTTTCCTATTTTACTGCATTGTCCAGCTCCTTATGGATTGCCATAAGGAACTAGAGTGTGTAGTCCTGACAGCAGTGGTGTCCTTTCTGCTGTCCATCCATCCATCCATCCATCCATCCATCCATCCATCCATCCATCCATCCATCCATCCATCCATCCATCCATCTCATTTCCTATGGCTGAAGAAAGATGGAGGCTAAGGTACTGATTTTTTTCCTGTTAGACAGCATGCATGTTCCAGCTCTAAAGGTAACTGGAGGCCTAAAGAAGGTGGAGGTATCACCTATTAACCATATCCAGCACATAGCACCATTCCTCTGGGCTGAAATTGGCAGGTGTGCCTGTCAGAGAGAGGAAAAAGAGGCAGACCAGAAGCTGACTGATTAGAGCTCTTCTGACTCCTACAGCAACAGGAATGCTGCCAGCCCTCATGCTCTGCATTATTCCCATTGCACAACATTCCTGATTTGATATGGCAAATGGAGAAAAAACGAGGAACATGCACTAACCAGAATCCTGTTGTTAGAGCTTGGGGTGAGAGATGCAAGGCAGTGCAACGTGGGGAGCAAGAGTGAGCTCGTGTGATAGTGTTTGTATATGTAAGTGCTCTTGGGCCATGGGCTGCTGTAGGCCAGCTCTGCTGCCAAAGTGTGGCTTGGCACCCTCCCTTGTGCTGGCCCTACCCCTCATGCCAAAATGCCTTTATTCCTTTTGCTAGGGACTATGACATGTATTGGAAAGTCCACCTTTCTCTGGAATATAAGATTACTCTTCTGAGTACAAGCTAATATGGCAAATAAATGGCTTACGTTCCTTTTTGAAGTGTATCTCTTATACACATCTCAGGAGGGATTGTTGTGCATGCTGGACACAGTTCAAAGCAACAAAATACGTGTTCTTTCCATGGGCTTTTTTTTTTTTATTTTAAACTTGGCTTTTGGAAAGATGTTATGATGCCATATGAGCATTGCAGATTGTATTAAAGGAAGGGCTTGTTGCTTGCATGATAATTGGCCCCCTGAAGTTCTTGCTGCTCCCTTTGCTTCTTTGTATTAGATGACACTGCTATGTCTTGTCCCCAGGGATGGAAAAGTCTGATTAGGAGGATGACAGAGCTGAGGTTGAAGGTACAGTGCAAACACACAGTATAGTTATGTAGTAACAGGGCTTTGTTTGAAAGATTTTCTTGCAATGGGTAATAGTGTTCATGAGGAGTGTCTCTCTGGTAAATGTCTTTGGAAATGTCCATGAAGAACTCAGATATTTGCTTGGCACTTAAATCCAAATTCTTTTACATTTGTCTTTCCTTCTGAGCGGATGTGGATGTGGATGGCTATGAAGGACAGAGTGTGAATTTTCATGGCTCCTGCCATGTTCTCACTTGAAATTTGGAAAATAGTTGCAAAAAATAGCCAGGTAGAGAGGTGGTGGCTGTCCTGGAACCACAGGTGAACTATGTAATAACAAAGTGAAGAGGCAAGTCAGTGTCAGTGTGGAAGGTGCATGAAGTGTCTACAGTTCACTGTGCTGGGGTTTTTGATGACATTGGTTTAATGCCATAGAATGGTATATTTTACTGTTGGATCCCCAGAACAAGAGAGCTCATACACACATTGCTCTTCCTTGGTAGATTTGTTCAAACCTGCCTTCAGGCATATAGCTAAAAATGTGGAGCTCCATCAAGAGCTTGAGGGTCAGTCAGTCACTTGAGGGCTGCTCCACATTCTTGGAAACTCAGGAAAAAGTGGGATTCTGAGTGTTACTGCAGGCCTTCATCCGAACTCAGCCCAAGGTTTTGTGTGATGTCTTTTAGTTTTGATTAATTGGTAAGCTGTGCCAATACTATTTGTGAACTATGTTCATACATTATAACCTGGTCTTAGCTCCTGCTGGAGCAAAGAAAAGACTGCTACTGATTTCAGAAAAATAATTTCTCTGCTCATTTTTGGTAGATGGATAGTGTCACCCAGAATAATACCCAGGACTTGCAGCTCCCAATTCCCTGTGCTACCTAAAGCGGTGCTCACCAGGGTGCAGAGGGGACCAGGCTTTCTGCTGTGCTGCCCACAAGGTCTGTGTTAGTCCTAGATGGGCAAGGCTTGGGGTCTTGTGGGGGACACTGCAGGATTGACTTTGCTGAACACTCAGAACTTTGCCATCCTTAGTCTGCCTGTAACTTCTTCTGTGGCAGGCACCCTCTCCAGAAAAGCAGGAGTAACTCTTGAGGCCTCCTAGAATACCTCCCAACAGGTCATTTACGTCAAATGGCAACTCCTCAGGAGTATGTACCGGTCACTGCTAGGCTCTTGCAGTTTATAAAATGCATCTTAAAAAGGATTTCTACTGTGGTTCAGCTTTTTGTCCATTTTAATCTAGCTCTGGCAGCCTACAGTCTGCCTTCATCCATTTTTGAGTGGTGGTTGCCTTGTGCTCCAGTACAGCACCTTATATAGTGTAGCTCCTGCCTCTTATGTTGTTTTTGATTTTCTGTTCCTCTCTGTGCCTCCAAAAGTATCTTGTACCCTCTACTTCAGATCATGTGTCTGGCCCACAATGAACAAAGCATCTGCTTATTCCTCCAAAGCCAGAGGATTTTTCTCTAGTTAATATTAATCTCCATAAATCTCTTCAATCTTTTGCTCTTAGAATTGCATGTATATTTCTGCATGTTTCTAATATTCTCCTGAGTGCCATGCTCCTCACTCTATTTCTTCTGTGCTGCTTATTTGCTTTGATAAGATATTAAAAGGATGAATAAGTGGGAGGGAGGAAGAAGGCAGTATGGCTCTGGATTCTGCATATCCATCCAAGGCCACTCCATTTCTTGAGGACACCAGTGGGTTTTGGTAGTAACTCCCTGCACTGGGTTACTCTTTCTGGTTTTTATTGCTGCTTTTTCAGTACTGCACACATATAATTAAGTTTTACTTCTGAACCTCTTGTAGTGCTGTGTTGTCCAGAAGGCTTTGTAAGCATTCCTTTCTTTGAATAACGTATTGGCTGGGTAATCTCGAGTTGCTGGGGGACGGTGGGGGAAGCAGAAAAGAGAAATCCAGATGCCACTGGCACCCCAGCAAGCAATCCTTTGTGATTTCAGGGCTTTTGCAAGGTAGTTCTGTGACACCGTTGTGGTTGCCTTTCCTTACCTGATTTTAGAAAATTAAACTACTGTCTTTTAAGTGTCCCACAGGTGAAGGCAAATTCCAAAGAAGATTATACCCCTCTGTCTTCTCAGCCTTTCTGTACCATCCTGTGGTGCTTTAAAGATCCTGGTTAATAATAGCGAGAGTTCAAATTTTGTGTTAAAGACTAATTGGTCTAAAGAAGCTCAGGAAACTGCCTGGGACTCTTCTGTGGAAAGTGGATGTGTTCCCAATCCCCTGCACCTGCATTTTCTTCATTTCACTCGCAGATTTAATTACAATGGTTTCAAATGCATAAAAGTACAGTTAAACACCAACCTGTTAACATTAACTGACAAGTGTAGGAAACAGTGGGACTCTGGACACGTGCTAGTTCTCATCTCATTTGGAATGTCAAGAAATAACCCTGACACATAATGTGGGTTTTGTTTGGCTCCTTTGCTCATCTCAAATTATTCAGGCTTTATCACTGTTGTCAGATCTGATGTATAGCAGAATATCTTACTGCATTTCAGATTTTGATGTTTCAACAAAGTTAACCAGCCAAAAGGATTTTTTTCCTCTCTAGAAATGAAAAAATGTGAAGAATAAATGAAAATGAATATGCTTAACAGTTTAGGTTTTCTAGGTTTGCCATAACAAGTAAAGGTAAATGCAAAGTGGAGATGGAAGGGAGTGGACTCTGTGACTAGCCCTTACTCGCCGGATGTAAGATGGTGTCTGGAGGATGATGTATTTTTCATTTTAGATGCCACAGGATGAGATCTGGCCAGGGATCACTTAGAAGTGATACCTAGATACTGGTGCAGATACTAAAATGGCTGTGGGACCTACTCCATGTGGGAGGGAAGGTCTGTGCTAGTAAAACCATGTCGATGTGAACTTTATTCAAGAACCATTTCTCTAACTGATAGGGCTAACTGGTACCTGTCTGAACATGGCAACTACATTTTTGTTAGTTTCAGAAGGGCGCTCTGTATTTTATTTTTGAACAAGTGCAGAGCATCTGACTGGACATACTCAAGTAGGTAGAAAAGGTGCAATGGGTTGAAATTGAAGTTAAGCATTGTGCTTTAAAGCAGAGTTCAATATGCCACCAGTGACAGGGTGAGATATTTTGCCCACTGCAGAGCTGGAGACCTCAGTTCCTTCAAGAAACATGAGCAGTCCCAGGAGGTAAACCATTAGGAGAAGCCAGTGCTAGTGCAGCAAACAGCACTGAACATTGTGAACTCTGGCGAGGAACAACTCTTGAACCATGATGTTATTGGGTGTTGTTGCATTTCTCCTAATGGCAATTGTTGGTAACAGCAAATCCTGTTTCTTTGCATACTCAGAAGGAGGTGTTATGGTCCTTGAACAGTGTGTAATAAACCACAAGAGGTGCTCTGTGCAGCCTGAAAACCCCTTGCTGGATCAACTCTTAAGTCACTTTTTAGATCAATTTCAAAGCCATTGAATTTAATCTAATTAATACTTTATTTGGGTCCAGCAATTTTCACAGTAAGCACTGATGTCTGTTTCATTCAGTGGTCCGAACAGAATTGTTTTTCTCTCTTTTAACCTTGTCAGATTTTGTCTCATTCCTGGTATTCCTGGTATGTAAATGAGAACTTTTTTTAATCTGTTCGATAACATTTCCCATGTATATAAAGAGTCATGCGAACAAAGATGTTTGCTTTTTGATTGAAGGGTACATGAAGGGGAATCTTTACCATCTGCCACTACTAAATTAGTTTTCAAGGGAAAATATAAATCCCTCTTATTGGAAGCTATTTTGATCAGCTCTAATAGTAATATTTTATGTAGGATTTTGCTTCCAAAGCCCAATAGAATTTACAAGTAAATTAATCTAATTCTTGGTAAGAGAAACATCTGTCTCAGACATTATGAGGATTGAAGCACTAAGAGTTTTTTAGAAATCTCATATTCATCCTGTAGTATTTGTCTGGTGCATGTAATCTTAATATACCAATTGCAGCAGTAAATATTTTGCTATAACTAGGCACTGAAGTCCAAAAGAAACCTGTTTAGCTGCAGCTAATGAAAATGTAATGCTTGGATCTTACAGTGTTTGTGTTCTGCAGCACCAACTTGAGTTTTAAAGAATTTTAACCAATAAGACTTGGACTCTGCAACTTTGATGGAATGAAAAAGCCTCAAGCTTTCAACACCTGCCATAGAAATTTAATAAGGACCCTAATAAATGGGTCAGTTTCAACAAACAATTAACTTAACAACTTCATCTGGAGGGCTTAGAGGCCCTGTTCATAAGAGGTAACTTGAGAGCAGACTCATGTTATATAGTGTAGTTAATGTTTCCTTTAGAAAACCAGGGTTTTAAGATTTAATATTTCATGTGCTCCAGATTACATCAAATTGGCATATGGTACACAACAAAGCCTTCAACCCCTGTATAGATCAAACAGAAAATTTATATTAATCTTCTAAGCTGTTTGGGGGTTTCTTAAGCACAAGGAAAATATAGAATTCACAGGAATTCATAAGCTTATAAAATTAATTTTGTGGGCAGTTTGGCTAAAATTATTCCTTATATTTCAATTATGCCTTTAAAATTCACACTCCTACAAATATGGAGATTTTTATGTGCAAGTACTGAGTGCTCACAGAGCAGTGTTGCTGGACTGCACAATATACATGAGAGGAATGTTTGAGCTATTTTTTCATCCTCTTGTGAAAACATGTAATAGAAATTACATCTCTGAGCATTCATAGCTCAATGTGTTTAATGTAACTCTGTGTTGAGATGAAAAAAAAGTACAAGATTTAATTGCACTTTCTGCTGCCCTACTTTACACATTTCATCTCAAACTCTCCAGTTCTTTTGCTGTCAGTTGCTACCCCCAATCCAGTCTCTCTTGCTCACCCCCTTGTACTTTTGTTACAGTACGCCTTTAATCATCCTTCCTATGTCAGATGTGTTGCTTGCATGTGCTCTGTCCTTGGGCTGTGCACCTGAACTTTGTCCCATGTATTGTATTTGAACAGTAGAAGGTCTCCTGGACAAGGATCTCTACTTCCTTAGGGCTGTCAGTATCCGGTATCTGTCATCAACATCCTGGATCTAGTGCCTGACCATGTACTCTAACTAATGGCACGGTCTTTATTTGCCCATAGGCAATTACTTGCATCTATCATCATCTCAAATGAGCAATTTTAGGAAAAATGCATTTTCTAAGATGTCAGTCTGGCTTCCTTCGTGAACACTGTTTGCAGAGAAAGGAGCATTCAGATTTGTTAGTATGATGCCTAGTAATCAGAAATACCTAAGCTGCATCAAAGTGCATGAAGCCCATTTTAAAATCCAATTCTCGTTTTATTTAGTGGCCTGGAGTTCAAAAGTGGATTGCTCAATGTGTGTCCATTAGAGACGGATTGATTGCTTAACTCTATGAACAGGGGCTTGGGGGTGAGGAAGGCAGAAGGAGAGGAATTTGCATTTCCCAAGACTTAGGGTGTCTGAACCACATTCCACTTTGGAGTTAGGCTGTAGTATTTAATTATCATACATTTTCTCATATATTTTTGTTGTGTAATAAGAAGTGTCATTTTCTCCAGATCAAAGACTTTGGCAAATGCTGGGATACATCCAGAGCCATGCACATTATGAACTGGTTCTGTGGAGGCCACTGGGTACTTACAAACTGAATATGGTGGGGTGATTATCCTGGCAAGTTATTGCCACTGAGGCCAAGGGTGGTTAAAGCATGCTCTGTCACAGTTAGATGGCCAACACCAGCATTTCCATCTTGAAGACTTGCTTCTTCATAAGTGAGTGTGTCTATAGAGGTTGTGGCAGAAAGAAGGAAGCTGGATTTTGGGCTTGTTATAAAACTGGAACTTGGCAAGGTGTCCGGAAGGTAAGTTGAAAGTGGATCTACAAGCCAGCCTGGCCTGTTGTGAAGGTTTTAACGTCACTTGATGATGATATTCTAGATTAAATGCTAATGGGTTTGGAAGCAAATTTAAGTGACCTGCTTTGCTTTGGGAGTAATATCCATACATGCAAATCAAGCAATTTCCTGAAGCTATGTAATTACACTGACAAGTGTTCTACTCAAATCAGCTTCCATGTTTCATAGTGCCTTGAAGTGCCCAGCCCCATGGTGGTGTGCCTCAGAGGATTATTCGTAACTGGTTCTACAACAACAGAATAAATAGTATTTAGAAGCAAATCAATATTTGCTATCTCCAATTTGCTGTTTGAACATAGAGGCTCTTAGGGATCAGCTTCCTGCAGGTGATACAAACAGTAGTGACCTTTGAGGAGATTTGGGAGGGGGAGAAGTGGCATTAGCAAATGCCTGAGGAATTTCTAGAGTGATGGGGAAGGAAATAGTGCCACACAGGAAAGCAGACGAACTCCCTTGTGCATTAGCAGCTTAACCTCGATTTTTACCCAACTGGTTTTTGAACTAGCTTAGTTTTACTGTTTGAGAAATTAGTTGCCTTTACCATAAGATTTTACAAAGCAGTGTATCTTTGTGAATATTCAGTACTGGCTAGGGTGCAGTTACTGGGGCTGAGCCAAATTCTGCCAAATTCTGCTGTCCTCTAGGACACAGCTGTGGGACAGAGAACTGTATGGGTTATACAATAGGGTACACCCAATCCTAACAGTACACCTTTTCCTTCTCCAGTGGCTTCTTTGCCTCTAAATCATTGCAGTTAATGCCTGTCAGTGCCCTACCCATGCACTTGGATACAAACACTGCCTCTTACTCTCTCCTGTGAAAGCATGTTGTAGTTGGGCTTACTGGAAGAGTGTGGAAGACCCAGCTTCTGTGAGTGGTCAGAATTTGTCTCCATAATTTTTCCTATATCAAGATCTGAGCTGAGCTGGATCAAAAAGGCAATTCCTGACTTTTTACTACCTTCCAGGATTACATCTTTCAACTTAACCCTCACAGCAGGCATCCTTCTTTTCCAGTATAGGATTTGAGTGCAGGCCAGCCATATGGTGGGTGTAATTATTATTTTATAATAGTGTTATTGCTCTCTAGCTGCCCAGTAAACACAGAGCAGTTTTAGTAAACTATATACATAAGTATAGGAACTTTGCACTTGAATGATTTTCTTCACTTTTATATAATATTAGGTGTGAAGGAGAAAAAAAGATTCAATTTCATTTATAGAAACTGCATAAAGTTTATAGAGTCTCTACAATAGTCTTAAATGAAAAGATTGTGGAGAAGAGTGGCTGTCCTGAAACTGGGAGGTCTACAGGGCTGGAGCAGAATAGCAGTTAAAGGCACACATCACTAAATACCTGTGCTGAACTTTTCCCATTAATTCTGCCATCGAGCATATGGACTGCATTAGGGGTTTCTGTGCCTTAGGGATTTTATAAACACATTTCCTCTCCTTTTTTCTTCCCCTTCAAGTTACTGTTGCTTTAGAATTTTACAGAATCAAATAGTGCCCATTCTGAGGTCATCACTCTTCCTGGAAAGAAGCTGTTTGCCATAGACACAAACTCAGAAACCTGTCTATGTGTGCAAGTGCTTTCCTGAATGTGCCTTTTTTTAATGTTTGGTGTGTGAGCTTCTCGAAGCAGCAATACCAGCTTGGCTCACCCATCCTTTGAGGCATATGTGCAACTCCTGATTTGCATCATGGCAGAATTTCTGCAGCAAAATTAGGAGCTAGTGTGTGCTCAGTTTTATGGGTGATCTGTAAATAAACACAGCTCTCTTTTGCATCCTTATTTACACTGAAAGTGAAGGTTGCCAAAGTGACTGGTGAAAAATATGACAAGAAACCAAGCCTCTGATGATACCAGAAAATACACTATATTTGCTTCTATGAACCTTTCTGTGTTTCCTTTTTGATTTTGGTTGACACTGTAAACCTGTATATCCAGCCTGTTTGATAAGGTCTCCTTTCTCTTTTCTGAAGCCTGGCTCTGGTGGTCATCCAAGCACTCCTCAGCATTTTGGACAAGTTTAATAGGTGGCCCTGTCACCTGCTGCTAGCTCCTCTGCCTGTTCTGCCTTCCCCTTTGCTCCAACACCTGTATTTGAACAGAAAGAAGTATATCTGGGAACAGTTTTGGCTTAACCTCCACCCACTGTCAAAGGTTAATTTTAACAGCTCAGCTGTCGAAGTTACACCCTGGGTGACACACACACTTCTGCTGCTCAGCCGTGGCTGTGGGAGGGAGTGCATGGAAATCCAGTTCTGAAGCTGAGGTGCTGAAGAAAGCGAAGCCCAAGAAATATGTGACACATCTCTCAGTTTATTGTACTTTGGGATTTGTAGGTGGTAAATGCTGTGGGTGTTTTACAGATACTCTGGAGTCCTAATATAATTTACAGTTTCATTTGTAGAGAGCTGTTTCAAATCTTTGCACATTCTTCTAAGACATTTTAAAAGAAAAGCCAACAGCAATAGTTAGTTTGGCATTTTCTATGTTTTCTAAAGCACTTAAAGGGTAATGACTTTTTTAACCAATCTTGGAGAAAATCAGGTTTTATGGAATAAGATGACTTAAAAGGCCTGAATGGACATCAGTGACAGATATACTTTTTGCTGAAAAGCTCTATTCCAATGCATCAAATTAAGGAAAACAGTTATACATATGATTAGAGGCTGCTGACCCTTTGGTTAAAATGATCAAAAAGAACAATATTAAAATTTGATTTACAGAAGCTACTGCTTGGCCTGTAATCAGTCTGACCAATAAAAGCAACCCAGACTTTTTCAGAAGGTGATTTCCCAGTAGACAGGTTAGCTGTTTTTGTAGGGCTGAAGAAACACAAAATGGTTTTAAAATATATTTGATACACTCTATGAGTAAATTGAAATACTAGCATATAACTAGTTTTAATGGGTTTTGTTCATAAATTGCCAGATTTCCTTAATACAAGTGAAACTTGAGAACCACTTGAGAATAATTGTCTTTAAAGTGAAATATTACTTTGACAGTCTTCTTCATTTATATTAAATATACGGTTTACTTTTTATATTAGAAGGTAAATGAAAGCTGGTCAGTAATATGATTCCCCTTGCACTCTTGCCATAGTTCACTATGGAAATGGATTCAGGAAATGGCAGATGTGATTAAAAACTCTTCAGCTGGCCCAAGAGCTGTTTGTACAGCACCCAGTGCACAGCACTTCTGGCAAGGAACAAGCACTCCTAGTCTTATTGCAATATAAATAAAATGATCCTTCAGTCTGGGGACTCGGAATTTTGATTCTAAATGCACTGGTTAGGAGAATGGGAAGATGGGATTTCATGAGGCTTTTCCATTCATAAGAATGAAGACAAAATTGTTGTGTTAGTCCTGTTTCCTTGTGCAAACATTGGAATCCACGCCAGCCCAATTTGCATGAGGGTGTCAGAGCAATAATCCTATAAATTGACATAGAAGAGTCAAGCTGCCTGCTCAGAGGGTGACAACACTGCAGACCTGTGCACAGCACATAAATGTTCACCTCGCAGAAGCTGAACACTGAAGATTGCAAAACTAAGAGAAATTCCTTCCTCCTGCCTTTAAAATGCATCTACAAATGTATAGCTCATGTCTGGGCAAAGAAATTGAATAAAACACTGAAACTGAACCTTGTATCTCCTGATTTAGAATATATTTTATTCTCCAAGTTCTCATGAATTCTAACTCTTTTGTGCATCAGTTTCTGAAATTTCCCACCAGTTTTCCTTCTTCTGGAAACTTAAGTGCTGTTTTTTGTTTCTGGTATTTCTAGTTGAACGTGAAAATGTGCAGAAGAGGACTTTTACCAGATGGATAAACCTGCATTTGGGAAAGGTAAGACTGACAAAGAGTCTTGACATTGGGATACAAGGACATAGCCATAGACAGATTGCAGGTAACTCCTCTGAAGTAGTTAAACTTTGGAAACAAAGTTGACATCTGTGCATATAGAGGTGTTTGGTGGAGAATGAGCTGAAGCTCAAATCTGGTTTCTGGATTAATTAAACTTAGTTTTCAGGCACAATGAATGCTTGACTGGCATTTTTCATCTCAGGTGCATTTAAATCTTTAATGCCACTGCCTGTTACCACGAGGGTAGAATTTTCCTATAGAATGGACCCACATAAAATCAAGTATGGTTGAGGCTCTGAGGTGATGATGTCTGTGTTCTTCCCTGAACTAGAAGTTTGAACATCTGAGGAATCATGGCTAAAGACAGATGTTCTTCAAAACCTGTCTTCATCCCAGATCTGAAGATGGAAAACAGTAATCCCTTGTCAGTCATATTATGGGGGCAATATGATGGGATCTTCACATATCCACTACTCACATCAGAGAGCTAATATTTGGACATCATATCTTTAAGTTGTAGTTGGTTCAAAATGACACCTCAGTATGGCTCTTAAACCTAATTTACTCTTCTTATTGACAGATGAGAAAAAAATCCTAATATTACTGAGACAGCAGCAATGCTTAGTGCAGGATTAAGGAGTGAGACCAGCTTCCTGATTTAGACAGAGCCCTAACTCACACTGGTGATTGAGCCTCACAATGCTTTAGTATGTGTGGCTAAATTTCAAAAAGTACAGATTGGGACTAGGTTTGGACTGACTCTCAGTTTAGTAGTTCTTAAGTGATTGCATTTCACACACAATAAAGTAAAGGGGTTTTAGGAGAAAGGCATCACATATATTGTTGCTTAAGTCTACTACTTTGCAGTGAGTGTTTCTGAAGGCATAAAGGGATCCTCTTAAATCTCACTGGAAAATCAGAGTAAGGCTAGTTGGAAATGTTTTGACTAGCGATTGCTCTCAAAGGCCTCGCGGAACGAAGACAGTGTTACGTGATTCCTTCGTGAATCAGGCTCTAGGGCTTTAAACTAACTGCAGTTTTGGAACTTTTCAGAAAGAGTTGTCAAATATGTGACTGCAAACAAGGTCTTTGATTTACAGAAGGAAATATATAATGAAAAAGGCTGTAGGGTGCTGTTAATTTGGCTGTGCCAGGCATATGAAGTCTTAGAACCTTTGTGAGCAGGTCAGCTTTCTCTGGAGTGCATACAAATTTTTTTCCTCTCTGATTCAACAAATAAAAATGTTTTTCTGGAGAAAGGGTGAAAGCCTTCTGCTTTATTAATGTTTTTGCTGGAAGTAGCATAATAAACATAACCATGTAAATAATGACAGCTTCACCAAAGCTTTCTCTAATTACAGGTGATTCCCTGAGGACACCCACTGAGAAAGGTGTCTTCTGCCTTTATCCTCAAACAAGCACTTCTTGCAGGGTGTCTTCTTTTTTTCAGAGGCAGCAATGAAGTCTTCTTGTACTTCTTCAGGAACCTTTTGGTGTGATCCCACTTGGGTCATCTCTGCTGTTCTTGGGATAATTGGGAGTAGTCTGAATTTCTGAGTTCTGTTTGTTTTTGCTTTAAGTGCTTGAAAGAATAGAAAGTGTTTGGGCTTTAGTCTTTCAGATAAGTTATTTAATTTTGAAATGAAAAATACTTTGCTTTCTTTCATGGAGCATTATTTAGTCTCTTGGCTAGATTAAAGATGAGCAATGAAAATGTGTGGTCCCAGTTTGCCAGGAGCAGTGTCGATTTGAACAGAAGCGAGTTGCCCAACCAAAGATGAAAAGGTTGGGCTCTTTAGGAACACGTGAGTGAGTGACACCTGAGCAGAGTGGAATTGCTGCAGCTGGGACTAACCCTAAGGCTGAGCTGACTTGGCTGTGTGCCTTGACGTGCACACATCCACCAACACTGCAGTGAAGTGAGGAGAAGGTTTCCTTTGAGGAGTTTCCTGAGAAAAGAGAAACACAATACAAGAAGTTGCTTTTTAAAGTACTTAGAAAATGCTGGGAGACAGATCGGCACCACCAGAAGCCTTTCACATGAGAGGGGACATTGTGGCTGGCTGGATCATGGACTTCTTTCTGCACAAAGTGGTGTTTGCTTCTGCTGGACATGTCCTAGTCTGAGGGATCAGCACCCAAGCCCTGGGTGCCTATTTCTTATGCAGGGTATTTAGAGTTAGATTCTGCTATGGGAAATCTGGAATTAGTCCTTGTCTGATTTCAGTTTTAGCTCCAACATTCATAGGACAGAATTGCCACTGATGTGAAGAACAATCAGCTCTTTCTTACAGCAGGCTATGATTTACTTCTTGTATCTCTGTCTTTGTCTCTGTAAAATTTTCCTTCCATCTCTAAAATCATGGTGATTTATCAGAAAGTAGTGCTTTAAAAACTACCTGGTTTCTTTTCTTCACAGTGCAAGCCTCCTTTGAAAGTGAAAGACTTGTTCATTGATATACAAGATGGCAAAATCTTGATGGCGCTCCTGGAAGTCCTGTCAGGACAAAAGCTGGTATGTACAGAGAGGGACAATACTCCATACCCAGGAGCTCAGTATGTGACAAGAAACAGTGCCTGGACATCCAAGGAATAAGAGTGAATTTGGGCCCGTGTCTTGCATAACAGTAGTAAGAATTTCAGCAACTTTGTTGTAATTTCCTTATGTTACAGGTGGGTGTCCTGAGCTATAATGTTTCAAGGAAAAAGATTTCAAGGAAATATAACAATGAGGTGTAAATGGTGTGTGATCAGTGTTAATGTTCCCACCCCTGAGGGTTTTTTAGGCTTTAATACTTTAATGCTCACACATTCCATTTGGAGATTACCCAAGTCACATTACCAAGAAAACACATATTTGCTGTATCATTTTTTTTAATCCCTAAATTCTGTTTCTATTTTGTCTAAGATCATTATGACACTCAGTAGGTCTTCTGATGCCTGCTGTAGGTCTGACTTTCATTCTGGCATCCTGGCTCAACTTTTATTAGTCTTACTAATATGGTCTAAATCAGCAGGGCAAAGCTTTACTAATCAGAAGCTTCTTCTCTCCTCCTTTCTTTGTATGAGCTGTGTAAAGTTCCACATACCAGAAATGGAACACCCAAAGCAAATATAAATGCCCAGTTGACTTTAATGTTTTCTATATCCATCAATCTTCTGATGAGAACTCTCTTGTGTGTGGCTGTCACATCAGAGTAAGAGGAGCAGCTGTCTCACCACTGCAGGTGCACCTGGTGATGCTCTGCAGTGAGTGACCACCTGCATACCCTGCAGCAGGAATGCCCCCTGAATGTGTGCTCATACATTCAGAGTCAAGAATACTTTTTAATATTCTTGAAAGTTAGCAGAGCTGCACCAGAAGCAGCAGTGTCTCCATGTGCATTCACAGAGATTGCATTGAGGGCCAGGCTTGGAATTAATTGAAGGGGGAGACACATCATGGTAAACCCTAGGGTATACTCTGGGAGGTCAGGGAGGAGGTGAGAGAAGGGGGTAAGGTCAGCATTTCTTGTTAGCTGTTTTTGCACATGTGGGATAAAAACAGTGTGCCAAAGTGGAATTGCAGGGAGAAAGGCATGCAAAAACTTTCCATTTCTGCCAAAGTGAAGGGTTTTGCCTCCCACCTGCCCGTGCCTGCTATTAGAATTGCTCATGCTTCCTAATTAGGATAATTTCATTTAATTCAAGACAAAAGAAAATCTGTTGTTATGAATTTTCAGGCAAATCTGACTGAACATGGTTGGGGAGTGATTACATAAATAATCAATGTGGCCAGTCCAAGAGAGTAATAACATCTGGAGAAAAAGAAAGCTGGTTGCTAACCCTGTTTTGCTACAATTGTATAGTTGAAGCATTTTACTGCTCACAAAAGATGGCAACGATTTTTCATAGATAGATTTCCTTAGCTTTATTTTGCCTCAGTGCTTGTAGTGTTTTAAGCTTTGCATGATGTGGTGAATGATTCCACCAGTTTTAAAAACAGTATGGCACTTCTTTTTTCCAGATGCATGAATACAAATCTTCAACCCATCGCATTTTTCGTTTGAACAACATAGCAAAAGCACTTAAGTTCTTGGAGGACAGTAATGTGAGTATTTTCAAAGACAGGTCTTAATATTTTCTCTTGATGTATGCTGCAAGTGTAATTGTTGCTAATCTGATGTGTTGCATGTATGCAAGAGGAGTGTATTGCTCAAGAGGCTGTGACTTACCTTTGCAGCAATGCTGAAAAGCCACATAAAAATGCACAACAAGAACACCTATGGAGTCTAAAGCAAGGATTATTTGCTCATTTTATATGGTAAAGTTCAGTGGGATCAAAGGATCAGGAACCTTTGTTAAAAGAAAATAAAAAGAAATGCAAGCAACTTTAATGATCTGAGTCTTACTGGGATTGCTTCAGTTACACTGATGGTGTATGACTTTCTTTTCTCAAAAATACTTTCAATATTAGAAATCATGTGTTTATCTGGTAAACTGATTGCTGCAGCAGCTGATCATGAGTCAAAAGCAAGAGAAAGTGAAATCTGGGAACATGATATAAATGCATAACTCCAGGAATCAAAGCCTTACAGGGATATAACTTCCCTCATAGTCAGTGTTGTACTACCACAGCATCACTTCCTAGAGTTTTAAGTGACCAAGTGTGATCAGACCCTGTAGCTGGAAATGAGTCATTCCTTTTTTTATTTCTCCCGTGATGGGTTTATTCCAGAACCCTGTGGAAGTGGCCTGTGTGTTGTTGAGAGCAATGGGGTCAAGAGAAGCCCCAGCCATGAAACAATTTGTATACATGGTATACCTAGATCTTCCAGAAAGAGAAAACAGATATTGGGCTATTTCCTATAAAGGACTCCAGTAAGGTTAAACTTTATGGGTGAGGAGGGATCGGTGTGTGTGCAAAACCCTGCCTTGTATGGGATGCTCCAACAGCAACTGGTGTCACTTTGCTGCTTCCCTGCACTGAACTTAGCCCCTGCTCCAGCAGCAGTGCTTGTAGTGCAGGAGAGTTGCTGCAAACCCCAGTGCAGGGATGAGCATGATGTAAGGTCTTAGCACATCTCTTATTACTTAGATGTGGGAAGTTTAACATCCTTTGCCTTTTTCCCCAGGAGAGGATGGGAAAGGTCAAGAAGTTGTCCAGTAACTTCCAGGTGTTCCAGCCTCCCTATGGAAACTCCATCAGTAGGGGCTGATCTGGCCCTAAATGTGTACGTCTACACGTCCTGCTGTAGAACTGCTAAGAAATATTTTACATATTGACATATTTCTTAACAGTTTCCCAGTTGATGCTTTTTAACCAAATCCAGCTAAGGCCCACTGGCAGATTATCTCTCTCTGTTGGTACCAGCGCTTGGCAGAGCTGCAGCTGAAGCATATCTGGTTGCCAGGACCTCACTAGGTCCTCAGTCACCAGGGCCAAGAAGGAGGAACCTTGAATGCAGGTGGCTTTTTAATTAGTAGTGCTAAAAACTACTTTCCTATGGATTTCCCATTCCTTTAAGATTAAGCAGTCAATATCTTCTAGCTAAGTATCTCTGCTAGGCTGTGTGACAAACATAAGCAGCAGTAAGAGGAGAGAGCTCACACTAAGCAGTGTAATGATAAATGCGACTTGCTCCCCGTTTTGGAGAAACTGCTATTCAAATGTACTAAGTCTTAAAGGTTTTCCCACACCAAATACCTTGGAGCTAGCAAGAAATCTGATCCTTGACATATGACTACCAGAGGTGTCTTCTTGCTAAGACTGAAAATGCTAAGCCTATTGTGCAAACCACTAAATAAAAAGTTATTTTGCTTTCCTTTTTTCAGCTTAACCAAACCAGTTAGTGAAGGGTGGTGATGAAAGTGTTGGCAAAATGCCTTGGCTGCCAAGAGCTTCAGGGTTAGATATTAAAGCACAGTGGGTGGAACCAGGGCAGCAGGGTAAAGCCCTGCTGAGTGATTCACCGTGTCCGGGACTTCCCAGTGATAAATGGGCTGCTGGGCTTTACCTCGGTCTGGGTGCCATGTGCAGTTCTGACAGCTTCCTTGTTTCCTCCCTCCTCCGTGACCTTTGCCAAAACCAAGGCTGTGTTGTCTAAGAGAATAACATCCTGGTGTTATCAGCTGGAAAAAACCTCAGTGTGGGAAAGTCTAGGGTTTGTTTGGATTAGGCAACCCTATCCGTTGCTAACTGATTTAATCAGAACTCTGTGACAAGCTGTGGAAGGTGGGATAAGGAAGGAGGAAGGAGAAAGGAGATACATAAAAAAAAAGAAAGAGATCTGACTAGGATTTTAGAATTTTGTACAAGAAATAAATTCTCTATTTTTATGAGTGGAGTCAACTGGAGGGGGCCCCATCTTCTTCCATTTTTGTATGCAGGTAATGCATTTGTAGTCCCAAAAATGCAGAACTGAGTTCCCTTCTGTTCTGCAGACTATGCTGGGGTTTCAGATAGGAGTTCCAGGAGAAGAGTGATTGTGATCAGGGCAAATTTCCATCAATACAAGATTGCTGCATTGCTTTTTTGCTGGCCTGTCAGTGGCAGCAGTGGTATGGACATATCCAGTAGTCTCAGTGCATTTTTTGCATATACCTTGGTGCTTTGAACTTGGCTCTGAATTTATGATCTCTTCTACAGGTAAAGCTTGTTAGCATTGATGCAGCAGAAATAGCAGATGGAAATTCCTCTCTGGTACTTGGACTAATATGGAATATAATCTTGTTTTTCCAGGTAATAAAATTTGAATACTTTAACCATAAGTAATCAGTCTTCATGGTATACATCTATTCCAGCTGAATACTGATTTTTAAATTGATTTTTAATCCTAAAGAACATAGTTAATCATGCTAAACCTGAGCTTTTCCCCTCCTAATATACGCTAATTTTATACTTGCATCTGCTTTCATTTTACTTCACTGGACCTATTTTGATGTAAATTGGAGACAATTTAAGCCCTCATTTAACTTGGACCTGAATTAGAGCTTCAGATTACTACTTTCCCTTCTTTCCTGTGCCTTTTCATGGTTCTGTTCCAGATTCCCTGCATCTGAACGCATGTCCTGGGTATGGTTCCAGGTCGCAGTTTATTTTCAATGACCTTTACCTGGATTTGGTCCAATGTGGTGGGAAATTCCATTTAGAATCACTATTCTCTGGAGGCTTACTCAACATGGCAAAAATTTGCAACTGATATACATGGTCATATGAAAGATCTCAAAGGACCTGGGTCTGATAACATGTATTTGAGCCTGAAAATTGATTTATACCTTAGATAAAGGCTTAGATTAAAACTGCTCCCTAACCTACACATAGTTTGAAAATTACCTTCTAGACAATCCCAAATTCTAATGGACAGAGAGAGATGGAGGGAGGGTTCTGCAACTCTCGTAAGACTGTGAGGCTCTTTCCTTCTCTTGGTCTGATTTAATGGCTATAAGGTTAAAAAAGTGGTCTCCAAGTCGCACTGGGGCTTCTCTCCCTGGCTGAGCTCCTCAGGCTGAACAGTGCTGCACAGAACCAGTTTGGCCAGGCAGACTCGCAGGCAAAGACAATGTGACCAGAACCTGACATCCTGGCAGCAGAGGGCACGGGGGACCCGAAAGCAGCAGTCTCAAATGTCAGTGCTGATCAAGGACACGAGTGCTGCTGCACGTCACCATTTCTCGACGAAAAATATTTCACTCAAGCAATTCTTGTGAAGAGAATAATTTCAGTTTAACTTTTCTTTCAAGGACACGTTTCTTTGCTTTTTGTTTAATTTGCACAGTTCAGCTCGCCCTTTCTGTTGCCTGGGCTGCTGCTGGCTGTCCTGCTTGTAAAATACAAGTTGAGTAAAATGAACAGTTTTATAATTATCACTTAAAATTCAGTTATAGCACTAATCTCTTTGAAGTTTGCATGAAAACAAGGACACAATGCAGCCAGTGATAAAGCAGAACACTGTGTATTTCACCTTTTATTACAGATTAAGGAGCTTACAGGCAACCTCAACAGGAACTCCTCCTCTTCCAGCCTGTCCTCTGGGCCCAGTGGTCCAGAATCAGATACATCCCCCAGCACTCCCAGCGTGGAGAGAAACATGTCCATTACAGTGAAGGATCAGCGGAAAGCCATCAGGGCCCTTCTAATCTGGGTTCAGAGGAAAACCAGAAAGTAAGCTAACAAACCCTTGAACAAAACAGTGTCTTGCCACCTGCCCCTTTGAAGCTGAGTCTCTTTTCTCTGTCCTGCCCCATGGATGTGTTGCCATGTGCTGTGGCTTCTTCTGCTTTTGCAGTTTGGGAGCACAGGGTCTGTGCAGGGGTGTTTCCCTATGGCCATGTGTTTACAGCAGCCGTCTGACCTTGAAGGCCGCTGCTGGCTCCATGGTTTAAGTGTTAACATTTAACTTGCACTAAGCTGATTGGTGCTGTTGAAAACAGGATCTTTCTCTTCTCCCCAGACCCCAGCTTTCATGCAGTCTATTTGACATCTTTTGCTGATTAAAGGTTAGGTATAACCAGGGGGTGAACTGAAAAAAATAAATGTACTGAAAGATTTTATCAGCAGCCTTTTAAATTAAGCAGTAGCCCAGAGGAAGCTTCTCTGTGTGCTGCAGAGTGCCTTGAAGGACAGAGTCCCTGCTAGAGTCCCTGCTTCCTCAGAATTAAAGAGAGGAAGGGGGTGAAACTTAAATCACTTCTCCTGAACTTGTAACATTTGAGTGCTTTTCCACTGCACAAGACATCTCTCTCCTCTTTAATAAAAAAGTGGTTCTTTCACCAAAGCATTTTGTGTAATAATCCTTTATCCTGGCAGAGTTACTGTCAGGTTAAAAAACTGTAGTGTAAGTTGTCTCATACACATGCAAATGCTTGGAGTGTATTTTGCATGTATTGTTATTTGAAGTGGTGACTGGCAGAGAGTTTTAAAGAGGGTGTGCATCAAAGTTACTTATACAGGTTGGTTACCTGAATATTTGGCATTTTTGTCTCTGGATTTATGTCTTGCCTTTGAACACAAATTTTCTATGTCTAGTATTGAAGACAAAAATTTACATCTTAAATACTGATCCTGTGGATCACATGATCCCTTGGTTATCTGCAGTGAAGCTAAGGGTGCTTGTTGAGCAGATGAAATTGTCTCATTGAGATCTGTAGTTCACTGCTGCTAGTGCAGACCACAGAGGAACTGCAGTTTTAGTCCAAAATAATGCTGATGTCATCATTAACAGGTGGTATGAAGAAAGTGAGGACCTGAGAAGTGAAGGCCACAGACTTTTCAGCCCAGTCAAAGAGTGCAAATTGAAAATATCTCATAAGAGAAAATTGTTCTTGCAACTGCAGTTTTTCAAACATAATAGCATCATTGTAATCCTGTTATCTCATGATCTGTGCAGAATTTTCTATTCTGGGGCTGTATTCCACTGCAAGTTTGATGGCTGTTTTTCCTCCAAAACTTTGGGCCTCTAACACTCTTGTGGTTTATGCATATGCTGACACCATTTGCATTTGGCAGATTTTCTGCTATAGAAGGCCAAGTACACAGGAATGTGAATCATTTATGCTTATGTGTTTAAATATTTAAATCTTGGAAGTTTTCCCAAGCTATGGCATTAAAATGCTGGAGAGCAACAGAAACAGGAATCACATAGACATTTGGTTTTGTGAATGTTAAATGTGGTTACTGAATTCTTAAGGGCTTTGTTTTTACTAACTACTTCCTACAAGCAGGTTAGTGTCAGCTGTTAGCCACACCAATTCAGTTTGTGAACCCATGTGTTTTCTGAATGTATTTCTAGAGTTTGAAATCCAAAAATATCTCAAATGTGACAAGTGCTACTCAGCAACCTTATGTTTTAACTCTGAGGAGTCTGAAAATGATGATGCCTTTACTTTGGATTTTGTAACAAACCAGGCATGTAAAATGTATGTAATTCTATTTAGGTATGGCGTTGCAGTCCAGGACTTTACAAGTAGTTGGAGGAGTGGCCTTGCTTTCTTAGCCGTCATAAAAGCCATAGATTGTACTTTGGTAGACATGAAGCATGCACTGGAGAAATCAGCCCGAGAAAACCTGGAGGATGCTTTCAGCATAGCACAGAATAAACTGGGCGTCCCTCGGCTCCTCGAACCAGAAGGTAAACACATCAACTTTGTTGGGTAACACACAGACTACAGTGAATTCATGAATATTGCATTGTGATACATACCAAAAACCTCCCAGTGATTAGGCTGCTGATGGAATCAGTGTGCTGGGCTTTTTGATAAGAAAAATAAAAATGGTCAGTGGCTTGTAACTGTATATTTCCAGTCATATTTGTAAGCTCCTTGAGGACAAAGATCTTACCATGGTTTTAGCTATGTACACTGGTCCTGGTTCATGCTTAGATGCTTTGTGACATCTGCATTCTTAGAGGGGTTGTGCTGAGGGGTGTCTCAGTGCATTAGCACCGTTCTGTAACACCTAGGCTGCAGAGATTAAATGTCACTCCAGGATGAACTGTGCGAGGCTGCCATACCAGGCAAATGGAGTGATATCCATTCAAATACATCTGTATCTCCCCGTTTTCGCCTTGCAGTGCATATATACACACAACTGTTTATACATGTAAGCCTAAGTGTGTATGTGTACATAAAATATGTATAAAGGGATTTCTTGTTGTTCTTTTTACTGAACTCTACTAGCCTGGTGCTAGGCCTTGGTGTCCTGATTGAAAGCACTATTTCACTTTCATGGCCTGTTAGAAGACTGGGCTATCCTGTTAAGAATAAACCTCTGTATTTTGCTCAACAACAGTTAACTGTCTAGTGACAGCAGCATAAATGGCAGTATAAAAGTGAATGAAGAGGGAACCCTGATCGGGGTTCAGTATGTGTTTGGAAATAGGAAAAAATGAACATGAATAGGATGTTGAGAACTCTGTCAAGTGCCATCAGCAGTGAAGAGCATCTCTCTTATCTGTCAGAAAAAGAAATAGCTGTTTGTAGCTAGCTATTTCAGTGACCATAATGGCAGGATAAATGTCTGACAATCTGTTCCTTTGCAAGAGTGTTTCAAAGCTGTGTGTGCTCAAGCCGCTCGCGTCTGTCTCCACAGATATCATGGTGGAGTCACCCGATGAACAGTCAATTGTGACATATGTGGCACAATTCCTGGAGCACTTCCCAGAGCTGGAAGGGGTATGTGTTTACTCATGTCATGTCATTTCTTTAATTTGCCTTGGTGTACGAAATAAAGTCAGATTTGTTTTCTAGGTTTCTTTCTAAGCTATTTAAAATAAACAACAAACCTGGGTTTAATTTTTCACATTTTTGTTAAACTCAGTTAAATGGGCTTTCATTAGTAATTACTAAAATGATTTAGGTAGAATTGTGCTTTTATACATTTACATCCAATTGCAACTTCCAGAGGTTAGAACTGGTTTCATAGGACTCTACTGCTTTGCTATATTGGTTTTAAATAATGCTGAAATTTATTCCTTTATCTATAATGCTTCATTGGATCTCAAATTTAATTTTTGCTTCTATCTTCCCAAGTTTGAGGGCCATGATCAGTCTGAATTTAGCAGGTATGAGATACAAGATATGAAAAGCTGAATCTTGTCAATACAAAAGTAAAAAACACTCATTATAAGCATGAAATAAACTGCAGTTTAAATGACCAGGACTTTAATGCAAAAATAAGGAATCGAGGATTAAGCATGGGCTGACATTGTGAAGAATTGGCAAAGGCCTTTAGGAGAAAAAGGCATTTTCTCTCATTTCTTGACTGAAGGTTACAGTTGGGATATATTTTGTAGTTGATAAAATTGGTAGGCATTACTAAAGTAATTGGAATTAAAATTATTTTAATAGTCTAATTATTATTATTATTAAATTAGATGAGCAATAAGATTGGCTGACATTAAGACTTGTTGGCATTTTAATGGACAAAGTTAAAAATGACCGTTCTTTTAATGGAGTCTGTTGGAAGGAAATAATCTGGCATATCAATATGTTGCAGAATGGATTCATTGGAGTTGTTAGGTTTATGTTATTCCCAGAGTTTGGGATTGTGTCAAAAAGCCAAGTCACTTCTCTCCACAGGTGCAGCAGGGAGAGATAAATACATTAACAATTGAGGAGTAAGCTTGTCTGCATTCTGATCTTCCTGTACAAATGCTTTCTTCATGCTGAACTTTGTTCAAGGCACTTGACTGGCCAAATTAGTTTTCCTACTTTCAAAATAAATGAGTTATTAATTTGCCATTCATAAAATAATGGACTAAAACACTACATATTTATTGTTTCCATTGTGTTTGGGAAATGTAAAATGGTATCTGAGCTAGGATTTGTCTTCTAATGGTATATCCTCACTTACAGGAAGACTTTACAGATCCTGACAAGGAGCTTCCAGTTGAGTCCACTTATGTCCACATCAAAGACACACCGTCAGAAAAGGAAAGCAAAATCTTGATTTTAAGTGAAAGTGAAGAAAACATGTATATTGTTAATCATGAGAGGAGTCATCCGGCTCCTCCAAAGGTCCATATTCATGATATCGCTGAGAGAATCCCATCAGAAACCACTTCTGAAAATTGTAATGGGAAACTGAGTCAAGCATTAGACGATTTACAGGGAATGTCTGAAGAGGAGCCTCAAAGGCCTACCTCACTGAAAATTACAGGACCTGTCAGTTTTGAATCCAACTCCTCTTGGGAGGTTCTAAATGACAAATTCACGCCAGGTGAAGGGAGCATCTCTGATGATGCACTGAAACAGAATGATGACCTTTCTCCAGCTGTTCAGACAGATCAGAAAAATTCTGTTGACTCCTTTGAAGAATACTCTGAAGAATTAACTAAGGAAACCCCTACTGAATATGACAATGAAACCAAGAGCCTTTCAGCCAATACTTCTTCTTTGAGTCCATTATCCTGGACGTCAGGTATACTTACAGACGATTCTATTAATAAAGTCGAAGAGAGCAAACCCCAGTCTTCAATTCTTTTACCAGAAGATACATCAAAACAAGAAGATACGCAGAAGTACGTTCTCCACCTTCTAAATGAGGAAATACAGACACTTCCACAAGATGAACATACAAAGGAATCACCTGTCCTTGAGACAGTAGAAACAAACCCTTGTTCACCAAATGGTTCTAATCTCGAAAGCCAAGAACTATCTACACAGCAGGAGACATCTGATGACTCTCTCTCAGATGTACCTAAAACTCCAGAGGACCTGGACAGCTGTGATGAAGTTGAGTCTGCAGCTGAAGTGCTCCCCACTTCTTCGAAAGTATCCGTGATACCCCACGATCTCTTTTATTATCCACATTATAATGTTCCCATATCAGCAGTTCTGAACGCTTACCTCGAGCCTTGTATCGAAGGTTATGATACAGGAAGTGAAAAAGCTTCTTCTGAAACAGTGACAGATGTTTTACATGACAAGAACTTACCAGAACAGGACCACAAGGAAGATGCTCCAGAGCCAGACTTGGAGAACAAGCTAGGTACCCCTCCATCAGAAACAGATACTGAGAACAGCGAGGAAGAAACTACAAAAACAAGCAGTCACGTGAATTCTTCTGATGAAAAAGAAGTGCCATTACTAGTAGAAGAGAAAGACGTGTCATTACTAGTAGAAGAGAAAGACGTGTCATTACTAGTAGAAGAGAAAGACGTGTCATTACTAGTAGAAGAGAAAGAAGTGCCATTACTAGTAGAAGAGAAAGACGTGTCATTACTAGTAGAAGAGAAAGACGTGTCATTACTAGTAGAAGAGAAAGAAGTACCATTACTAGTAGAAGAGAAAGAAGTACCATTACTAGTAGAAGAGAAAGAAGTGCCATTACTAGTAGAAGAGCAAGAAGTGCCATTACTAGTAGAAGAGAAAGAAGTACCATTACTAGTAGAAGAGAAAGAAGTACCATTACTAGTAGAAGAGATAGAAGAAGATGGCAATAAGGGCACCAACCATGAAGATTCCGCTATTTCACAACATCCTGAGGTATTTTTTTTTATTACCAGCATTTCTTTGTGTATATATGTGGACTTAGCATCAGATCCCAGTGATTTTCATTTGCTTTCATTTTGCAGTGTTTGGAGAAATACTTAAAATGTACGTGGTTTCCCGGTCCATTACACTGTTTGCCACAGCCCCCTACTGGAATGAATGACATTGCAGATCCCCGAGAAGATCAGACATTTAGAGAAAATAGGTTCTAATACTAATGGCACTGCAAAAAAGTGAATTTATATTATATCTTTAAATAATTTGAGGCTTCTGTAATCCCTAAGCCTAAAAGATTGCATAAAAGTACAGCAAAAATGTGAATTTTTATGTTTCAAAATAGTTAGAGGTTTCTGTATAATCCTTATGCATAATAGATTACCAGAGAGGATATTTTTAATAATCTGTAATGAGAGGAACAGAAATTAGTATTGCTTCTAAAGAAAGGATACAGGCAATGATAATTTTTGTCTCAATCCAAGTAAGTTTGCCTACAAAAACTTAGAAAAACAATTTGAGTAGGATATGTTACACAGGTAAAATGAAGGCTTGTCTGCACTGGGGAAGGTGAAAGTAGTGGGTACTTTGGGGATATTTGGATTAGGCAGTTTGCTCCTGCATCTCCTCTTGCAGGCACCAGTTTTTGAAGTGCTGTACATGTTTTCCAGCTCAGTAATTTTTGACAGTGTTTTTCAGGAATGAGTGTCCATTTAATGCTGCTCTGCATGTTGCTTAGACACGTTGCTTGAACATATTTTGATCCTGACTCTAACTACAGTAATGAAGTCAGTTTGCTGTAAACTTGAAGGAATAATTGGGGCTAGATTTTAAAAGTCTAGTGGATTGCTTCAAAGAGCCATGTCATGTCATGGCTTCTTAATAGAAAGATCTGACTTTCCAACTGTATATATGCATGTTGAACTGATGGTTCCATGTATCCCAAAAGATTTTCAAGAAATCTGTTGCTCTTTTATTCTCTTCAGTGAGATTTTCAGTCTCATACTATCTGCAATTGAGTGTCTGAGTAGGCTGCACCACTAAGATATTTAGAAGGGTGGGGAATCAGTCTTGTTGTCTAAAGCAAAACATTTCTTAATTTCAACAGGCCATAGCAGAACCTCTAGAGGATTTACCAATAGCCATAAAGACACCAGAAGAAAACAGTAATAGGGAGGAGGAAGAGGAAAATATGATTGAAGAAGATTTGCAGATCTCAGAAGTTGAGACTACTACTCTGTCACAAGATGACCTGGAAGAAAATGCTGAATTCCAGGAATTTACCAGGTATTTCACATTAACTTTGTCTTAAATACTACTAACTGGTCTTTTGAAGTTGCCCTGTCCATTGGATGTTTGTTGCAATCTTGTTTTACAAAGAAGTATTTGGATTCATTGACTTCGTCCTGTGTTTCTCTTAAATATTTCGAGTGATTCAGTGGGACTTGATTTGACTGTGCTGCAAACTTTGCCACACAAAACCCAAGTGCAAGCACGGTGTATTTTGAACATGGAAGTGTTATAATTGCTTTTCTAACAGAGAGAGTATTTTGTAATGTAGAGAAAATAGTCCATGTGCATTGTGACACTCTGGGGAAGCACGACATTGATTGATTTTAGTAGATACTTCTTGGATGTTTTTTCTGGTTATGAGCAAGTAAATGAGGTGTTGGAGAGAAAATAAGATGAAGAAATCATGGGTAAAGGCATTTTAATGAAAAGGCAAAGGCCATGTGTGGAAGCAAATTTGAAGAAGACCAAACAAAATTTATTTATTCTCTACTTCCCATTTGCACAGCAGTGTCCAGTCACTTCCAGGGAAGCAGAGTGTAGTGGTTGCTTCAGAAGATACATATAGGAACAAGTGTGTGTCTGTGTCACTGCCCTTTGGTCAGTTTGGGTCAGCTCTCCTGGCTGTTTTCCCTCCAGGCCTCTTGACCAGCCCCAGCCCACTGCGCTTGGAAATTTAACTGCAGCCCAGCCAGGCCCAGTATAGAGACACTCAGCTAATTTTGCTCCATTTACTTCTGGTTTTTCTTATGTTCTAATTTATTCTTAGGTAATCTATTTGAGCAGTATATGAACTGTAATTTATTGATGCTTATTACTGTAGCACTCTAATGAATTTGAGAGTTTGCTTAGAAAAACCTGTTGTTCCCTTCAAGCGTTCTGTTCCCTGTCAGTCCAAATTTTTTTTGTATCACTGGCCATAAAACTTGGGTATACTCTCACTTAAATGTCCTCAGATACAATTTTTCAGAAAAGATTCCTTTTTGAGCATATGAATTTTTTATTGTGTGTCAGATTTTCCCAAAGCCATTTTTATCATGTTACTGACAAATTCCAGCCCATATTCTAATACATGCAACAATGCATATTTGTGGTTTTGTGTAGCTTAAACCTGTCACATCCATTTGCAGTGTCTCCTTTTAACTTAACTTTATGAATTTAAAAACTTTGCTTTTAAATACAGAGGCAATGACAGTGATGCCAACATTCATCTCCGAAAAAGATTTTCTCGTAATGCTTCTGAGGAGGTAAGTGTGGACATTTATTTATTGCTGTTTCTCTGGTTATCTTAAACTCCAGAAGTTCACACACTGTAAAAAGGCCTAAGAAAGTATGAAAGTCTTGTGACTTCTAATAATTTTAGTGCTAAGACCAGACATAGTTTCAAAGTTTTACTGAACTTTCCTAAATACATAGTAAACTTTACTGAACCTTGAACAAATTCACAAAGGAGTACCTAATACTATAGTTAAATCTATTGTAACTTTGAATCTTGCTTCATCATATCTGTATAGCTGCAACATTTTGCTTGTTTGAAGCTGCCTTTGTAGGCTGCTCCAGTTTCTTTTAGTTCTTGCATTCTCTGTATGATGTTGGTGCCCTGGTTTCAACCCTGCAAAAATGCTGTGTGTCTCCTGAAGAGACTGTTTCTGAAAAACTGGGCTCTGTCCCTTTTCCTCACAGTGGCAGTGTATTTTATTATCAGTAGCAGCAATTAACCCTAAAAGAATTTTAGTTGTAATGTGAAACTGTGTCCCTAAGGACAGATGTGATTCATACTGGTGTCTTGAGAGCACATGACACAGCTGAGGTCTGGATTTTTATTTTTAAAGTCAGAAGGAAGGGACAGCATCAGCAATCTGGGCATGCTGAGCAAGGACAAGAATATGGCTTTTTTTTCAATACAAAAATAAAATTCTGACCATCTTGGAGTTTTTAAAAAAATGTTGCTGCCAGTGTTCAATGAAAGGAAGGTTTCACACAGATGCTTCAGTTGCAATGCTGGGAGAACTACTAGAAATACATATGAATGAGGGAAGTTTATTTCAACTGATGAAGGCAGCTGAAAGCAAAAAAATCTTATTTCACAACTTTTTTATTTTTCTGTGTGTGCACCAGACTGCAGTGCTGGATGTGCTGATGGGAAATATGTTTATAAGCACATTTTCATTTTATTTGAGAAAACATTAGATACAATTTGTATAAAATACGCAATTACCACCTTTGTGAGATGCTGAATTTTATTTTTTTTATCTAAACTATTCCTGGTTTGTTTAAGGAAACCTATGGTGTAAATGAGGAGAAGATGACAGAGATGGGTGAAAATCCATTATTCACTGGGTGAGTGTTCCTTATTCAGACTGACTCTTGCAAGGAAGCCATAACTCCTAGGTACTACTAGCATTGATACAAAGGGAACTGGAAATTAATTATAATGGTAGCAACTGTCTTCTGTAATAGCTCAGAGTCTACATTTCCCATAGGTAAGATAAAAAAATTCCTTATTTCTCAATCTGTCCCTTGACTAAGATGCTTTTTCTTGACCTGAAAGATTCAGCTGTCTGAGCAAGATTCTGAGCTTTTTCCCCATGTGGTGGATACCTCACGCTGAGAGAAGAGTGGGAGAACTTCAAATGTTAGGCCCTCTGGCAGCGATGACTCTTTCCATGTTTGGAAGATGTAAAAACAAAGTTTAGAGAGATCAGTGCCAGGGAGAGTTAATTACTTCAGTGGAGGGCTGGCCTCTGTTGGAGCATCTATGAGTTTTGATAATTTGTATGTGTGTTTAGGTTAGACTTAGGGTGATGGGTCATGAACACAGAGTGTGCATCCCTTTGGTATTAGGGTCTAAACATCCATGAGAAACAAGAATCGCTTTAGGTTTTTAGTATCTTAGCTGATACTGAATATTAGCTCTCAGAACTTCTAGGTAAAATGGTTGTTATATTTAGGTGCAGAAAACACACAAAATATTATCAGGATCCACTGGCCTGTCTCTCTGTTAAAAAAAATACGCAAATAGCTGTTACAGTTGTATCAATTGTACAATTTGCTGATACTAACTGAATTCTGTGTAATACTCAGGTATATATCCAGCAGGAGGCCCCAGGCAGAAAAACACCATTTTTCTCCAAAAGTAGATTAAAAACAGTTTACTGGAGTATTTTTCTTACAGTACCACAAAATTATCAAATGATTGTACCATCTTGTGCCTCTTTAAATAAGACCTTTCCTTGTCTTTGTGAGAGTTCAATATTGCTGGAAGAATCCATTGGGCTTTGCCCTTATGAACCACAGCTGGAAATTTGGAAAGTTGAAATTTTGGAGTTGTCCTGAAAACTCCCAGCTGCTAGTTGTTTCTTGATTGGAAGTCTTGGGCTTTTTCTGTTTATTATTCTAGTACCTAGCATGAGGGGCTCTGAAAGCAGATGATTTGGGGAAAGTTTATCAAGTCAGACCCAGTGTATAAGCAAAACTGTGGAAGTGTGAGATGTGTTGCCCAGTGCTATGTTTACTGCTCTGAAAATAAAAGGGCATCTTTTTGACAGGTGGAAATCTCCTCACATCAGAAGGCTGTGCTGTAATGGCACTTACTTAAACTACCTGAGATTTTGTCTGGAGTTTTCAGAAGATTGATTGTTACATATGTTGACTCTGGAAGGAACACGCTGTTAATGCCCTGCCCCTCCTAGTCTAGCTGGGGCCCTCCAACTGACTAGACTGAAAGCTTCATTAAACTACTGTCTTTCTTTTAGTCCACCCTCTGATCCCCACAGTCTTCTTTTTCTTGCCTCTTACTGAATTCTCTTCTGTTTTCAGGAAGAAAAAGGACTTGGAAGCAAGCGAGACTCCGGCAGCAACTCATGAGATAACGATTTTTGAGCAGCCAGAGCTATTCTACTTTGTCATTTTCTTCTGGGTGCTGGTCTACTGCCTTTTACTCCTTCCACAGCTTCTTAGCAACAAAGTTTAATCTGTGTGAGGTGTGGAAAATAAAGGGATGGTGGCTGGATTGCTTTGTGTATCTGCATATGAATATGTTCCTTCAGGTGAAACACAAACAGAAATCCAGGACCTGGTATTTGTGTTTATTATCAGGTTGTCTTCAATTCCGCTACTGTTGTGCTATGACAGTGTCAAAGCACGTTTTATATTATGGTAATTGTGTAAATATATATAAAAATTATCTGATTTAGTAGATGCAATTTTGTACATTTGTGCCTTGCTTTATAAGATGCTAAATAAAACCAGATAATTATCAGTAGAAGTATGAACAATTCAGAGCTCTAGTCTTCAAAAATTATTCTTCTGGCTTCATTTTCTTATGTAGGGCCTGACAGCTGTGGAAGAGGGATAGTGTTGAGTTACCTCTGGATCTGACCCCCTGCAAGGGCAAGGCTAGAAATGCTTCTCCACATTTTCCATTTGAAAGAGCTGGAGGCAGAGCAGAGCTACAGGAAGTGAACACACACCAAGAATTAATTACAGTTCCAGCAGCACATCCAGTGGAGCAACAAAATCAGGTTGAGGGTTTTTTGGGATAGGGAAGTTTGATTTTTTTTTTAGGATTTAAAGTAATTTTTATCCTGCACCTTTTGGTATGTTTGATTTGCAGGAATAAATTGGGTATGGAGATGTGTAAAGAACGTACATGCTAGCTGCTTCTTAGGAGACTTTTATGGGAAATCTCAGGCCAGAAACTAAAGGTTTTTAAAAGTACCTCAGTCCACTGAGTCTGCTTCAATTTCTTTGCTGCTTTTATTTACAGAAGATTTCTTTCTTTTGCAGATACAAAAAATAATAGGTAACCAGCTTTGCTGAGGCTACTGTTAAGGCACTAGGGTATGGTAAAAGAACTAGAAATATCTTTTAAGTGTCCAATTCAATTGAGAAAGAAATGACAGATGTAAAACTAAATACAGAGAAATCCTGACAACCAGTATTGACTTCCTAGCGCAACTGAAGAGATTCCTGTGGCTTATCCACGGGCACAGTCGAGCTGCTTCTGCCTCTTTTAAGTTTTGTCCACATCAATGATCACTTTAGGATATTTGATGCAGGATTTTTCCCAGAGAAGGTGTAATCCATGCTTTTAGGACAAAAGAGAAGTCTTCAATTTCATAGTAATAATTTTTCTCCATGTGACTTTTAGTGAAGTTACTACTCCTCACTGGCACATTTTTAGTTTCACTGTATGCTTTATAAGACTACGACACATTGCTGCTTCCAGCTGAAAATTCAGAAGGTTGACTGCAATGTGCTTCCTAAAATGAAGGGTGTTATAATTTTACACTGAATGAAAAATAAATGACATGGCTACAAGTTTTACATATTTTGTTGTAGCATAAGGTGTATCCCTACCCTGGCTAAGTTTTCAGATGAACTAATAGCACCTGGGATCAAGATACATCAAAATATATAGTAATTTATTTGCAGGTATTTAAAACTTGTCTGAAGTCATGTTATCTGCTGGGGTAATCCTAACCATCCATCACACTTCATTCTTCTTCATAAGCTTTTTGTTCTCCTGGGATTTTTCTCCCAAGCTGCAGTTAGAATTCAATAGAAGTAAAGAATGACAGGAGATCTTAAACATTGAAGATAAAATTATGGACATCTTTCAGCAAAGCTGAAATCTTTCCTATTCTGTCCTGGCACTGTTAACTAGAGCTGGATTAATCCCATGAACCTAGAAATAAATCAATTGTTCTTGGTGATGAAGAGATCCAACTTAATTTGGTTTGAATCATCTGAAGTAAAAAAAAAACAAGAACAACATTTCTTTCATCTTGTTCATGAAAATAGTCAAGATTTTGAGTCAGCTGATTTTGTGATCCATGAACCTGTTTGTGCTTATTGTGGAAGACAATAATATTCTCTTCTGAAAGAAAACCTATATAAGAATTTTTGAAGGTGCTTTCTGGAAGTAGGCTAAAATAGAAAGTTGAAGGGTTAGTGCTTTTTCCTCTTCAAGAATAAAACTTAGTACAAGAAAAGTTTTATGCTTATCCTGAAAACCAGGGAATACCAGGCTGAGGTATGGCATCTATTTAATAGCAGCAAGCAGCAGTGTACTACACTAGTTCAGAACAAAACTGTTGACACTTTTCATTATGTTCCACTCTTCACAGGCTTCCTTGGTTTATGTTCTTTTTCTGCCCCTTGGTATCTTTACTCTCATTCTTCCATGATTATTAATCTTCAGCAGAGGCTGCTTGGAGTTGGATTACAGTCTCTTTATAGGGCTTTACAGCTATTGAAGTTCAATCAAGTATGCTCCCTTCTTCTTTCCTTCCTCCTAAGAAGATGAATCAGGATGAGGAGCTCTTTGGTTGTCTTAGCTAAACAACTGACATCCATGGAGAATGGAAAGGTGAACAGGAACATGCAGTTGCCAGAAATGTCATTACACATATTTTATCCAAGAAGGAGAAACTCCAAGGTTTTCTTTGCTACCTGCCACTGATAAATAGTGACTGATCCATTGAAATGAACAGTTTAAATGTCAAACAGCATGCTGTAATTGTATTAGTCATTGCAGCCAGTGTTTCAATTGATGTACACTTTCCAGTCCATCCTATTGAGAGACAGAGATTGCTTCTTTCATCCAAAAAAGAAGGAAAAAAAATAGTAGGCCATTCCATGATGGTTGGTATTATATTGCTTTCAAATTTGGGGGTTTGTTTTGTTGTGGGTGTTCTATAACAGAAGCAGTGTACCTTACCTAGCCATTCCATGGGTGAGAAGATCCAGGGAGAAACTCTAAGAGTGATTACACTGGTGTTGTCAATTTTGCTTAAAAAACCTACTGAACTCTTGAAGAGTTTTGCCTTTACCTGGAACTGTAAAGACTGAAATCTGCATAAGCAGCAGCTTCCTCCAGTTTAACAGATTTGTGGGCCTGCATGTCTTCTTCCACAGTGCAAGATCCAGTTCCTTAATGCAAGTGCCCTGTTCCGAAAACACTGTTTGGTTTTGGGGTTTGTGGCCTATTCTGAGCTACTGCCAAAAAGCCCGATTATGAAATATTTATTATGGCAAAGCCTATTTTAACTTGCTGCCCAGAGGACTGGCTGGTGATAGTGGAGGATTTAAACCCTGGTGGGCAATCCATTGTCTACCCATTTTCCAACAGATATATGCACTGTCTGAATAGTGAAGTTTTTGCAGAACTTTTGCCTGTGTTGAAAAATGCTAATCTTGAAGTGACCACATTTGGTATATTGATTTAGTGGCTTAATTCAGATACACAGGGGTACTGATCTGTTAAGACTCTTTCTAAAACCTGCTGATTTTGAGCAAATGTGGGTAGCAGAGCATTGTGAAATGTGTCAGGAAGTGCCTTGGGGATCACTGGATCAAGGATGTTTGGTGTCCACAGAAGCAGCACTAGAGTGGCAACTGTACTAGGATGGTTCAATGTCTTTGTAGTCATGTAACTTAACTGCAAAGTGTTTCATCGTGATTTTATAGAAAGTGCAAGGAAAGATACACCATTAAAGACAGAACCCCACTAAACATTTATGGGGCAGGTGACTTAGAGTTGAGGAAATGAGTTAAACAGTCATATAATCTACAAACTGACCAGAATATAGCTTTTGCTAAATTGTAGGAAATTATCAGTGCAAAGGCAGGGTAAGCACAGACTACAGTAAAAAATGACAATCAATTTTCAATGCCATGAATATTTTTGAGAGATTGAGCTCTAAAATGTATTTTTATTGAGTTTCTAGATTGTAATGAATGTGTCTACAGAATTTTATGCAAAGCTTGAGAGTTCAGCTGTTTTAAAATGATTTTTTTATATAGCAGTGATTATTTTATCTATATATTTAATAGAACTGTAAAACCATTTTAAGAGTACCTGTAAAATTCTATGTATGTGATACAATTATTTATTAATTATGACTCGTGGGAATGAACATTGAGCTATGCATTGGTTGTGTCATCCATTTGAAAACTGGAAACTGCAAACAGGAGAAGAGCTTTTAATGAACAGCAGATCTGAGAAGCAGGGAAAATGATTGAATACATTTGTGTGATTCTTAAAGCTGCATAGCTATATGTCATTTTGTGATGTTAAACTTTCAGCTGAAGTTGCAAAATATACTGAGTGATTGAGCTACTTTCTTCCATTAAAACTTCCTGAGGCTGAAACTTCTACATGTTGATATTTGGCGTCTAAACACACTTAAATCCCGTCCATTTTCTGGACACTCTCAGTTTACTCCTGTTCAGTATGACTGTAACTTCTTTATTCACATAGTGCTCCACTGAGTTTACAAGGGTACCATGCCATACCCAGTGGGGGGTTTTAGGGTTCTCTGCATTAATCCTCAGAGAATCCGGGCTTTAGGAGATTCATTTGGCCAGTGTATGTGGTATCACATTCACCCATCTAACACAATAATTATAATAGTGCATTATCACTTATGCTAGCTTTAAATACTTGGGAGTCCCTTCTTGCCAAGCACAAATGTGAATGCATCTAGTGATGTGTTCAGTTCCTCTACTTCTGTGGAAGTCAGTGCAACACATCTGTGTGCTAAGCACACACTACAAGATCCGGCCCTGAGGGCACTTAAATCAACATCAGCCACATAGGCCAGCAAGTTGCTGAAGCCTATGCAATGCCCATGCAAATCCAATGTACACCAACCATACACCACTCACTTCAGTTACCTCCATTTGGCACAGAGCATTTGTTTGCCTAAATTCTGCATAATCAACCCTCCAAAGAGAAGAAGGTGACTTCTATCTACTTCCATCTTTAATTAAGAGAACAGCAGCAAGGAACAAATAACTGGAAAACAAGGGTGAGGTTTCAGGCTGGGGTATGGCCATGTAAGTTCCCAAACTGCTACAGTTGAAAGCTCATACCCTGGCAATAGGTTACCTGCTATTTCCATTGGGCTTATAGGTAACAGATCTGAACGGATCTAAATGCTTTGTATTTCTGCACTGTGCAAATTTTTGTCAGGTAAATCACTTCCTCTAGGACACTAATTTAACACTAATTTACAGCTGCCCCACTTACTATTGTTCACGTTCCAGGTTTGTACATAAACAGGACACACAGTATGGCTTGTCCTCACCCATAGCAGCCCGAGACCATGAAGCCATTTGTGCAGGAGGATGGGATACATGCACATTAAATGATACGGAAAAGTCATGTTCTCTGTGGAG
This sequence comes from Prinia subflava, assembly GCF_021018805.1. Classification (NCBI taxonomy): domain Eukaryota; kingdom Metazoa; phylum Chordata; class Aves; order Passeriformes; family Cisticolidae; genus Prinia; species Prinia subflava. Next base: position 49,008,420 of record NC_086251.1, on the reverse strand, counting down.
TAGCTCGCTTGCTCTGTCCATCACTTCACACAACTCCAGAGCTCACAAAGGGTGAAAAATTAATCCTTATTTTTTCAAGTGCCATAGTCATTTCAGGGTTATCTTAATTGGGGAACATCAAAATATTTCTTTCCTCCACTAAATGTAAGACATGGAAAACCTCTTTTCACCTCAGTGGCACTTTTGACAATTCCTTTACAAGCAGCTGCTACTGCTGATACTGGAAAATGAGACCCATGTTATTTTCTCCCCATAGTGGGAGAAAATGTCTAAGTTTATGTTTCTGGAACATAAAATTTGCCCCTGAGTGATTAATATTTTTTTTCTTCATGGAAAGGTTAGAAGGACCAATAGAAATGTTTTTACCTTAGTAAGAAATACTAAAACCTACCATTCCAAGAAAGGTTAGTTCCTGGTCATTGCTGCTGTGTTAAGGTCAGGTAATAGCTTATTCCCCAAATAGTTTCATTACTTTTACTGGACCTTCCTGGAATCTCTTTGATTCACAGAATAGATGTGCTGTGTCCAAGGACCAGTTTGTACAGGGGGGTCCCTGGACCATGGCCGTTATTAAAACAAACAGAAAATCACTCGTTTATTTCAAAATGACCGGTCTGATGTGAATCAAGTAACTTTAATGTAAATGCTGCTGAGAGAAACATTGCAGTCACATTGTAATGCCAAATAAGTTACATAAGTCAAATATTTTTACTGTAATGAAAAATTCAACTTGTACTTTTGTCTTGAACAAAACATTTTAGTAGGCATACCACCTTATGCTATTGTATACTGCTGTGTAAAAAGCTGAATAAACTGTTTTACCTTTCTTGTTAAAGTTCTCTAGCTTAAAATGTAAAGTGCTAGATGGCTAAAGAGTTAATGAGGGACTTCATCTTAAATAAATAATTTTTAAGTAAGGAATGTAATAGTTAAAATACATGTTTCTTTTTGGCAAGTGGTGAGGAATTATGTTTTTTTTAAATGAGAACAAATGCTGGGAGGATTTGAGTGGTGTCCAGGTATACTGAAGGAAAGGCATTTTCACGTACTTTCAAATACGCTGCTTCTGAACACTTTCAGTCTGGGCTTGTATTGGATGTTTGCACTAGTTGATCAAAGCTACTTTTTGTGAGAAAGAACTAAATTCTTCTGTATAGCTGGTAAACAAAATGTTTTTAGAAACTGTTATGCTGTGATAAGAATAGTATTTACTAGTGAATAATTCCGATTTATATTACAGAATCTCCAATTTTGAAATAAATGGACAGGCTTCCTGTATCTAATCTGTTACCTGTGGGTTTGTCCTTGTGGATTCTAATTGTTTAATTTATTAATTGTTGTTGTTATTATTATATATTGTATCTATTATATATATTATTATTTATTTACACATTTTAATGCCCAGAAACTAAATGCACTTTTTAGGAGAGAAGACCTCAGTAAAGACTGCAAATTCATAAATTGCATTGTTTCCCATTTACCCAAAAAGTGACTTTTCATTTTGGAGGGAGAATCTAAACTTCTTTCCGGTCAACAAACAAATGGATTTTAAATTTGTATAAAGGGGAAGAATTACTAATTTATTAATGAATATTGGCATGATAAAGGGAAGCCATGGGAAAGCTTAAAAAAACCAGTTATGCTTAAACAAATTGTAAGAACAGTAAATAATTATCTGGGTTGTTTCTATATTCTCGTTTAAACTTGGGGATTAGTAAATTACTAGCTGCAGTACATTTCATATGTACTAAGTACTTCCCTCTACACCTTAATTCCCTTTGCAATATATGAGAAAAAGGAAATGAAGTACAATAGAGTTGCAATACAGTTCAGAATCAGCCCCATGATGTGTGTCCTGAAAAATATATCTAAGTTGGATAAACAAAGAGAAAGGAAATGGCATATAGGAAGGGTATAGGAAAGCTTCTTTTCTAAAAGATTCATGGGTATCATGCTTTAGGACTTCTAAATGCTCCTCTAATCCTTCTACAAAATCAAATCATCCCACATGCTTTCAAAGTGTTTCTAACCACTCCTGGAGTAGCTGTGCCTGCCTATTGGATCACCTCCCTGTTAGCAATGCAGATTTCCAGAATCAGAACGGTTTGGACTGGAAGAGACATTTAAGTGTTATCCAGTCTAACTGCTCTGCCATGAGCACCTCCAGCACTTTAAAATCTCTAAATTAGCTTCTTTAATAGGATTTTTTTTTCTACTTACACTGTGGATAGGAATTTGCAAGTGCACTGGGGAGGGGAGGATATGAAGTTCAAATAGGCAAGATGGGTCATGTCAGTGTGTGGAAGCAGAATAAACTTTTATAATGGTATGAGATCCAAACTTTAGTTCAAATTCAAACATATTAAGACAGGAACCATTGGACCGGTTTTCTTTTAACTACTCTGGGATAAAAGTCATTCTGACAGAAACTCAAAAGTAGTCTCTCTTATCCTTGCTGTGTAACTACAATTTTTGTAGCTTGACGATGATGCACATGCAGTGTTGGAAACACACTGGATCCATCTGGATCTTGGCAGCAACAAAGACAAACACAAGGTTCATTTCAGATAAGGAGCCCTACACATGTACACACTGAGTGTGTACTTGGGTTGTGCAGGAGCCCAGACCTCCTGACGATAACCTGTGGCCATCACACATATTCTTGTTGGTAGTGTAAACTGAAACCTTCATCCTCTCTCCAGGGCTCATTTTACCTGGTTGGTAAACAAAAAGCCAGCAGGAGCAGGAGAACCTTCAATCTGATGAGTGGACATAGCAAAGCCTTTGACTTGAGGTGTGATCTCTATTAAGACACCAATATAATGCGGTAATCTTTTCTTGAGTTGCTTTTTCTTCCATGTTACAAGGATTATTTCGAGGAGAGCTAATTGCAGCAATTGATGAGATACCTTCTGTGACTATCTCCATTCTTTGGTAAGACAGTACCACTGGCTTACCACAGTCCTTGGTACACTTTATCTTGGAATATCATATAACATATGATCAAAGCAAAAGGTATAGCTCCATCTGCTGTAAATACTTTGAATTGATTATTTTTACATTTCTTTTTTATGGTTGCTCTGTACACTGGAGAACAGATTTATCACTCTGCTGATATGTATTTTCAGCATGTTATCAAGAATCAACATAAATATAGATTTATACATTGTAAAGTGGTATTTCTGGGTTCTCAGGCATAAATGAGTATTAACAAGGGTATATCTCAAGGACATTAGGAACATTTGTTAACTGTTGTATGACAGATCTTTTGCAATGTGCCATTGCAGCTACTTGTGGAACTGCTCCCCTCTTTCAGTAAAAAAATCCCTGTCAGATGAAGTCCCAGGTGACTGGGAAAAGGGAAACCTTGCACCCAGTTTTAGAAAAGGTAAAAAGGAAGAGTCTTTCCCCCTTGCTCCTCTGGTTCCCTACTGGCACAAACCTGCAAGGAAACCGTGCAGTGCTCTGTTCTTCAAGGGTTCTTCATCATCAGTAAACCTGAGCAAAACTTCTCCTTCTTGCTGCCCATGTTCAGGAGATGTTTTTAGTCATACCAAGGTCTTTTGTGATTTCCTCCTTTTTCTACTTTTGATGTATTTCTACATTTATAGGAAAATTAATCACAGTATCCAAACCCATTGCAGGTTTGATGGCATCAAAATAAGCCAAAAATGTTTTCTAGAGGACTTGGAAGCCAATTTTGGTTTACAAATATTCTCTTTGTGAGACATTCCAGAACAGCCAACAAAATTACAAGCTCAGAGTTGAATATGAATCTTGTGGTTGACATAAATTTTGTTCTCCATTTTTTTTCACACACTGGTAGCTATAGAGGGTCAAAAAGGGATTTCTTTCCTAACAGAACATTCATTTTCCTCCATCCCTCTTCCTTACCAGTGATTTAAAATTGTTTAGTTTCTTTAGTGATGTGTCACTGTGGCAGAGACACTAGAGACTGTAAGTAGAAGATGATGGAGTAGATCATCAGTCTGAAGACATCCAAGGAAAAAGCAGGGAACTTTGCCTGGGAAATGTTGCCAGGAGAGAGAGGGGTCAGTTTCTAAGCTATGTCAGCTCATAGCCTCAGGTCAGCAATTTAAAGAGGTTAAAAAACAAAAAAACAAAACAAAAAACAAAAACAAAAACACAAAAACAAACAAAAAAATTTTTCTTGCACTAAGGAAAATATCCTAGGAATTACAAAGTCTGGGTCACTGAACTGGGAAAGCATGCCAATTTCTTTTTTTTAATGCATTTTAGGGTTAGACAAAGATTCATGCAACCTAACACGTTGTTAAAATCTAAGCCTCAGTTTTAGAAATAGAATCTGTTCAAAAAGGGTTCTTTCCTTCTTCCAACTTCCTTCTCTATAGTCCTACCTGCAGCTTTTCCCCATAATACATTGCAGGTATTATTATTAGCACTGCGGTTTAAAATGTTTGCAACTGCTCTTTCCTGCAGTGATTCACAGCTGTGAGCTCGAAAACCTGGTAGCCAGACAAGGGGTTTCTTGAGAGAAAAGCCTCAAGGAGAAATTCCCCGAGTGGAGTGCAGAACAGATACATCCTTTCCTGACCAGAAACTAGAATGCAACACTTGGGCAGGTATTTCCTCGGTAACTGCCAGCTTGTTTCAAAGTGCCTTACTGAACCAGTGTGTGACACGAGGCCAAAGACATCGTGACTGGTACCAACAGCAGGAAACAACAGAGGTCCCCATTGTCTCTCAGAAGGAATCTCTTCAGAGCCCCATTTGGAACCTGATGTGACAAGTGGAACCGAAACGCCTGCTTTCCACCGGTGTGATTAGAGAGTTCTGTAGCATGAACAAAGACAATTCATTGTGACAAAGTGATTTTTAATGTCAGTTTGCCTTTTTCTAATCCAAACAGGATCTTTTTTTTTACTCTTAGTCAACAGAAAAAAACAGAAAAGCCTCCAGTCCCCATTCATTACTGACATTTTAAAAAATGAGATAAATGTCTCTATTTTCCTGTGGTCTAACAACAGTTACCCCACAGAGTAAATATCAGTATTTATAGTACTAAAGATAAGGCTGTTACTTGGTACACTGTTACTTATTCTTTCCCAGATTTTAATCGTTGGGCAGTGTGTCCTTTTCATCCCACAGCCTGTTTGCTTGGTTTTTATGGTTGGTTGTGTGGTTTTTTAGCAAACTCTAAATGCCAACCAGTTTAAACTATGTGGAATTTTTCAGTTGCATCTCACATGGATGAGTTCATCTCACTTTAAGAATCTTCATGAGGAATTTGTGAAATCAACATAGAAGTAAATTTTTAATTTGGGCTTAAACTCTGGTTTAAGGTTAGGTCTGATTACACAAACATATGACGTCAAATATCTGTTTCTTAGAATGGAGAGAGGGTAGTGGGGACAGGATTGTAAGGAACAGCAGAGATTTTATCCCGAGCTTTTATATCAAAAACTCCTGTCAGCAGGCAGGCTCAAGGAGGAAGTAGCTGTGGAGAACGACACCCTATTTTATAAGAAAATAACTTCCAGAATTCTTCTGGCATTTGTCTGTTTTGTTTTCTGTTTGCTTTCTCTTTGAACTTACTTAAAATGGATAAAATTCATTATTTAACCATGGTCTGCACTAAGGAGGATTTCTTTCTGCTCTATTTTATGTTAGAAGAAATCAAGAATGCCAATTTCCTTCAGTACTTCAGCTAAAATTGGAAAAATAGATCCATATGCTCTGACAGTTCCCACTGGATAAGACTGACCAGCTGCTCTTCTTCCTCAGCTTTTGTCATGGGATATAATTATTCTTCCATCCATAAAAAACCCAGAAGGATGCCCTTTCAATCCCTTAAAAATACTGAGTACTGTAACATTTAACAACATAATGGTGGGCATTACAGAAGATGTGCTGTAAACAGCAGCAGAGGTTTGTGCCAAAAAAATACTTAACTTGATAATACCCCAGACCTCTAGATCACTTTGAATCTGAAGTAATTTACTTGGGTTGTTTTAAATTAACGTTAAGAGTGCTCCAGTCAGCTTTATCTTTTCATACTGTTTTTGCAGGCACAGTTGTGTTACAATGGCAAGTCCCTGGCAGAGAGCAGATGGAAGGAGGAAGCTGGACGTCCAGTGACAGATCTTCCACTGAAAACACACTGCCTTCAGCACAACTTATAAGGGCAGTAGCTGGCCAGAAGCAGCATCGCGTTTATGGTCATCTTCTTTGTTAGGCACCAAGGCCAATTACCATCCAGTCATTGCGCAAACACATGTGATCATAGGAGAACCCCACTTGGTCCCCTGGTTTATCAAAAATGTAACTTGTTCACCTCTGGCTGAAGGTTTTGGTGGTGGCAAAACTTTAACCTACACCAGCTGTTTAATCCCAGACATTTCAAAGCACTTTAAAAATTATTTCGTAGTAACTTCTACTAGATCAATGAAGTGTTGCCAAGATACTGGAGTGAGACCAGTGGTCCAGCTAGGCAACATTCTGCCTCATGCAATTGACAGGAGGAGATGCTGCCTTGGGAGCCTACATAATCCAACCGCCGCCAGCTGTACTTTCTTCTTCCACCTTCTGGGTCCTGCACCAGCAAGGACTGAAGGGTCCCCAGTGAAAAAGCAGCACTCTGTGGCAGGAAGGTGACTTCTGATAGAAATGGCCACCCGCGTGTGGAAAGGTGGGATTCTATTACACAATCATGAGACTGCTCAGCGCTGCTCTCCATCCACATTGCCAAAAGGGATCACTTCTTTTCCGTACGGCTTGCCGTGCGATAGAACAACCCCATGCCCTCAGATCGCTCTCTCCATGACCAGCCCTGCCTCAGTGGCACACGGAGCGAAGGCCTCGGCCCCTTCCCAAGATGGCGGGCGCCGCCCTCACCGAGCGCCGCCGCGCGCCCGCCGCCCCCCGCCCCAGCGCGCGAGACCCGCCCGCCCGCGGGGCACGGCCGAGCGCTCGCGCCGCTGCGGCGGGGGAGGGGCGGGAGCGCGCACGCACGTGAGCGCCCGGAGGCGCTCCGGCGGCCGCTGTATCCCGCCCTCCCATTGGCCGCCCCGCGAACCTTTCACCTTTTACCCGGCCGCGGCCGCCAATCGCCTGCGTCCTCTCATAGCGTGGGGGATGCGGAGCGTGCGGATTGCGCAGGGCCGAATTCTCGGAGCGGGGTTGCGCCGCGGGCGCTGGGCGGCCCCCGTTGGTACGGGCGGGAGGGGCGGGGGCGGCGCTCCGTTTGCGTAGCGGCGGCCGTAGCGCAGGGGCAAGGGAGGGAGGGGGAGGCCGTCCCGGGCCCAGGTGAATGGAGGGACCTGACAGCTGCGGGGACTGAGGCGGCGGCGGCGGGGAAATGGCGGCGGCGGGAGCACAATGAGACGCGGCCTGTAGTAGGGGGAAGCGCCGGGCTGGGTCCGGTCCGAGCAGGTAGGAGAGATGGCGCGCCGGGAGCTGCATGGCGGCCGAGCGCGGGTGTGTCGCGCCCGCTGGCCGCAGCTGCCGCGGCCCCGGCGCCGCCGGCGGCGGGGTGGGATGGCGGCAGTCCGTCCCTCCCTCCCGGGGCCCGGGCAGCGCTGCCCCGCCTCCGCCCCAGCGGCCGCCCGCGCCGACGCCCGGGCCCCGGGATCGGCCTGCGCAGCTCCCCCGGCGCCGGCGGGGCCCGCACGGCTGGGCCGCGCTGCGGCCGCGCTCGGCTTTGTCTGTGAGCGGCGCCCCCCGGGCAGCCGCGCCGGAGCCTCCCGGGGGCTTGGGGCCCTCCCGCAGTGTCCGGGGAAAGCAGTAGCGGCTGGTAGAGGAGTTTAAACTCGGCAGGGCTGATGTTAAAGGCGATATAAGAATGTTTTGGTTCTCCTCTTTGCTTCCTTTCCATCCTTTTCCAGGGAAATGAAGGCAGCGTGGTTAAGGCAGATCTTGCTGTGTTAAATGTACGTTGAAAAATGAAAGGTTAAAAAGACCTGTTTTGTTGCCGTGTTAAATAATATAGAAATAGCTCGCATGAGTTGAAGGATGATACTGATACCTAACAAAAGAAAAAAAAAAAAAGTATTTTTGGTGTGCATTATGCGTAACCAGAATTTAGTGTTTAGTAGTAGTGACTCTCAAAGTGAATAGTGAATCTCAGTTAATTGCTAAAAGTCCGGAGGATGTTTGGCACTTCAGATCAGCTTTGAGTATTTTTGACATTAGGATTCTGGTTCTCAAGTTATGTGGTGGGGTCAAGTGGTGAAGGTGTGTAGACTGGAGGATTGTCTTCTGTTTTGTTTCCCTAAACGTAGTCTAAACAGTTAGCTTTGCAGACACTCAGTTTGCTCTGTTTTACTGTGTTTTATGTGTTTCTTTAAATAAGCCACTCTGGATGGTCTGTTGAAGTGCTGACTGCACGTCGATGATCCGTAGGTGGGGGTGGTGCTTGTTTTAGCAAGTTCATACAGACAATAACTGAAATTAATTTCATAACTACTGTCCTAAGTTCCTCTCTTAAGAGAGTCTTTCTTATTGTCTATCTCAACATTGTAGTCTTTGAGCTTTGAAGGTGCTGCTAGCAGATTTCAGCTGGAAGGTGCATTTTTTTTACATGTTTAATAATTGGATTGTTACTTTTTTAATCGGTAGGGTTGAAAAAAACATGTATACATTTATTCAGAAGTGTTGACCCTGAATTAGCTTCTGCTGTTCTTCAGAGCATCCTGATGATAGAGTTCTGTGAAAGTGACAGGTCAGTACTTGGCAGCCACAAAGTGATTAGTACAAGAACTAACAATTAATTGAGAAGGAAATGGCATCAATATGTCATTATGTAAACCTGATCTCAGTCCATATGTTTAATATTAAATGCAGTTTGGGTATTTTCTCTTTATCTCTCTTCTACCTTAGAAAGGTGGCGTTAGGCTAAGAGAAGTGTAGATTGAAAATTGACTGGGGCTTTTCACATGAAGAGGGGACATACTAGTGAGGGACAGCAAACATCACAAAAAGAGTCACGAAGAAAGTAGAAGTGGGAAGTGTTGATTGTTTGTTTCTCCGGTATTTGAAGGATTTCTGTATCCTATAGACTCAACACAAATGTGATACTCCTCTACACTGTGTGTAACTGAAAGACATGGTGCATAGGTCTGTTGGGAATGCCAGAAGTTTACGAGACAGTTGAAACAATTAATTTGTAGTGAAATTCATCCAAGACTATAAAAACAGGACTATCTTTTGGGTCTTGGCAAACAGCAAGGTGGCTGGTCCGTGGAAGGTACTTCTGCCTGCCCTGCAATTATACAGCTCCATATATGTCCTTCATTGGCTACTGGTGGGGGGAAGCCAACCAAGCTATTTTGTACGTTATGTTACACTGATGTTTTCCTAGAAGTTACACTTATTTCTTTTTCATACCTTGATTATCTATAGCATGCAAATGGGAGAAACTTGAAAGCTGCAGTTCAAAAACAAGTGTATTTTCATAGTTTTTGTAATGTAGTCCATAGACGTTTCTCCTTTCCAACCTCAAAAATGGGCAAAGTACCTTGCCTTTTTCAGCAAAGTGTATGGATTTGCTTCAGCACAGGTGCTCAGCATCTGAGTATCACTGCTAGACCCATGCTGGCTTTCAGTATGAACTGACTAAATGTGCATTGATCTGTAATGAATGCAAATTATTGGCAAAACCTAATGAAAACACATTTGGTGTATTTGGTGCAAATAAATGCATTCTTAAAAGAGCAAGGAGTTATTTAGTAAAATAGATAAAAGAGCTGAAATAGTTTAATGTCTCTTTAGATGGGCTCTAGAATATAAGTGAGAGCAAGAGTTCAGGAAGATTTTGAGAAGGATTCTAGGGCTTTAGGCACAATGAGCATTATATTAAATGTTAAGACTACAGACAGGATTTTGAGACATAGGTTAATATATTGATACCCAATTATTTTTTGCCTTTTTTCTTCTAAATATTCTCTATGTTCTTTACATATATGTTTGTAGCTCTGTAGCCTATTACTGTGTTTGTAGCTAGCATTTTACCTTCTCTATTAGAAAGACAAGAAAAATTCGCCAGCAGCTCTAAGCCTCGGGGGTCCAAAGTTATGTTCTCTGGGAACTGTGGTCAAAATGACTTCTCGAGACACATTTTCATGAACAAAGTTTAGTTATTCTAGGGAGAGTTTCAGAAAAGGGTAGAACCAGGGGGGAGTCACCTCATCACCTGTGTTTCTAGCTGGGGATTCTTGTCAGTTATGCTGATTTGCTGATCATAAAAATTGTACCGGCTTTGTGTTACGTATGCATCTTCGGTGCTTTTCATCCCACGTGTTGTGCACCACAAGGATCCTTGTAAAGGTAACCCCTTTTTATCACCTGTGTCTGGCTCCTGATTTTAGGGCCAGTGAGAAGGCGTCACTTCCAGGCAGCAGGTAGAACTTCCAAACATCCTGAGATGGGTTGTTCTGTTGTTCCATGATGCTCTCTGACCTTTTTCCCTCTCATGTAGCTAATACTAACTAGAGATTATAGGTAGTGTGGTAGGTTGTTGGCAGAACAGCAAGGTGGCTCCTGACTGACTGTTTAACCAACCATTGGCCATCTGTATGCTATCACCTTCATGTGTTCACGTATTTTCTTCAGACTGATAGCAGAAGTTTGGTTTTATTTATATTTTTAGGAAGTGCTACTTCTAAGGAAAGTTAAAAGTTTAATTACAGTGTTGTGTAGAATAGGAGCTTCTACAAAATGCATGCAGTGTGCTTTTAGAATGCTATATTCCTGAAGGCTAAGAATAGTTGGACTGGATCAGAAAGCATGATTTTGCATTACACCTTCCTGATATTTTTGTTTCATCCTTTAGCCTTTTTGTGAGTACCATATGTATTGTGATAAACCAGAAGAGAAGAAATTTGATCTATAGTAAAAACTAAAAGTTAATTTTTTAGCTGAAGTTACAGTCTTTGTTGACATTTCAAGTTTTGCTGTTTAAACTATGTTGACTGGGGGTATGGTGGCTTTAGGGACTGTTCTTAAAATAAACATTCTAGAAGACTTAATCTAGTGAATAAAGCAGTGCCCACTTAAATCTATGCCATGTTATTATATTAGGTAAACTCTTGGTTTTGATAGTTCTTTCATGCTTATCTAGTGACATAATTTTTCAAGTTTGCATTGGAGCAGTATATTTGGAATTCCCTTGTTATTTCTGCTCTGTATTGCAGACTGCATTAGTTAAATCAGTTTTCCATTATATTTGTTGCCTTCAAAATCATACAGTCAAGAAGCCGACAACTGAAACTTGTGTCAAGGAATTTACCTGCGTTGTTGCACAGCTGCAGGTGTTGAAAGGCTGTTCTCTGATGGGAAAGAGGAGGAGCAATATTTTCCACTTTATTAACACTCCTGGATCAAAGAGACTTCAGTACTGCTTCTTGTGGCCCTTCCTTTTAAGTGCAATACACTTGTCAGTCTGATGCATGTTTTGGTTGGCATGGGTGTTACTACTGAGTTCCTTCTTACCAAGACAAAAAGTCGGAAGTGTTCTCTCTTGATCTTTACTAATAGTAGTAGAAAATCTTGGTTTGCTGTGCTTTCTTCTCTTTGTCAATGACTCAGTACTTCTGTGATATAAGCTAGCATGATCAGTTTCTGCCCATGTTTTAAATATTCTGTTATTCTTCATGAAGGATTAATTGCTTTGGGTTCGTTGAATGAGTGTGAGAGATCTGAGAAGCAGCAAGGTGGCTACTGACTGGAAGGATTGGTTGCTGGAAACAGAGGTGGTCAGTTTAGAACTGTTTTAGCTGGCCTTGGATTTTTTTTTTTTGTTTTCAATATCAGTATCCTTGTGTTTTTTCATTTGTGCAGATGCACACACAAACATAAAAAATCCTGGTCCCAAATGCATGTTTGAACCAACCCCTTAAGTATAGAATTTAGGACTTTTTTTAATCTTTCATTTTTTAAAACTGAATTGGAGTTTTAGACCTGCCCACTACTGATCGCATAAATCTCATTTCCTTAGGAAGTGAGATAAATACATTTTGCTTTTTAAAGTTGTTTGACTCTATTGAGGTGATTTGGCTGTGCAAGCATGTCTGGGCTGGCTACCTTTGCAATTCATGTTTCTTTTTTGTTTGCAAAGTCTGCTTTGTTTCTGATCTAGACCAAGTTTCTTAAAGCTTTCTTTGAGCTGTTACTGGCCTTTTATGATCTTCTCGCTCAATTTTTTTTTTTTTGTTCAAACAGAAATGAAAAAGGTTTATCTATGTAAAGATGAGGTTGCCTTGTAGTTTGTAGTAAAAACTTCTAGAGGTGATCTGAATTCTAGGCAGCATTCAAACCATAGAAGACCTAACTTTTCTCACTGAGTTTTGGCAAGTTAACTCAGGTGTTTTTTTTCACCCCCTCTTTTGAGTTTAACTTTCCAATACGTAAATAAAAGACATTTTTCAGATGTTTATATTCTGCATACCTTAAAACTTTTAAATGTATTTGATCTGACTTATTAACTGGGGTTTTATGAATTCATAATATTAATTGACAGTATTTCTTCTTTATTCAGGATGTTAGTGTCTGAGATCAGTCTCAAGCAAGACTTTTAATTCCTCACTGAAGCTGTGTATATCTGAGCAGGTAAACTTGTGCTTTGCTATACCTTCATGGTCAATGGCTGCTAGTCTTTTATTTTTGGAAGAAGACATAAAATGAGAGTGCTTACAATACAAGCAAAAGCTAGGGCCAGTCAACTTCTTTAGTGACCCACAACCTTTGCCATCTTTCAACTCAAGTTAAATGCCCATATTGTCAAATGGCTGTGTAAAGTTATTAAGAAGGGATATGACCTCTGTTAAAATTTGTTTTGGGGAAAAAAATCAAATGCTTCTCCTCCCAGCTACTGAAAATAACTCTTCATGGTTCTTGCTGTTTAACATAGTGTTATCTCAATGACCTCCAAGTCTGTAGAAGCTAAATTACTAGTGGAGATAGATAATGGACATAAAAAATACCCTACTTCTTCAAACAGAGAAAACACAAATAAACACACATTTGAAACTGTTTCTGCTTTGTGTTTTTTGAGTCCCCAAGAAGATATGTGTTTTTGTCATTTGTTCTCCTTGCTGCTTATACTTTCTTATTTCTGTGACACAGAACTGGAGGAAAATTGGTATATGAATATTTTCTGCCAGTTTAATGAGCAGAGTCAGCATGAATGGCAGAGACTGTAAGGGGGAAGTGACAGAAGCATGACAGAAGAAAGAGTCATGGGATTATCTTTGTATCTTTTTCATTATTTCTACAGTTACTGTCAGCAAGGTCTCGTGGACTGCCTTACAATTTTTTACAACATGTAAAAAAAGTGTGCGGGGAAATTTTTTCCTTTCTTCATTGTTTCTGAAGAATATTGAACTCTTATCAGCATTGGCCTCAGGAGTTCACTGACACTAAAGAACAATAGCAAGCTGTAAGTGATAGGGTAACAGAAACGATCTGGATACTTTCAAAGATTATAACTCAGAAAATAAACATATATCCAGGTATTTCCAGAAATGTATGCCCAGTATATCCTGAGATTTATATACTGAATAGATCAGTTGATTTGTTTGCTGTGTGATCAATCTCAAAGGCTCTGAGGTAATGAAATCTTCTGCTACAGAAGCCTGGCTGTACCACCTACAGAGCGAGTTTGAGGCATGATGGGTGATAAAGCTCTGGAGGAGAAAGTGCGTAGGTTTTTGGAAAGTAATGCAGTTTTATCTTCAAGTATTTAATTGAAAAAAGGATTGGAAGAATGCCAACGGCATTTATGAGCTCTCTGGATCTTTGAAAGATGTATGATCAACTTCCAGGAAATGAGCAATTTTCCCTGTTGTATTCCTTGCACAGTTAATGCTTTTCTGTGTTGAATTTAAGAAATTAAACCTGCCTTGATTAATAGTAAGTTGTCTGGAGAATAGCCTTCTAATGACTAGGTTGCCTAAACTGAATACAGGATGAGTTTTTAGTGACAAAATTCATTATTTGTTAAAATTGTCTACTGACCAGTTATCTCAGCTGATGAGGGTCTGCAAGGAATTATTGGATGATTTTAGGGCATGTAATGACTGGCATAATGATGAAACAGGTTCTAATTTCTGGCAGGCATTGTGTGCCACTAATGCTACTGATGTATATGTTGCCAGCTATAAGGAATTTTTAAAACCTTTTATCTGTTTATTCCATTACTGCAGTCTGCTGCCTCTAGGTATTTCCTCTGGCACCATTTAAAAAATTTTGGACTACACAGGAAGGTGTTTTGGCTTTGGAATTTTTATTCATCTTAGTGTACACAGTTCAGCAGCAGTTGACAATAGAGAAGAGAAGCTAGTGCCTGATTTTAAATCACATGGTTAAAAGTAATTTAAAATCATGCCTGATTTTAAATCGCATGGTTAAAAACTTGTTGAATCCAATTTCCTTGGTTCTGTAATGAAGGCGTTCAAGTGGCTGTCCAAGTGGATGGCAACCTCCTCCTCATGCCAGCTCTAATACTCCTCTGATCTATATCAACTATTGAATTCAGCTTGTTAAGCCAGTAGAAAACTTGCCTATGTCAAAGAAAAAAAACAATATTACTTGGTTATATTGTTCTAAACTATTTTTCTCCCAGAGAGTCAGACACGTATCAAAGCTGTTAGAAAAGAGAAGGAGCAGTGACAGTGGGATTGCTTCAATGAGCACTAGGTTGTCATCAGATTGGATCTACAGTCTCATGAAAACTAATCTCAAGCTACTACTTCTCATTAATTAATTGAAATAATTGTACCATTTTTTTGTAACTGTACTTTCTCACTTACTCTTAATAGCTGGTGTTATAAACAGGTGTTTTTTATGACAATAGTTTTGTGTGTTTGTGTATAAAAATCAGCTGTGGTAAATCCAGGATTGCAACCAAAGTGAGGGAGAAATTATGCTAGGAGAATTAATAAACAATTGGATTTACCAACACTTCTTTAACAAGTACTGTTCTGAGAAATGAACAACTTTTTAATAAAAATAACCATAATCAGTGCAGTAATCAAGACGGAACACTTAGGCTAGCTATTAGCTTGGAAAATTCACATCTGAAATTGTGCCTAGTTTAAAACCTCATTTTTACTAAGTGGAAATTTGTAGTTATGACTCCATAATAAGGAATCTGTACAAGAAACTGCTTAAAATTCTAGGACTTGCTTTCCTTATTGTCTCAAATATAGTGATTATATGTTCCAAGACACTAATACAATTAGATACAAATCAGTGACTTAATAACTTCAAGTTATTAAATATTATTAAAAATTAGTGTTTTCTTTCCTCTATCCAGTTTTCCATTTGTGTGAAAGTGGTGGGGTGAGGTTTTTTTGGTAATGATATGTTCATGTTTTTAGGTATAATTTGATTAGCTTTAAATGCTCCTCAAAGCTTAGTGTTTCCATTTTAGTGAGGGAAGGGGAAATCATTGTCCTAATATAAAAAACCAAAGCCCCTAAAGCCAACCATCATTGTCCCCAAACAAAACCAATCAACTCTCTACTTTGTTTACCATCAACCTGGTAGAAATTTGTAATCACTCTTTTGAAATCAGGGCTTTAGGACTGTGCACTATTGAGAGCAGATTTTACTATACAATTATGTGGGAAGTTCGAAAGTAACAAGTTGGAGTAGTTGAGAGAGGTAGGAAGTCTTGAAAATCAGGAAAACTTTCTTCTTGTTTTTTTCTTTCCCCCCCAGCCTGAGTAAGACGTTTCTCCTCATCCCATATATTTGCCTTCAGAGTAGAACTAGGAGTGAGACTAGGCTGTACAAATTTTCTAAACTGTGATTTTGGTGTTGTTTTTTTTTTTTTTTTTTTCCCTGCATAGGCTAAACTCAATTTTATGGTAAAAATTGACCGCAGTTTTTGTTAAAAACATAATTGAATGGTGATACCATGCAACTGTGGTAGACATATCTTAGATGGATATACTGGATCTTAAAGCAAGAATGTCCAAAATGTAAACAATGTCCTTTTCAATGTTATGAGTTGAGCAGTTGAGTGTAGGCTAAACTTGTATCCTGTTGGATTTCAAAGGTAGGCAATGTTTACAAGTTTCAGTTTACTGGCATACTTTAGGAGTATTGTTAGAGTGTATGTGTAATTTTCATATGGAGTAGTAGCCAATGCTTAAGGCCAGGAGTGTTTTCAGTTAATACTATGATACTGTCAAGAGGGTTAGTTCAAAAGACAAAATTAGAAAACTTTAGATTAGTTAAAATTTTGCATTCTAATTAAGGGGTACATGATCACAGAGGTGCTACTCAAAAGAGTAAAATGTTTTTCCTGTTAGGTATCTGAGGAGTGTAGGCTGTTGGGTTGACATGCATTTTAGATGGCATTTCTGCCTAGGAAAAAGATTTTTTTTTTCTCCCCAGGTCCTGGTATTTGTTGTTAAGCATCATTGGAGCAAGCATTTCTGAAGTTTTGTGGTAAAGTGAATTAACAAAACTAATTAAGGAACAATTTATTCTGTGTGATTTCTTTCATTCTGTTATAGTCTGACTCAGATTACTTGGAAACAGTTGTGGAGGCAGCAGGTAGATGGAGGAGGGAGGAAGAGTGATGCTGTGGGTGTATAACCGTGCCATGCAAAACGAGCTGTAAGCTGTGATCAGGAAGCCTTGGTTTGTGTTGCTGTGAGTGAAAATGAAGGAGAAGTGATAAAATGAAAAGGATCTTTCCTGTGCTTTGTTTACATCAGAAATTCATTTCTTCCCTTATTGTTTCAGAAAAAATTGACTGTGCAACCAGCTACAGATATTTATGAGCATATTTGAGAAAGCTAAAGTGAAATACTGATCTGGTCAAATGATGGAATGTAAAACCCATCTGCAGGTGCCACGTGCTTAATCCTACTAAAAGAGGAGTAATAAGGTCACTCTTCTCAGTGACGGCTTGCTCATAAGGATTTAAGGCACTTTTCCTTTTCAATGTAGTTCATTGCTTTAGTTGAGTAGTCTCATTTTCTCTAACATCTGTGCAACAAGGTCAAGCTTAATAATTTTTAACTTAAAAATCACATCTTTAAAATTTCATTTCAAAACTTTTTTCTGTTACAAATCTTAGAGGCCTAGAGGGTTGGGTTTTTTTTTTTTGCTTCAGTGGTTTGGTTGGGTTTTTTCACCAGTTTTAGTATTTGAAGTAGCTTGAATTGCAAATTAGGAAATTATGAAAAAGGTAATTTCTTAAAATCATTAGCTAAAGAGAATTGAGAGACTTCCTGTTCAGGGTTGAGAAAGCTGCAGCTGAGGAAGAAGAGGGAGATCTCCATTGAAAGTAAGGCATGTAATCTGCTTAAGTCATTCTGGAAGTCATCAATTATCTGCCTCTTTAGGCATCTTAATACATCTGTGTATGCCTACTCAAATAAGCTGCTCATTAGCTGATGAAAGTAAATGATTAGTCAATGAAATTGAAAGTCAATTGTATTTATTTATTCTGAATAATTTAAACTTGTAATTACTATTATAAATGTAATATATGTTTGCATTAATTGAGTTATGAATTCTTTCCAAATACATCATAGTATGCAGGGGGAAAGTCGTTCTGCATAATTCAGTATAACAATAAGGTAAATGGTGTGATGACTGCAATGTTGACTGCTGTAATGCTCTTCTCCTAATTAGTCAGATGCCTGTGTTGTGAATCAGCCTAAATGATATCAGTATGGATGCACTTGTTTCTAAGGAAAACTATAAAAAAACAATGTAAGTTCCCAACTAATAGGGTAGTTTTGTAATAACCCTAGATGTAAGCTTTCCCAGTATAAATCTGGGACATGTACCACTATACATCAAAATTAGGGATGCTAATACCTCTGATTTAATTGAACTTGCTGTACTGGCATGTTAATGGTGGAGTAATTTACTTTAAAATGCTTGATTATTCCTTGTTGATAAAAGAAATTATTTGGTATCTAAAGACTTAGTAAAGTTTGGGGGGGTTGTTTTCTTCTTTTTTTAAAATCTGAGATATCTCTGCTTTTCCAAATCTTTGGTTGGGTTCATGTCTTTTTTGGTTTGCTTCTAGAAACTTGCTCCTTTAGTTCCCTCATAACTAGATCGAGTTCTTTGTTGCTTGCCTGCTCCCAGTGCTTCTTCTGATCCAGCCAGTCTGTGTTCATTACAGCTGCCTTTCACTTCTGTGCTGCTTCAGGGATGCCTTCAGAGAGTCTGGCTTTGATTGACCTCTGGAGAAACATAGTCTGACCTGCTGGAATTAGTAATTTGCAGGGTACAGTGAGAATAAATGAAGATAAGAAAGTACTCTTAATCCAGTACTCATCATTAAGTGAAAGAATTGATGCATGTGCAGAGTTGCCCAGACTGGAGGAGTGATACAGTGATAACTGTGAGAGATTGTATGTGAATTTGAGATTTGTCTCCCACATTCAGAATGGTGGAGGTGTTTTCTGTTGTTTATCTCATTCTTCTGTCCTTTCCAGGTCGTTCCTTGTCAGTCACCAGGAATGTACCTGCCAGGTCGTTAACTGTTTTCTTCTGGTAGGTCTTGATCTATCCAGAGTAGAAGCTGAGCTCAGCAGCAGCAGAAAGAGGAGGTGTAGTTCAGGTTCTGCCAATGCAGCTGCCACTCAGCATCACAGAATTTGGCTGTATTTTTTTCTGAAAATTGAGAACTATTGAATTAAGAAAACAGCTCAGAGTTGTTGATCGTCGTTGCTTGATGTTGGCTACTTAATGTTGCTGCAATCAAGCTACTATACTTGTGGTAATTAGATGATACCAGGCATAATAATTAGTGGTTTGGCAGCATCGATGCAAACCACAACTAATGTGGTAAGAACAGGATGGAATTCTTTCTTTTGCTTTGCATTTTCTGTATTTTGATAACCAGGATTTGTGGAGCTGGTAATCCTGAATAAAGCAAAATCTGCTGTGTTGTTTTTAGACGAGAGTCTCTACTCAAACTTGTATGTTTGTGTTCTACACTGAAAATGCAGTTCACAACTGAGTAAATTACAGGACTATCTATTTTAATATTATAGAAGAAAGGAACTCTTTTCCGATGATGGCTGTAGACTAGGTTCATGTACATATGTGTGTCTCTTTTAATGTAGTATTGTGTCAGTAATACAAACAGGGTCTGGAATTGAAACGAATATAGGAATATATTAATTCTGAGTTGTGCTTAGTAGAAGAGATAATTGACAGGTTTAGTACAATATTAACTTAGTTATATTGCTTCCAGTCCAACAGAGTGTTAGAAACCCTCAGTTGCACCAACAGGGATTTAACTCCTTTAACACATTATTTCTCAGGCTTGAGTAGTTTTAGGTAATAATACAAAAAATGGAATTGTTTAACAACAATTTCATTTCTCTTTCTTTCTGACTTGCCTCTATAATCATTAAATGAGTATTCAGTAAATGCTGTATCTAGTAAACCACAACTGCTTTAATGTCTGGAACAATTGTGTCATTTGCATATCTGGGAATGCATTTGCATAAATGCAGGAGTAGCTCTCTCCATTCTGAAAAATGAAAGGTAAAAAGTTACCTCCCCCTTCATGCCTCCTTGCCTTTTTTTTTTAATGATGGTTGTAGCAAAAGAGCTTTTTTCAGTTTTTGAAGCTTTTGTTACCATTCCATGAGGAGGAACAGCTTGGATTTTTTTTAAACCACATAGTTAAGAGGATATCCATAGATATCCATCACTATATATGTTATGAGAATATCTAATGTGGAAAATTGGACTACTGCTGCACTGGACTGTATTCTACATTTCTCATTAGGGAAAGATACCTATCAATATACATTCAGAGAACTCTCTCAAGGATACCTATTTTATCTCAATTTATTCTTTCTCATCTTGCATTTATTCTGCTCCTGTGGAAGATTGATGGATTAATCAGGAATGGGTCTGTTTTCTGATTTGGATCGCTGCACTGCAAGGCTTAGTGGTGCTTAGATGCAACAGGATTGGAGCTAAGGGACCTTTACGAACTGGTTACACCAACTCCTCTGTTAGCAGTGAAGTATGTTTGAGCTTGTTTCAGCTTTCATGGTTGATCATAATATGAAAAACTTTCAAAGAAGGGAAGAAAATATAAAGCTTCTCAGTCAATATTTACACGCCTATGACCCCACATATTGGAGAAAAGAATTGTCCACATTGCATTTTGTGGATCTTAAATATTTTTATTTTTCAAATTCAGTTGGCATCCCATATTTATTCCTAAACCTAAGAATTCCATTTAATGCATCTGTTACAGAAGAAGCTTTAATTGAAGATGAAAACCTTTAGAGTTACTTAGCACAAGAGGAAGTCCTCAAATCCTCAAGTGCAAATCATTCCAGTTTTTCCTACCGATAGTTCAGGACTGACAGTACACAGAACAAGCATGTCTCATCTCGTAGGTATTTTTACCACTTTACATTAGATAAGGACTTAAGCTTTTCTGGCACAACCTTTTTGCCAAGTACATTGTTGAGTATTTTTGATTCAGTTTCTGTATTGTGTCAGTTCTGAAAGATCAACAGTGCCACAGATAACCTGTAAGTGATATGAAGCTACATGAGGCTTGAAGCATTATACTGGTAAAATGTGGTATTTATGGCTTCTCACCCCTTTTGAACTCCAGAGAGTGTGCAGCAAATGTTTGCTTTATTGGACAATATTGAAAAATAAAAATTGCATTAAAAGATAAAAGTTGTTGATTGATGGGAACTGCTGAAGTGTTATATTAGTTTAACTGTAAGGTATATGAAGGAATGCTCATATTCTAGTCTAAGTGCTTGTATTTATGTAGAAGGAAATAACTATATCTTCTTCACTTTAGAATTAAAAGTCAGATCATTTTACATGATGCACATTTATTCTGCTCATTTATTGTGTGAGCGTCCTTGCAACACTGTTGGTTTTGCCACAGAGCGTTTTCACAAAATTGTAGAATTCCATATGAATTCTGCATCAAGTGTCACATCTACACATTTTGTTAAACACCTCCAGGGGTGTTGACTCAACCTGGG
Organism: Prinia subflava; assembly: GCF_021018805.1. Lineage (NCBI taxonomy): Eukaryota > Metazoa > Chordata > Aves > Passeriformes > Cisticolidae > Prinia > Prinia subflava. The sequence continues at coordinate 48,987,427 of NC_086251.1, read as the reverse complement.
TAACATCTTCATCTTTGCATATTCTTACGTGTTCCAAAAAAAACCCAAAGACAAACCCAAAAAGCAAACAAAAAAACCAAACCAAAAAATAACCCATTGGGCCTATGGAAATGTCTTGGAAGTTATTCACATATTTTCCTTCAATAAAATAATCAAGAATGTTTTTTGTTAGTTGCAGGGTTTTTTTTCTCTCCGTTGGTGAATTCTGTGGCCACTGAGGAGCTTTGAATGCCCTCTGAATTTGGGAGGAAAAAAGTTTATTTGTACTACATATTTTTATGAATTTGATGCTGACTTCATCCCAGTTTCACATAAAAGAAAATTCCAGTAGTGTGCCCACAAGTTTGTTGCAGAGAAAGGCCATGTGAAGACAAGTGTAATTGATAAGAAGTCTTTCTTTTTTAGGGTGAAATTAAAAGCAACAAAGCATAAAATGTGGACTAAATAATGTGCTAACCAGCATATAAAACACATTTTAAGGTTGCACTAGGAGGAGTTGGTTTGATTCACCATTGATCATGAATACTTTTGTTTAGTTTGTGTGTTGGTGTGGTTTTTTTGGGGGTTTTTTTGGTTTTTTTTTAACTAAGGCTAGAATTTGAACACTGATTATTGGGTGGTACATAAATTGATATGGCTGACTGCAGTAAATTTGAACTCTCATTTTAGAATTGGTAGAAGTTTTAGAGCTTGATTTACAGTCCAAATGTCTGCTGGCCTTGCATCATTACTGACTTAAAAGAAAGCCATTTGTAATGTAGGGAATTTTGTAATTTTGGATGTTACAGCACAATGATAACAGTGAACTGTTGAATACCCATGTTTTGAGGAGCTTGACTTTGAGCCGCATGCAGAGAAAGGGTTTATATTTATGCAAATAATGGGATTGAAGTCTCCACATGGGGTTATATTCAGGGGGCAGCTGCTGCTTTTACTTATCCAAAGCAGGAATAATTAAGGCTTTGGAACTGTACTTGCCTCACAGCTTGCCCCCAAATTGGGGAAGAAAGAAATCCCTGCTCTAATGTCTGCTTAATTGCCTTCCTGTAGAAAGACATAAGTGCCTGGAAAGCTTGAACATAACCTTTAAATTAACTAAATCATCACAAGTAAATAATTTGGTACCCAAATAAACGACCAAATGATAAATAAATTCACAGAATGGTCAGTTATCCCTGCTTGTGATACTGATATTATAGTTACACATAAATTAGAATCTACACATTGCGCTGCAATTTTTCTGTGCAGCAAAAACCCCTCAAATACATTGCATAATTTAATTCATATTGCTGTTAAAACTAATAAATGTGTTTCAGAGTGTTGAGATTTCTTTTTTTTTATTTAGAGAGGTGTGTGTAAATTTTTTTTTCCTGACTTCCATGAAGGTTTAGGTCCTTGGATGTCAAAGAGATTTCAAATTAATCTGAGGCAGTAGGAAGTTTGTACTATGGTTTCTGACTTAACTTTATTGTTTGTACCATAATAAAGCAAAGAAAAATAGTTGAAATATGAAGTTGCTGGACTAACAAAAGGAAGAAAAGGATAAGTCCTATTCTGTAGGCAGCGCTTCCCCCCTGCCCTCAGCATCTGTGACCAGCTGTGATGGTAGAGGCAGTATGCCAGCTCGGGTATTCTTTTTCTTCCCAATCATAAATGCAGTTTTTACCTTACCCCCTAAAGATCATGCAGGACTTTGTTCATGCTGGAATTCAGTTGTAGTTGCATAAAGATTATTCACTAAATAAATCACGTGATTTTAAGACTCCAGTTGCATAGAACTTATTACAACTTCATTTTCAAGTTTTTAACAGTTCGAATTATTGCTCTAGGGACTAGTTGTTTAATCTTAAATTGTCAAAGACATTTAAGAGCAAGAACATTGATAATCTTTCAGATTCAGCCTTTTGCTTATAGTGTGACAGCAGGTGTTACACTGTAAATTTCTATTATCCTTTTTCTGACTATGCTTTTTTATTAGCAAGTTAGGTATCATATGAATGTGATTATTTTCAAGGACTGAATTACTAACCCATGAAACAAAAATAAAACCTGTTGATATAGTCTGTGTTCTCTGATATATTTGGATACTTGGTTTTTGCATTAGTGGTATTTCAGTAGCAAATAGCCAAGATACCTGAAGATCTTGGCTGAGATTTGCAGCAGTAACTTGTGGTTGCTTGCAGATTTCTAGAGTGCTGGAGATTTGCAGAAGTGCCTGCCGTGTCACTTCTTGGATGCTTCTCTTGATGTCTTTATAGGAACTGTTGGGGGTTTTTATGTTAGTGCTTTGAGTATTGCGTTTGTGGTGTGTTTTGAAGTTAGACACTCTTGAGTGATTATTTTAGAACTCTTGCCTTCTGTCTGTTGATAAAATAGGTGAATGTTGAACCCTTAGAAGAAAAGGTGACATTTTAAAAAAAGGCAAGCCTTGCCGTTGATAGAAGACATTGCCATTCCTAAAAATTAGGTTTCTAAAATGTCACTAATTTTTCCTTTTTGTCTCTTTTGCTTGTTTTTAACAAGACCCTGAGAAACTATAAAACAAAATGAAACATTTCTTTCTTTCTTTATTTATTTGTGATGTGGTAAATCCAATTCGCCGGCTGTGGCAGCAGCACGGGGCCGTTCAGCGCTGGCAGCGCGGCGGTGCCGCTGGCCCTGGGCCGTGGCAGCGGCAGGTGCCCCTGGCCGGCCCGGGAAGGATCGCACCCGCCTTTGTCTGAGTGGGTGCTCCAGCGCCATTTAGATGCTAATGTGAGATACGCTGCTGTTTTGTGCTAGACCTTGACTGCATCTCAGGAATGTGGCCTGTCTGGTTTGAGGTTGGCATTCAAAGGGCCTACTGTAATTCCTGCCGGCCGATCGATTGATTAAAGCCGCGGTTTTCTGGCTTCGGTGTGCCGAAGGAAGCGGCTAAGCTGGTGCAGAATTAGAATTACACACTTTTTTGGTTCTCCAGATCTTACCTACTGGTCTCTGTGCTTTGTGTTTGCCATCTGCGATTTGGCAGTAAAGTAAATTTGCTCTGTTAAGCCACACACACGGCATTAGTTTTACTAACAAGGCTTGAACCTTTCTTTCTGTTCGTGTTTGCTTTTTGCTGGGGTATCCAAATGCTGCATTGTTCCCTTCTGCTTTTCTTGCAAATATAGAGAGCAGAGTATATTTCTGTATTTTCACCGTGGATGTGGCAGTTTTCTGTTGTTACTTATTTTGGTTCAATGCAGTGTATATTCTGGTTCATATTCAGAGGCAGTGAGTAAATGAATAACCTAGACATAACAAGAACATGCTATAATAAATGTAAGTTCTACTTACTACATCTTAGAAGCAATTTTCTGTATTTTGTGCTGAAAATAAAGGATGTATTTACATATGCGGCAAACACAAATTTAAAATGTAGACCAGGGAATAAATTTTTTTATCAATCTGTTTTGTACATGACTGCAGTATCCACAGATTTTCTGTGCTGCATTCCTTTTGTATTTTTGTAAAATAAAATAATAACTGTTTACTTCATTTTCTGGAAAAACATATTCTTTCAGATCTGTCTCTTAAATGTGTTAAATAATAATTTTCTTCTGGATTTCCCTATATTAGGCGAAACATGCATGGAGCACAGGGGAGAAAAGCTGTGAATCTAGTGGGCCTTAGCTAGCAATTACTTTAGCAGATAAAACAAAACATGCAAATATCTCCTGAGCACTTAAGGCTGATCTTTCAGACACTGATTGTCTGCATCCCTAGCCAAAAAGGGGCATATGATAATTAGATTTTGAAGGACCATGTGCTCTTGCTACAGAGCTTAATATTAAAATGCAAGAAAGCAGACTACCACATGGCACAGTTGATTTTAATGGCAGTTCATGGTAAAATGCTCTCTCTTTATGTTGCCTTTTAGGTTACATAGGGTGAAACAAAATTACAGGCTTGGAGACTCTGGAAAAGCTCAGCATCAGCGGTTGAGGTAAAAATGAACATACTGAACTAATCTTGGGAGTGTCCTCTTTGTTAACGTTATGGAATTGGTTGGAGGAGAAACTTTCATCAACATTCATTTTGTATTTAAGTTTTCAGTATTGATTTAAAAAAATTGGACTGCTCAATGTCTCTTTTTAGGTCTGGCTTTAGAACTCACACTTTTAAGCATATATATGGTGCAAATTTTTTATTTTATAGCTTTAAGAACACTCTAGATCTGCTAAATATGGTATTTTTGCTTTAGGTTGTAGTTTTATATATATAATATTTTCAATATAAATATATAATACATATATTTGGCTAATATGTCTAGAAATTCACTGTTACGAATTTCTGTCTTTCTGAATTTTACTTTTATGGTTAAATCATCATCTTAAGTGCGCAGCATTTTTTCTTCTACTAAAAAGACTGGTGTACTTCCAGAGAAATGGTTGTTACTTTTTCATTAATTGTCTATTGCTTGCAGTTTCAAATTGAAATAATTAACAGAAGTTTGAATTCTGATTTTTTTTTTAATGTCTAACTCAAAGTGAAAATACATGTGCATGGAAAAAGCAGTACAGTTATACAAACCATCGTAAAATTATATCAACACTCCATTATTGTATTTCTCACATGAGCCATTAATTAATAATAGTAACCTTGAAATAGGACTAGGGAAGTATATGTACATTTAAACTAAATTATCTTTTAAATCACTCTTAAATTTTAGTTTCTGATAGTAAACTAAAATAATTCATGTTCAGAGTGAACCTAAATAGTTCAATTCTGTCAGCAAGTTGTAATGTAGGCTCAACACATATAAATGTTTATAAGCAACTGAATTCCCACAGTTAATCTTGCCATTGTAGTTCCTTTTCAAATAATTTTTATCATTCATAGGTTTTTGTTCTGTTTTTTTAAGAGTCAGAGCTTGCAAATTATGTGATTAATCTACAAGCTGATATCATGATGTCAAAATGCAGTTCGGGAAGCATAAACACAGAGACTGCGGAAATTAAAACGGTAAGGCTGCTTTGTAGTGTGGAACAAGCAGGTTTTGATGTATCACTGCGCTGTGTTCTCCTGTTTTATATTTAAAGATGCATCAGGACCATAGGGTAAAGTAACTTCCATGTGTGAGTTTATAGAAATTGACTGAATTTCTTTGGAAAGAAAAATGAAAGTAACTACTTCATTTTATTCAGAGAAGTTTAGATGTTTGTCATGGAACACTTGCCCTGATACTTCTTATGAAGCTGAATAAGATTAAAAGTCTATTCAGTTTTTTAAAAGTGTGTATGTGTGTGTTTTTGTTGTGGATTTTATATAAATGGGGTTGTGTTGTTGGAATATGATCCATTTAAAAAAAAAGAGAGAGTTGACACAAGGGGTTAGAATTGAAATTGAATTCATGTGTTGTTCCAGATAGGCTATACAAAGTAAATGGTAAGGAAAAGAAATGACAGGTAAATTAAGGTCTTAGTTTTAATAGTTTTAATATTTCAGTTTGAAATATGAGTTCAGCAAAAATAGGGAAAGGCTATCTGATTAAAATTACATAGCAGAAGAATGAGCTTTGATAACATAGGGAAGACAGAAATGTATTTAGTTCCACTGATGCTCACCTTGCCTCGCATCTTAGATCCATATACTTCATGCTTTATCTTTTGTCATCTGTGTTGGGGAGGTGAAAGGAGTTTGCATAGCACCAATTCTACACTGCTGGTCAAGCAGCTGCGTAGTTAGGATTTTTGCACAGGCTTTGTACACCATTTTAAAGAATGAAAGTTTGTTCCAGAATCTGGCTGCACGTCTCTATTCTTCAGGGGAGAAACATCCCCTTTCTGAATGTTTATTCTGAATGCCTCATGCACTGGTATCACTAGATATGCACTACAAAACTGATTCTTGTTTTTACATTGTATTGCTTTACTTGTAATGCCCTACAGCCTGTGTGTGTTTTGCTGATAAATAGTGGCATAATCCATTTGCATTTGACTGCTCAGTGTGCAGCAGCACAACTCCAGTGTGAGTGATGACTTGCTGGCTCTGTTGTTGGTCAGGGTGGACTGATGGCAACACAGTGTTTGTTATGCTTTTACCCCACATCCAGGTTTGGTCATACCAAACACTACATGAAGGACTTACTCTGAGTCTGCTAAGTGTCACATTGTGATCCATCTCTCTAATACAAACAGATTTTTAGGAGGAATTTGCCAGGAATTTCACCTGTTAACTGTTGTACTGCTTGTAGAAGTGCTTCAGAATCAGCTCATCCAAATGTAGAGCCTCAATTAAACTTCTGTTTTAATAAACTTTTCGTGGACAACAGAAAGCAGCCATCGTTGTGCTGGTATGCCCTGGTAGGCTATTAAAGATCAATGTTAGACTGGTTCTGTATCAGAAAATTAGAAAAAGTAGAATTCTTATAGTTCCAAATGAATATTCTGATGGTGCTGGGGAAACCAGGGAAGATGGTCCTTAAAGGAATGCTTGTATGTGAGCTTTGTAAGTATCTACACATTCCCTTCTCGGAAAGGAACACATCTGAAATGCATTCTTTTATTTTCATTTAAGAATATTGTTAGATAGACCAAATGTAAAAGTTGCTGTTAGGAAACGCATGGGATAAAGATCTTTGAAGGATGAGAGAGAAAGAATGTCTTGTAAGATGTGTTCCGTTTTAAAGAGAGCACAATAGAAAAGAGATTTCTGATTCATCTTACTGAGTAGTATTGACAATTGTTTGATTGTTTGATGTTTGAGTTTTGAACTTTTTTTTCCAGATAGAACTTAGAGGTGTTTGGTTTGGGATTTTTAAGTTCTCTTAAGAGGAGAGTTTAAGTTGCAGGAATAATACTAACAAAATACACTTCTTTTTCTGGAAGGAGTAGTGTATTCTTCTGGGCTGTCACTGAAAAAAATCAAATGCTTTTAAAAAGTACACTTCTTTTAAAAGAAAGCTTAGAAGCCAGACAGCATAGAAATATTGCAAGTTCACCTAAATTGAGGCAAAACCAGTTCTTGCCTCTGAATGCTTACAGTGTAATTTGGTATGGAACATTCTCATTGACATTTTACATTTTGTATGTTAGCATTTACATTAATTTTCTACTCTATATTTCATATTTGTAATATTCTACATTTTTATTTGGTCCTTCTTTACTCAAGTAAGAATTTTCTGTGTTAGATCATTCAGCAAGTTAATGTTTCATGTAGCACTTGAAGATAGAAATTGCTGTAAAGAAACTGCATTCAGACTCTTCAAGTGCTCATGTAAGAGAATATTTAAGCAGCAAGGTTCTATTCATATTTTTTATAAATCGTGGTTTATTTCCTTTAGAGTAAGTGGATTATTTTTACCTCTTGAGGCTAACTTGTTTTGGCTGATGTTAGGAGTGTTTTTAGAGAATAAATTAGACATTCCTGGACAAAGATGAAATGCTAAAGCATCAGACATAATGTTTGTATTACAAGCATTGTATTAGGTACAAATTGACAAATCAGTAAAAAAAACAAATACATGTAAATGGCATTAAGAAATTTTTGTTGTTAATAGAAGATTATTTACTTTTGCATTAACTTGTGAAAACAGCACAAACTATGTTCATGAATGGTGGTAAAAACTTGAAAGTTGCATGCCTAGGACAGTACTCTCTTCTCTGTGTACCTCAGTGCCACTCCATAAATGTTTTAAACTGTCCTCCAAGCAGACTAGATCCAGGATGTCTCATTCCAGGGGAAGCCTCTGGTCGATTTGGCTTGTATTCCTTAGTGCAGGGAACACCGAATTTTTTGTGTGCCAGGGGATGGCTTCAAACTGGATATAGTCATGTGTCTGAAAAACCTGTACCACTGTTCCAGATTTATTGCAGACTGGAAAAAAATTTTATTGCTAGTTGTTGACTTCATTTCCAACATTGTATCTTGTTCTGAATAACAGTTCTTTAAATGATGGAATAAGGGTTAATTTTAGCTCTGCAGTTCACTATCTGTTCACATCAATGTGCATTAAAATAAGGACACTAGGTTGTGAATTCTGCTCTTAAAACTCTCAAAATTGATGGCCATGAACTTTCAATATTAATTGAGTAGAACAAATAAGCTTGAGCACTGTGCTGCCGTATAGAGCTTCCATAACTAGTCCAGAGTCACAAGAAGTATGATTTGTTTCAGATGTTTCTCGCTCCAGATTCAGCTTCAGCTACTTCTTACAGTTTCTTTTTCTGTCAGATTTCAAAATAATGCAGTGGACAAAAACAGAACATCTTGGCAAGTATCTTTATTACCCAACAGTCACTGAGCAGGCCTAGTTTGGCTTTTTGTTTTGCTTCACTGTTAGCTAGTTTCAGTTAGCTCATGTTCAGTTTTCTGTCCACAGATTCTGAACATATGTGCTTACATCTCAAATGTTTTCAATTTAAAATCTTTTCTTCAAGTAGATGTGTTCTTTCCCTTTTTATTTCTAGATGATCTGGCACTGCTTTTCTTTTCTTGAAGAACTTGATATTTTTCCTTGCTATTGAAACAGAGACTCTAGAATGATACAATTACTGCATTATTCTGGCTTACTCCCATAATAATGTTGACTTGATCTTGTCAGATCTTATATACTTCCAGTACAAATGATAGAAATGAGAGCCAGGACTAGGACCTTAGTATAGCAGGAGGATAACTTTTTATCTGACTTACCTTAAATTCCCTCCCCCACATCTTTCAAATGTGCTGTCTTATGCGAGCTCAACCCAGGTATGATTGCAGTGGCACACAATGCTGTTTTGGTCGTGGGTACTTTTCAAATTACAAATGTGCATATGCTTCTTCCTTCACACTTCAAAGGGGGTTTTTTTGAGAATGCTTTTTGGTCCCAGTGACATTGTATTTAAGAGCAGGTCTTCCATGAGGGTGCACAGAAACCAAAGCTAAGTAGTAAAAGTAGTTCAAAGTAAATCTTGTTTCACAGTATTTCCAGATCAAGCTGGAACCATATGTAAGCATAAATCCTCTTGCTTCTTACACAGCAGGGTTAGCTAAACTGATATCACTGTTACTAGGTGTGTAGCAAAAGAGGTGAACTATTTGTAATATTGAATCCTTTACTTTTTTTTATTAGCAGCCTTTTGAAATAAGGTTGGTTTTATCTTAATTCCCTCCTGGTGATGTGATATAGCTATTTTATATGTTCCCAAAGTTGTCTTTATGATTTGACAAAAAACCACAAAATAGATGGAACAGTAAATAAAGAGGAGGTGCTGCTCATTTAAAGTGATTCATGAAACTGAAGTGGCTGGGCTTATGTACAGCAATGATGGAGGAATCAGCTTCAGCCTTTACTATGGAAAGTGTTTGGGCTTTTTTTCCCCAGTCTGTTCTAGCAATTATTATGACAGTGAGGTCTCATTTTAAACAAAGCAAACATTAGTAGTTTTTTGAAACCAGGGTCCCTATATGGAAGCTGGAACAGAGCAACTCACGATACGACCAATATAGTTACAACATACGTTCTCCTCCTTTATTCCCAAAATGGCTGGTTTTATACAGTGCAAAATAATTTACGGTTACGGGTGCATTCTTATTGGCATTCAACGTGAACAAGTATGTAAACTATCTCAGTTTAGGCAGCTACTGTGTCTTCACTCTAATTGTCCTGTACAGTCTATGCACACACCTTAAGTTAATTTCTAACTGTGCCACAAGTTGAATCTACTTCTACATGGGCCCAAATCTGAGGCCTAGCAGGCCCAAACCTAAGGCCCAGTTTGGGATAGCTCAAGTTTCATTCCACAACAAGTCCTGCTGCTGCTACAGTTTTTCACCAATTGCTCTGTGTAAGTAGAGAAGCTTTATTGAGACTGTTTCAGTGAAATACTGTAGTCATGCAAAAGACCTTTGTGCTCTTCAAACACTACAGGGGCTTTGATCTGTATGATCTTTAAGGTCTGTTCCAACCCACACCATTCTATGATTCTAAGGATTTTTAGTCTGTGTTACCAACTAGTGCTTCCACTGACTGGAATACAAAAAGAAAAGCTAGATATATTAAAGGAGAGCTTCATTTATGAGCTTGGGGAGGGGGGTGTTGGAGGTGACACCTTTCCCTGCTTTTTCTCCCTTCTTCCCTGTTCTCCTGCACCTAAGCTGTCAGTTCATACAAAAGCTTCACAAAGGTTAGCAGTGCTCAAAGTTTTCTGATGCTTTCTGCTGGTGTCTGGGGAAGATTGTGTGTCATGCTGCTGTCTTTGCCATGTGACTGACTTAATCTGTCAGTCACATACTGATAAACATCAAGTACATTTGATGTGGGAATGCTCAGCAGATCAGAATGTCAAGGATGATCAGATTGCTACATGCGGCTGTGTAACACCTAAACCATTCTGTGATGACTGTGTCTTTCCAGCCAGCTGACTCCTGTGACCCAAAGCTTTGGAGTCCCAGTGAAGGAACAGCCACTAGTTCCAAGGAGGGAATGAACCAAAACATCTTTAGTTGTGCCAGATTAGAATGCTCTATAAAATTATTATAGTTGCATTATTAGAACCTGTATGTGCTTGTATGCATTCTTTGAAATGTATAGAAACAATTTTAACAATCCTTTTTTTGTATTACAGCTGAAATGAATAATGACACAGTACTGATTTTGTGATTTGTGTAGACTGTGTTGTCCTTTATTTACAGCTAAATAAAGCAGTATTGATCCATTTTATCTGCTTAGGTAATCTGAAATACTTGGGCTCAAATGGTAACTTACGTTACAGGAGTGAAAAGTAAATGAGAAGGTTGTCATGAGTTTGGAGATTGTCCTGAAGCAACTGGAAAAACATAAAGTGTCAAGCATGTTCTTCACTATGTCCTGTAAAAATGCACATTCATTCCTTTTGAGTTTAGGATTTTAAGGCATCTTTTCTTTCTGGAATCTTCTCACTATGACAGTTTTTGTGATACTCAAATAAAAATATCAGACATTATTCCAGCGGTATCAACACGCTTTTTATATTAAAGAGGAACATTTTTGATGGAGGGGGAAGTACATTTATTGCTGATCCTAAACTCACAAAGTTACATTTGTCCTTCTTCACTAAGAAGCATGTACTACTGAATGTTTGTCTGCAAAAGATAAATATGTTTTTACAATGGAACTGCATGTATAATGTTACTTCAGTTTAACCACATTGTCCTTCAGGGCTTCCCCTGCCACTTTGAAGGGAATTGAGACAAAACTTTATCTGACCACTGATGGTAAAGTGAAATTACTTCTGAGAGTGATCATGTAGTTCAATATATTGCATTCTCTATTTTACAATATATGCCTGAGATGGAATGTGAGATAATTGGTTTAACATCTTTTTTCAGAGCTTCCTATAATTATTTAATACTAGTTTAATATCAGTGTCTAGACATGGTCCAGATTATAATATTTAATTTTAAAATATTAGCCAATAACAGAGCAACAGTGCTATTAATTGTTGGACACTATGGAACAAGTCTAAATGAATACTTCTCTTAATTACAGAATCACATAATTAGTAGGGTTGGAAGGGACCTCTGGAAATCTAGTCTGCTCCATTTTTGATGATTTAATTGTACTGCCTTTTTTTTTTTTACTCTCTTTCTTCAGTTATTTCTGATAACTATTACTGGTTCTCTCTTAGACAGTGCATTATACTTTTCTCATTTTTTTTAATTCCTTACTGCACATTTGCAAGACTTAAGCAAGTTTCCTGTTGTATAGAAAAGCAAGAACATTTCAGTGGAATAAAATGATAATTAGCTTTTCCTCATGTCTTTTTAATGAATTATTCAATATGAATGCATGAACAGTTTTATGCATTTCTCAACCTATATTGATGCTAAAATTAACATAGAGCTTGTAGGAACTTTGAGGAAACTAACTTGAAAATATTGGGTTTTGAATAGGGTATGTATGCAGTTTTAAGAATGAGAATTCAAAATTTCTTACATTTCATGTAGTATGTTTTTCTATACTTCAGCAATATTTTTCTATGTCGTCAGGCCATAATCGCTTTCCTGGGCTAAAGGTTTTTATGTTCTGGGGTTTCTCTGTTTATATTAGTTGGTAGGGGTTTTTTGTTTAGTTTAGTTGATTTTAACCTTGATCATTCCTGACGAATAACAAATGTTTTTAACACACACACACACACACCCACACACACCCCCTGCTGATGAGGACTTCATAGGCTCAGTAGGAAAGTGTTCTCCAGTGCTGAGTTGTCATGATGTTCTGAATGCTTTGTTTGTTTGTGAATTACAGTGTCTTTATGGATGTTGGTAGTTAACCTGGTAAGGATTCCATTCTCTATTAGTCCTTACCAGAGTTATCAGCTACTATGTGTAATGCTTCTGCCACTTCTCAAAAAGATAATCGTATCAGAATCTGATGATTTGAAAATACTGACATTCTTGTGTAGTTTCTGTTCTTTTCCTAGTGATTAGAATAAAATTCCTGTTTGCATGTATTTAAAGCTTTAATTGATCTAAGGCCTTTTTGGTTGGAAAGAAAAATGGAAAATCTTATATTTGTGCCTGTACTGTAAAATTCAGTGTTTTTCTTTCCTGAAGTAAAACTAAGACAGCTTTACTTTTTAAAGTTTAAATTTAAAATGAGATTCTGGCAGAGCATAAATGGAACTTCATATTAAAATGTATGTGTGTGAATCCAAATGCCTGGAAGAATTGTCCTGTAAAGTACATCTCCTTTTGAATTTCTGGGGTACTTTGATAAGCATCTTCAAGTAGAGATGTGCCTGTAAATTTAAAATTAACATTTTCTGCTGAAAATAGCATGAGAAGAAACACTTCTGTAAGTAAAATCATGTAATGTCCTTTTCTTGATAAAAGTTTTCTCTTACTGCTTGAGATTGCAGGTATATCTAATACTGTTTCATTTTCTTCTTATAGTAGGCTGTGCTGGAACAAAAATGCAATGAAAGAAACACTGGATGAATGAATGAAGAGCCCTGCTTTGCAATCCCTCAGCATGGCAGGACTGCAGCTCATGACCCCTGCTTCCTCCCCAATGGGTCCATTTTTTGGACTGCCATGGCAACAAGAAGCAATTCATGATAACATTTACACACCAAGAAAATATCAGGTACTAGTGATAGTACTAACACAGTAACATGAAAAAAGTACAATTAAATCCATTAATTAATGGAAAAAGAACAAGAGCAGGTGGAGAATGTGCTGTGATACACTCTGTCAGGACATGTCTCTCTGAGCTCCACCTGTTGGGAGCTAATTCTTCAGTTTGGCTTTGTTGAACATTTGTTATATCCCCCCTTTCCTCTTCTCAGTTTGCTCTAACAAGCAGAACAGCTTTTAAGCTGGATGTTCTCCTGCCAGTCAACAGAGTGCTGCCAGGGACAAATAAACTGTGCCTCTCAATTGTATGCATACACCATGTCTCCCTCCACCTCTCACTTTGTGTTTCACTTGATAAACTAATTTTGATTTTTGGTTCACATTCTGGTCAAAGCAGCCCTCTAAAGTCAGAAACCCCATCACGGTACTCTGATTTTTCACTTGAAGGAAAACTGAGTTCTAGAATACCAGTTCTCTCTGCACTGCAGGATACCCAGAAGTGTTTTGTTAGCATTACTGAGAAACTTGGATCACCTTGAGCTAGTCTACTTGGGCTGAACTGATGTGTGCAATTAGATTTAAAAGCTGTAGCTTCTTTCTTCACACCATGTATATAGCAACAGAATCATTTATTAAAAAGAGACATTAAGAAAGCTGCCTGAGAGCAGATTGTGGTACTGAAGGATTTTAGATTTGAAAGTTGGGCTGTACGGAGTATATTAATATTTTTGAAGGATTGTGAGAATACATTGTTATGGAAGAAATGTGTTAGTTATATGGCACTTGAAAGATCTCAAGCCATACTATTGACTTGTCTGTAGTTTATTTATCACTTTTGTTATTTTTTGTCAGCTTTTTCACTGCATTGCTGCAAGTAAGGAAATTATTATTTTTTAAACCTAGGTTGAACTGCTTGAAGCAGCTTTGGATCATAATACAATAGTCTGCTTAAACACTGGCTCAGGGAAGACTTTTATTGCAGTACTACTCACTAAAGAGCTGTCCTATCAGATCAGGGGAGATTTCAACAAAAATGGAAAAAGAACTGTGTTTTTGGTCAACTCAGGTAAGCAGAAACATTTCTACACACACTGCTGATACTTCCATGGAATATTCCATAGCAGAAGCTCGTGAAAGCAGAGTTGGGAGAAACTTCTGCATAAAGTCTTCAGCAGCAAGGACCTTTCATCTTTTGTTTTATCATCTGTTTAATATAATCTGTTTATATATAACATGTTTTCTAGTTGAAAGTTAAGACATTGAATCTGAAGTGCAATTTAGTTACCCATCTGTTTCCTTGATGTGGTTTTGCATAGAGGCAGTTGCCATGTACACATGGTTTAACATTAGTCTGAGGTAAAGATCATGTGAAATGTGGTACTTGGTCGTATGACACACCTTTTAGAAATTAAAGTATGAGAAGACCTTTGTGTAAATGGCTTTTTTTTTTTCTTAAGCAAATCAAGTTGCTCAGCAAGTGTCAGCTGTCAGGACACATTCAGACCTTAAAGTGGGAGAGTATTCAAGTTTGGAGATAATTGAATCATGGACAAAAGAGAAGTGGAGTCAGGAATTCTCTAAGCATCAGGTATTGTGATGTAAAAACTATAAGCAAAGCATCCAGAGAGTTGGGTTGGATCAGAAGTGATGCCTTCCAATTACACATTCAGTCATTTTTAAAAAGAAATCCAGCATATTGGTAATAGTTGTATGTTCATTTTGAGGCAAATACATGTAAGTGTTTTCAAGTTGTTTTTAAAAAGACATTCTCTAAGTTCTTTGTTTTCAACCTCCCTGACTTTTGTTCATGATGTTGATTGCAGAAGAAATTTTGAGTGAACATACTATATTTTAAATGCTATTAAAATTTTACTAAATGTTAGGGTTTTGGGGTTTACTTTCTGGTGATTAGTAATGCTCTATGGAATATATGTCTGGGGAACTCTGACAGAGGAAAGTGTTACTAAGTGAAGTTCACAGTGAGTGTAAAAACTACATCATTTTATCAACAAACTCAATTTTTATGTCTTAGTGCACAAGAAATAAGGGTTTTTTTAAAAAAGAGTTCTAATAATATCCTGCTTATGTTACAGCTGCAAATAGTTAAGAGCTTATGAGGAACTATCTTTCTTGCCAGAGACATGATGATAGGACACATACAGAGACACTGAATTTATTAGGAATTAATGATACTTGTTCTGTGTGGTCTGATTGGTGTTAAGATTGTCTGTTGTATTCATTTCTTAACTAGGCATGTAACTGGAGAGATGCAGACATACATGAATACAGTCCTTTTCAGACAGATGGCTTTCTCCAGTAGAGAATGTTTTATTCTCTTTTGTCCTTACCTGGTGTAGGTAGATGAATAGGGGTTGATATTTGCCAATGCTGTCTCACAAGACCTGCAGAAGGTTTTTCCTCCTTCACCTTGACCTCAGACATCCTGTGCTTTTCCTGTTCTGACATTTTTTTCCTTTCAATCTAGGTTCTGGTTATGACATGTCATGTTGCTTTGACTGTTTTGAGAAATGAGTATTTATCCCTGTCAAGTATTAATCTTTTGGTGTTTGATGAGTGCCATCTTGCAATCCAGGATCATCCATACCGTGAAATTATGAAGGTGCATTTATTGCATGAATGTTTAATATACTTGGTTGAGGAGGGAAAGTCAGTGGGAGGGCTGGAGAATTGGGAACCATTTAATGCAAGTTTTACTATCAAAAAAAATATTAGTGGAAGCAACATTAGCATGTTCCTGGGACTGTGAAATCACTGTATTGAGTTAAGACTTCAGTGATACTATGTGGCAGAAGAATAATGTATTTACTGTATTTTACAGTGGGAATTAAAGAAAAATCTGTCTTGAACAGAGAACCTAAATTTATTGAATTAGGGGAATTTTTAAAATTCATTAAAAAAATATTTGAGTTAGGCAATGGGATATGCTAACCAATGGGATATTTCTGGCGCTCTTTCCAGAGTATTGCTGGCTCCATGTCTTTTTTGGCTTGTAAGGTACTTATTTTGCATAATAAGTATCTTTCCAAAACTCTTGTAAAGTACATGTGCTTTTTATATGGCATGGAAGTATTATGTTATGTATTGAAAGGGTGACAAGAATATTCTGTTTAATGCTAACTATTTTTCCATGTTGTAAATATTTACCTTTAAATGTGATGGCTGTTTAACTTCAGTCAGTAGAACAGAAAATATTGTTCCTTTTGCAACACCTGCTGTTGAAATAAAATTTTCCAGCCTAAGCATCATAAGTTTACAGGTAGATTAACAGGATACATTTCGTAAATAATTTAATTTGATTTGATTTCCCAGATCTGTGAGGATTATCCATCATGTCCTCGAATTTTGGGATTAACAGCTTCCATTTTAAATGGGAAATGTGATCCTGCTGAGTTAGAGGAGAAGATCCAGAAACTGGAGAAAATTCTGAAGAGCAATGCTGAAACTGCAACTGATTTGGTGGTTTTAGACAGGTGTGTTTTATAATGGTTATTGGTAAATCAATGCTTGCATTTTCATTCTGGATTGAGGAATAAACCATAGCAATATTTTGTCTTCTTAATTTTAGAAAAATTTGTGTTTATATGATGCTGCTATTCCGTTTAGGATCGAGATGGAATGTTAAATGGCTTTTGAGTATAAAGGCTGATTGGCCTTGGTAGGGAGAGATTTTTGTAGCTAAAAAACAAAACAAAAAGTTGCCCCCCACCCCACAAAATGCATAGCCTGGGTTTTAAAGGCTAATGAGAGATAGAGGGGGATGAGAGGAGGTAGTAAATACTTAAATAATAGAGCAAGTGAATTGCAGAATCTAGAATCCTGTGAATATTGTTTAAACTAAAGGTGCAATGACTTGTTGTAGGGGAAATTAGGGTAAATGACTGCTATGTAGCATATTTTCTTCTACCACCATGTGTAAATGTTTTAAATGCATTTTTTTAAACTTGTCTGAACCATTCCTTTTAAGAATGTCTTTCTGCCATTCAAGAATAGTAATTACTTTACTTGTGTAAATGTATATATAAACATACATTTACATTATGTGGATTGGTTTTCTTTTGTATAGCAAGAGAGTACACTATAGAAAAGTAAGTGAAGGTATTGGTGAAGTAAATAGAATTTGCTTAAATTTTCCAATATTTGAAATGAGGATAGCAATGTGCCTTCTTTTTAGGAGTGTATTAGAACAGTATCTAGAATGAAGTAGTTCAATATTTTGGGTGGTGGAGGTTTTTCTGAAGTGTTTAACTGTATAACTTTTAGTAATTATTGATTCATGATGGGGAAAGACATGTTCTTGAATACACATGTTGCTATTGTGTTTGCTGTATAACCTTAAGAGCTGAAATAGTTCTGGCTTTCAGAAGCTGTGTTTAACTTGATCTTTGCCCTCATTAAGATATACTTCTCAGCCGTGTGAGATTGTTGTAGACTGTGGACCATATACTGACAAAAGTGGGTTGTATGGAAGATTATTAAAGGAATTGGATGAAGCACTTGCTTTTCTAAATGACTGCAACATATCTGTACATTCAAAAGAGAGAGACTCTACCTTGATTTCTAAGCAGGTAAGGATATCAAGAAATGTGAGAAACCTGGGGAATAGAAATCTTACTACTGTTTTTCTTTGCCATGTATGTTACATAACTGAAACCTCCTTAGTTAACCATCCTTAATTATCTAAAGCAAAAGGACTTCTGATTTTTGTGTTCATTAATATGCAGTTATTTTCATAAGTGAGTGGGGCTTCAATGTCAGGCATTGATTAGAATTTCATTTTATTTGAAGTTCAGATTAGCTTAAAGCACTAAAACAATTCTGCACCCTGATATTATAGGTCCTTCTCTGTAAAGTCAAGAATTTGATGTTTTCACAATTCTGAATAATTCAGAAGAGGAAAATAATGCTTCAGGAAGAATTTGGACTGTACTCCATTGTATTAAAAGTTGATAAAGGAAAATTAAGGTCAAAATTCCAGCCAGAGATGTACACTGTCTGTAGTTTATCTTAGAACAATATTGGACTAGTGGCACCTTGCTGGAACAGACTTTGAATCTCAGGCTTGCCCCTGATTTTCCGTGTGTTTGCCCCTGTGTTGTCCTGACCTTTGGCAGAGATGGTCCAGAAGGTGTGAAGTATTTAGCAGGGACCTTTCACACAGGGGGTACAGGTACCTTTATTAACCCTGCTTGGCCTTCACAGTTTGGAATTGCCTGCTAAGTTACAACTGTGAAGGTATGTAAGTCTTTGAACAAAAAGTCAGTAGTGAGTCATTACTGCAACTATTCCTGTAACAGTCCACGAGACATTGGGAGAATGTATTTCTTTCTTCAGCCCAAAATATTCTGGTTTCCTTTAGCATTCTTTGAAACTGAGGACTCTGATACTGTTTATAAAATATTGTTTGTGCCAGATGGAAAGATGGTACATAAGGCAGCCTTATCCAGTGCACAAGAATTGGAAGTCCTGGTTACTTTTGTGCTAAATTTAAACCATAATGGGCTAAAATACATAAGGAATGCTGGCTGGAGGCAATCTTCATGCAGAGTCCAAAAGAGTGGATTAGCTGCTATACATCTAAAGGTTGTAATCCTCTGTGCTTGTTTCAAACCAGTAGCTCTCCAAGAAGATGGAGGCACCCATATTAAGAATAGAGATGAGTTTCAAACTGAGGTGCTTTGTCTCAGCAATGTACCAAGCCTCTGTATGGTACAATTGGTCTAGATAGTTTTGCCCTTAAGTCTTAGAATTAATAAACGTCACAGAGGATAGGATAGCATCAAGAGGATGATAGTCTGTTTTTATTTCCTCACAGAAGGGAGGAAGGAAGAGAAATTAAAGCAGCAGCTGAAAACTAGCATCCTGACTAATATAGTTCAGTCATAGTTTCTGGTACAATATAGGGCATCCAAACAATAAGTCCTTTTAATAGTGTTATCAGTGTACCCCATTTGTGAATTCCTAGTGTATTGTCTGACAACTGCACTCTTCCAGAGGAAAAACTTCTCATCAGATCAGATTATGATGATATTCTAATGTCTATTCTATTTTCTATGAATAGGATATAGTTCTCTCTTTTTACTATTCCACCCACACGTACAAACCTCCGTATTCTGTTTCTCCTTTGAAAGGATAGGTTTCCTAATGCTACCTTAAGGCCACTGTGCAACTTTCTGGTTATATACTTCTGAAACCCTGCCAGCTGTCAGTAGTAAATAAAGTAAAAACGCCCGGTAAAGTATTTGTTCTGTTAGTTCTATGTTATATAATAAAGATAAGAATTTTTGCTTTGTTTATCTAACTGCTTTAAAAAGCATTCTCCTTTTTAGTATAAATTTTGAATTGCAGTTCTACAAAATGGCAAAATTTTGATTAAGCTTGGGGGTTTTTTGGAGATTCTAAAATGTACAGTTTGAAGTTGATTTGTAATAATTTAAGGAGGGGGGGGAAACTTGCTCTGTTAGAAACACCAAATTTCCCAAGGTCACCTAAATAAGAAAAGCAGACTTCTGCATTAAAGTAGAAAAATTGTCATAATCCTTACAAAGACTGTGCTGTTAGAGAAAAAAGCCCCTAGTCTTAAATGAATAGTTAATGAATGTACCCTTTGAACTGATACTTGAATTCATTTGTTGTAGATATTGTCAGACTGTCGAGCTGTGTTGGTTGTTCTGGGACCGTGGTGTGCAGATAAGGTAGCTGGGATGATGGTGAGAGAGCTGCAGAAGTATATCAAACATGAACAAGAGGAGCTGCACAGGAAATTTTTATTGTTTACAGACACTTTCCTAAGGAAAATACATGCACTCTGTGAAGAGCACTTCTCGCCTGCCTCACTTGACCTGAAATTTGTGACCCCAAAAGTAATAAAGCTGCTTGAAATCTTGCGCAAATACAAACCATATGAACGGCAGCAGTTTGAAAGTGTTGAATGGTATAACAATAGGAATCAGGATAATTACGTGTCTTGGAGCGATTCTGAAGATGATGATGAGGATGAAGAAATTGAGGAGAAAGAGAAGCCAGAGACTAATTTCCCATCTCCCTTTACTAATATTTTATGTGGAATTATTTTTGTGGAAAGAAGATACACAGCAGTTGTTCTAAATAGGTAAAGCTTTTTATTTAAATAAATTAAAAAAAATCTTCTGAAGAAAAAAGGCAGACTCAGCTGCCAGGATGTTAATACCATGAATATGTAGGGGATTGCCTTGTATTTTCAGAACTCTATTCATAAAGTTGGTTTAGGAGATCATACAGAATATTTCTAAAGGATATGGGAAGAACATATGTCTTTGAAAGTTGTACTGAAGGACTTGTTTCAGACCTGAGTTTTTGATTCCTGTAGAAGGCAAGATGTGAAATACTGTACTAAACCTGTAAAAGAAGCATATACTGATTTGGTGTGATTTGTCTTTAGATTTATATTTTCGGTGGATGTTGGAAACTTATTTAGCCTACTTCATTCAATACTTCTGGAAATCTTACCATTAACAATATTATGTAACTCAAGTCTAGAGAAAATTAAATTTACCCTTGCACAAATATCTCTCAAGATTTACCGGTACTACTTTCACAGTTGATGTTTATAAAGCACCTATTTAGTCAAACACTAAGTGCTTTCTTAAAGTCTCCACCAAGAAAAATATGAAGGTGGGAGTATTTGCCAACTGGCAATATTGTAGTTCCATATCAGTTCGTATTCTTGAATGTGATCTGTTAGTTATGTCTAACACATAATTGTTAAAAGCTATTTGCCACAAACTGAATAACATGATTGATACACTGGTCCTGGTTTTAGTTTTTGATAGGTTTCTCTGATAGTGTAGCAAATGTCCTGTGCAAGGTGTTCATGGCATTCTAGGTACCTCTAAATCTGACCCCTCTGTTGGTACTTTTTTGCTCAAGTTAATAAGTGCGTAACATATCCTTTGATCTGCAGACTTGCCTGTGTGTTTTTGTCAACTTTTCTCTTTTCCTGTTTTGCATTTTAAATATGTTCACATAAATCTGCATTGTGAGGCAAACCAAGCTGTACAACAAAATGGACATACTCTGTTAATAAATCCTGAAGAAGTAACATTAACAGAGTCTTTTGCTGAGCTGAAACAAGTATTTCATTACCCTACAGGAAATGAACAGAATTCTGAAAACTTTTTCTCTTCTCTGTTCGATTATGAATGTGATTTTAAATCATACTGGTTTTCCACTGTGCATTCATGTATTCTGTGATTTATACACTATACAATATCCTAACTGCTGTTGAACCTGACAGAATACAGACTCTAGATGAAATAGGTGATCCAATTCTGCCATCTTTGAGCTTTAGGCACCTTTAGTAGAGGTTATTGGTGGCAAAATATAAAACTATATGTAACTTTATCTCTTTCTGAAAGCTAGCTGCCAGACTTTCAAAATGCTATCTCATGTAGCACCTGATTTCAGAATACCTGATACTGTATTCACCATCAGACTTGAGCTGTTGGAATTAAGACTGGAAGCCTTTGGTAGAGAAGCTCACTGTAGACCCTCTTCAGCAGAGTGCATTTAATTCAAGGCCTCTGCTGATGATAGCTGTACTTTTAGGCTGCATATAGCAGAAACACTCTACTGAATGAGAAAGTCATGAGTGTTTAAAATTAAGTGTTTATCACAGCTACTTCCAATAATCCAGTATGGATAATTAAATGGAACTGAGTTAAAACAGAAGTGTATTTTTTCTTCAAACATAGTTATTATGGTAGTATTTAGAATACCATTTTATGATATCCAGGATGACTGGAGAAGGGCAAAATTCATGGCATGAGTTGTACTGTCTGTCTTTAATTATTATTACACTCAGTTGATGGAGTGGTTCGCTCACTGTTTAATTTGGTTTGTGCACTTCAATTCTGGTGCCTATAAGCTCCTTTTCAGAATAGAAGACATTTTCTAAAGCCCAGTTTCCTTTCATTTGCATTGCAGTGCCTCTCAGCTCCCTTAAGAGAAAGGTTTGAAAGCAGAAGTTCTTGTTTGAAAAACACCACCTGTTACCTACCACAAATAGGGTTTTTTTAGTCACAAGGTTGAAGTCTTATATGTTTCTCAGGAACTTGGTGAAAATTTGCAATGAAGTGATTATTCAGATGCTTATAATTGTCCATTTCTATACAAGTGAACTAAAATAAGAATGTTTGAGATGTTTAGTGAGTTTAGATGTTTACTGAATTTGTATGACCTCACAGAAATGCCATGTCAGAAAAGAAATACAGAAGAAGTATTTCTGTCCAGTTATTAACCCATACTTTCTTAGAGTGTCTGTCTCAAGAACCTGGACTGCATACAGAAATGTAACTCCATTTGGCCTTGAACTAACAAACCACGTTTGCACTTCAGCACAGGAGAATCCTTCTAGTCTACTTCCCTAAGGATGGCAAGCTGTATGCTTCTTTTCTGTCCTCTTGCCTATCTCCCTGTTCATTCCAGTTTTAATAGATTGCAAAGGAGGAAAGACTTCAAGGTGGTTTATGTTCCCATAGATCTTGTTTAAAATGAGGACTACAAACAGAGGGCAAGACTTCAGTGGTTTTCCAAGGATAGAAAGAGCAGGGAGACCTTGGCCATTTTCCCTCTGGTCTGGCAGCAGCTTGCTGGGCAGATGGTGGGCTTGTAGCTGGGGACTGGCACAGCATCCATCTACTACTGTGTCAGGCAGCAGTGCTAGAGATGTTTTTGGGAAAGGTTTGAGTTACTGCTGGAGGTGTAGAGGCAGGCAGATCTGGTAATGGATGTGATGATATGCTTTGAGCAGAGTAGTACTGGGACGGTTGTAGTGATACAAGTGATACATACAAGGGATTATTTTTGTTGTATATAATCCCTTGGTTTTTATTGGCTCTCCTGCTCAAAAGCCTGTTACAGATTAGTAATTTCAAATTCTGTTCATCCTGAAAACTGATCAACTAATGCTCCAGCATACTTACTTTGATTGCACGCTGTAATTGTGGTTTTAAATCCATAAATGCCTCATTGTTAGATCATAGTGCACTGTTTAGGTGAGCAATGTTCTACCTTACCTGTGAAATCAGAACACTGCAGAAGCCGGCCCTTTCTGCTTCTGGGGCATAAAGAATAAACTGAGTGGAAATAAAGTGAGAGTATGAATGTTCCTCACATCCCTGTTGAGTGTTCCTTTTAAAGAATTGTATTATGTGCTCTGTTTGAGTTAATTTCACAAGTAGTGAACATCTCACCATGTAGGCTGAGCATTACTCTAGAGAAAAACAGGTCAACATTTTTGTGAGCAGTATACTTGAACAGAATGTATATTCTAGCATTAAGTAGAATTACAATCTTACATTTTAACCTAGAAGTTAATATTGTATGCTGAAGACACATACTTTTGTTGAGGAAGCAGTTACAGGCCTTTCCTCTAAAATCAGCTAGAGATTACAGAAAAAGATTAACAAAGTACTTTTGAGTGGAGTGCTTTAACAACAGGGAGTCTTAGAGTAATAGATCGGTTTAAAAATATCTAGTTTTACCCTGATAAGTCTGAAATGTGTGTGATGCTTGCACACTCCTTGTCTTTCTGTATGCAGTCTGTCTTGTGGTAACCATACAGAGGTTTTTGAGAAGACCGCAGTCAATTTATGTAACACATAAACACAACTTAATTGTCATGCTTCCACTTTTTCTTTTTATATAGGTCTTACAAATAATAGATTTTCCTCCATTTTGTAGGTTGTGTAACTTCTAAAAACGTGTAATATTTTCAGGTTGATAAAAGAGGCTGGCAAGCAAGATCCAGAACTGGCTTACATCAGTAGCAATTTTATAACTGGACATGGCATTGGCAAGAACCAGCCTCGTAACAAGCAGATGGAAGTAGAATTTAGAAAACAGGAAGAGGTAACTTGAAGAAAAAAAATTTTTACTGGTAGTAACCTTTTCGTGTGTGTGTTTTTGGATACAAAACAAATCAACAGTCTGGGATACAGTCATTTGGAGTTTATAGCTGTAACAAATATGTATACTTATTGGAGATGATGTTTGCAAAACAATAAAAGCATGTTTGGAGACATTGCTATGTCACATTCCATGAATAGAAGTTAAAATATCATGTAAAATCGTGTTTATCATGTCAGGTCATTGTCTAATTCTTCTGCATTGTGTTGGGGGTAATACAGTAATATTAAGAATTAAGAATGTAAAGAATGTCAGGCTTACAGACATTTTCAGTTGTTAAGTTCATTTTAATATTTATCTTTTCTAAATGTAAATTTTGTCATTAAATGTTATAAATGTTAAAAGCCCCCCCGATTTTACTTTATTTAGAGCTCATTCTGGCTGGGTTGTGCTCCAGACACCACACTTTTCCTTAACATTGTTTCATATATCGTATAAATACTAGAAGTGCTAGCTCTAGAGTGTGCTCTACCCCCTGAGGATACTTCAGCCTCAGGAATGTTTGGGAAAAGATGGTGTCCAGAAAGCAGCATTTGTTTTTTCTTGAATACCACAACTGGAAACTTAGGAGTAAATAGGGGGGGAATCCTCTCCATAGCTAGGGGTTATAGTAGCTTCTTAGACACATGCAATTCCACATACCTGATTTTATTCTTAGAAATCTGCTGGTTCTCATAAATAGTCTTGTTATATTTCTGAAAAGATTCTTTGTAGTAGTTTCGTATTTTCATGTCTGGAGATGTTTTGGGGGGTATTTCAGCCACTCAGTTTTATTTTACTGCCTTTGTTAAATTTCAAAATGAAAAAGATCTTAGACTAACATGTTGAATTTGTCTTCATTACTTTTGCAGGTTCTTAGAAAATTTCGAGCACATGAAACCAACCTGCTTATTGCTACTAGTATTGTAGAAGAAGGTGTTGACATACCAAAATGCAATTTGGTGGTGCGTTTTGATTTGCCCACAGAGTACCGTTCCTATGTGCAGTCAAAAGGAAGAGCTAGAGCACCAATTTCAAATTACATTATGTTAGCAGATACAGACAAAATCAAAAGTTTTGAAGAAGATCTTAAGACATACAAAGCAATTGAGAAGGTATGAGGTTGAAGGAATGGGCCTGGGTTTTTTTAAGTGTGTCATAGTATTTTTTCAGGGAAAAATTTCTCATCATGTTGTGTTCTTAAAATGTTAAGATCCTCCGAAACAAATGCTCAAAATCTGTTGATGCCAATGAAACTGAAACTGAACCCATTGTTGATGATGATGATGTCTTTCCACCCTATGTATTGAGGCCAGATGAGAACAGTCCAAGGGTTACTATTAACACTGCTATTGGACACATAAATAGGTAAGACGTATTTTCGCTTCTTACTTCGTATCATTGAATAAAAGGTTTCTTGGTCGGTCTTGCAACATGGATGCAGGGCTCAGGCATTTTACACATTTCCTGTTTGGCATCTTGACAGAGTCTTCTCTCCTAAGGAAGGTGGTCACAGAGGTTTGAAGGGATTATTTGCTTTCTTGATCTTTATCCTACCAGAGGTTCTAGCTCTGACAATAAACGTAGTGATGATGATTCCTGTTCAAATAAAAGCTTCCCTGAAAACATTCTGCTACAAAATGTGTAGTAAATTTGCATTTTTGCTCTTGTCTAGTTAGCTTTAAAAATAAATAAATAAGAGAACTATTAAAACAATAGTTAAATCTTCCAGTTCTGGTATTCACATTTGTAGCAGCAATCTGTTGTCATCTTTACTAACAAAACCACAGTAATTAAAGTCCACAAGACAGGATCAAGCTACTGAAATATCGACTCTGTAATGCAATGGTAATTAGAGGAGGTTCTCAGTGATAGGAAGACAAAAAAGACAAGGAAGAAGATCCAGGGAGCTGTGCACCAGTGAGTTTAACTATAATCATAGGGAATGCAATGGACCAAGTCCTCATGGCAACAGTTTTTAGGCCCATAAAGAAAAGGGGGTTGGCAGAAACCAACCAAGTCGTGTCATGAAGTGGTTGACTCTAAAAAGCAGTGAATGTCATGTACTTAAGTAAAGCTTTTGATGCAATTGCCAAAGTACTACCTTAGTAGCTAAATTCTTGAGATTCAGACCATTTTGATGGACTGCCTGGTAAATAAAGCCTCTCAAAGCAGTCATATTTGAAGGATGAATGGCAGATGGTAAATGGTTCAAAGGCTGTCTCGCAGCTGGTTATATGTGGCATTACTTCTGGACTTTTAGGAGATCCAGCACAGTTTTACATCAAGATGTTTGCATTTAATGCCAAGTTGGTAGAGAGGGAAGTCAGTACAACTGCAGGAAGGCAGGAGGGGGAGACTGTGATAAACAAGAGGAATAAGACAACAGTAAATTCAGGTGACATAACAGGAACCCTGGGACCTGGCAGGCAGTAGCCTTGTGCATCATTACAAGCTGGAGTGACCTTTCTGGAGACAAGGTTTGTAATAAAGGACTTGGAGTCCTTCTGTTCAGAAATTAGTTGAAT
Organism: Prinia subflava; assembly: GCF_021018805.1. NCBI lineage: Eukaryota > Metazoa > Chordata > Aves > Passeriformes > Cisticolidae > Prinia > Prinia subflava. Next base: position 48,960,893 of record NC_086251.1, on the reverse strand, counting down.
ATGAGTCAGTAGCATATCTTTACAGTGCTCAATATGCCTGAAATCACTTTCTCTAGCATTCATACAGGTAAGGTAAGGTTCCACTGAGATGTATTTAGGTTTCAATTTGCAGGTTTTGATGATGTGTAAAATGTTTTGTCAACTTAGGTACTGCGCTAGATTACCAAGTGATCCATTTACACACCTGGCTCCCAAGTGTAAGACCCGGGAACTGCCTGACCATACGTTTTACTCTACTCTCTACCTGCCAATCAACTCACCTCTTCGAGCTTCAATTGTTGTAGGTATTTGGGGAAGGAAAAGCATGGTAATGCATTATAGGAGTTGGTCTGTGCCGTTTCTAGATTTAGTTTCACTGTCGGTAATGAAAACTAGTTTTTTCTGTACTGTACTCTCTTAACTGGTTCTGGATCACTGTCTGTTTTTGTTATAATTCATTTTCTATCAGTCACTGTTCATGCCAAAGGCAAAAATATTTAGATATTTTTCCGTGTACATTGTTTCTGCACTTGTCCTTTATTGGTTTTGATCAATAGTATAGTTGACTTGTAATTTTGGTTTCCATAGAAAAATAAGCCTGAATATCTTCACAAAACTGCCATCAATGTGTGTTTTACAGAAATTTTGCTTGCCTCTAATGCTTGTGTTAAACTGAACATACATAAATAACTTGCTAGTAAGCCAAAGTTTTTACGAAGTATTTAAATGTTTCCAGGGCCCTCCAATGAGTTGTGCTAGACTGGCTGAGAGAGTTGTCGCTCTTATTTGCTGTGAAAAACTGCACAAAATTGGTAAGAACTGGAAAAAAACCCCTCTTTGTTAAAGTATATTTTATAGTTGAGAAATTGCATGTGGTATAGATGTTATATATGTACATGCCCTTCTGCTGTATCCATCTATTGCAGCTTTCTTTCACTTACCTTGTTTTGTGGTGTGGTCATGTACTTACTAATTTAGCTTACACCTTGTAAGCTGAAGTTAAACAAACAACAACATTTAACAGATTTTGCATTAAACAGCAAAAGCCAACATTAGTACAAGAGACAAAGATTTTGGTATTGAATATACTTCATAGGGGAAAAGAGTATTCTCTAGAAGATACTGATTGTAGGTCAGGGACTACATCCTACAGCCAAAAGAACATAGTTTTTAAAGAGAATTGTGACAAAATATAAAATACACAACCCTAAATTTATTACTTTTTCTACTGTACTCTAAGTCATAGTCCAAAAATAGGACATTGCAGGACTACTTCAGCTCTTTTTTCTAGTAAGTATAATGGAGAATGTACTTCATTGTGGAACATTTTAAAGATAATTCTGTGTTACTGGTTTTTGGATGAAGTACAGAAGTATTTATGTATTTTTTTAATCAAAAAAGAATTGTAGGTCTGGGGTTTGTATTTTTTTCTCTGAGTTAAACCTTTTGAACACTGAATTCATACCAACAAATGTATCCAAGAATGCCACCCTGATGGTGGCTCAAGCCAATGTTGGAAATGCACATTCAACAGCAGTAATTTGCTTTCTAGAATGATGGAAAAATGTAAATTTTCCTTCTTCCTTTGTGTAACTCCATGTGAGTGATTTTAAAATAAGTGTTTCAGTCAGAGATCACTTTTTATGGGCAAAAAGAATTCTTAGATTTTTTTAACAGAATTCAATTTTATAATTAAATACAAGATGTTTTTTACTGCAAATAAACGTTTTTGCCCAGAATTCCATCTTTATTGCTCTTTCCCCCAAGTTACAATTTTGGAGCCTTGCAGTAGTCCATGTATTTTGAAACCTTACATGTGAGGTGTTTTCAGAAGCAATCTTGCTACTGTGTAGGATCTGAAGGACCCAAGATTTGATTGCTCATAATGCTATCTCTTTGTACTCTTTTGTAATATTCAGGTGAACTGGATGATCATTTGATGCCAGTTGGTAAAGAAACGGTTAAATATGAGGAGGAACTTGATTTACATGATGAAGAAGAAACCAGTGTTCCAGGAAGGCCAGGCTCTACAAAACGAAGACAGTGCTATCCTAAAGCTGTTAGTATCACTTACTGCTGTCCAGATCTCTGATGTAATGCTATATGTACTAGGAATTGCCAACTCTTAATCTTAGCTGATTAGAAATTTTTAGGAGTCTTTTATTTACAGTGGAAGTACTTTGCTGTTCTAATTCCATGGAAGCCTGCAGTGTTACCTGAGTTTTGGTACCCCATGCTTTGAAAGCACGACTGTAAGCTCAGAGAACATTCACTTTCTGTAGGGCTTGTTGGCAAATACTTATTTGCCTAGTATGAAAATAACTGTGGAGAGAATAGTCCTACATTAATAATCTGTAAAATCTTTACCTTATTACTGGCTTTCAGAACGAATAATTGAACACTAAAGATGTGCCCTGGGCTAAAAACAGAAATATGTTTCAGGGTGTTTTTTTTTTTTTTGATGCTTGGTTTAGTTTGGCAGGTTTCCTTGCTGAACACAGAATTTAATAATTCCTCGTTTAAGTCTTAGACTATCAAATAAGTGTTCTTTTTATTTTTATTAATTTTAAAACAGTTCTAAATATTATACTTAATGTTATACTTGATTTGTTGAAAGGGTCACACAAGAAAATACAGCTCTGTGTTAAGTAATGTGTTCACAGTCTGTTACAAGATTTCAACCACACCCGTTTGTAAAACTGGACTTATTAAATGGTATTTGTGGGGGAATTGGGAATACATTAAGGGAAAATGGAGAAAAGAAACTGTGTCTCAAGAGTATTTTGCAACTATTCTGGAGCCTTCCTTTTTTCTCTGAGTTGTTACTTGTTACAGGTTCTAAGGTCCTTTGAATAGGACAGGTAATTTATATAGAATCTGATAATCTTTGCGTTTCACAAAGATGCACGGTTTGCATTTTTGCACAGTATTTCTTGTTACAACTGCTTTTCTCTGTTCTCTTACCTCACTAGTCATTGTTGGAATGGGGTGATTCATAAAATGCAAGATTATGGTATCTCATTCAGAGGAGTTGATTTGTCAAGTGATGCATCATTCTTTTTCAGTTATTTCTTTTTTAATAGAGAATCTAAGAATACTTTCCCTTGCCTTTGTCCCAACTTCTCACATCTGGAAAAGAAGCTTTGGCAAATGTTTAAGGTCTGCAAGGTCCTCTTGGGTTTAATGTAGTTATTAAATTTATGAGTAATTTTCCATTAAGCCAGGGCCATAGTTTTACTGCAGTGTAACTTTAAAATCCAGGACTACATGTATTGCAGTTCAGTTTTAGATAAACAGGAGGATCATTTTGAGACCTGCAAAGTAATGAACTCTACCAAACATAAAGCATGGTTTCTTAACATCTATGAGAAATATGAGCAGCAGAATTAAAAGTGCTTGTGGCTATTGGAGTATTCAGATCTGCAAGCTAGAATTGTAATGAGAAAACTCACATAGCGTAGTGCCTGGGCAAAGGGGCAGTGTATTGAATTTTGTTTGTGTTTGTCCCAAGTGTATCAAAACATTTTTGATACTTTTAAACAATTCTGCTGGAAAAAGAATCTGTGTTAATGAAGCTGTAAGTTCAGTCAAGCTTATTTTTTTTCTGGATACGCACCTTTTTGTTTTTACCTTTTATTTTTCCTGTTCTGCTGTTAAGTTCCAAAGATCTTGGTCATAAAATGTGCTCTAGTATTACTTGTTAAATACAGACATTTGAATCAAAGCTTGTTTCAATCTGCTTAAAGTGAGGAGAGACATGTTTTGCCTCCATCCTCTGCTGCAGAGAGAAGGGTTCTAAGCATACCCGAAAACAAGATTAAAACACAAACAAGGTTAAATGATGTGATTCAAGGTGATAATGCAACTTTATATTTTATGAAAGAGAAAGAAAAGAGAGAAAATAGGAAAGTAGGAAAATGCCCAGAATAATTTCAAGAAACACAGTAAAGGGGCTACCGATACCATGGGTCCAGCACTGGCTTACAGAGTGCAGTGGGGGAGATCTGCATCACATGCAATGTGTCTCTCTCTGGGGAAGTCCCTCCCAGAGCAGTCAGGCTTGCCAGTGAGGGAGCAGAGCCATGGCAGCAGGATCAGCACGGGGGGTAGAGGACACAAGCATCCTCACAGGACAGCACAGACAGCAAAGACTCCAGCACTGTGTAGATTTTGGTACCTGTGGCACGTTGAGCACTTGTGTATAGAGGGTTTTGGGAGTGGCAACAACACGTTCACCTCATAAAGTTCATTGGCTGGCTCTCATGACCTATCAAAAGTCTGCTGCTTGCTTGACATACCAACTACAAGCTGTTTTAATAATTTTCAAACAGGGTGCTTCATTTTCTAAAAAAAAGCAGTTTCTAAGGCTTTTGTTAGAGGCCATTTGAAACTTGATTTTTCAAACCTTAATCTTCAAAGAGGCAATGGAGAAACATTCCTTACCTTTTATTCGTTCATGACATTCCACCCTCTGGGTTCTACATTACCTTGAGGAACAAGGATGTGGTCTTCTTCTCCCACGGTGGTGATAAAAGTATAGTGAACAGAGGGCGAAAGTGAGATGAATAAATGTGTTATCATGCACGTAACCAGGCTAGTGCCAACAATTAGAAATACAAATCCAGTTACTGTTGAAATTCTTAATTTGTGCTAACCACTTTCCCCATGCTGTAAGCTCTAAGTCTTGGAGAGGGTAGTAACCCATGATCTAGGTTCTTATCCATGAAACCGATCTCTTATTTGCATAGATTGAACTAGTTCTCCAGCTCGATCACTTATTTCTTTCATCTTGGCTCATGCCTCCTCAATGGAGGATGAGGCATTCTGGCTGGTAATGCAACATTCAGTTAGAGGGAGAATCAGTACCCCCTTGGTTTTTCACGTAGTCAGTAACTGGGGTGATCTGTACCTGCACCCAAGGATAAGGGGTAAAGCTTGGCATTGGTTACAGGGGGGGGAAGGAAGAGTTGGGACAGCACCTGATAGGCATAGATGGTGACTTTCTTTCCCAAACACCTGTATTTCACCTTCTTTGTCAATCCATGACTTTCTCTTCAGAGGGTCCAGTCCTAAAAATTTGTAAGGAAGTGTCCCAAAACTATAAGACTTTCAATCACTTTGTCCTTCCCCAGCAACCAGCATCTTACCTTAGCAATCTTTTGAAGCTGGCCATGTCCAAAAACACCCACCACAAATACACCTTTTTTTGAGGGAACGATTCCACATGAAGAGGTATCTTCAACTTGGAGAGCAGACATTTGAGCTCCAGTATCTACTAGAAAAATTACAGAAACTTCATGGGAACCAATAGAACAGGTTGTTAGTAAGTCTCCTTTAGCATTTTTGCTAAGTCTTCTTATAAAAAGCCACCCTCTGTCCCCCAGCTCACCTACTGATGACAAAGAAAATCTCGTGGCTGCTGGCCAAACATTTTTGCTTAAGAAAGTAAACACTACTTGAGCCCAGAATGGGGTTTTTTGTTTCTTATTTTTACCAATGTGTTTCTAAATAAACCTAAGAGGACTTATTCAGAGAATAATAACTAGGTGAACTTTGCTGATTTCTATCATGTTAAGGTTTTATTTTTTGATTTTTTTCAGATTCCAGAGTGTTTGAGGGATAGTTATCCCAAACCTGATCAGCCCTGTTACTTGTATGTAATAGGAATGGTGTTAACAACTCCTCTACCTGATGAGCTCAACTTCAGGAGACGAAAGCTATATCCTCCTGAGGATACAACAAGATGTTTTGGCATATTGACAGCCAAACCTATACCTCAAGTAAGGAATCTGTTCCTTTCCTTATTCTGTATGCCTTGCAAGCTATTTTCCACTTATTCCCCACCCAACAGAGTGAAGAGCTGGAAATTACCATAAATGATGCTTGTATCAAGTAACCTCCAGAAAATAAACAACACTATCCATCAAATTAAATCACCACCTCTTTTTCTGTCTTTACTGATGGAACTATCTATTTCTGCCAAATTTTTGGTTTAGAAATTTAGTATTTTGCATTGGTGAATTCAAGATGTCTCTCCTTTTTTGTATGAGGTGTGATAGGAGTAGACACATCAGCTACAGAGGTGGCCTGCACTGCACTACCTTACCTATACAAAAGCTATGGTAAGAAATCCTCTCAGCATTCCTAGTCTGCAACAGAAGCATACAAAGTGGGCATGTTAATTGAAATTGGCACCTCTTTCTTCAGGAAAATTTTAATAGGCATTTTCTGTTGGTGAGACTCAGCTGAGGAAGATTTTTTCAAAGTGTATTTTCTGTTGTCCACATAAGATATTTCAGGAATATTGATGGTTTTCACATTTCTTTCTTCATAATAGAAAATGCTTCCTTTTCTACTTAGCTTTTATAAAGAGAAAAGCTGTAAAACACAAGGAGAACTTAAAAAAAAAAGATCAGTCATTCTTTAACATTCAGAGTCTCATCTGTAATTGAAGGGTCATCACAGTTCAAAATTCTGATCCTATTTGATCGATTTACTGTAGGGTCAGTCAAGCATCACCTCAGAATCTGCACTAAACAGCCACTACTCTAAAGGAATCCTACTTGGTATTTTCTTTTGTGATTTCTTTCTGTTGTGTTCTTGTTTAGATTCCTCACTTTCCTGTGTATACTCGCTCTGGAGAGGTTACCATATCCATTGAGCTTAAGAAATCTGGTTTTACTCTGTCTCTGCAAATGCTTGAGTTGATAACACGACTCCACCAGTACATTTTTTCACATATTCTTCGTCTTGAGAAACCTGCACTAGAGTTCAAACCTACAGAAGCTGATTCAGCCTATTGTGTTCTACCTCTAAATGTTGGTAAGAACAAAAATTTTGTAATTTACAACTTGTCAGAAAAGTTCAACCTAGAAAACTGAGTTATACATTTTCCTTTTTAAGTTGATGACTCCGGCACTTTGGACATTGACTTTAAGTTTATGGAAGACATTGAGAAATCTGAGGCACGTACAGGCATTCCCAGTACACAGTATACAAAAGAAATGCCTTTTATTTTCAAGTTAGAAGATTACCAGGATGCAGTTATCATTCCACGGTGAGTACTCTACGTAGTTCAGGTGTATACCTATTGTATTTATACAAACTCTTGTAATAAGGGCATGTTAGTATCTGCAGCAGAATTGCTTTTTAAGAACTGTGTGCTGTTAGTCTGAAGGTATGTGGTAGCGTTTCAAATAATTAAAAGATTTTTTAAATCAATAGTTAATCTTTTATTAGTAGGATTTAAGTGTTTAGGCATCCCAAGATTCATTACATTTTTATAAGGAATAGTAGAGCTTACCACAAAATTTACATAGTATTCTATTAAAACACTGCAACTTCAACAGGAAGTGGCTTACTGAAACCAGTTTTTGTTTGAAAGATTTCATGTGAGTCCTGTTCTCTGGTTACTGCTTATGCACACCAAGGGCCTGCTAAAGAAAGATATCGTGTTGGTAGATGGGAAAATTACAAGTGATAAAGACCATTTAATAGAATCTTTATATTGAGTGATATTCATTTTATGTACTGGATATGCAAAGGTTCTCCAGAATTGGTAGGCTCTGTGGAGGTTTAATTATTCCCTACGGACCAACCGGCTTATGTTATACCTAGCATATTGTAAACAATGGGACTTGCTGAATAGAGAGGATAAATTTAAGTTTAAACTTTGTTTTTTGACCTCATCTGTCTCAGATGTTTGTTTTTGGTTTTGTTTTTGCAAGAAGCTGAAAACTCTCATTAATAGTCTGTAAATTCTGTTTAGAGATATTATTTGTTTAGAGTTTCTTTTAAAAAGAATGATAATTCAGAAGAAACTTAAAATGATAGATGGATCACGTCAAAGTGTGAAATAACTTAATATGCAAATCTAATTGTTGAAGATTGTTTTCATTATTTTTGTATTACTATTATTTTCTGGGCATGTTTATCACCATAGTTTCCAATGAGCCTTGGTAGCCACAAAAAAGATGTTGCCACAGTCTGGCTTTAATTTTAATATCCTGCCTGTAATATAAGAACTTCTCTGTCCTTGAAAGGCTTATGAATACCTTGCAATGTATTTGAGGTTTTGTATTTTAATGTTGTTTGGAGGATGACTTGGTTAAAATGCCAGTTTAGACATGAGGTAGTACAGTCTTTGTATGCAGAGGAACTCAGTTTCTACTGATGTAGAATACCACATTGGAGACCACATGCTAAACAACCAAATTATCAAACTTAATTGTTAGGTGTTTTCAATTAAGAAATTATCATTTGTAGCATTACTGTTATCCAGAGCTTGATTTTGAATTACATATTGAAGACCTAAATCCTCCATTTCATTTAAATTAATTAATTTAATTATCTTGTTTATCTTACAGAGGGAATTTCACAGATTATAGATTGACTTCATTCATCTTTGTCTTAAAGTACATTTCTCATTCAGCATTTGAGTAGCTAGATAAATGATTCCTACAACAAAAAGAACCCTCATTAACCAAAAATCTCAAGTTCACTGTTTAACCTAATCTCCTGACCATGTTAGAATGTGAAGAACTTATCAAAAGCTTTACTGTAATACCAAAATACTTTTTTTCAGATATCGAAATTTTGATCAGCCTCATCGATTCTATGTAGCTGATGTGTACACTGATCTTACTCCACTCAGTAAATTCCCTTCCCCTGAGTATGAAACTTTTGCTGAATATTATAAAACAAAGTATAATCTTGACCTTACCAATCTTAACCAGCCACTGCTGGATGTGGACCACACATCTTCAAGGTAACAACAGTCATATTTTGTGTCTCATGATTGTAGTTTGACAGTAAAGTGCCTTTTTAAAATTTTCTTTAAAATGTGGGATAAAGCTGAGGGTTTGTCTTCCAAAATAATTATTGATTTTTTGTTTCCTTGAGAGATACTTAACTTGTGTAACAAGAATTATGAATTGAGTCTGTTTTTTCCCAGGGGTAATGGTGCTGTCACTTCACAGTGCATTGAAGTTGAATATTAAGAAACTTAAGAAAGTTTAGGCTAGTAAGTTCTATTCGTTAATTATGTACTTACACCACAGTATTTTCACATGGTTTTTAGACTTAATCTTTTGACTCCTCGCCATTTGAATCAGAAGGGAAAAGCACTTCCACTAAGCAGTGCTGAGAAGAGGAAAGCAAAGTGGGAAAGTTTGCAGAATAAACAGGTAAAATAGAAACATTTAATTCAAGTATGCTCTCTTAATAGTGATGTGGTGGCTACCTTTACAAGGAAAATTCTTTTCTTTCCCCTCCTCTGCCAGATACTGGTTCCTGAGCTCTGTGCTATACATCCTATTCCAGCATCATTGTGGAGAAAAGCAGTTTGCCTCCCCAGCATACTCTACCGCCTACACTGCCTTTTGACAGCAGAGGAACTGAGAGCTCAGACAGCCACTGATGCTGGTGTAGGGGTTAAATCACTTCCTGCAGATTTCAGGCATGTATTTTTAGAATAGGTATTTTTCAATATGATGTCTGACTATATAAGGGGAAACAACTGTTACTGTACGAATTATAAAACTGATAACTGTTGTTTAACTCATGGCACTTCTCAGTGAAAAACAGTTTAAAAATACTTGATTGTGAGAGGTAAACTCACATGTTGCAGTCACTGTTCTTTTCAGAAGGCTGTGGCTCTTTTTAAACATGTATGTGCATGTGGAGTCTTCTTGTCTTGTGCTAATATTTTTTGTTAACAAACCTGCTGTTTATCTTTACAGATACCCTAACTTGGACTTTGGATGGAAAAAGTCTATTGACAGCAAGTCCTTCATCTCTCTTCCTAACTCCTCTGTAGTAGAGAATGAAAATTACTGTAAGCACAGCACAATTGTAGTCCCTGAAAATGCTGCACATCAAGGTGCTAATAGAACCTCTTCTGCAGAAAACCATGACCAAATGTCTGTGAGTTACAGAACATTGCTCAATGAGTCACCCAGTAAACTCCAAATTGATGTCTCGGTAGAATTTTCAGCAATTAATGGTGTTTCTTATAATAAAAATCTTGCCAATGGCAATTGTGATTTAATTAACAGAGACTTTTGCCAAGGAAATCAGCTGAATTACTGCAGGCAGGAAATACCTGTACAACCAACTACCTCATATCCCATTCAGAATTTATACAACAGTGAGAACCAGCCCAAGCCCAGCAATGAATGTACTCTACCGAGTAATAAATACTTTGATGGAAATGCTAACAGATCTACCTCAGATGGATGCCCCATAATGGCAGTGACCACCAGTACTTCAAAAGCTATTAATCTTTCAAAAGACAGAGCAGATTCTGAAAAGAGCCCTTGCAGTGGGTACTCCTCAAAAACTCTCGGTCCTAATCCTGGTCTCATTCTTCAAGCTTTGACTCTTTCAAATGCTAGTGATGGATTTAACCTGGAGCGGCTAGAGATGCTTGGTGATTCATTTTTAAAGCATGCCATCACTACGTACTTGTTTTGCACTTACCCTGATGCTCACGAGGGACGGCTGTCATACATGAGAAGCAAAAAAGTGAGTAGTAGCAATCCAGTCATACTATTTAAAAGGCTTGCTGTAACAGGCCACATATATGAAACTCTTGCTGGAAGGTTGAATGGGAGCAGGTTGATTTAATTCCACAGCTTTGTTCATTGTACATTGAGTATCATGCATATTAGGAATAAAAATGCAGGACTGTGGGCTTAATATTGCCATAGCTGTGACTGAAACTGTTTTCTGCAGTTCAATTTGAAATCTAAGCCAGCTGATTACAAACCTAAGGAAGGACAGGGCTGAATGAAACTAAAAGTTCTGGGTTAGTGAGAACATCTGGTGCACTGAACCTCTAGAGCTGTATTGAGTAGAAGCTCTTTACCAGCAATGCTTGAATGAAGGATTAAATTAGCAGCATGGAGCCTTAAGTTCAAGCTTTACTTGACCTTTCCTTTGTTTCCCCAAGAAAATACTTCCCTTGACATTTGTAGCATCTTACTTAAAAATGAAACAACAAAAAAGTCTTACAGAACAGTTGCAACAAAACTTGTGAAAGTATTTTGGAGTAAAAGTATACAGTAGGGAGCAGAGTCTTCAGTTCTGCTGCTGCTGGAATAATCAACCGTGAAAACTTCTGTTTGAGTTGTTTTTTCTCACACATGATGTAATAATTTCAATTAAATGCCAAGGCATTGATTGTCTACCTCTAATAAAATGCATCACTCTGAAAATGAAATGATTGTACAGTTTAATCTTGGAAAATAAGGAGGGCTAAATAAGTTACACAGTTCAGAAAGAAGAAGTGTTTGAATATTCAAGTTCAAATTTCAAGATTTTAAAACATGAAAAGTGCACTTAAAAAGAGAAAAAAATATCAGTGATTGATAGTTAAAGGAAAAGGAAATATATTTGTATCTGAGAATGTTTTTTTCCCTTCCCTTTAAAATACTTAAAATAATTTCAGAGGCTATCAAAATAACATCTGGATTATGACTTAAGTGTTCTATAGAACTGTTTTAACACTTTCTACTGCCAAGGTTTAAGTCAGCCTATCTACAAATAAGAATTTTTCATTCCAAATGTAGTCTGAATGATGATTATTTATACTGGTAATAAATTACTTGTGCAGGTTCTATTTACTATTAGTTTAAAAGTAGCAATTAGGTTTTTTTGTGAGGAGAATGTAATATATTAAATTTCTTTAACTGAAACAGTCACCCGATATGCTTAGCCTCAGAATAAAAAGATGTTTATCTTGCTTTGAGTTGGTTCTACTGTATTACAAAAGCTGAACTCCCTTTTGAGAGTTGGAGAAAATGTATAATACAAGATCCAGCTTGACGCATAACATTTTCTTGCTCCTTTTGCCTTTTAACCTGTTTATGTAAATGTCCAAATGTCCAAAAGTTTATTAGAATGTTCTTCTTAAAGGTCAGCAACTGTAACTTGTATCGCCTTGGAAAAAAGAAAGGACTGCCAAGTCGCATGGTGGTGTCGATTTTTGATCCCCCGGTAAATTGGCTTCCTCCTGGCTACATAGTAAATCAGGACAAGAGCAACACTGACAAGTGGGAGAAAGATGAAATGGTATGAATTTGTTTAACTCTGTTGATGTGTAGTTACTTGTGTGTCTGTATTCTGTCACCCCTACCTCATCCCACCACTCCTTGTTATTTTGCTGTTTTCGGCAAAGAAAAGGCAAATCCGTGTATTTCTTTTCTTTCTCAAACTTCTGTGTAAGAAAATGAACGGAAAACTGATTCTAACCAGAACCTGAAGTACGGAAATTCATTGCACATCATCCAGTATTGAGTGTAGATACTAATGGCGAAGCAGAGAAGAAAAGCTTTTCTGCTGATACTTAGCCTGCTCCCAAGAGTTTTTCAGAAGTTTCTATTGGAAATTTTAAATTATATTGCCATCACTAGTTACAATATGTTCAGGCAGAACACTGTCTGCTTTTTAATAAACAATGAGTTCACCTTCATAGAATATAGGAAAAAGAGTTGATGTTTTTCATAGTGCTGAGGCAGATTGAAGAGTAGAACTGGCTTGAGATAATGTTCAGTATTGATGGCTAGTGGCTACACCATGGGTTTGACTGAGAGCTGGTTCTCATGTCAAATACCACGCTGGCTTAAGCTCTTTGACTGTCTGACACGTCACCTCGCTGTCTTGTCAAACACTTCACAACGACAAATCTTAATGAGGAAAGGTTTGCACTTTTTTCTGGTGTTCTAGGAGTAGAAGGACATGTTCAGAAATACCAGTGATCATAGCAGTCAGTAACGTGACCTTGAAGCGTTTCAGAGTGGTTTGGAGTTCAGGGGAAGGAGCTGGAAGGACATCTTTCTTTTTCCCCATTCTGAAGACCACACTCAGACTGTAGAACCACCAGAGGGCACATGAGAGTACTGTTAGGTGGATATACTGTGCAAATAAATGTTTATTGCAGAATAAAACAACCTGATTATTGTGGTTCTGTACTGTGCCAAGATTTCATTTTAAAGAGACTTCCTGCGATACCTTTCTGGCAAATGAGAATGCATGTTTGGGACTAATTTGGAGCTAATTGTTGTTTTTAAAAGATTCCAGTTTTCCACAACATTTCAGTGTCCTCTTCCTCTGCAATAGTCACTGTTTATTTGTAAATAAAACATATATTTGGTTTCAGACCAAAATGCAGAGGTGGTGAACCAAATAGTGGGGGCGGGGGGTTGTGCCAAGTAGATATTCTGTTTTCTTGGATGTAAACTTCATTCTTCATCCATGGGCTGATGGTGTATAACTGAAAATAGAGACCTTATTATGACAAATTATTACTAAAACTTAGTAGTCACGTGTTAGTATTTATCCAGCTTTATTTAGGGGAAGAATCTTTCTTCATTCATTTTCTCAAATGGCTGATTTCCAAAAGAGCATTAAAAAAACACCTAATGTGTATTTTACATCACCTTTTAATTGGCAGTAACTTCTAGAAAATTAGTCAGTTATTATTTAAGAAAAAAGTCATTCTTCTGGAGTTCATCATGGATTCATTTTTTTAAATGCTAATGATGATAAAAATTAATGATCAGAATTGCTGTTTCCTCCAGCTGTGCTCATCCTTATCCCTTAGAATTTTTTTCTAATGTACACGAAGTAATGCACAGACAATGTTTGCGTAGTTCATATAGCTGTCCTGCTACTTACAATTTCATTTTAAGAAACTTGTGAATGAAAACACAATAAAAATTTATAATTTGTGCCATGTTTTCAAAAACAGATGCCAAAATCTGTTTTGGAGCATCCATGTAGACATGTCTCATTCAGAGACTTTCTTATTTGAGTAGTAAATGTGACGGGTGGTGTGTAACAAGAAAAAAGCAGCACATGTCCTTGTTGGGACTGGTTAAATTAATCTTCTCTTTAAGTTTTATCTTACTACAGGCGTCTCAAATCACTATCTTAAATCCAGTTTTGATATCTTTCTGATCAGTTTAAGTTACAGAAGTCTCTTCTGTGTGTGTGTGATAGGGAATTACAGCAGCAGGAATTCTTTCAGCAGAATGTTTAAACTAAGACCTTCTATAGCCACTTTTTTAATATCTCCTCTCATTACTAAACTTGACTAAGCCAGGTCCATCCCAGTGAGGAACAGTGAGATCTCTTTGATCCTTAGACAGTTTTAAGTGTTGCCTAGTGCCCCTTAGAGCTGCCACACATTCACACCCACATCTGGATGGGTGTTCCCCCATGGTAGCATCTGGTTCACAGATTTGCAAGATTTAGTGACTGTAGAGCCCTACAATATGACATGCATAGGTTCAGGGAAGAAAAAGGCTGTTTCACTTGATTCAAAATGTTGTTGCCTTTCAGGACCCAGTCCAGGAAAGTGCTTTGAATCTTTGAATCTGATCTTGCTCGCATCAAATTCAGTGGCAGAATTCCTGCTGACATCAGTGTTGCTGTGTTGAGCCTGTTAATAGTCCTTTTGATATTACGAAGACTACCAGTGCATTTAGCTAATATGTTTAAGTGCTTTCCTGGATAGAGGCCATGGCAAATTGTAAAGAATTATATAGTTTGGGAATATTTGTGTTCAATTTGTAATTTATGTCAGTCCATACCAATTTGTTCAGTATGAGGAGGGAAAAGACATAAGACATCATTAATTTTGCTGTTGTGGGTGTGTACGTAAGTATTAGAAAATTGATGAGAATTTTGCGTTCTCTTGTATTAGTTAGGGATTGAAGTATAGCCTGCAAAAAAAAAAAAAAAAAACCCTGAAAAAACCTCCACTGAATGGATTTTCCATGTAGAAGGGTGTAGAAAAAGTCTTCACAATTGCATTGATTAAACATTTGTAATAGCCTTACTTAGCAGCCTGAAAGAGGGATGCACTCGGAACTTTTTCATGCATTCTAAAATTAGTTGGTTTAGAATTTTGTGTTGTTTGCTTTGTTGTGCAAGTGTATAATGTTTAGTGGATATAAAGTTCATTGTGTGTGCCTCACATTCAAGTACAAGCACAGGTTCCTACGAAATGCAGCATGTACTGTGTGTAGAACACACACTGTTGCAGCTTAGTAACAAAGAGTTTGTATTCCAGGACAATTTTTCCAGTCCTTGTGTAAGTTGAGATTGTATTGTGCATCTGATCAGACTTAGGAACATAAAAAAATCTGTATTATTGTTAGGAGATACTTCTCAAATCCTGCTTTTCTGATCTTTCTGCAGTAAAAGAGTCTTGTTTTCCTCTTCAGCACCTTTTTTTTGTGTTCTTTCATAGACAAAGGAAAACATGTTGGCTAATGGTAAACTTGATGATTATAATGATGATGAAGAGAATGAAGACCTAATGTGGAGGTTGCCCAAGGAAGAAACAGACTTTGAAGATGATTTTCTGGAGTATGATCAGGAGCATATCAAATTCATTGATAACATGTTAATGGGATCAGGGGCTTTTGTGAAAAAAATTTCACTCTCACACTTTTCAACCACTGATTCAAACTATGAATGGAAAGCACCCAAAAAGTCATCCATGGGTAATGTTCAGTGTTCATCAGATTTTGATGATTTTGACTATAGCTCTTGGGATGCTATGTGCTATCTGGATCCTAGCAAGGCTGTTGAAGAGGATGACTTTGTTGTGGGCTTCTGGAATCCATCAGAAGAAAACTGTGGTGTTGATGCAGGAAAACAGTCAATCTCCTATGACTTGCATACAGAGCAGTGTATCGCTGACAAGAGCATTGCAGATTGTGTGGAAGCCCTGTTGGGCTGCTATCTGACCAGCTGTGGTGAAAGAGCTGCTCAGCTTTTCCTGTGTTCATTGGGGCTGAAGGTGCTCCCTGTAATTAAAAAGACTGATTGGGAAGGCACTCTGTGTGCTACCAGAGAGAACTGTAACAGTGAGCAGAAAAATCTTTCACCAAATTCTGTTTCTGCTTCTGTAGCTAATTCAGAGCTTTCTCTTTGTAAAGACCTGGAGTATGGCTGTTTGAAGATTCCACCAAGGTGTATGTTTGATCACCCAGATGCTGAAAAAACCCTAAATCACCTTATTTCTGGTTTTGAAAACTTTGAGAAGAAAATAAATTACAGTTTTAAGAACAAGGCTTATCTTCTTCAGGCATTTACTCATGCCTCTTACCATTATAATACCATTACTGGTAAGTTGTTTTCTAAATGCTCTATAGTTTTTTCTCCATATTGCAAAAGCAAGAGAAGCAGTATCTTGTGTTCCCATATATACACTTTCTTTTAGACATCACATGTTACAATAGTCTTGGAATACAATATCTTAAAAATAGTATTTTACTCACTATTTAGAGGGAGATACTTGATTAATTGTATCTCAGTGATTATTTGTATTTTGACTTGATGCAGATAAAGTACATTTACTGAGGCCTCACCAGGTTTTGAGAAACAGGATCAGTGATAAATGTTCTATCACTAGCTGTGTATGACTGATACTAGATCCTCATTTAGTGGAAATAAGTTCTTGTAGAACTCTGGAAAACTGCCATGTACTTCAGGAAATAGCAGTCATATTTTCCAAATATATTTAGCAAATTTGTTCTGTAATTAAATCCCATGAATGTTATACTTTGTCTACTTCTGAAGATAAACTCTAAACTACAGCTTTTATTAGCTGAATAATCTATAGGAGTGCAGAATGTGGAGACTTCCCTTTGAAGCTGTAAATTCAAAGTCTTAATTTAAGTCTAGGCATTTTATTGAGTAAATATTTAAAGTCAAAGTTTGAAGTAATTGACTAAATCAGACTAAATATTAGTTTCAGATTAACGTTTAATGTTTCTGTACATGATCTCATAAAAGATTTTACAGCGGTAGAAATTTGTATTTCTGTGATCTTTCATTGTTCTTGCTTATGCTAATTAATGTAATATTTGTTCATTCTGGAACTTACATATTTTCTTACCATAATATGCAACCAAAAGCAAAGCATGGTAAAATTCCCACCCCATTTGTAGTGATTGGCAAATTTCTTTGCAGTCAGCAGTCTGAATTTTTCCCCAGAGTGAATTGGGGGGCCCTTTTTCCGAGGAGTGAGAAAGCTCTGCTTTCGTTAAAGAAATGAGTAACTTTGAAATGCAACTGCATTAAAAAGCAGTTCTGACAAACTGACTAAACACAGAGGCGCTCCTTTGGTTTTTCATTGTAGGGGATATTATCCACATATGTATTTACTTTTTACAAATATTTCACAAAATACATTGAAAGTAAATGATTCCTTCATTTTTAGACATACATAAATATATATTTATTCTTCCAGAAACCTTGAGGCATAGTGTCCAGTTAAAATTACATTGTTGAAACTGTAGGAAAACTTTTGATTTCATTTCTGTTTACCAGGTGAGACAACTGTGATGAGCTGTTACCTGTAACTTTTTCTCTTTAAGAAGTAGCTAGCAGTTGAGATCTGGCAATGTCTTCAGTTCAGCTGGTACAAAAGGAACTTAGTGCTAGTCAATTCACTCTCACAGTAATTTCAGTAGTGGTTTGTCTTCCTTCTCAACCTACCTGCCCGTATTTGCATTCAGGAGGGTTTTTCCTTTTGTTTTTGTTCTAAAAATAGATGTTCTTAGCTCTCTATTCCCATGGTCAGTTGTCGAAAGAGCAAAGGCTTGACAATTTTAATTTCCAGTTTAAAAGACATATCCATATAAGTATCTTTGTTGAAAGTGTCTTAACATGTGGCAAATCAGACAAAAAACCTCAGAATTTGTGTTCCCCTGCTCTTAATGAATTGATTTTTATATTGATTATTTTTACTTTTTTAATTTTAACTGTTACAGTTTTCAGACCAGCCTGCTGGGATAATCTGTTAAATTTACTTTTTGATGTTTCTTAGCAAGTGAAGATCTTGAGTAAAAACATCAATTGATATAAGCACAGCTGTTTTTTCTAGCCTGCCAGATAAACATTTTGTTCAAATTTGGCTTTATTATTAGAAAAGCTCCTGCTTTTCCTGGTTTCTTTTTTTTTTTTTTTGTATTTCATTAATAATGTCTTTAAACACAAGGGTACTTCTTTTAAAAAACAATCTTTTAAAAAGATTGTCTTCTCTGAGCATTGGTTAGTTTGTGGAATTTACGTGGCACTGTACCAAACGTCTTATCCAGAAAGCCTGGAAAGAATGTGTGTGTTAAACTTAATTGTGGTGTTGTACATTCTTTTATTTCCAATGATTTAAGATTGTTACCAGCGCTTAGAATTCCTGGGAGATGCAATTTTGGACTACCTCATAACCAAGCACCTTTATGAAGACCCACGGCAACACTCTCCAGGAGTTCTTACTGACCTACGATCTGCTCTAGTCAATAATACCATTTTTGCATCATTAGCTGTAAAGTATGACTACCACAAGTACTTCAAAGCTGTCTCTCCTGAACTGTTTCATGTTATTGATGACTTTGTGCAGTTTCAAATGGAAAAGAATGAAATGCAAGGAATGGATTCTGAGGTTAGTGGAAGTAGAAGAAATATGTTCAGTATCTGATTTGAAGCATGTCACTGGATTTCTTAGCATTTTTGTAATGTTTTATGCACACAGCAGCCAAAGAAGCAGGCTCCCAGTAATAAAAAGATGCAATACACAAAGTAAAATACAGCCTTCAGAAAGTATAGAATCAATTAGAGTTTACAGAAATTAATTAATTTGAAAGCAATTTGCGTCTAGTTTTTCTGTGGCAGTTGATTTTAGGCGTTGTTTTGCTCTTGTGTTGTTAGAACAGTGTGGGATACACACTTAGCTTGCTGCTTTCACTAACTGATAGGATGCACTACTACAACATAAAAATGAGGTGAAGAGTTGCTAAATCACGTAGTACTGACTCAGGGTAGTTATCCATACATCATCATGAACAAAGCTACCTTGGCACAATGCTGGAATTATTAAATGTAGTACACTGACAAGAGATTTCTGCTTTTTTTCTTATGATTTCTACTGGAGGAGATGTTACTGCACTATACTCAAGTATTTTGACATGCTTGTCAATGCTCCTAAAGGCATTCTGCTAAATATGGAAATATTACATGCATCTTTCAATTAAGCCACTTAAAAAGTAGTTTCATTGAAGTCCAGCAAACACAGGTCAGATTTTGTGCTGTGTACAAAAGGTGATGATAATGATCCTATATTTTCTGGAGAATTAGGTAAAAGTAATCAATTTACATAAGCTGGTTAGGAGATCTGTGAGAGCAAGGACCTTGTGAGTCAAGTTCTCATCAAGATCTGGAAGAGAAGTATTTCCCATTATCCTTCTTTAAAAGTGTTACCTAGTAGATGTCCATAATAATTGGTCTTCTGAAAAACTGACCAATCTCTTAAAAAATACTCTGTCTGACAACATGCCAGCATTAAATAAGCATGTTGTTTTTGTATTTAGTATTTTTTTTTCTGATAACTTAAAACTTTGAGAATCAAAATATTTCAGTCTCATATGTGTGTTCACAGCCCTTGTACTCTGTTATAGAGTGAAAACCAGGTTTCAAGGGAAAAATTCATTAAACATTGAATAAGAAATTTGTCACTGAAGTTTAGATAATATAAATTACATTAGAGGATTAAACTCTTATCTCTCTTGTTTTCTCCACAATGTGAAAAAGCTAGGAACTTATTTTCAGAGCTTACAGTGTTGTTTTTTGCTTTGTTCATTTTTTGCAAGTATGCAAAAAAAAAACTTTCACCAAAGTTGCAACTAAATTGTGTGATAGCTGTTTCAAATAAAATCCTTGTTTCACTCTCGCTACGCCTGCTCCCTATCTTGGTCTGGCACTGAATTACTGAAACTCTTATTTCATCACTTAATGTAGGAGTCTTTGTTTCTGCAGTTCATGCCAGCTAGACTGGTTTCCATGTGTCTCCACGTCATATGCTTTTCTGTTTTTTCAAATCTCACTCATGAAACATCTGTCCCTTCCTTACAGCTCTTAGTTTCTCTCTTCTTCTGTTACATCAGTATAATGCAAAAGTGCTTCAGTTTACACTTGGTATGAAGCACTCTATTCAGAACAGTTGAACTTAGTTTTTAATGTCAAAATTCCTATTTGTATTGCTGTATGTGTCAGGTCTGACTACTTGTTTGATTTATTTCAGGTAGAAATATTGGGTGGAGCCCATGTATGAAGTATTACAGTCACTCTTAAGAGGACTGAATTGGATTTTAAACCCCAAGTGGAGTGAGGGTAGCTGCTGGGGGAGAAGACTGACAGAAACTTATTTCTCTGTAGGCAGAGTAGCATAATGGTCAAAATCTTTGTTTTCAAGTTACTTTGGGTGGAGTTAGGCAAATGTATATTACATATGTTTAAAGTATTTTAGTAAAGGGTTAGATCAGCTCAAGCCCTTTAAGATGTACACTGAAAGTTTAATTTTGATAATGAAAACAGATTGTTTTCTTAAATTGGTAGCATAGAAGAAAACACTGCCTGCTGCACTTAAACATCTAAATGTGTCTGTTAGGTCAGTCTGGTGGAGTTGTTTTTCAGTTACTTATGTCTTGTTTTATTAGTGCTTGTTTCATGCTTGTCTTGAGGGGTAAATAAGGTAAGGAGAGGTACATGAAACTTTCATCCAGAGACTGGACTTAGAGACTTTGAAAGTCTCTTTTTGGGAGATATATAATGTCTGAACTCTTCCTTTGTTGGGGGTAGCTTTCTGGTATTGACTGATAGAAGTCTGGTTCTAATTGGGAAAAACAGACCCATGGTGAAATCCTATAGAATTATCACAGAAGGAATTCACGAATTATAAAAGCTCCCTGTACACAATGGTGTTTGTGGCTTTTTTCTCCATATTTGAAAAATTATATAACCAGCAGCTCGGTTTCACTTAGGAATAAAACAACAGTTTTGCTGTGGAAAGTTGTCAATTAAAAACTTTAAGGAAGCATCACAGGATATAGGATGTAAGAGAGCTTACATTTCTGAAGATCTTTGTTTTACTGTAAGTGAAGCAGTCATTTCTATCTTTTTCCCTCCCACACTTGTCTTTTTTTAATTGCAAACAGCTCAGAAGATCTGAAGAAGATGAAGAAAAAGAGGAAGACATTGAAGTACCAAAGGCCATGGGGGATATATTTGAGTCCCTTGCTGGTGCCATTTATATGGATAGTGGAATGTCTTTGGAAATGGTTTGGCAAGTGTACTATCCAATGATGAGACCACTAATAGGTATTGCCAGCTTTCAGACAATTTACTAATGATTAAGTGCCATCTTCTATGAAAAGAACAGAGCTAATTTTTGGTTTTCACTTTTTTTTCCAAATAGAAAAATTTTCTGCTAATGTGCCCCGTTCCCCAGTGCGAGAGCTGCTGGAAATGGAGCCAGAGACAGCCAAATTTAGGTAAGATTGTGCTTTCTTCCATACACGCTGACAGAAAGTGTTTCTAAACTGTGTTTCATGAGCTACAGAGAATTTTTAAATGTCACAAAGTAGTTGTAATTTCTTTTGCACTAAGCAGCTAATCATCATTGTGTCCACTGTTCTTTATTTTTTTTCCTTGCATAGCTTTCTGAGAAATGTAGCAATTTCTGTTTAATTTTACTGCTTTAACTTCTGTAGAAAAAAGAATGTAGGTTTCTTATTTCACATTACCTTGCCTTGGCAGTAAGTAATTCTTGTGTATATTTTTGCAGTCCTGCAGAAAGAACTTACGATGGAAAGGTCAGAGTTACAGTGGAAGTTGTAGGAAAGGGAAAGTTTAAAGGTGTTGGCAGAAGCTACAGGATTGCCAAATCTGCAGCTGCGAGAAGAGCACTACGAAGCCTCAAAGCAAATCAACCTCAGGTCCCAAACAGCTGAGACTCCTCTTAAAAATGAATGAAATGGGGAAGAAATAACATACAGATAAAGCAAATTTTAAAAAAATGTTGACGTTGAGAGGAACAAATTGGAAGACAGAATATAAAGTTTGTTTGATAACAGAATAGATAACAAAACATTTAACATGTATAAAATTTTGGAACTAATTGTAGTTATAGTTTTTTGCGCAAACACAATCTTGTCTTCTTTCCTCACTTCTGCTTTGTTTAATCACGAGAGTGCTTTAATGATGACATTTAGCAAGTGTTCAGAATAATTGTTGTCAGGTCTTTTTGTTTTACTTTTCTTGTCAGTACAGCTTTGCTTAGTATTAGAAGGCCAGGGAGCTTATGCCTAATGCAGTTGCTAGATTTATATATATATAGTAATCTTGGAATTCTTTAATCTGTGCACTAGTGCCAGTCATAAAGCAGTTGAAAAACTGTACTGGATGATTGGGTATAAGAAAGATTAAGTGTGCCAGTATTCTCCTTTTTATTTTCCTTTTTTTTTTTTCTCTCCATGTCATCTTTTTGCATTAAGATGGCATTCCCAATCATTATTGCACTTATTTGTTAGGGACAGATTTTAATTGAAATGGCTGGCATACTGGTAGAGTGAAACTTTGGTTTCCTTATGCCACACAGTCTTGCATAAAAAAAGGTTCTTGCCTTAAAAATAAATAAACCCTCATTAATAATCTTTAATTTCTGATCTTTTTTGGAACAAACTGTTTTACATTCCCTTCATTTTCTTATGCATTTTACAATGATACAGCTCTATATTTACAGTACAACTCATTACTATAGCTGTGACTTACTACAGGATTATAATAGAAATTATATTCATATATATGTAATTAGGTTATTTTTAACAATTCTGAGGAGGTGGTTAGTCTACAGTTTTTTTTATACCATAAACAAAATATGGTCTTTGGCTAAAATTCCAGTTTTACACGAACCTGCAAGCTAGATAGTTCCAATACTGGAAACAGCAACAAATAATTGCACAGTGCAAACTGTCACTAACAAAATAACCTTAGACATATCACACCTAAGATATGCTGCAGATTTTATAGTCAATTGGTTACGTATTTAACAAACAGAGCACCTTTACACTTAGAGATATTTCCACGTAAATTTCTTACTGTACTTTTCAGAGTTGCATGCATATTTCATCTACCAAAGCTGTGCTGTTAAATAACATGAAAGTTGATGTTTGAGATATAACTGCCGTAATTTTGATACATCTGTGATTTAGGTCCTTAATTTAGAGAAACTAGCTCATTGGTGTTTTGGTCTACTGGGAGCGTGGGGGGAAATCATACTTGTATTTTTTAGGCTTTGCCTATACTTCTTTAATTAGATTTTTGTAGGCACTCTTCACTTAAATACCTCAGTTCTTTTTTTCTCTTCTTTTCCTTTTTATTTTTGCATGCATTGGGTTTTTTTCTGTTTTGGTGCTATGTTTATATATTATGCTTGAAATTTTAATTTTTTGCACTGTAACTATAATACCTCTTAATTTACCTTTTAAAAAAAGCTGTGGGTCTTGTATTCCCACCAGTATCAGTAGAGGTTTGCTGCAATTTTGCCCTGTTAATTATGCTTGAAGTTTGAGAAAGCAGAGCAAGGTGTTTTAACGTTTTCCAGCACAATAGTTTGAACTTGATGCTGTGTCTTATGAACTAAATTACAAACAAATACTGTATTTCCTGCTTTTAAACCCTATTCCTTTCCTCACAAATGCACACTAAAACAAAACAAAAAATGTCAGCTCTTGCTTTCTTAACAAAAAATAAAGTAAATGCCTTAGTGACAAGGGGCAGACATTAAGCTTTTCTGAAATACAGTTTTCAAAAGTTCATATATTTCCTATCTCAGTCACTTTTCAGTCTGTGAAAAGGACCATTCTTGTATTTGAAAGCTGCTTGTTATAGGAGTCAAACCAAGAATTAAAAAAGCTTATAGCTAGCTAGCTAGCTTATAAAAAAGTCTAGTATTTGTTTGGTACATCAGTCGTGAAAGGAGGTATAAGAACTGCAAGTGTAGATGATATGGAACATAAAAACATGCAGTACAAATTCTCAAACGTAAATTGCTTTGTGCTGGCTATTTAAGAAACTAAAAAAAAGCTCACTGATTTAAGCTATAGCTTGCTCTTTGTGGTAGGACTGAAGTTTCTTAGTGAAAATACATGATTATTGATGCAAACAATTCTGTGTTTCTGGCCAGACATCAATCAGCAGATTAAATCAGACCATCTAGAAAGTCTTAAGTAGTTTTAATTGCATTATGAAAAGCTAAAATTTCAGTTATTCTTTGAATGCCTAAAATTCTTACTGATTGTTACAAGGTTATAGATTCTCAGGGGTTTCAGATAATTGTTAGCAGTGAAGTGGTTATGTAGTGTTTGGGTGCAAAATCAACTGAACCTACTCTGTGTTTCAGAACAGTTTAATGATCACTTTGTTACTAGATAAAGCGTATGAATTGGACATCCGAAATGTGTAGTGGCTGACTATAAAGTAGTTTCTGCTGCTGATGCATTTTTAAATGCATTTTAAATGCCACGATTTTTTCCAGTGTGACCTCATTGAAATCCTTTTCACCCTTTGAGGCAGAAAATCCATGTTAGTTTCCATGTTACACATCTGTGTGTTTTACCCTACAGTCGATATGATTTTGATACTGGACAGTGTACGCTATTAAAGACCTAAATCTGATCATTTGAAGGTTGGGATAGAAATCACTTGACATGCTATAAGCACAAGTGTAAGCGGACTGTTGCAGCCCATCTTCAAAAGCAACCACACAGGCTCATCATTAATAGTGTGGGGGTTAATTGGCATGAACCTTGGGGCTTTTTATCTGAGTCCTGTTATACTGTACTTTAAACAGTCCTCCTAACTATGCTGCGTTTTTATTTTTATGGCTTTTTTTTGCGCTGTTCTGTTCATGTAGCACAAATAAGCATTGCACTTGGTACCATGCTTTACCTCATTTCAAGGAAAAAATGCTTAACAGAGAGGAAAAATGTGGTTTGGCCTTGCTGCTGTTCTGATTTAATGACTTTGAAAAAGATAGTTTTTAATGCCTGCAATGTGTCATTTACTTGCACAACTTAAATAGGTCATTTGTAACGTCTGTGGCATTTTTACTGTTTGTGGAAAAATACAACAAAGATGTGTAACAACTCTTGATTGTATTTTAAAGCTATTATTTTTCTACTACATCATTTTACTGTTATGTGAAGTAATTAAAATTAGAATGACCTCTGACTGACACTCCAGTAATTATCTCTGAACAAACCAACATTTTACACATGTAATGTAATTTTTGGGAGAAGACAGCCCCTGGTAATTTGGTCAACCTCAACTAAATCTGTCCAGTCTGAATATTGAGTGCCCAGTAATGACTTCTGAAGTGTTTGTTCAGCTTGATGCTGCTAAAGTCCATACAAAAAAAAAAAAAAAAAAGCCTACTATTTTTAAGTCTCATTAGACAGTAGTATGTTGCAACTGCCGAGTACAGAACTTGAACAAGAAGCAGTTTCGGTGCTGGGGAGGAATATAGTGGTGGCCCAGGGAGGAGGTGCTGGATCCTCAGCTGGTGCAGATTGATGTAGTATCATTTCAGTCAATGGAACTGCATTCATTTACATACCTGAAGATCTTGTGCTTGTATGTATGTTGCAGAGTTTTGTTTTTCCTCCTTGTGAGTAAATACAGAACCGTCAACTGGAAAACGCGGGGGTTTATGTTACTGCATATGACATAACATATGCTACATATTCTATGCATTTATCTGTACAGAAAATGAATTCTTTGTATCCCAGTCACAGCAGCACGCGCAATCCAAAAATGACAAATAGCATTGTGATCTGCTGTGATACTGCACTTGACTCTGACAGTATTCTGGGTTGTTTTGGATGGGGTTCCCCATGAACACATTCTCATGGAAATCTCTGTATTTTTTATATGAATGAAGCAAGAAGCATTTTGATTTTTTGGTACTTAATTACTGACATTGATCCTTTTTCAATTGCTCTGATATTCAAGAAGTTAATTTATTTCATATTAGATTTTAAACTTTAAACACTACAGTTCATGACCATCAAATGTAATATAATTATCAGCTGTAACTCAATATGAATTATGTTAGCAAATATCTAGAGGTCATTGTAGGATACTCCACTAGCAGGTAAAATTAACTTCTATCAAAGCTAACTACAATTATTAAAATAAATTTCATCCAATAAAGTTGTTGGGGTTTTCCCTTTTATTTGAATGGCAACCACAGACTACTTTAATTGCTTTGTAGATGCACTCAGAATTTACTGCAGCAGCAAGTTAGGGAGAAAAATGTTTGTGAACAATAATTGGAAATTGCAGGCATTTTTATTGTAAATAGTGTGACTGAAAAGATGGTTAAAATCAAGTAGAATAACAAATATAATTTGATGGACAATAAAATATTTACCATCACATGCTGCAGCTGTCTTTAAGGGACATAAAATGTAATTCATTCATACTGTAATCATGCTGCAGAAGTTTGCAATCTGCACCTTATGGATCACAATTACCTTTAATAGTTTTTTGTAATAATTGTAGCTGAGTATATCTCCAATAAAGTTATGGTCTGTTCACCTTGTATTGTCGTTTTGCCTTTTTTTAATTCCTGTTAATATTTCTATAAATTTTCCAGAGCTTACAAAAAATAGCTGTTCAGTCTAAAAATATTGTGAAAACATTTGTGAAAACAATATTTCTTCACCTTGTTTAAAGACAAGTCTGCTTGTCTTCTTCCTCTGATGAATGAACTGCCTTCAGAGCTATGTGAAGACTCTTAAGGGACACTCAGGTTAAAAATGATGGTGTATGTAATACAATTTGATCTCTGTGTTGACCATTATACCTGCAAAATGTCTGTTGTAGCTGGGAGCCCCAGAACACAAGGGTTCTCAAACACAGGTTTGCATTACTGGCACACGTTTTAAGAATAATATGTTAATATGAGCTAATAGTCTCAGCATTAATAACGTAAATTTCATTATTTTTGTGTTTGTTTTCTGTTAGTTTTTTGCCTATCCTGAATATTGGCAGTGTGTTAGTAGAATGTTTTGACTGGCACAGTAGTATCATGTATCTTCTATAGAGCAAGTCAGACCTGCCTGACACAAGGTCTTCCTTTCTGAAAACTTCACAATGTAGCAGTCACTTTTTTGGCATCTACAGTGAACATCTTTTACTACACATTTTGTCTTAAGTTGTAGAGAAAAGCCTGCTGACCTGCCAGTAGGCACGGTGATAGCTTTTTTTGGGATTTGGAAAAGGGGGCTGTAAGGGCAAGGCCCTTCAAGCTGCAGTGTACAAGGCTAGTAAGGATGACAACACAGCCCCCACCTTCCCAGTGCTAGCGAGTCAAATCATCAGAAAACTTCCCCCAAATTTTCTGCAGGAAATTTGATCTGAAAATAATAACGTTATAAATTGGGTGTGGATGCCATTATATCTTGTTCATTGTGGCAGAAGGAGGGGAGGGATGGCCTTCTCAGCTGGGGTCTACAAGAAAGTGGTCCATCCCTTGCTGGGTAGCACTGTGAAGCAGATGGAGTTCTCCAGAAAGTCAAGGGGTGAAAGCAGTAGAGGTTCTGCTTCAAAGGCATTTTTTTTTGTCTGCAAACTTGCTTAGTATCCTTTCTAGTCCTGTGTCCAGGTCATGAAGGAAGATACTGAACAGCACAGGGCCGAGGATGGAGCCCTGTGGAACCCCAGTGGTGACAGGTCCCCAGTCTGATGTCACCCCATTCACTACATGCCTTTGTACCTGGCCTGGGGGCCAGTTGCTCATGCATCCCATGATGTGTTTATCCAGTTGTGTGCTGGATGTTTTGTCCAGAAGAACTCTTGTGAGAGACAGTATCCTATCCAAAGCCTTTCTGAAATCCAAAAAGATTGCATCTACTGGCTTTCCTGTATCAACTACGAGGGTTACAGTGTCATGAAAGGAAATCGGGTTTGATAAGCAGGACTTTCCCTTCAAGGAGCTGGGCTGGCTGTGACCAGTGAGTGAGTGTGACCAGTGAGTGAGTGTGTTGCCTTTCAGGAGTTTTTCAATACCTCCCTGAATAATCTCATCACTTTACCAGGCACTGAAGTGAGACTGACAGCCTGTAGTTTCCAGGATCCTCCTTGCCCTTCTTGAAAATGAGGACAACGTGCAGCAGCTTCCAGTCAGCTGAGACCTCTCTGGATTCCCAAAACTGCTCAAAAATTACCAGAGAGATTTTGTGATGACATCAGCCAGCTGAGAACTTTTTGATGAATCCCATCAGGCCCCATAGATTTATAGGGACCCAGCTGCAGAAGCAGATCCCGCAGAAAATCAGGGTTGACTGGGGTTTGATCATTTTCGCAGTCATTGTCCTCCAGCTCAGGGCACTGAGACCCCCTTAGTCCATCACTAATGCTGAAGACAGAAGTAAAGAATGCATTAAACACCTCTGCCTTGTCCCTGCCTCTGTGAGGTGACCATGGGCTGATGTTTTTTCTGCACTGCCTATTGCCATTAATATATCTGGAAAAACTTTTTCTTGTCCTCACATTTCTGGCAGCTTCAACTCCAGCTGAGCTTTGGGCACATGGATTTTCTCCCTCCAGTGGTGAGCAGCATTTCTGTATTCCTCTATGTCACCTGACCTTGCTTCCATTGGGTATGCACCTTCCTTTTTTTGCCTTATTTCCAAGAGATTACTGTTCAGGCAAGATGGCTTTCTGTCTCCCCTGCTTGACTTCTGACATTCTGGAATTGTGTATTATTGTGCCATTAAGAGGTGATGTTTAAAAAGTGACCAGCACTGATGGACCCCCCACCTGCAAAAACATTGTCCCAGAAGACTTTACTTATTAGTAAAGTGAGCATTCTGAAGCCTAGAGCTGAGGTTTTGCTGGTGCTTTCCTTGTATCACCAGAGATTTTAAACTCCATCACTGTGGCCACCAATCCCCACTTACGAGATTACGAAATCCCCTCTGCTGACAAGCAGCAAATCAAGGAGGGTGTCTTTCTGAGTTGTCTCACTTAGGACCTCATAAAGTCATTCAGGTTTTTTAGGCATCTTCTGGGCTGGGTTGTACTAGCTGTGTGATGCTCCCAATTGATTCCTGGCACGTGGAAGTTCCTGTGAGAACAAGAGAAGCTGACCTTTAAGTGATGCTTTTTCCCTCAAAGAATAATTGGTCATTGCCATCATCCTGGCTGGGAGGTCCATTAGACTCCCATGATGGCATCCATGTTATTTGTTTGCTTCTTGATTCTTACCAAGAGACTCTCTACTGTGCCATTGCCAGCTGTGATCTCCATACAATCCACCCCTTCTTTTACCTACAGCTTCTTTGTTCTTATCTACAGTACCACCCCCTGCCTCTTCTACCCTACCTGTCCCTCCTGAAGAGCCTGGAACCCTCCAACAGGACCTTCCAGTCACAGGACTCAACCTACCAGTTTTCACTTATGCCAATGATGTCAAATCCCTGGGACCAGGCCAAAGCCTTGAGCTCCTCCTTTGCTCCTTGTGGTGTGTGCTGTGGTGTAGAAACATTTCAGGTGTGATGCAGTTTAACCAATGCCTGGTGAAGCAGATTGAGAGATCCCACTAGTGCTCATTTCCTCAAGTTCTGGCATATCATCACATCACTCATTACTGTTGAGCCTGGTTTTGTCCCTTTCTCCCTTCAGTGCTAGTTTAAAAATTTGCTATTTGTCCTTCTGACACTCCTTAGTGCTCACCCTATAGGAACTGAAGAGAGAAGACACCTGTCTGAGGAAGAGTCTACAGGTACTGGTTTCTCATCTTATTACAAGGAAAAATGCATTTCATGATTGCATCGGTTGAAACCATATATTTGGTTGGCTGTTATTATTATTCTCAAGTAAAATCATACAAAAAAATGGAGTTTGAAAACTGAGAGGAGTAAGTTTTGGACAATGCTTGTCCTGAAAAGAGGCAGTAACAAAGCTAATCATAACTTCAAATCCAGACACACAGAAGAGCAGGTTTGGTGCATGTATGGGCTTCCCTTAACACTGCTGCCAGAGTCCAGGTGCAGGATCTATTCCTCAGAGGAAATCTCAATGTCAGTGGACACAGGCAGTACTGACATGTAAGCACGTTTTATTTTCCTCATAACAGTGATTAGGTCTGTACTTATTGTAGAATGTAAACAATAATTTCATTTTGGTGAGCAAAATAACCAAGAACCTTCCCAGTTTTATGGGAACAGTATCATTTACTTTGCTGTTTAACCATCTCCACTTACCTGGCTTATACGATATTTTTAACATTACTTTTAATGTGTATTTTATTGGAAGTCTCATGCTAGCTTTTAAATTGAAGTAATTTTCTTCTGTTAGCTTGAAAATTTCCTGTAGTTCTGAGTTCCTGTCTGGCTCTCACTGAAGTCACTGGGAAGACATCCACCTGGGGTCTGTAACTTGTGTGCATTTGAGTTTAACACGAAAGTCCTTCAGACATGATAAGTGTAAATTCCAGATGTCAAGCAAAAGGTGAGAAACACAGGGATGTGCAAAGGCAGTCTCTGCTGTTCTGCTTCTATTTTTTCAGGCTTAGAAATAAAATGTGGCACATTCATTAGCTGCCTACTTCTGAGATAACCCAGTCTTTTCTCCCAAGTAACAAGTGACAGGACTAAAGGATATGGCCTTGAGTTGTGCAAGTTGTTGGATATTAGGAAAAAATTCTTTACTGAAAGAGTGGTCAGGCACTGGAACAGGCTGCTCAGGGAACTGGTCGAGTCACCACCCCTGGAAGTGTTCAAAAGGCATGTGGATGTGGCACCTGGGGACACGGTTTTGTGGTGAACACAGTGATGCTGGGTTAGTGGTTGGATTTGATGATCTTAGAGATCTTTTTTATCCTGAACAACTCAATGATTCTAGGACCATTCTCCTTCAGGCGTGCCCTCTGCAGACAGCACTGGGGCTAACTCCCACCCATTTCTCTGCTGGCAGTGGAGATGCAGGGCACCATTTGGTTTTCCTGCTCTGAGATCACCCTTTCAAAATGAGATTAGTTGAATGTGAAAGAAGCCCCTTCCTCCCTAACCTCGGGATGGCACTCAGCTGATGACATGGATCTCACACAGTAGCCTGAAGCTGGAAATGTTGTTCCAGGCAAAGTGATGGAACAAGGAGAAAAGAAGATGTCATCAGAATGCAGCATGGCCACGAACCACCTGTTATTCCAGAATCACTCTCATCTCCTGCCAAGGTGAGGATGATCCTCTGTTCTTTACAGCCTCTTGGCCTGGAAGCAGGAGAGATGAACTGCTGTAGCTGTTCTAGCATTTTTAATAATCTGGTGCTAAGCTGCAGACTTACATAACTGAGGCACTGAGTTCCATGAAGAGAGTGGAGGATCACCAGCCCAGTCCTCAACTATATATATATTCCTTTAAAAAAGCAGTTGTCACAGAAGTACTTGAGTGGCATTTTCACATCACTTTTAGGGTAAAACTTTTAACTTTACTTAGTTTCTCATCTATACAGCAACACTGAGAGAAGAGCAGCGCTATTTCTGTGTGTTGCCTGTCTCTAACACCATTAGTAAAAAAGCAACAAACCCATCTTCTTAAGCACAGACATCTACTTCCATGTTCTTATACTACAGCCACTTAGATCAGTTATTTTCACTTTCATGTATTCATTTTCCAGTCATGACCTAACTTTAGACAAGACCTGTCTGTCTAAAATGTCTGAATGGAACCCTCCCTGAAATCATTAGAGCCTCTTGATAGTTAAGATTAGAGAGTCATAAAATGATTTGGAATGAAAGGGATCTTAAATGTAGTTCCACCCTGGGCCACGATGGTCAGGGACACTTTCCACTAGACCAGTTTGCTCAAAGCTCCATCCAGGCTGGCCTTCAACTCTTCCAGGGACTAGTCATCCAAAACTTCTCGCCTATTCTAAGATCTGCCCTACTCTCACACAACTGTACCATTAATGCTATTTTGCAGCACCAATTTCAAGTTTAGAAATTATTGCTTTCTGGGTGATTCTAGCTGGAATAGCAGGGCATTATGTTCCTGCCAGCAACACTCACCACCTTTTTCCCAGCTTTACATAGTACATGTGCTCTAGGCAAAAGAGATCTCATTATACAAACAAGCATGGCATAGGCAGCTGCACTCCCTGTCTGGCCAACTTGGCTGCTGTGCAAAGCTGTGCCAGCAAAAACCTGTGCAGAGCTGTGCCAGAACAAGGGCAAAAGTTCCTGAGACTCTGCCTCAACAATGGTGTTGAAATTGATTGTGGTGGAGATGGGATCTGTGGAAGTCTTAGTAACCATGTTTTGCTGGACCAAATGCCTTTGTTGGGCTTTAAAATGTTGTGGAATCTTTCTGTGGAATCTGTCATCTAGAAAAGTTCCTGCATGGAGCACTGAACATACTGCCTGCCACGTAGGGCTGAATTCCCAAAGAGTGCCACTCTTCCCAGCAGATACAGCAAGGCAGAGAAAGGCAAGGGAGACCTTCCCCATCCTTGCAGGGCTGAATCAAATACACATCCTTGTGCATGCACGTTGAGAGGGAAATCCTTATTTTACTCAACATTTAATTGCAAACTGTTAAATTTAATGTAAGATAACAATACAGCAACCTTTGTGGAAGGTTTCTTGTAAAGTGATGTTGGTTTACTGGCAGGTTAGCTAAGGTGAAGGGTTACTTAATGCAGCAGCTAAATAAATCACAGCAGAGCCTTATGGCACACAGGCTGTAGGAGCTAAACTAGATGTGAGTTCGTAGCCTGTTCTACATATACAGCAGCTGCTTTTTCTGCTGGGTAGGGTGTGTTAATGTGTGTCAGGAAATCCCAGAAACTGCAATGACTGAGGCAAGGAGGGATGGGGGACCTGCATAAACACCTGAAATGTATCAACAAATAGAGAAAGGTGTAGACTGAAAATACGCTGGAAGAAATGCCAAGATTCAGAGACACTTCAAACATACAGAGGAAAGGACACAGACCTGGGCAACCCAGCACATAAATAACACCCCCAGAAAGGGGTGAGCACTGTGGGGAAGAGCTGGGCAGTGGTGGAAACAGGCAGAATCAGAGCAGTCTAGGAGGCAGGAGTAAATCCATTGGTAGTGATTTTCAGGGGCCAATTTAAGCTTCTCACTTGATTTCCTTGTAAAGCTAAATCTAACAATTCAGAAGTTGATTCCTTACCTTGATCAAAGAGGGTCAGAGAGAGTGAGTTGGAGAGATTTTGGGTTGATATGAAGGCACAAGAGACTGGCAATTATGGCAGGTATGAAGGAGATGAAGCTGCAGTTGAAGCCAGCCGAGGAGCACAAACATTTTTCAGTGGTATAGATTGCAGCAGCCTTTGACATCCAAGTTCTAACTGGGTGAAGAGCCTAGCAGAAATCTGTTCTAATACTGCATTATTTTGGTACCATTTCATGCAGCTGCCCACCACAGAGGTATCTATCAGTGTGCTCCCATTCTCCTGTGGTTTCCTCGAAGCACAGCTGGGGTTATCTCTGGGGAATCTGGGCAGTGCAGGGTGGTGATACCAAAGACCTTCAAGCCTCAGCAGCCAGGGCAGCACCCCGGGGAGGCTCATCCCTGTCCGTGACCCGCTGCCTGCGGGTCGGAGCTGAAGGCTGGGGGCTGACCCTACAGTGATGGTAGGATTGCTTACCAGTGATGGTTAGGGCAAGAACGCCCCAAATTGTGCTGAGTTCTGCCACAGCTGCCTGTGCACCTCCCTCACCTGCAGCTGGGATCATGCTTTTTATACGACGCTCCCGAGACTTCAGGATAATGTTCTCTGCTCCCCGTCCCCAACCATGTCCCCCGACTGTCAGTGTTTATGGTGACTGTGCACAATGTGCACAATTCCTCTGCCCCCCTCACCCCCACTCCACCCCAGAGGCAGCTGTATTTCCACAGTGAATGAAGCAATTCCTGTATGTATGATTTTAAAGTGCTTTGGGACCCTTTGGGAGAGAAGGTGCAATTGTACAAGAACAAGATATTATTAAAACAGGAATCTGTGTAATAGGTGATAAATTTTGATACTGTATGTTTAATATAATATGACGGTTGTAAATCCAGTGAGTTACCATAGGTATTTGCTGTGCTGTGTGTTTATGAATTGTTTGGGCAGGTGTTTTTCAAGTCCCAGTTTTTCACGCAAAACGTGAGTTATAGGAGGTTTAATAATATTCCTTACTAGACTCCAGTATGCTACAATTAGCTGAAAAAATGTTATCACTTGATGGTTGAGCTTGGTTGCTGATTAAGTTCATGTACAAGAAGGTAAAAGAAAAGAAAGCAGCAGAGAGAAAAAGAGACCTGCACAAGTAAACTTTTAGATCTTTGATCTCTTACAAATAAATATCTCTTAAAGCTGCAGAAATCAATATTTTCAGTATTGTTCAATCTGTCTTTTACATGTGCTTCCACATAAGTTAGAAGCAGACTATTTTGATTGCAAGAATTAAATAGTTCTCTAAAAGTTTATATTCAATAGTTAAACTATTTATATTTATTGATGTGAAGGGATATCTGTACTGCACATGTTATTTGAATCAAACCTTGTAGTATAGCTTTTAAATCAGATCCAAAATAATGTAATTCAGCATTACATACAGTCAGAATTTATTTTTATTTTTTATTGACTCTCACATAAAAAGACTTGAAAAAAATTTTCCAGTCTCTGAAGAAGAGAGAAGTGCTCCATTTCAGTCTTCCATCTGCTTTTGTACCATGAACTAAGTCTCAGCCTGAGCTGATGTTATGCCAAGCAGCACAGTATTAAACTGTTGAGAGGTGGGGTTGAGGAGAGCTTTAGAGACTGAAGAGCATCATCTCCATCACTCTAGGATTTGGTGAGTGTAAACCAGGCTGTCATTAGTTTTATGAAAGCCCTTTGCTTGTGCTGGTTGGAGTGTGGCATACTTTGCTTGCTAAGTTAGTGTTATCAGCTCCAGAGGGGTTGACATGACTTACACACCTCCTTAGCTGTTGCTGGCACCTTCCAAGTGAGCAAGGCTCGTGGCTGGGCTTTGGATCTTCTGTGGTCCTCCTGCTGCAGCTGATGTCCAGGGGGGCTGAAAGTGGTCATCACTGCCCACCTCTCCAAGTCCCAGCCCACGGTGTTCACACTCTCCTGAGTGCCCAGGAGCCCAGCATCGCTGCAGTCAGGCCCACTGGATCTCACCAGCGTGATGCCGCAAGCTGGTAGCTCAGACAGAGCCTTGCTTAAACATTTTCTTTCCCCTTGACTGGTGTGAGGAAGGCGCCTGCAGCCCAGCCCCTCCTCACACCGTGCCCTGTGTATGTGTAAAGGCTGCCCTTGGCCCCAGATGATATGTTTGCATTTGATAATTGATGCTGGACTCGACTTGAGGCAGATACGAAAGGACGATTTTTTAAACAGATGTTGCAGGTCACTTGTAAGTTATTTGTCAAATAAGTTTCAGAGCACAAGCCACTGCTTTTGCCATTGTAACCAAAGGCGTCTGCTGTTCAGCAGCAGTAATTACAAAGCCAGGGCAACGCAGGGAAAATTCATCTTATTTAAAAGTGTTTTAGTGTCACCAAACAGCTTGCTATGCCATTAGGCGAGTTTTGCTAGACACGTTCAAGTTGAGGATTTTAATTTGTTTGAAGTATTCTCTAAAACAGAATTATGTTGGAGTTTACATAAAATGAGAGAATGACATGAAAAGTTTTAACTTAAGCAGCAAAATATAAAGGCTAATCTTATTTAAAAGTAATATGTGTGTCTTGATTGAGTGCCCAGATACACTCAACTGGGACATTTTAGTGGAATCGGTTCTAAGCTGTTACACTGAGTTATACAGAGTAGGTTTTCCTGAGCTCACATTGCCAGACCTGAAATACTCTTGTGGCTGCATTTAATAAAGAAACGAAAGTCTTGGGTAAGGGGATATGATTTTTTATGACAGAAGGAATGCAAATAACTT
Organism: Prinia subflava; assembly: GCF_021018805.1. Lineage (NCBI taxonomy): Eukaryota > Metazoa > Chordata > Aves > Passeriformes > Cisticolidae > Prinia > Prinia subflava. The sequence goes on along the minus strand of NC_086251.1, from coordinate 48,925,089 downwards.
TTAGTCTCATTGCCTAGACCGGGTTTGGACTGATTTGATGGAGTTTAATAATGACTTATAACCTGTGCTGACAATGTGCAGACCCGCACAACGTCATTTAACTCATTTATTCTGCTTGCTGTAAAAACAAAGAGATGGCAAATAAATATATGGAAAGTTCATTGTTTGTCAGAGGGCCAAAGCCAAAAGTTTTCAGTGACCTTTTAAAATATGGTCCCAGGCTAGTACTAAAATGTCTGTCACTCAGCGCACACACTTGCACAATTTGGCCTTTTAACCCGTGCATCTTGTTTTTCTCTCTTTCAACTGGTTGTATGAATTTCAAATCAGCTGCAGCTATTTAAGTTTTGCATTGGAGGATTACTGTAAATTGCAGTCTGACAATTACAATGTACAGCGCACAGGAGAGTTATTAATGGATAGGCCTACTGATGGCCTTTCAGCGCTGACGAGGGCCTGGTGTTCCTCACCCGTAATTAGATCCAGTGCCCGGGGTCTGCACGGATGAGGCAGAGGAGGGGGCGGCCGGGGAACGCCGCTCTATCAGAGGAAGATATCAATTGATCAGAGATAGTTACTATCGGCAACGTCTAAATCTCTAATTCACCTTCTTCTTAATGACTTGTATTGGCTTAAGAAGCTAAGTCATTTGACAGCACGGAGCTCGGCTGACAAAGCTGTGCAGGTGGTTTTAATAGAGGATTTCTGTTGCTGGAGATTTCACTAAAGACGGAGCAGCAGTTCAACAGACACAACAGAGGCCAGTAAAAACCCCGGTCTGCTGCTCTGCTCTCTGAGGGTACCACTGGGGCTCAGCCTCTGCTGAACCACCACTCCCATTTACACGGCACTTTTTCCCCTTGCAGACCTGAACAAGGGCTTTCTCTGAGGTTTCAGTATTTATTTTAAGGAATGAATCTAATGTGGGCATAAATTATATGTGACAAATGAAAACCCTTTGGAGGGGATTTTTTATTTATTTATTATTGCCCTATGAAAAATGTTTTCCAGGACATAATGTTCCTAGAAAATGAAATATACTTTTAGGACAAAGAGAGAGTCCAATGTCCAAGAAAAACCAGTAATCTTTGTAAAAGCTGAAGACAACTGTTTCTTACCAGTGATAAACCAAATGCAAGCTAAGTGCTTAGATTAGACATGGCTTCATGAACCAAAATGTCAGCTTTTTAATGAAGTAACCCAAAAAGCTGTGGTTTTGTGCTTAGATTATCACAGTGTAAATCCAATAAGAGACGGGCATCTAACACCCCAAGGTGCTGCTGATCCAGCCCTGTTCCTTTCTAGAAGAATTACAACCACCTGCTGGGAAGTTTTCCATGCAGTAAAGCTGGTAGCCAAACTGATATTCACAGTATGTCCCAGAGACTTTTTATTATTATTATTCAGATGATGTATACACATGGGAAATATAGGTTTGAATCTGTTAAGGCTATTTTTGTGGGTAAACATTTGTTTAAAATCTTACTCCAATCTCTTAACACATATTGAAGTAAAATCTAATTGAGTAGATAACTGGCGTAGGCAGAACTTTCTGTTGTTGTTCTTGAGGGAGAGCTCAACAGAAAAGCAGGTCTGTGGGACTTTGCATTGTAGCCTTGAGTGGAAACATATTTATGAAAGCCCGCTATTTTAAGCTCTTCTGGAACTAGCAAAACTGATGGACTTGGTTTCACCACCAGGTTCATGACCTCACTCCCGATACCACTTGTAGGTTCATGTCACAGTTCCTACTTGTGAGCCATTTGTACTTCCAATGAACTTGCAACCCAACTTTAAGCTATGGCTTTGCAGCTTCTAGGTTGGACCACTGGCCTGAAGCATTAAGAATAAATACACTCTACACATGTAGGGTGCTCTTATCTCAAGATCTCTAAGTGCATTCAAAACTTGCTATTCAAAAATTATGCTTTATAAAGCCCTGAGTGTTTTATCAGAGGAGAAAACAAAGGCAGGGGGAAATCAGTAACTCTCCCAAAACAATAAATTGTCAAATGGTTCTTTAAGTAATTTGGCCAGCCAAAGTTTATAGACTGAGCAAGAGCACAGATTGAAATCCTGATCCCTTAATACTGATGGTGAAAGTCACTGAGTCACAAAATCATTGCCCTTCTCTGGACATGCTCCAGCCCCTCAATGTCTTTTTTGTCATGAGGGGCCCAGAACTGAACACAGGATTTGAGCTGTGGCCTCACCAGTGCCCAGCACAGGGGGACAATCCCTGCTCCTGCTGCCACACCATTGCTGACACAGGCCAGGATGCCATTGGCCTTCTTGGCCACCTGGGCACTGCTGTCTCATGTTCAGCTGCTGTCACAGCACCCCCAGGTCCTTTCCCACCAGGCAGCCTTCCAGCCACTCTGCCCCCAGCCTGTGGCACTGCCTGGTGTTGTGGCCAAATGCAGCAATTTGCCTTGAACCTTGTGCTGTTGGTCTCAGTCCATCACCCCATCAGACCCATTGGCTTCAGTGTACTCAGGAGCTCACCAGCACTTTCTTTTACTTTACATAAGGATGGTACCCAGAAGCCCATCACAGAATAGATAACAATCACAGAATTACAAACCTGTCATTCAGATGAGAGCTGTAATTTTGGAGCTGACTGACAGAGATGGCTGGGGTGCCAGTGTCATCCTGAATTTAACGTGGGTGTACCAGAAGAGAGCTAACTGGAGAATGGTGCTGAGGTGGAGGGCCGCTTTTCTGTACAATGAAGCAAAACAAAAACATGGTGATAGCACTTGTCTTCAACCCAAACTGTTCCTGTTCTGCCATGAACAATGCGAAATGTCCAGCAAGTAATTTTTGGGACAGGTGTGTAGGGGAGCTGTTTTTTATAAAAAAATGTTTTACTTTAGAATTGCCTGTGCTTATGCCCTTTGACTTTTGCTTTTTTGTGTTTGAAGTTACATGGTGAAGGGAAGGTTTCTTCACTCATTTTTAGAGGAATCCCCACAGTGAAAAGCTATTACTGACATCTCTGGATGCTATTATTTAGTAGCAAACTACTGGCAGTGGTGAGGGCAATAAGCAGGGTGGCTCTTCAAGATCCCAGCACATCACAGAAAGGTTCCTCCTGTCATGTGCCTTGTGTCATCAGCCAGGTACTGGTGCTGGGGCAGGCCTGTGTCTCCACCATGTTTGTCTACAACTACCTGCCAAACAGACAAAGTCAAGCTTCTCACTGAGAAAAAGTTTGTTACCAAGAATCAAGCACAATCTGTTCTCTTGCTGTAAGTCTGTCTTTTCTATTATTTAATTGTTGTTCAAGTATGGTTTGGAATATTTCAATTTACTTTGCTTTACCTGTGTTGAGGGACTTGGTGAAAGAATGTTTGGGAGGTAAAGAGCAAACCTTGATCACTCAGACCTTAGAGGTGACAGTTTTGGCATGTTTTGAGGGCTTGAAGCAGGGGGGCCACATTCTTTGCTCATGTTAAAAGGGGAACCACTGCTGAGTCAGTCAAGCTCTGTTCATTTATGCAGAGAAGATGGGACCCAGTGGTTCAGTCTGTAATGGTTTCCATAAGAGACATCTCAGCTCACTCCCAGTATTCTGTGTGGTGTGAATAATTGCAATCTGTTAGCAATTTTGAGCAAGCCTGTTAGCACCATGAGCTGATCAGCTGAGCTGTTCTGTCTCTCACAGTCATTTTGCTGTGGCAGTCCATCCCTCCCCACAGGGCAGTGTAACGTGGGAGCTGCTGGTGTCAGGTGACTCTTCCCCCTTTTGCTTGCCAGTCATGACTGTGCCCCACCGTGCAATACCTCAATTCAAACATGCCTGTTGTGTGCAATGGCTTTGAAGGGAGTTGGTGTCTTTCTTCATGCCCATTAGCTGCTGACATTGTGGCAAACTGGTCACAAGAGGGTACAGGATTGGTGACCTAATTCTGTAGGTGCCCATGAACAATGATCAAAATATGATTTTCTCTGTGCATTGGGACTTGTGTCTATACCTCATGCCCCTTCCCCAAGTAAAAAACTTTACTAATTCAATCTTTAGTACATATATATACACAGATATATACATACACACTGTAAGTGGGTGTGTACATGACTTGTTCATCTCTGACTTGCGTGTCAAACATCTGACGACAAAGCAAAGAAAACCACCAGCTCTCCAGCTTCTGAAGTGAAGCACTGCTGCAAAAAGTATTATAATGAATAGCTGACTTCTGTCTTAGTGGTGCCTTCATCTTTTTATTCCTTTTAAAAATAAAGTCTGTTTTGACTGTTTTGCTATCCTGTTAACAGACGGATACACTCAAAATCTTGGCAGTTGTGTTCAAGACTGGATTAATATAGGTTTGTTATTTTACTAGCATATCCAAAGGCAAATATTCCTACTGGACTCCACCCTTCAGCTGTGAAGCAGATTGTAAATCAGTCCCTTTTTTGTTGTTTTTAAAGTAGTTTAGGGGCTTTAAAATGGTATTTAACATTATTACAGTCTACTTGAATATTGTATAATTTCTAACTATTTCTTCATTTTTATATCCACTTTCCTGCTACTCAGAAGCTTCTAAAGAAAACTGCAGTCACTGCCAATGCCAAGGTGTAGCAGAAGTGCTTATAGAGTTCTTGATGACTGTTCTCTCCCAAGTATTCAGGTGCTATGATTTTTGGCTTGGTAGGAAAACCCAACATTTACAGAGGGAAAGAATGAAGGCTGGGTTTTCAGATTTTGTTTTTAAGACTGGAATGGGTAAATTTGTCATTGTGCCATTCCCTAGGAAAACTCCAGTATGTGCAGAGTCAACGGTCTCTGTCCCTTTGCTGCCATCCTTAATGTATTACTAAGACTATGGAAAAAATATTCTGCACCTGGAAATATTGAAGGAAATGGCTACTGGATCAGGAGCCAGCAATTCTGATGGTAGCACATCAGACACATCCATCAAGCACTCCATGACCTGTGAAAATGATATCCTAAATATCCCTGTTCATGTGTTTCTATTTTGAAATTTTGGTCTCTGGGTTTATTCTCTTTCCTCAAAGTCAGAGCAATGTAGCCTGGGTGCTGGAGGAAACTGTTTTTTGAACTGATCTTAGATTCTTGACTAATTCTAAAAATAGGGCCTGCCTATCCATTAAGATAAGACTGAAACTCTGGTGACATTAAGCACAGTTATAATAGCTTTGGTGTTCTGGTCTGCAAAAAAATGCCCATCCTGTCTAGCAGGGCCACTGTGTTGGTCTGCTCTCTCAGACCTGGGTGAGAGGTTCCAGGCTATCAGATGTCACCCCCCACCATGCCCGAGCAGCTACTGACCCCAGAGGGAGGGAACAAGGGAACATATGATGTTTCAGAGCTCTTGCGATAAAGCTTGAGTACCCTGGAAAGCAAATCTGCTTCTTGCTCTCCTCGTTCTGTTCTGAACTCTCTTGTGCTGCTTGTTTTCCTTTTCTTTGCAAGGCTGCCCTTATCTGGACTCCTGCTGGATCTCATGTTCCCGTTCACATCCTGCCCCTGTGCTGTGGAGGGCACCTGGGAGTGGTGCAGCCTGTGCTGGGAGCGCTCAGCCCGGCTGACGGGCCGGCATCTGTGCACAACGTGCTGTGCAAACCCCAGGCTGCTGCCTGTGTCGGTAGCATGTTTAGAGTTTCCCAAATGAAAGGACTAAAAGGTGAAAAAGATTATCGTTTTTCAATCCCCGTAATCTAATCACTGTGTAAACTGACATCCAGCCTTGCTTTCCTGTCCTCCCAGCTCTGTGTTCCTGCCCCTGCCACCCCAGCAGCCGTGTTTGCAGCCTGCACACTGAGCTGGGCAAGGGAGCTGTTCTCATCACAGCCTGTCTTTAGCCATTTCCCTGTTTTAAGGTCGTGTTAGATTCAAGCTGGATCAGGCTCCTCATCTGACCTACTGCGTAATTTCAGGAGCACTGGCATCACCAGGAGGGAGAAGGCAGGGCTGCTGGAGGCAGGGGAAGCACGAGCTGACACCAGTCTCCCCTGCCCCTGGTTGAGAGCTTGTGTGAGCCCTCCGGGCATGTGCTCCCAACCTGTGTCACCCACCACACACCAGCCGTGGCAGTGTCACCAGGTCCAGCTGCTGGCCTGGTGCCCAGGTTACTCAGTGAGCTGACGTGTCTGTATGGAGCCCTGTGGTCCCAGCACAAGCAACTCAATGGGAATTGTTGACAGTGGACAGGTGAGGCAGAGCTGGGCCATTTCTTACAGTAGACATTGGGTCAGAATAGGCGTGGTGTGAAACTGGACCTGCATGAGGGCACGAAACAAAGCACCAGCTCAGCATCCTCATGTAAGACAAGATACAAGCAAGCATTTAACAGTTTACCTTGAGGATGGGACAGAAGCAATAGACTCAGTACTTCTGCAGGTATCAGTCAGTGTGCCGTGGCTCGCTCCCTGCTCCCCATCCACCACGCACAGGCACAAACACACACACAATGACTGCTTTGTTGGAGAGGAAAAATACTCCACGGGGAGCTGCACATCCCAGAATGCAGCTCTGTTTGAGTCTAGAGCCGTGATGGATCACTGTGGGGAACCTTAAATCTCTGCAGTGCTCAGATCTCTATCAAAAATGAGGGCAGCTGGAGTACGCTCCATTTAATGTAAACTGCATGTATAGCTGGATTCCTTACCACCTTGTCAGTGCCACCCCCAGCTGCCAAGGCCCAGAGCCCCTGAGCCTACTGAAACCAAGGGGAGGTGAGCGTTTTCTTTGACTTGGATGCAGGTATTTTAAAGGGAACATGGGAAATAATTAACACATAATTAACCTGTGGAACTTTCTGCCAGGAAGTATTACTGAGGCCAACCGCTCTGCAGGGTTTGGAATTTATATGAATAATAAGAGGTCCAAAGTGGAAAAGGTATCAGCCTTCAAAGCAGGCAGGACATCATTAAACAAAATGAGTTAAGGAGATGGTTTTCTTATGAATAAATTATTTTCTAGTGGTCTGTTGTGGGATGTCTCTCACATTCCAGTGAACTCTCTGGGAATAACTACTGATGAAGACAGTAGACCACTGCTCTGATCCACTCTGTCAGGCACATTTCCTATTAAATATACAATATTGCAGATGTACTCTAGAGCTATTAGTGCACACTCACCCTGGTCCTTTCTGGAAAAATAACTGCTCTGGAAAATAACTGCTTGTTCAAACAGTGTAAAAAACAATATCTTGTTGTATCCCAGATCTGTCACTCTTGTAGATTGTCATTATATCAATGGTTCATTGTCAATGGTTCATTGTTTTTTCTTACTGACAAGTTGTTCATTAGAAATGAAAACATATATATGGAGGAAGCCAGTCTGTTCAGGGGTGAACTGCACACAGCTGTCAGAACAGATCAGACTGGAAGGCTGCCCTGCCCAGGAGGGACCTTTGCAGTTGTCTATAGGTGTCTGGGGAGAGAACATAAGCAATGGAGTTAGTGAAGAGTTATCCTTCCTGGCAAACCATCTAATAGTGAGGCTTCATACCTTTGGGTTCCTAGTGGAGCTTCGGGTTATGTCCCCACCACAGCGATTAATACACACTTTTAAAATTTTTATTCCTTCTTGAATGCTTTTTATATTTTGGCCATCACTACATGCTGTCATCCCATGTTGTCTCACCTTCTGGGCAAGAAGATGCCTCCTCTTGGTTGTTCTGAGCTTGCTTGGCCCAGTCCCATAGGAAGGAGTAGAGTGAACAGTCATTCCCACAAGATATTATGGTCCCAGGGGCATTTCTTGTACCTTCTTCCTCTCTCCTCATAGCTTTTCACCTGGCATGTCCTCAGACATCTCAGAGACTCTGTTGTTCCCTTACTCTTCTCTTCCAAAGAGCTGAAGCACCTCTAGTCAGATGGGCTCAGCAAAAGACACAGAATCACAGAAGGGGTCAGACTGGAAGGGACCACATCAGGTTATGTGGGCCAACCTCACTGCTCCAGCAGGGTCATCTAGAGCACATGGCACAGGATTGTGTCCAGACAGTTCTTGAATATCTCCAGTGAGGGAGACTCCACAGCCTCTCTGGACATTCTGTTCCAGTGTGTGATCACTGCACACTAAAGAAGTCCTTCCTCAAATTCAGATGGAATTTCCTGAGCCTCACTTTCTGCCCATTGCCCCTTGTCCTACTGTGTAACACCACGGAGCACAGCCCTCTTGACATGCCCCCCTCAGACACTTATATACATTGATGAGGCCCCCTCCCAGCTGTCTCTTCTCAAGGCTGAAAAGGCCCAAGTCTCTCAGCCTTTCCTCACAAGGGAGGTGCTCCAGTCCCCTCATCTTCTTTGTGGTCTCTGCTGGACCTCTTTCAGGAGCTCCATGTCCCTCCTGTACCGAGGAGCCTGGAATTGGAGACAGCTCTCCAGATGTTCCTCACCAGGCCTGAGTAAAGGGCAAGCCTTGCAAATATTTATTGTTTTGCACCCTAGGCGCAGTAAGTTTGATTTTCTTTTCTCCTTGACCTTGCAAGAGATCTAAGTTTTTGCTATCTACTTTCTCTGTAGCATTTGTGACTTTATTCACTTCTATCGTACCTGCTCATCTTTGCCACCCCAATAAACTTAAGTAATTCTAAAGTACCTTTTCCACTGACTGCTTTCATGCATGAAAGTTACAAATATCCTTGTCTTTCACTGCCCTCCATGCACTTTTCTTTTGCCTTCCTCTTTTGCATTTGGAGGTGTCCTTCTAAAGACAGGGCAGCCAAAGCAGTGTCAGGGATTCACAATGTAGGGATGCTGTGCATTTACACCCTGGGACAATGAGCTCTGTGGTTATGTGCTCCTGGCCCCAAGCTCACGATTGCTCTTTAGACTGCTGTGAAACCCAGAGCTGATACTTTCAGAGGACAAACCACAGCGAGTCCCTGTTCGGTTTCCTAAGCAGTTTTTGAGCCTGCTTAAGGAGCATGACTCCAGGAACAACTCCTTGAGACAGCTCCTTGAGGATATTTTATTTTCACTGCACAAATGAAAAATGGTTCTTCTAAATTTTTCATAAGAGTGGAACTATGACCATTTTGAGTCAGACCCGAAATGTGTCTTGGCCACAGCCCTGTTTCTCTGATAGTGGCTTATGGAGGCTTAGGGAAAAAACCAGGCATTATACTGTGATATTTTCTGTACATATTTTCCATATCTGTGGCTTGGGAACTTTGTGGCCAGGAGGTTGCATTTGTTTTTGTTCTCACAGTCCTCAGGAGACCTTTCCTCTGTTCACATTCACGTGGATTTTTAAATACCTTTTATTCCAGCCACTTTTTAATCAGCAAGAGGAACCCATCCTTATCCTTGAAGACCCTTGGCATAAGGAGAAGCAGGTTTCTGACCTTTTTTTTAGAAACTCCAGACTTGTTCACCTGACTGCCATAATAGCCATTGGCTATTATAAAAATTATCTTTGCATATACTTTGAAAAGTGTCTTTTTATAATATAGTCTCCTTTTGCTTTTGTCTGCCAACACGTAAGAATCCAAAGGGGATTGCAGCTCATGAGAACTCTCCAACCCAGCTTGAAACTCGCAGGCTCAGAGCACTTGGGAAGGATGGGAAGGTGCACAGATCTCCACGGGTTACTCAGCCTTTGCTGCCATCACAGCACTGTCATCAGTACCCAGCAAGCCAAATGAAAGCTGCTCCTGCTGTCTGCTCAAGTCACAGTCACACCTCCAGGCTGCAGTAGAGACACACCCTCTGTCTGGGAGTCTTACTCTACATGAGTTCTTTCAGTTTTAATACATTTACAGTGAAATATTAAACGTTGGCATATACATTTTTTTTGGCAAAAAGAAGCGAAGTTTGGAATCTGAATTTAAAACTGTAATGCAACAAGTGGACATGAAGATTTATGGACTTAACAAACACATACAACTTTTGAGACATACCTAGCAGACATCATGCTTTTAAAATGTCACAGTTCATGCAGTTGTCACTTCAAACACTAAGGAAGCTGGCACTCCCCAAGTGCCAGCAAGCTCTGACTGGGCAGCAATAAGACTCAGACATCTAAAATTAAAAACTGTCCAAGAAAATGTATAACTTCTTAAAGACCTCATTCTGCATGTTTTATACCACATTCCACTTTGCAAAGAAATGGTTGTCTGGTCAGCTAAATAGAAATGAGATGTTTCCACTATACCTTCAGCAGAGGAAACAGAGCTGTTTGTAATGGAACAGCTTCCACGGACAGTGTTATGAGCCCTACTGATTGAAAAATGTCTTCTCCTATGAGGTTTGCTTGCCCTTCTCTGGCAGATATCTAATCAATGATTCTGAAATGTGTTTTGTGCTGTGAGCCTTTTGAACATCTCTGATGAATAGGATGTATTTTACTTCTGCACTTATCAAAAGCCTCAGTTCACAAGTCAAATAGTTTTTCCTTCTGTTACAGCACTTCAGTAGTGTCAGCTTGGAAATCTCCCTGCAGCCTGTTTTGGCAGGCTAATGGAGACCTCTGGTACAAACAGGCAAAGTTTTGGAAGCCTGCTGCCTTTCTCCTCCTAACTTCAGCAGACAGACACCCCTATGGAAGCAAATTTCTGCTGCTGGAAAGCACCACTGATAAGTGAGCCTTTTCTTCTGGTTCTTCAGAAAGTTAAAATAAATATTAAAACCCATAATACAACAATACTTTCTATTAATTCCGAGCAGACTTGTCTCTTCAAAGAAACGTGTTTGTGTTTGAGTTTGAGAACTTAAACATAAAAATTTTCTGGTGAGCTGAGGCAGGAGAATTCTGGAGTGAAATTGTTCTATGCTAACAGGATATTCTGCTGATGCAAAGCATTAAATTATCATAGATCAGACATTTTAAATGTTATTTTCCATATACCTGGGTGTAGTTTCACAGCCAGCTGCTGCCTCCTCATCATCCTAGAGACATACTGGTTGTACTGGGTTTTCCTGTCCTTTTCTTTCGTGTTTCCTTGGGTCAGTGAGATCAGTTCCCTCATCCAATGGCCTCCCCTCTTCAAGCCCTGCTGTGAGCACAGTGAGGCATAGATACGTGTGGCTGAGCACAAAGGAAAGAACAGCTCGTGCCCTTTCAGATGCAGGCTCAAAAATCACATTTTTCAGACTTCTGATGCAGATGTTGGACACTAATTAGTGCACTGACTACCTTGTTCCACTGAATTCCTTGTTTCCCTTGATGCTTCCAGTCACACTTCCAAGCCAAAGGTTTCTATTGGGTATGGTGGGATTTTGCACTTTGACTTAATTAAAGCACATAACAGAAGCACAGCTAAGTCTCATCTATAAATGCAGAACCATGCTAGAAACACATTAAGATGAACAGTTCTGTTGTAGTTTCCTCTTTTTTCTGTGAAGAGTTCCTTTGGTGAGGCAAATGGAAATAAAATGGAAAGGAAAAGAAATATTCTTCCCTATGGAGATGAAGAAGAAAAATAAGAAAGCCCATTAAAATCCTAGTACTAAATAAAAAAGACAAGAAAGAATTCCTGCTCTGCCACCACGGGACACAGCAAAAATGAGTGTTGTCTGTCAATATTGGTCAAGTTCCTTCCCTTGCCTCCCCTTCAGGAACTGAAGGCACAGCAAGAACAGTGATGCCAGTGCATTTCTCAAGTTTACTCATCTCCTTTCTCTCCTCTGCCAAAGTGCCTGGCTCTTTGAAAAACACTTGTAGTTCACAAAAAGTTCAAGGATTACTAACTTGTGCATGGAAGGACTGAAATAGGAGAGTTTAATTAAATTCCAGAGTTGTTATTGAGTTGGAGTATTGTCACAACAGACAATTATTGTTTTGGAGATTTCCAGGTTTTTTTAACATGCAGCACAAATCTAAGTAGGGCAAAAAGAAACTTTAAGAAAATGAGAAAAGGAGGAGTCTCCAGTCTTTGGGTTATCAGATCCTTGTTGCTCAGTGTGTAGCAGGCCTGTCATGGGATACAATGCAGTTCATTGTATCTTTTTGTATACAAATCCAATCTACTGTTCAAATACTGGCTGAGAAGAACTTCTGCGGATAACTCTCTTCTTGTTTGGGTGGGAGAGGCTCCCTGCCTGTGACTGCAGCTGGAATGTTACTGCCAATAGTAGGACAGCAACTTTATCAACCACAGACACGATGCACACAACCACGGCTGAGCTCTCGGATCTGCCCTCCCTGCAGGAGCCACCAGAGTCCATCACAGGCCTTTTCACAGCTCTGCACTCTTTGGAGACACCTTTCTCAGGCTGAGTCCCACTGCTGGATCCTTGAGAACGCAGGTGCCAAAAGTATGAATTCTCTGTGTGTGACTACACGAGGTGCGTGTCCTTCCCCCTGCAGCCCGTGTGTATCACAGGTCTTCCAGCCTGGCTGATTAGGTGTGGGGCTAGAGCTGACCAGCTAGGTGGGAAGATTTCCTTAATTACTCCACTGGGAGGACTAAACTGTTTCTCTAGCTGTGTCCAATGAGCTGGCTGTGTATTTGACACCCTCTCTTTACAAGGAGATGACAGGGCAAAAGATTTGGTAAAGGGTGTACTGGATGGATGGATTATGCAGAAATTTGGAGAAGGAATAAGCGAGACATTTAAGAGAGGTACAAATGTGTAGGTTGAAACACTTTGTTTACAGGCCTATGAAAGATTTGAGCAACTTTATTCTTGTACTGCCTTAGATACCAACACAAGAGTGAAATGAAAGAGTGTTTCATTGAGGGTGCTTTTGGTTCCCACAGACCAAAGGGATTTTGAAGCTGAGCTGAGGTGAGAAGGAAGACTTTGGAGGGGCAGGAGCTCTCTTGCATCCCAATGGGTCTTGTGGTGTCATGAGAAGAGTTCTGGAGGATCTGAAGTCTCTTCTGACAGCCATGGGGATCTGTGTTGGCTGGGATGCTGGATAGGTCGTGGAGAATGTTTGCACTGGCACGTCCCAGCACTGAGCTCTGTGCTCACATCAACCCCCACAGAGAGATGACAGAACAAGCTGCTTCTCACCAAAGCTTTGCTCTTTGGCTGGAGGAGTTAGTAAGAAAGACACAGAAAGGAAGGCCAAGTGGGCAGTGTGGTGTGGGCAGGCTGCACGGTGACAGCTCACCCCTGGGATGCCACACGTGTGCCTGGACAGATCCAGCAGGGGACATGGCCCCTGTTACCCTCTGTTCAGCAGTGTACATTTGTCACCACAAGGCATTGCATATTTGATATCTCACCAGGCCTGTGTGACTTCCAAGGCCCATATGTCATGAATGAGATTAAACATTTTGCAAAGTGTAGAAAAACCTCTTTAATCCCAGGGACAGCAGTCCCAGATTTTCACATTGCTGCTATCACATGTTTCTCTTGAACCCAGAAGAAGTCTGTGATTTCTCTGGTTTGTCCATGAATCTGTTCCATGACCCCTTTAGCCCACAGGATGTCTTGCAGTTCTTGGTCCTGCTTCACCAGGTGGAGAGGCTGTAGTTCTTGCTGAACAAGCCTACTGAAATGAATGCCAAAAGTCACCCACACAGTTTTGAGTTGTGAAGCTCTACTATAATAAAAAAATACAGATTTATGGACAGGACATACTTGTATGGTGTACTGGTAATAGCTTTCTCCTTGCAGAAATATATATTCAAAAATATAAAAATGCTGGGCTGTCAAAAAGTGATTGAAGCAGCAGCTAACTATTATTTTGCAGGGGGAAAAAGTGCTCATTTGTCACTGACCATCTTCTCTTGATGTAGTTATCCCCAATTAGTCTAAAAGTGCCAGAATTGCAACCTAGTGTCTGCCAATTCAGCTTTTGAACGGCTAGATAATTATAGAGCAAGAGAATAGTATGTCTGGAAGGGTGTTAACTGAAGAGAAAGGGGCTATGTAAATAAACCTGGCAATGATATTGAAAGGCAAGAAAAAGACACTACTGGATAATAGCATTATTGTGTGCAGGAGTTATTTACATGCAACCAGAGCTTGTCATGAGTAATGAGAATTAGGGGAAAGCCCCTGCCCTTGGATGCCAGACACACCATGGAACCTCTTTGCCTTAGGAATGCCAACACAGAAGCCTAATTTTCTTTCTGGGCTGCACAATGCAGAAAATTGGAAACTGCATCTTCTGACTGGGCCTACAACATGGTCACAGTGTCATCTTCCAAATATCAGCTCCCCAGGCAAGCTCCTCTTCAGAGGTCAGTCAGCTCTAGAGCAAAGTGGGAAGGGGGACATGGGGCATGAGGAAGTGTTGGGGTTTTTGTAGAAATCACAAGTTTTGGGTAGTGATGGAACTCCAAAGAGCTAACCACAGGGGTTAGCTACACTGTTAGGTACTACTCTGGCCTCACCTTCATCATCAAATAATGTTTACAGGAAGGTTAGACAAAACTTCCATCAATTTCTATGGTTTTCATCAGGCAGGTTTATGGCTTTAGAAGGTCTTCAGACTCTTTTATGTGTAAAAAATATTAAATTGCAGCAGAAAATCCTGCATCTTTCACCAGCTTAAACCAACAGCATCTGCAAGCCACCTGTAGAGCTTGCTTACATCTGAGCCTACTCTGTCCATTTTCTGAAGTGGGTTAACATCTCACTGCATAAACACAAACTTTCTCTGCTATGGCCTGTATTGACCAGAAGTTATGTTACTGCAGCCCTATTAATTATTTGAGATGTAGATTAGCTCAGATAGCACACGGTGCTAACACAACCCCACTGCTTCCAGTCTGCTCTGAGCACGGGCAGAGCAAGGCAATGTGTGCCTGGAAAACACTGTGTAAATGTGCTTTTCCCTAAACTAAAAGGAAGGCTTGTGCAGCATCCAGCAGAAGGTCCTACTCTGAGAAAAAGTCTTTTATCTGCACTGAAAAATAAACAAGAATCTGATCTATAGCTAATAAATATCTTCAGGATTTGACCCATAGAAATGACAAATTGGATAAGTCTGTCAGATTATGAAGTGTACAAAAGATTTCTCAAATTTTTTTTCTAACTGTTGCTGTCCATTAATGGAGACATGATGTCAAAATCTACCCAATATCATGATATCCAGTATATTGCATAATGTCCTACTGTGTTGGTAGGGGGAAAAAAAAAAAAAAAAAAAAAAAAAAAAAGGCAAGCCTAAACAATCAATATTCCTTAAGCTCTGAATGAAGAAATGTAAATTTCTACATGTCCTGGTGACACAGAAAACTTTGGAACTGAAAGAAAGCTCATTATTCAGGGTTGAAGAATAAGAGACGAGGCAGCAGTTGCCCTGCATTTTTAAGCAAATTAAACATATGGATTATTTTTAAGCCACTGTCCCAATTTTGTGAGGATTCATTGCTGTTCCTGCACAGAAAGGATACATCACACTGCCTATTCTCCCCTCTCTGGGACCACCTTGCCTCCCTGTAATTTCCTAGCAAGCACTTTGACATGAGACAAGTAATTTTGCTCCCCATTTCATTTTTCTTTTTTTTTTTTTTTTTAATAAATTCAATGTATGATCTGGGAATAAGGGGGAAGAAGAGATTGTGTCAGGAACCAGCAGATGCCCCCTGGCTTGTCAGTGGCCAGCATAATGTGTGCTGGTTGGAATCTCACCTACAGATGATGCTTCAGTACCATGCCATGAAGCATCTTGCTGTGTTTAACATCCTGTGTGAGAAAAGCTCTGCCACTCTCCTTAGGAGCCATTTCCCTGCTGAGTGAGTCTCATACTGACAGCAGGGAGGAAAACTGCAGGTACCCAACTCATCCCATTGAGAGCTGTTTTCCATCAGAGCAATCACTGCCCAGCTGTAACCAGGGCTGCTGTTTGCAATGCTGGTGGAACACTGCCTGTGAGTGTGAACAGCAGTGTGCAAGTGAAACCACAGCCTGGATCTCCTGGCTCAGCCTAGGGGCTGCTGCAGCACCCCTCCCCTGTCCTGGACATCTGCCCACAGCTCTTCACAATCTCTTCTCAGTTCCTGCCCTCAGCTGTGGTACCTGTATGGCCTCTTTGAGCTAGAAAAGAGTCAATTGTTGCAGAAAACTGAAAGAGAGTAGGTTTAAGTCAGACATTAGAAAGGAATTCTTCACTATGAGGGTGGTCAGACCCCAAACTGGCACAGATTGCCCCGAGAAGCTGTGGATCCCCCATCCCTGAAGTGTCCAAGGCCAGACTGGACAGGGCTTGGAGCAACTTGGTCTGGTGGATACTCTCCCTGCCCATGGCAGGTAGGTTGGAACTAGATGATCTCAAAGGTGCCTTCCAACCCAAACTGATACATGATTCCATGATAAGAGAAAGTGTGAACACGAGTTCCCAGCTGGGAAATGTACAAATACAGCCTACCACAGCTGTGCTGAATACCTTCCAGCCTTTCCCTCTAATCAAGTTTCAGATCTCTACCTAGGGATATGTAAATACTTCTGAATCTGACTTTAAGTGATGAAAGAACCTCAAACCTATCTATTTTCTCTGAAACAGGTCATATTCTTCCCAGCTCCCTCGTGCTGAGCTAACACAGCTGAGCATCCTGGTCCCATGCTGTCCCATACTGGCTCTCCCAGTATTTTATGAACACTCCCCAGCTGCTTTCCCTCCCTCTGCCCTCGTGTTGCTCTGTGCATCAACCCTGCAGTCAGGACAAGCAGCAGTGCAAGGGACTGTCCCTCCAGCCCCACACTTGGCATCTCTCCAGGTGGCCTCCAAAATCTCAAGCAAAGCAGGGCCATTCTGCCATGGGGGTCATCTCCTCTCCCCCTGCTTTGCTGTTTTCTCTTTGTCCTTGCCTGCCCTGGGGCTGGAACCTCCTCCCAGCCTCCTGAGCAGCCTTGCATTGGTGGGGCACATCTTATGTGCTTTTTGGTGGGAGACCATAACAGGCACTGTACAGCAGTGCACATTGTTCCTGGCAGTTTTATGCAGATGTGAGCTCTGCAAGATTAGAGGAGTGCCCAGAGCTCAAAAGCATCATTCAAGGTAACTGCAGGGCTGGGATGAGCCAAGGCCTCAGAGATTTCAGGGATTCACATTGATACCTTCTCCTGATGCACCCAGCAACTATGTCCTTTTCAGGTCCTGTCCTTCAAGAGACTTGTACTTCTTTATACCCTTCAAAAACTGGCCATATTATGCATTAAAATGGCAAAAACACTTACCTGGATCTCAGTTGCTAAATTGTCTTGGCTTGGTGTCTTACTCAGTTCCCATCTCAACCACCCTTGCATGACCTGGGCACTGTAAAACAATCCCCTTGGGAGTCTGTCTTCTTGCCAGGCACTTAAATACTTGTGAGGCTCTGGCCTTGTTGCACCTTGTTTCTCTGGTGCTTGTTGGCAGCTTAACAAGTCTGTGTTTCTTCATATCTCATCTTTTTCCAGGGGTGCCCAGAGTTTGGGAGTACTGAAGTTGGTGTCTCTGCACATTCTCTCACCAAACAAGCTGGTTACCAAACACACTAAGTAAGTATGAGAAAATTAGCAGCCTAATAGTGCAGCTCTTTTATGGCCTTTTAATGTGTCTTTCTGTTTCCATTCATTTGGAAAGAACCTGACTGAATGACAAAAATAAGCACCTGTGGAGAGTCATTGGGCCAAACGCATTCCTGGTGTAAGGCCAACGAAGATACACTTGGGACAAGTTCAGCTCAGTGGATTTAGGTATGCCTCTGTTCTCCTTGTCAAAGAGCTCTCAGCTGATGGAAAACACGTCTCTGTACATTCATGCCATCCCTGAAATGAACCCATGTTTCATGTTCTTTAAACCTGAAGATGTACTACATGTTTTGTATTTCTTGTCAAATAGCCCCCAGAATGCTGTATCAACCCTCATGGATAACCCACCCATGAAAATTGAGGTAGCTGGCCTTTCAGGATTTCTGCCTCTTCAGGCATGCCCCACTGAACAGAACAGAGCCAGGGCAGGGGGCACATGCACCTTTCTTCCCAGAGGGGTTTAGCACAGAGAGATGTGGAAAAGGATTCACAGCACCTGAGCCTCCCTGTGGAAGGGAGCACAGGGGCCACAGACAATGAGGAATGCACTGGAGGAGGGCTGATGTCGTTTGCCTGCAGGCCAAGCACATGGCACAAAAGCAGATTGCAGTTACATCCCCTCCTTATCATACTGCCCCTCTGTTGTGAGCCCAGCGTGTTTAATCCCAAGGATCTATCCCAAAATATTTAGCTCATTTTGTACATATTACCTTCAAGTAATCATACACCACTGAGTCATACATCATGGGATTAACAATCCTACACATGGTATAAACAGAACCTAAATAAAATCCCAGAAAAAGGATATTGCCTTTTAAATAAGTCCTGACAGCTGTAGAAAATATTATGCCCCGATACAACCCAGCCATATGACATACATTAATATGAAGAGAACCCCAAACTGTTCCTCTGGATATTTTGTAAGGTTTTATTTTATTGTGGATTGGACATATTGAAGTAAGACTATAATCTTATTGTGCTCTGACCTGTGC
Source organism: Prinia subflava (assembly GCF_021018805.1). Classification (NCBI taxonomy): domain Eukaryota; kingdom Metazoa; phylum Chordata; class Aves; order Passeriformes; family Cisticolidae; genus Prinia; species Prinia subflava. The sequence goes on along the minus strand of NC_086251.1, from coordinate 48,906,703 downwards.
TTTTACTGCACTGTATAAACAGCAGTTACTATGTTAGAAGGAGAAATGTTTACAGAAAGAAGAAATAAAAACAAACGGATTTATTGTGTTGCAGAAATTTGAAACAGGGCTGAAAGGCTGCCCATGTGTTTTGTGCTTGTAAGGCCTTTCCCTGATGGGAACAGACAGCTTAAACAGGACAGAAGCACGGCGAGGTCCTGTGCTATCAAGGATAAAATGCAATATCCGCACGGCACCGGCTCCTTCCAGCCAGCCTCGCCTGCAATCAAAGCCCCTGATATGGCTCTTGCTGTTGTCTGTTCACAGGCAGCAGGTTTGGAATCTCATTTTTAATAGATTTTGAGATTGTTTTTAAGTGCTGGTGAAAAGTGCCAGATTGACAGCTCTGGAGTCTGGAGCCTCTTTTTAACCACAGGGTGAGTACAGCATGGGAATGGCAGAACAAACTTCCTTCCCCAGCCCGACCCACAACCCCACCAGTGCCAGAGGAGGGAAGCACAGTGGGCTATCCCTCTCCACAGGCTTCCACAACGTCTTAGAGCACTCAGGGCAAGCAACCACCAGCCTTGATGGGCTGCAGGTTGAGAAATCACCCGAGGCACCCATAAAACCAGCCCACATCCACAAACCACTGGGGAATGCAAGTCTGCCTTTTGGGAAAGACATTCTCTCCTCCTCTCTTTCAAAAGCTGACTTTTTCTCAAGGCAAAGATCATTAGAGAAAAGTAGACTTTTTCACATCATGATTTGGCTTCTTTTTTTTTTGTTGACATGTTTACTGACAAGTGTATCAAGATCAATGCCTGAATGACCATTTGGATTTTTCATTTTTCCAAATTCTGTGTTTCTGGCAGAAAATAATGCTAATAAACATACCAGTGATATCCTTGATAAGAATATTGATTAAAAGCACCATATGCAAAATCTTCAGCTATAAAACACAGAAGTATTTGATAAACACTGGCCTGTTTTCAGCCCAACAAAATGGAAACAATTTTGAAATTTTTTAGGATTTTCTGTTTCAAGTTTCAACCAGTCTTGTGATCTTCCCAGTCAAGTCTCCACAGACTGTTCAAAAAGGAAAAAAAAAGTTTCCTAAAATGAGATCCTGGCCCCATTGAAGTAATCTGCAAAGCCGTAGTTGAGTTCAACCCAGCTAGAATTTCACCCCTTATTTGTACACTGAGCAAATCTGATCTGGACTTGATAACACATAATAAACATGGGACCCTAGGATGCCATTTTTAGTCACTTTTCAGGGGAGAGCTGTGCTTTAATTTATTTTGTCAAGTGTTTCCACTTAGGTTTTTCCTATTAATGCTTCTGTTACCCGCTGCACAGTAAGGTTATACCTCATATAAGTTCTTCTCCCTTAATAGTTGTGGTACTTTTGCAAATGTTGCTCTCTTTAATATGTGATTTCAGAATAACCAATGCTTGTCAAACTGACTTCTTGCTGTCTTAAGAGAGTTGAGTGTGTTAAGCAATTTGCACTAGCAAACAGGCATGATATGATTTAAAATGGCAGTCACCCCACAGGACAGGCTGACCTACCCAGGGCTCCTTCCCAATAATCAGATGGCAGCAATTTGGCCATTAAAAGGATGCTTCAGAATTTGTGATACTCTAGTTGAATTTTATCTCTTTCAGACCCCCATTGCAAAACGTCTTTGTATACATGAAAAAATGAATTTCTGAAAATAACTGTACATCAGATAAAACCCTGAAAAATTCCATGAGCCACCAAGTATGACAAGAAAGGTGAAACACATCTTTTCACTTCCACAGAAGAGGAACTCAGTCCAGATGCTCTTCTTGGTAACTTCAAGAATATTTCATAAGATTAAATAAACCAGTAATGTAGAGGCATTACAAAGAAAAAGAAATGATAAAGTTTCCTGATTTTTTTTTTTTTTTGCTTTCCTCAGTGAACAGCACAAATCTTCCCCTTACAAAGACCTTCTTGAGAAGCTAGACTAGATGTTCTGTAAAAAGCTCACTGACAAATACCACTTTCTGGTGGAAAATTTTACCAAGTAATAAATAAACAGTTGTATCAAAAACAGTTTTTCTAAAGCAAAAACCATTCAGGTTTTTATGTCTAATCCCTTGTTTGGTCCAGGACTGGGGCAAGTACTGGCTGACCCTGCTATGGCACAGCTCCATTCACCTTCTCAGCAGTGCAAGGCTCCAATCTCTCACTTTTCAGGCTGTGAGTTGTGAGCCCCTCAGTTTATGATAGTTTTACTTATGGAAATGGTGTCACTTTATCACATTAAATGTTGAAAGGAGAAGATGTCAAGAAATTATCATATTGGTATAGAATCCCAGGTTTTGGAGGAAATGAAAGATTTTTCTATTATATCTATGTATATATTTAAAATGGCTGTTTGAAATTGCCTGCCTTTTGGAGATGTTTAACTCACTGAATGCAGGTGATGGTAGGAAAATAAAAATTAATTACACAGCCTTGTGAATTAAATGTATTTTAGACTCATGGGAAGCAGGGCTGGGAAAAAATTCAATAAGTTAGTCCTTCCAACTTTCTCTGCTGAGGTGGGATCAACTTCATGTGTTGTGTGGAGTCTAATCTGCATCTTCCTATGTAGGTGAAGGGTTTGAAGTGATCAGAAGTGTGTGACCTGTGCACATGCTCATCTGTCCTTGCCTTCAGACAGCAGAGCTCACACCTTGCTGTGATACAGGCAGGAGTCAGGTAATTGCTGTGATACAGGCAGGAATTCCCCTTGATGCTGGAAAAGCTTCCTCAGCCCAGCACTGAGAGTATTTTGCAACACCATTTCTTGCAGGTCTGTTGCGGGACTATGACTGAGAAATGTTCAAAAATGTATGAGCTGATAAGGTCTTCAAAACCTGCTTTATAGCAAAAATTGAAAGCAATGCGGCCAATTTATTTTGTCAGACAGAAACTGGGCATGGTTACAGATGAAAGAGGAACAATTCCAAGAGCTCACTGCTGTTTAGAAGGATAGCCTGGGTGCCTACTCTCTCCTCTGGCGTCCACCCGCACACCCAGAATCCATTATGGGGAGAAAATGTTGGATATCAGATAGGTCTTGATTTTATCAGTACAAAGAGAATTCAAATCAGTGTCTGCAAAGGAATACTTTAGAAGGCAGTGAGGTTTTCTTCACAAAAAGAGGCCAGCTACCTTTGCCTGCTGGAACAACTTCTCCAAAGCTGTAGCGGATTACCCAAACTGGAGATCTCTGTTAACATTTTCCAGCTCAGCCAAAGGGTTTTTGTTTGATTCAGGAATTGCTTCTTGGTCTTTGTTGTTTTATGGCCTTTGTTATATCAAAAGTCAGACTAGATAATCATAACAGCCCCTTTCAGCCACCAGAGCTTTGGATCCATTATACAGTTTTAGGAAACCCCAGCCCTGGCTGCCACGAGTTACTTGGTGGAGAATATTGCTTGTTGAGGTATGTGCCCTCCCTGCACAAAGAGGTGCTGGGCACAAACAGGAAGATAAGTGAGCAGTTGTGTGAGTATGTGAATGAAACAAGATCAAGATGATGCACTACAGAGAGAGCGATAAAATGAATCTCTGTGTAAAACCAGCCATCTAATGGAAAAAGCAAGAACAGATGGTGAAGTAACTCCTAAACAAGCTGTTGCTTTAGACTCTGGCCATCCACAAACAAGTTGTGAGAATTTCTGATCCATGGTCCAGTGATTAAAGAGACGAAATTCAAAGGAAAAAGTGGGGGAACAAAAGAGGGGGGAAAAGAATGCATAAAACCCCAGCTCAGTTTAGGTTTCATAGTGAAATATCAAAGCAGTATTGAAACATAGGAATACCGAATGCCAATACTTTATTTTTATGTTTTGCATTTACTGAATCAGTTTCAATTGTATGAAGCTCTCTGCCCTTAAGCCCTATGATATAAATTTTATTGGATTTAAAGGAAACAGATTGGGAATCTGGGACAGAAATAAATATATATTTTACCAGTGCAGATTTTATGGTTTTGCCAGAGGAAGTTTCAAAACCATTTGATGTGCTGCTTATTTAGTACTACCAACATATTCAGGAATTGGGGATGGGAAGAAAAAGAGAGGTAGGGGAAGGAAGAGAGATCTGTGCAGAGAACAAGTAATGTTCTTCCCCTGGAACCAATAAAGTGATCAGAGGCTGCAAGTGTGCCTGGAGACATGTGAGTGAGAGGCTGAGGGAGGTGGAGGTGGTGGAGAGAGGGAGTTCTAGCTGCCTGCATGTCCAAGTAATGTTTCCATCTGATTTTTTCTGTGTCAGTCTGAGTGTTAATGCTCTAACCTCATCACTGGACAGTCAGCTGAGGTGAAGATGGCCATTAACACCCAGCTGCCAAAAGCCTGCTGCTGGAAGAGCAGCCAGATGCTCCTCTGTGGGTGCTGCCCTGGAGGTTTTATCCTCCATGCTCAGGTGTTACTGTCTAGCACCTTCCCTGAGACCAGCCCCTTCCAGACCCCTGGGGACACAGTGGCAGGGAAGGGTGTGTTTGCCTAGGTTTGAGTTGTTTATTCCTGCCTCACAGATGATTATCAAGAGGGAGGAGAAGCAGGACAACACTGCATCTCTGGCTTGAGCTTTGCTCTCCACTGGCTGTTGCAGGAGACCCTTGCACTTTGCTCAGGCAGAGGTTTTGTATGGAAATTTGCCTTCAAGCCTGGAACAAGTCCAGGAGAAGTCCTGGGCACTAAAAGGGAGCTGGTCCCTCTCTTTGTCTCCTAAATATTTCCTGGGTCTCTGAAGTAGAGGAGCCTGAGGCAGCTCTCCAGTTTTCAGGAAAAATGTGAGCATTAAATTGAAGTCTGCTACCATTGGTATCACTGAGAGTAATCTGGTCCTCTGCTAACATCTTTGCCACTGTGGTGTGGAGTGTGTGCGTGTGATACGTTTTACCTTTTCCAAAGACTGTCTGTCTGTCACCTCCACTTCTACCTCCCACCCAGGCCTTCCAGCTGGGATCATGGCTGTACCACTGGAGGACTTAGGCTGCAGCTTCTTCAACTTTAAAAGAAAGTAAAATCCCATTCCCTACAGAAATCTGCGTTACTCAGAGGATGAGCAGGTCATTGCTCATAATTCCTCATTCTGCCTGCTTCAGCTGTGTGTTCCTTGAGCTGGCTGCCAGCAGAGCCAGCTGATGGTGCTGACCCAGATGCCTGAGTCACCCCATAGCAGCAGGCATCATTTGGGGCGTTAAGAAGGACAGGGATCTGGTCCTCTTTCAACTCTTGCATGTGAGAAGGTAGGGGAGAATAAACTTCTTCCAGGAGAATGTAAGAGAATATGGAAGCACGTGTAGAAGGTAAGGGTTAATATTTCCCAATGGTTTGGACTCCATTGGTGTTTCCTGGCCGTGGGAAAGCTGAGGAAGTCACAAGCTCCTGGATTTCCACAGGTGGCACAGGTATGGGCAAGAAGATGAAATCTGTGGTCATGGTTGTGACAGCTGTTGATCTTGGACACAGAGGAATTCAGATGTCTCCATCATCAGCTAAAGTCAGGGGCCACAAAGGGACCATCCCACCATAGGGCAGGAGAAATGGAGTTGTTCCTGTGGGAGAAGAAGCTACAAGAGGCAGATGAAACTGCATGCAAAATGGGGGGCAAAGTGCCTTTCTTGAAACATGTAGGGCTGGATATTTTGTTCTCATTGTCAGTGACAGGTCTTCTTCAACCAGAAGTAGCTCTGTGTTTCCTGAGTATCCCTAGAGCTGCTCTAGCAACAGGAGGGAAATGGGAAGGTAGAATAGCCACTGGAAAATGAAGATTATGGAGTTGTGTTTGTGCAGTTACTCAAAAAATATTCTGAAAGCTTGCCCGAAGAGGTAGGACCAGGCAGTTAAATCCCCTGACATCAGTGGGAAGTCACACAGCTCTGAAATGTAAGGTTAATATCTGAAGTGCCTTAAATTCACCAAAATGACTATTTCTATAAACATATATATTGCAGAGTAATCTGATTTATTTGGGCATTGGTCATGGCAAGTGTTTACTAATGTCTGTTTATGCTGCCATCACTGGGTACTGTTTTAAGTCACTCTGCCCTCAGAGTTTACACTGACTCTTACACCAATGTGGCATCATTTACTTCTCACTACATTTTATGTATGTAATGTCTTTAATAAGAGATAGTCCCAGCAAAGAATTTCTAGAAAATATTTTTCTTAAAACAAGTCCTGAGTTCAGCTGTGTTTGTTTTCTGGGACTACTGAAGAGAGGAACTTTGCTAGCAGTGATGTTTTTAGGGAAGAAAGAATGGTGAACAGCCACTAGAAAACATCAACAGAAAGCAAACTACAACTATGTAGAAGGGTTCATTAACCCCTATCCTGTGGTAATCCAGATGCAGTAAAAATAATGTGTTTGAGAAATTTAATGTTGGATATTTTTAATAACTTACTAGAAATATTTTTTGACCCGTTCTTCTTTTTTTGAGAAAAAAAAATTAAAAATTCTTTGTCCCTCCTCTGAAGAAGCCTGTATTAGCCAGGAAATGGTTCTCTGGGCTTCTTTCTGGGCTTTCTTTCCTTGTTCAACAACAAAACTGCATGAAGTGTTTAAAAATCCAAAGGAATCATCATGAGATTCTGTTTAGAACCTGAAAATCCAGTGACCACAAGTCTCAACAATTCATTTGAATAAAAGTATTAAATAAAAATTTAAATTTGTTAGTAGTTATCTAATTTGAAAACTAAATGTATTTTGTGGAATGATCTGGAGCAAAAATAAAAGGATAACTTCTGCTGTTATTAGTGGAATTTCTCAAAATCATACTGAACATACCCCAGAGGTGCCACGATAAAGTGAAGCCAGAATAATATATTAATGTTTTCCAGTGGTAAAATGTTTTACTTCTTTAATTTAATTCACTGGCTATAATATCTAGGCTCTGAAAAGAAGGTTATTCCTATCCAGGGTGGAAAATGTCATCCTGTGGTAGGAGAGGGCTAACCATAATGCTAGTAATACTGGACAGAAAAAACAATCATCCACGCGGCAGCTGAAAGAAAACAACTGTAGCATTAAGAAAAAACTTTACTATTGAATTACAGTGTGTACTAAAACTTACACTCTGCAACAGACTTTCTTGTGCATAATCCCGATTAATAAAAAGGTTGGAGGGTTTGAATATTTTCTAACTGATGGCTCTGACAAGTTAAGGCTAAATATACATTGCAGCAACCACTGTTGCATATACGTTTCATGCCCAAATGGAGAAAATAACATGTTGACTGTAATTTTGTAAGACCAGAGGGATCAGACTCAGATTCATATCTTAAGATAAAACGGTGCAATTACCATTGCAGTCCATCTTTCTGGAATATCTTCAATCAAAGAAAAGTCAACCATAATTGTGGATTTCAGTGGAATATAGATGTAGCAAAGATGTTTCAGACCGCTGTGATTACATCATCTGCATCTTGAAGATCCTGTGCTGCTCACTCCCAAGCCCAGCACAGCCTCAGCTTGCTCGGTGCACTGTAAAGACCAGTGATACTGTACAGATGAAGAGAAAACAAACAAAACCCAGTCAGGGCTTATAGGGATTAGAGTGCCAACAAACACAGATTTTCCAGCACTCTCAGGGAATACCTGTGAGGCTCAGGGGTCCTCACCATGGTCCCACCCAGGAAGCTTTGCCCATGGTGGGTGGTGGAGGAACCTGGACTGATTGTCCATCAAAGGGTCCCTCTAATGAGACCATCAGACCATCTCTTCCCATTTCTTCTCTTTTTGTGACTTCCTGTCCTTGGGGAGAAAAGCAAATGAAATCAGACCTAACAAGTGAATCCCCGTGTTAGCAGGGCAGGGCTAAGGGACTCTTTCTTTCCCTTGTCCCCACTCCTGCAGTGTGGATGAACCTCTCTGGGATGCTCTTGTCCTGGCACCTCCTGCCAGAAACTTCTTCCTGCTTCAAGGCACAGACAGTTGGACCTGTTGTCTTCAGCACTGTCAGGTTCATGATGGACGAGAGGAAATGAAAGGCAAGGAGATGGTGGGAAGCAGAGGAGAGGACAAGAAGGATCCCCTAACACATTACCATCCCAAGTTTTTGGTTTCTTTTCCATCCTCGAGGTGCTGTGTATACATTATGTATCCTGCTTCTCAGCCATAACAGACAAATGTGACATGCCACATATGGTGCCAGGCCACATATGGTGCCACGGACACCTTTTATTTAATCCACCTTGGAAAAAAATGCACTGCCACAGCCACCTCACAGACTTATGCAAGTTGTAATAATCACAATTTTAATTTTTCCCACAACTTTGAGGCTTAATAGCTTTAAAATCTTACAAGTTGTAAAAACAATTAAAGCAATAATTTTAAAAATAAGCAGAATGAGACCTTCAAAAGAATGTGAACCTTTAACACTTCACGGTTAAATAAGGGCCTTGTAACGCAGTCACTTGAAGGCCAGCCCTGAGAAAACGCAGAAGCATCCTGTGAATTTGTTGATGCTAGTTCAGACAGACTGTTTATTTTCATGATTTCATGAAGGAATTTTAATTTAATGAGTGTTTTATACACTAATGTAAAGCATAGTTTCAACCCTATAATTATAGTGTCAAAATATTTCTGCTTAAACAGCAGCAGCTGACTACAGAAATGTGATTTACATCTGAATTGTATCAGGGGGACGCTGCTAAAAATAATCAGCATGTGCCTTTTAATTGAATAAAAAAATTAACAAAGAATATCAATGTATTTCTCAGCCTAAATCTTTCTGCCTTTCATATAATTGCTTTTCTTATTTGTTTATTGCCTTTTCAGGGCTAGGATTTCCAGAAAAAGTGTAGGCACAGAATGGCCGTGTGTCATTTTGCCCACCCCTTCCTCCCTACTGCACACACAGCGATGGGAAATTGCATGAGCAAATTGTCAGTTCCTGTCATTGAGAGCCTACATTTTTTGAAAATCTCACCATTAATCTTTCAGCTCAGTTTTAAAATAACCAACTGCCATCATGAAACAGGTTTCTCATGCTGCTTAAGGCTGTCAGCAGGTTTTGACCAGTTCAAGCCACATTTTGCTGTTGGAATGGGGTTAGAAACCTTTTTGCTGCTGCTGCTGGAGAATTCATCTTTTGAGGTAATGCTTAGGGCAGCTTCAGATGGGAGAAACCTTGGTGGTGTGTTCCCAATCTGTTTGCACCCCTGCTCCACCAGAGACGGGAGCACAGCCCTGAGCAGGGCCCTGGCCTTTGTCTAGCCCTTACCCGTGGTAAAACAGGATTATTCTCTGTTTGTCTTACAGTACCTTCTAGAGGCCTCAGGTGAAATGGCACACAATTGTGCTGGGGGTTTCCTTCCCTTCCCAGGGATGGATAGTCTCTTCCCCAAAGAAGCTACAACCTTCAGGCCAAGGCACACAGAGGAAGGACTTTTATCCTTATTTTGGAACAAAGGGCTGATGTTGAGTCTACATCTACTGTGGGTGGAAGGGCATGGGATCCTGCAGAACACATGCCTCTGCTGTGTGCTGGCTCCCTGCTGGGGAATGCCCACAAAGCCCTTCTGAAATGTTCTGTGCTCACAGAGCCCACTGTAAGAAAGAGAGAAGCAGCAAGGGAGGGCACCACGGGCTGTGTCTGCAGTCAGGTCAGCAAATGCAAACCTGGGAGCACATCGTAGCAGACCTGCCCTCCAGCCTAGAAAACTTCCAGAAATATGTGGCTTTCTAATTCAACCAGGAAATCTGTGATGAAGCAACAGATATTTTCTCAAGATGTTTTGTTTCATTCATGGAGGAGGATTTGGAAGAGAAACTTATGATGTTATCTCACATATACATGCAGGCCTGTTGTTGTCTTGTCTTCAACTGTTGCAATAGCCTGTTCCTGCTCTTCTGTGTTGCCTGAGCCTTTGTGGGTTTAGGTTAAGCAAATCTGTCTCGCTTCTTGTGCTCAAAAAGGGTTTGAGACAGTCAGGCTGCAGGAAGTCCTCACTCTTTCCTCTCAGCCTTCAGCTTTAGGCCACTCCTTTGCCCATTGCAGTGCTCACAACCAGTGCTCTTTTCCCAGCCAGGTCAGCCCCAGCAGAGCACTCCAGCAATGACACAGCCCGTGTTAGCAGCCCAGGGTTTAACAGCAGCAGCACAAGGCAGCCCTGTGAGCTACTGACATCTCCATGGCACCAGCTGAGTTTCAAACACTGTCAAAATCAGCTTTGTGCTCTTGGGTTGCTATTTTCTAGCCTGAGAAGGTATGATTATGGGCTTGTACAACCACTATGTGATCACAAATACATCTGCAAGTTAGAAGGAAGTTTCTATTATGTTTCTATTAAATTGTATAAACATTGCATATGTGCATTGCATACTGCATATGGACATTGAGGTATATGCTTCCACACATATGTCTATATGTATAAATATTGTGCTTCCCTTATTTGATGAAGCATGAATTTGGAGTCCTCCAGAACTCAAGGCTTGATCCTGATTCTCATCAATGTGCTAGCTTTAGCTCCTTTTCTTCCTGAAGCACCAGATGCTCTCCAATGCCAGCAACGTGATGTGGAATGTTTTTCACAGGGTAAGATCCTAATGTTCTGCTATGGCCCTTCCTGACACCAGGATCAATGTATGGATGAATCTGCTGTTTGTATAAATTTCAATGTCTCTGCGGAACTGCATGTACTCTTTTTATTTTATACTAAGATTCCACTAAATTGTCCTTTGGATTTATTTCAAAGAAGGAAAAGGGGGAAAGAGGCAGTAAAGATTGCTCTTCTTATGCTTTAGTTGTTTTTTTAACTCAATTATATTTTGACAATTCTGTATGAAACTTTGGAGTATGTCTTTGTTTAAGCAGTATATCTTCCATAGGAATAGTCAGTTAAATGTATATGGCTACTTTCAGGCATAACAAGCTTTGACAAGGGCATTTAGCGGTTGTAATTCAAATCTAATTCAGAACATCTTAGCGCTGGACCTGTCAAGCACTTGAAGTGCACTGGAGCTGCAAAACCAAAGGATATGGTCCCAGTCGTGCTCTGTGTGGCATCAAGCTGATGTGTCAACAAGAGCAGTTACAATTACAGGTTCTTTCAAGCATACTAAACTAATTTACAGTACTCTGAAAATGTGGGAAAAGGCCTTGCTAGCACAAAGGTGTATGGGGCTTTTAGACTGCAAAGGCAAGGCAAGTGGCATGGCCATTTCATTCAGGAGTTTAAATATTATGTAGTTTCGGTACCACCTTTGGGGGATTACATTTGTAACTAGATATTCTGTAGATAATAATAGATTTGCCTTGCAGCCATCAAATACCCTTGTCAAATCCCATTAGAATCACACTGCACATTTATTTGAAACCCCAGTCTAAAATTCATGCATCTGCTAAGTGAGGATGGGGCCCTATTTGCACTGGCACTGATTTGTCCTTTCTGTTTGTCTTCCTTGTTTACCTGATAAACACCATTTCCATTGCCTGCAAAACGCTTAGGCTTCTGCTTACAGGGATTAGAAAACTTAGTGCAGAGGGAGAGGTTTTCCCAGAAGCAGACCTGATCCAAGGATGTCCCACAAAAAACAAGACAGAATTACAGTAACCAACATGTAATTTTAACATCACGATATAAAAAGACTTGATTTTAAAGTGCACCAGTGATTTAAAGCAGCTGCACACATTTAGAGGGCATTGCTTTAATGTGCACACAAAGGCTAATGGAAGCTTTTACAAATGAAAAAAAATCAGGTTTTATGATTTATCTACTTTTTATGCACAACATTATAGGCCTTCCCCCCAGGGACTCATAAATGTGATTTTTACTTCCCAAATTACAAAGCTAGTCAATTATTTGGGAATGAGTCATTCATTCAAAAGTGTCTGTAACGGGATGTGTTAACCATCAGGAAATTTTACACCAATTGGAATTATAAACACCAGGGTAAAAAAATCTCTTGGCCAACCAGCTATGTCTATTTGTGAAACCTTGAGCAAGGAGCTCAGTGTAACTTATGCTGGAGAAGTTCTGAGAAGCTGACTTGGAGGGAAGAAAGGGGTGGTGAATTTTTTTTCCCCCTTTTCCTTTTGATTGTATAAAATGTGTTTATTTTATTTTGAAATAATGTAGTTAGCAAGTCTGCAGCAACTTGCAGTCAAGGCTCCTAAAGCACCTTATAAAGCTCAGTTGATTAAGCCTCACAGCCATGTACAGGGTAAGGAACTATTAGCTGCATTTTATGGAATGAGAAGCTGAGGGCCAGAGGTGCTGCTGGTGGGAGACACGCAGGAATTTCCTCTGGTGACCAAAACCACTCCTTCCCCACCACAACTGCATCAAGGCCAACAGGAACCAAAGGAGCTGGTTTTAATTTGCATCTGCTTCCCCCTGTATCTGGCTCTTTGCCCCCAAAAACTTGCACTGGCCCATCCAGAAGTCATCCCTGGGGTTAACAGCAGCCCCAGGCATGGGCTGATGACTCCTTCCTAAACTGACTACCACAGAATCACAGAATATGCTGAGCTGGAGAGGACCCATCAGGATCATCAAGTCCAACTCCTGGCCCCGCACAGGACACCCCAAGAATCACACCATGTGCCTGAGAGCATTGCTCAAATGCTTCTTGAACTCAGTGTTGCCAAAGGCTGTATTGTTAAAACATCAAATTCTTCTTTTGGCCACTGTAAAATCCTGCTGTATCCTAGGCCAAAATTAGAAAACCGTTGGGGATCTTCATTAGTCACTAGTTCTCCAAAAAGAGCAGCAGTCAGGGAGGAAAGAGGAGAAGCAGCTATGAATAGATAGGTATGTCTCTGCTGATATTTCCTCTGCTCCTGCTGGATGCAGAGGAAATCTATTAATTCCCTCCTCGCCATTGCTACATGTCTTTTTGGGGAAGACATTCAATCTTTGTTCTTGAAAAATGAAATTCATACCTGTACTTGCAAGTAGGTGAATTAAAAGTGAAGAGTGGAAAATTAAGGATAGTGTATTTATAGTGCTACTATTTTAAAGTATTATTAGAATCGAAATCATTATTTCTCTTTTTTTTCCTAAAGGAATTTGAATGTTGTTAATACTTTAGTGATGGAAGCCTTCGCCCTGGTTCAGCACAGCTGCCCTGCTTTTGTGGCATCCTGGATTTTTCAAAATAACTTCCAAAAACACATTTTAGTACAAAGCAGATTCGTAATTCTTACATGTAGTCAGATGATACAACATCTGTAATTTAAATCTCAGCTCTTCAAACACACTTAAACCCAGCGGGGCCTGTGTTTCTACATGCAGAATATCCAAATGCTAATGTAAGGACAGAAGTAGGGTCATGGAAATCTCAGTAAGGAGTCATCACACAGCAACATCCTGATGAAGTCATACTACTTTGGGCATAGGCCATAAAAAGGGTAATTCAGAGTTGAAGAAATGCCCCCCAGGGCCTTGGTTAAATAGTGTCAAGGATGGGGAGAGCTTAATGTACAGGAGCCACTGAGACAGATCTCATGTGCAGGCAGATGCAGAACAGCAAGGCTTGACCTAGGACCTGGTGCAGAAAGGTGTGCACCAAGGTTGAGCTGCCTGCCACCTTATAAGCTAGGGAGAAGATAAATCTCAACTCTTCCTCCCACTCCCACCACCTTCATAAGGTTCATTTTCTGAGGCTTTGCACAATGCTTTGTTTCCTTTCTTTGTACTTTAGTCAAGGCCATGGGAAAGCAGAACCAAGTCCTTTGCATGAGGTATTTCCTCACAGCATCATTTCTGCTGGCTGGTTTGCAACACTGTGAGCACATGGCTGGCACAGTGAGCTCTGTTTTCTCTGAAAATGTAAGAAAAACAAAACATCACTTCATGAAATCCTCAAAAACTGAGTGTTCAGAGTCTGTGTCCAGATTGGAACTACATGATGTAAGTCCACCAAAATGACAGAGGAATGTATGCTATTCTAAGATAGCAATAAAGCCAGAGTGTGCTTCTAAACAATCAAGTTCCTTCCATACCCCATTTACAAGTGATGCCATTATTCAGGCAAAGCCTGGACCCTACAAAGACTTAAGAATGGTGTTGCCGTTAAGGAGTGAGCAGTAGCCTTCAGAAAAGCTATACACAACATAAAATTAGATATAAATTTAGGTCTTCACCGCACTAATTTATAATAAAGCCAGTTATGGGTTGCTGAATCAGGCCCTGAATGGCTTGGCAGTGCACGATGAAAGCTCCTCATCTGTAAATTACTTTCTGTGGAGCACTTTATATGGAATTCCAGACAAGTCAGAAGATTGAAAAAGAAGGTGGAAAATTTTGGAGAAAAAAAGATTTCCCTAGGTCTTAGTTAATACTTCAAGAACTTATCTGCTACATAGAGCTAATAGGGCATTTGCTGAATTTTTAAGTATTTTCCTGAGATGTATTTTTCCAGAGAAATCTAAAAAATGTTAAGTAGCTTGGGTTCAGGTATTATTTACAGTGCAAATCAAGAGTTCTTTTTTTTGCACCAAACTCATATGCCAGGAATCTGACACAGGATTTGAACCACAACGATTGAAAATTAAGAAAAGTAAAAGCTATTCTCTTTGTCATCACACTTCCACTTATAGTGATATGCTCTTTTGTTATTAAGCAGGCCCAATCAAAACAAAAGGGATACTGTTTCTTTTATGAGTAATGCACTAACCCACCAGCAGAAAAAAGTTCACATAAAATGTATGGGTTCGGACAGCATAAGATTTATTACGATGGCTACAAAAATTATTCCTTCTTAACAGCACTTAAATTGTCTAATTATTCACAGCTGTTTTCAATTTCTTTCAGGTTCTTAATTAGAGGGTAGGGTCCTCTGCCCAACGCCTGAACCAGCACTGTCAGAAAAGGCTAAGAGTGGTTTCATGCTAAACCAGCCCAGTCCTGAGGCTGATTAGTGGAAACCACTGCAAGGTAATTTGTTATTCATACTTATCCATCTGCCTCCTGCTGGGTTGAGATAAAGAGATACACGATTTCCTTCTTGTTTGTGTCGTTATTTTAGTCCCTCACTATAATCAAGGCAAGTCTGGATGGAAAGAAAAAAAAAATAGTAGTTTGGTGTTCTTTTAGAGGAGCATTCCCGGGCAAACAGGTATGATTGGGAAGCAGAACCTGATAATCTTAATTGACCTCTGGATTTGAGGCTGGGAGACCTTTGTTTGAATTTAGCATAACAGCAGGAGGCTGAGGGGTCCTCGGGGAGCAAGCAGATGTGCAACCTGCAGATAGGAGTCACTCCTGGGGGTTTACACTTCCATCAAAGACAACTTTCATGGAGGATGTTACAGCTGGGTACAGCTGGACCCGGACGACTGTGGGTAGGGAGCTACAGTTCATTACTGAGGAGAACATGCCAGTTCTATTCATATGTGCTGGACTGAAAGTGTCCAACAGCTGAAGATGATTACAACATGCTTAGAAAGATTGGAAAAAAAATCCTTGTTGGGTTGCCTTGGGTCTGTCCTAGACATTTTCTTTCATTTGAATGCTTCAACCATGACAGTTTTGAGAAGTCAAAAGCCTGTGAGAGTCCGTGTTCTCCCTCAACCTGTGAGGCTGTGTGTTTTGCATCAGCAGCAAATGTGTAGGTGCAAGTTCCTGCCTTTGCATGCAGGAGTCTGTGCTTGGACTGGATGGATGGCTGGGCACATACAGTAAAGGGAGCTCGAGCCACTTCCAAAGGAAGTCTTACTGGTTTAAATGGGAGTAATAAATCTTTCAGGTCACCAGCTGCACTTAGCTGGCCTCATTAAAATTCAGATCCTTAGTATCTGTGGGCAAGTGTATGAAAAGGGGTTATGGAGTGAATTGGTCAACAGATTTTAGGTTTGTTTGTGCTCCCTGTGGACTCCCCTACTGAAAAAGTCCTGAAGAGTTTAATAGGAAAAAAAGAACCAATGTTATTTTTTAAAGTATCCTATAGGATTTAATAGGGAATTATATCCTGGCTATGGACATTTTTTTATGGTTCAGATAACTGTAGGAAAGACTGATTTGTGCATTAATGCATTCTTCTAGTGTGTCTCAATTATAGAAACATCTGCACTAAGTGAACTTGAAACCTCTTTGATTCCCTGTGCAAATTCTCACTACTCAAAAGTCCTCGTGTTTTCCTATTTCTTGCCTTTAGCTTAATAGTTTCAGAGTGAGTTGCAATAGTATGTAACTGTGTAGCTTACAAAGGAAAGTGGAATTTTTAAGATGTAATTGCTTAAAACTTTCAAATCCTGCATTCAAAAAAACATACCTAGCTCAGCACAGATTGATCTCCTGGATGTTGTCAGCAGCATTTTGTTATCTCTACTAGAGACACACACTTTCAGCCTGAAGAGCAGTACTAGCTCCATGCAGCCCTTCATTGGGCTGGGGAGGTTGTGTGAATCCATTCTGACAGTCATGGCTGTTTAATGGAAGGATGGAGTTTTGTCTGATTTAAGCCTGGTACAGACAGAATGATTTTTTTTTATTGCTCTCTGCTATTATTTACACCAGTACAAAATTAGCATGAGCTTTTAAGGTAGGCTGTTTCACAAGGTGTGGGACAGCAGAGGATTTTTTTTCAGCCAATTGGAAAATGAAATACTACTATCTTAAAACACATTGTTAAGTTTGTTAAGTCCTTTTCCAGGTTCATATAACAACTTTATAGCAAGCTGTTCTTGTTCTGGGTGTGTTGGGCAGCACAAGAAAACCTCTGCGGGTCCCTGCTGTGGTGAGTGGTTTCCATTCAGCGTTCACTGCTTGGTACCCCCAAAGCACAGCTGATACCAGCCCCAGGCTACCAGCAGCGTGCTCACTTGGTGTGAGCACATGAGGCCTGTTCTGACTGTCTGTGAATGGAACTCTGGGGCACTGTCTGCTTTCCAGGCACCTTTCCACACCCAAAAGGCTTTCACTGGCATTTTCTTTGAGGAATTGTGGCTCCCCTTCCTTCCCCTTCAGCTGAAGTGAGCTACATGCAAGGGTCTTGGCTGTCGTCTCACTTGGTAAAAAAGCAGCCCACTTCCTGGAAAGTTTAATGTCCAAACAGGAAAACAAAAATGCTGAAAAGCTGTCACAGAAACAAAGACACTGAAATCAGTTACTGTTATTACAGCAGTAATCCAGAAAGTCACAGTGAGAAAAGACTGGATCCTATGGCTCTTCTCTTAGGAAAACGTGAGGAAGACTTCAATTCTGATGGAGAATCCAGAGACAGACTCAGCAGGTTGCCAGAATCGTCAAGGAGAGTGTGGTATTCAGAACTGAATTTCATATCTCATGTAAAACTTTTCTGTATTTCTTCAACTCTCTGAAATAGCTCTGCTCAAGCCTTTCCACCACCTACATTATACATGTTGGCACAACTTTCTTACAAAGGCACTCACATCTGCTGAGTCAATGCATGTTAGCCATCACAGTTTAGAGGATATCTGCTGATACAAACACTACTTGTCTGCTTATAAGGGCTGATTCCCACAGAAATCCATTGAAAGTCCATTACTAATATTGCTGATCTGAACTAAAAATCTGCTCAAATTTGCAAACTGAGGTTGTACTGTGACCATTGCTGTGGTTTATCCTCTGTTGAAGCTTGGCATTTCTCTCGACTGGAGAAATGGCACTGGCAGCTTTGATATCTGAGAATGTTCAGTCTGGTTCTGCACTTTTGGGATGGTAACCTGAAATCTGTCCAGTAAACTCAAAGCATTCTGGAGAGAGTTCAGAAAAATTTGGACCAATATATTTTTATGCTTGTATGAATCGTCCCGGTGTTTTGTTAAGTCTTAACTTAGTTTATATTTTAGTCATTCACTGGGACACCAATAAAAAAGAAATAACCTTAAAGAAAAAACAGCTGCTGACTCAAAATCAAATCCTGCTAATATTTCTCTCCCAATAAAATTGGTATCACTGATATGAAGGCAAATTCTTCACATTATATATTATATGATATACTATAATATATAATAGAATATATACACACACATAAATCCCTAATACTTTAAGAGCTAGGATTTAGAAAATATATAGGGGAACAAAATTACATTCAGTGCTGGGCACCCTACTACCAAAAATATCTAGAAATACTGGAAGGACTTCAAAGAAGACAGGTTAAAGTGACTGGGAATCTGGGGGAATTGGATTTTGAGGAAAGTTTTAAAGCACCTAAAACTTGTATCTAGAAATTAATGAGACAGTGACTCAGAACTCTGATTTGCATCAGAACTGGCACAATTTTTGGCTGTCATATGAAGGTAAATTGAAGACAGAGCTGGTTTACATTGGGCTGTAAAATGACGTGGTTTTGATACAGCTTCACAGGCAGCTGAGTCATCTCTTCAGTGGCACTGGAAACTTTGAAATGTGGGGCTGGAAGTGGCAGAGGGGAGCCAAAATGCCGGGGTGCTGCCTGAGAAGCCTTCTGCACCTTGAGAATGCCCTCAGCACCTCCCATGCAAAGCGCTGGCATTGGCCTTAGGAAGCTGCACCCATCACTCATCAGCAAGAACTTTGCTTTTTGAGGGCACCAGGGTCTGCAAGGCTGGAAGATAAAGGGCCACTGTGCCTTGGACTGCTGACAAGGTCCAAGTACCACTTTATAGGCACTTTTTCCTCAGATGTGGCGGTGGTGTAGCAGGAAAATCCACATATCCTAAAAATTACTGACTGAGGCACAGGAGGAGTGGATTCACCTGCTCATGGACACAGAGATGATTTCCAACAGAGGTGGGCATCTAGCCCAGATCCTGAAGTCCAGGTACATAACCAAAGCACAAAAGATCCCTTCACGTGTAGCACAGCCAGCTTAGAGGAAATACTGGAGACATATATACACATGAAATCAGAAAAATAAAAAATTCATAAAGAAAATGTCTTAATCGTAAGATACTACAATTTCTGGGGACTGCTTGTTCTTTTTCTTGTTGTTTTAATTAATTTAAATTTAATTTAATTTAATTAATTTAAAATTTTTAATTTTTAAACAGACATTTTTTACAAGACCACATTTATGAACTTTTTCTCTGGCCACTTGGGAGGGTTCTTCTGGGGCACAAAAAGTTATGGTTCCCCTTATGAGAGATCTTTATATTTAGGTGTAGCAAAATCATGCTACAGAAAATCATACTGCTATGTTTAACTTTGTCCTCTCAGGCAGGTTGGCTGATTTAACACCCCCTTTTCACTCCAGACAAAACTTACTTCCTTTCAGGTATTATCTAAAAAATTAGGGTATAGTTTCATAATGAAATATTAGCCTTTATTTGAATCAGTCACAAAATGAAGTCTGCTCTTGCAAGAGCATTAAAAAACTACTTAGGAATCAAGATATTGGTATTGCCATTTTAGGTGTGAGAAGATCCATTTCCTGACTGGAACTTTATTAAAAAGGAACTCTGACTTGCATACTCAGGCACATGAGACAGCACATCAGATGCTGATACCACTTCATGTGGTGTGAAGGACTGACTGATAAACTTTTCAAAAACTAAGGACTCTGTGTGTAAATTCTTACTGAATCAGATCACTTCTGTTTCCTCCATATTTGGAACTTCCTTTTTTAATTTTGTCTTAAAAAAGTGTACTTATCCCACTTCAAACCATTTCCTTTTTCCTCTTTGTAAAGTGAAAAAGCAGAGATGTGAATTAATAAACATAAAAGAGCTATGCTTCTGCTGCAACAGCTTATTGTTGAAAATCTTGAATCCTAATTAAGGGAGCAAAGAGAATTTGACCTTTGGAAAGTGATAGTCTTGTAATATTTTATGTATATGATCATTTTGAGAATGGCAACCACTCCTGTGTTTGAATTTATGAGTGATAGCTAAAATATTATTAATGTAAGTGAAACATGCTTCAAGCGAAGACCAAAGCAATGAATCATGCTAAGTGAACTTTTGAAGGATGTGGGAAGGATGTGCTGCTGCTCCTGGACAGTTAGTTTCTTGCAAACAGGCTGTTAGGCTGAAACCCTATCTGTGGTTTGTTGTTTCACGAAAGAGCAAGATAAACTGGGGAGACTACAACAATAATGAAAAAACAGAAATCCATGAGACAGGTTCTGCGAGCACTTCCTCAGGGAGAGGAAAGGCAGGAGGGATGGATTGCTAATGACTGGAAGTAGAATGTTTGATGGCATTACCAGGCAATGTAAACAGAGGCTAATGGCCCCATCCTGAAGCACCTCTTGTGAGGTGCTGGGTGAGAGGCCTCAAAACAGACCACAGCCTGTAGCAGGCAGGATAAGACCTGAAGTTCCAGAGAATACAGAGCAGGATTTCAGTCCCTGACAGCACTTGTGGTGGGAAAGTGAGTTCTGGTCTCCAGAACACACAAAATACAGGAAGTCACTGTCACATTCATGTTTCTGTCTATGGCTGCCTGAATTTCATAGGCTCTGTAGTAATTTCTGCTTTAAAAATTCCCATTCACACTAAATACAGGTGGCTTCCAGACACCACTCCATAAGGGCATGAGTCTCCTGCAGGAGCCCTCTGTCATAGCTGCTGGTCCTGTGCTGGTCCTAGGCACCCTCAGGGGTCCAGCATGGCACTCAGCACCTACAGCTTGGCTCCAGTACTGCTCCTGTAGTTCCAACAGGAATTTCTGGCTGTAAGAGGTTGGTTTCAATTTATTTCAGTATTTTCTCTCCCATGTCCCCTCTGCATTTGTGCAGATGAAATATTCCTGGCTTAGTCTTCTGGAGGCTAGAATTCTCCCTGGATAAGAGCAGGTCTGGACGTAGCAATTTTTCACACAAGTGTAGTGATGTTAAAAATTGCAAGTCTGCAAAGAGTACCTGTGGTTACTGTTGTCTAAAAAAGAAAAAGTGCCACTGTGCATTGGAACAGAAAAGCAGTAGTTCTGGCACCAGAACAATATTACATAAAAGTCTTCTTTATGGGTCTTGAGGCAAATTCAGCCATTGTTTGCATGCATGTGCCTCTTTTGAGTGCCTGGTGCTCTTCCCGTGGACATTAGAGCACATTCCGTCTTGCCATTTTCCCTTCAGCTGCACAGCTCCTTCTTCATGTATGGCAGCTTTAAAACAACAAGAAAAGTACTCTTTAACCCTACTGACCTTTAAGCACATGACCTGTGAAAACATCATCTTCTTTCTATCTACCATACTCTGTATATTCAAGCACACATTTGACATTTATGTTTTCCTGGGGCAGTAAATTTTCCTTCTGCTGACATAGAAGTAAATGCTTTAATCAGAATAAATCTGACTCTTTAAATCAGCTAGCTACAACTATAGCAAATTAATTACTAAAAATGCCTGTGCTTAAGGAGGCTGAATGTTTCTAGTATTTATTAAGAGCATGACTTTATTTTTTCTACAGCTTCTCAAGAGATTTGATCTCTGCACAAGTGAATAATTTCAACTCACTTCAATGGAACTAGTATGTGAGTTAAATACTATTAGTCTGAGTCCCAAAATTAATGTGAAAGCTACTGCTTTCCTTCCCAAGGGAAAACCATGACTGGACAAGGATGAAGGGAGCCATCTTTAACACGTGATGTCTACAAAATGGATATTTCTGGGAGCAGGTGCTGTTTGAGCTCTTGCAGAAAGGACCTGGGCTTTGTGGTCAGCCTGGGGCTGGGGGTGGGATATCACTGTGCCAAGCACGGGGCTGGAGGCAGGGGTTGGGTCAAAACATCCCTTGGCTACCAGCCCCACACCATCCTTGGCTCCAGGCAGTCACTGGGCTTAGCCAGCTCTGACCTACGCCTAAGATGGGTCCAAACTGAAAACTTTAAAATACCTCCCTGCAATTTTGAACAGGAAACACATCCGGCCTCCATAACAACAATAACTGTCATAATTAAAGACACTCTTTAAAACTGCATTTGGTTGAGAAAGAAAGCTATTTGAAGGAAATGTCAATCCAAACTCTTTTTGTGAAAGGAGCCTTTAATGACTTTCAAAACCTGCTGTAACTGTCTAGCATAACTTGGAAATACAAATGTCAGAAGATTTCTTGATCAAAGCAACCTCCTGTTCTTACTGTTTTTCATGTCTTTTACAAATTTCTGTCAATTTTATTGAGACCCAAGCAAGCCATTAGTTCAGACTTTATTAGGAAAAATATATTTTTCAATTTTTACAGTTTTCACAACATCTTTTCCCTAACTACGACTGCTGCTGCTTAGAAAGTAATGAGTTTGGCTAAACCTCTTTCACAGATGAAAGCTATAATGGGAAATAAAAATAAGAGCTTTCTCCACCCTGACAGACTCCCACTTAGCCCTTTGTCCTCAAACACTTTAAGAGGAAATCAGGCTGTATTCAACACCCCCCTTGCCCTGGCCCTGCCTGTATCTTGATGTCAGGCTCTTTCCCAAGACATCCAACTTACAGAGCAAACATCTTCCCCTCAAATCTGCTGCCCCCTTGGTTAAAATGATGGCCCTTAGTGGCTGTGAGGACCTCTATCCATGATGCCCTGCAGCCCTGCAAAGGTGTGAGTGACCAAGGTGGTGCAGCAGAGCTGGCTGTGGGGCACAGTTGTATCCCACTGCCACAACATAACACAAAAGCTGCAGGAAGATTTTATTGTTTTCCCCAGTGGCATGCCTGTGAAAGGAAATACCAACCAGAATTTTAGGGTATTTGCTGGAAAGCTGCCATTTGTCGTATGAAAAAATACCAGTTTTTCTAAGTTGCTGCTTATATGGTGTAAAGATGGAAAGATAGCATCATGAGGCTTTTCTCTTTGCCAGATTTTATATGGGAAAAGTGAGGTGTGTCTGAACCCATGCCAGGGTGTCCTACACTTGTTTCTCATTCAGTCTGAAAGCTTTAGACCAGCAGAAAAGCCCAGCATCACTGAGGGAGTAATTGCAACTTGTGCATATCTGTCACTGCTAAAGCCAGTGACAGGACAGATGCTTCAAATAGACAATATTTAACTAAAAATGGAGGCCCTGGGTACTTCAGCTGTAGTGAAATCTGGCAAGGACAGTGTCTCTGGGGTAAAAGTGCCATTCTCTTTGAATTCACAGGGACCTTAAAAAATTCCTCACTTAACTCACAGCAAAAAGACAAAAAAACCCCAAAAAACTGCAATCCTCCCCCTCCAACAGAAAAAACCCCATAACCAAAACCCCAACCAACAAAAACAAGCAAACAAAAACCCCACCAAAAAAACCCCAAAACAAAAAAAACCAAACCAAAACAAATCAAAACAAAAACAAAAAACCCCAAAAACACCCAAAACCCCCACAAAAAACCCCCCAAAAACCCCAAAACACAAAAAACCAAAAACAAAACAAAAAACCACCCACAAAAACAAACAAACAAACAAACTCCCCAAAACAAACAAACAAACAAACAACCACCAAAAAACCCCCAAAACAAAACCAAAAAAACCCCCACCAAAACCAAAGAGAAAAAGAATCAGAAACAAAGTAGGCAAAAAACAGACCTTAACTGGATTAAAACCCCATCAGTTTTTGGCTTTTATAAGTCTGATGAATGAGTGATTAGACAGGTCCTTGCAAAATTATTGAGGGTTTCCCTCACTTTTACAAAGTGAAGAAAGTCGCAGACTAGGCCACTGATCCACCAAAGAGTTCAAAGTGTGCTGAAGGGTGGGAGCTGCCAAATTCATGAGGTCATGTTCAGAGTGAGATAACTGTCCAGATCTCACTCTGAAAATGAGTTTCCTTTCTGGTGTGCATGTGAAACCTTTCAGTTTCTCAATTGACTTTAATCTTCAGCCATTCTAAACTTGCTAGACTGCTGCCTCAGACAAAGATGATAAATAAAAGAAGTTCGCTGAATAGTTTTCTGACTTTCTCTGCTCAGAAAAAATCTCTTTAAAATAAGCAATACTGAGACAGCCAGTGCTGCAATGTGATTAACAAAAATGTAATCAAATAATGGATTCTGGATTTAACATCTGTAGATGCAGAAGTATACATGAGCTGCCATGAATAGCATCACTAGTTTGCTTCCTTTTTAAAAAAGTTTTGTCCATACACTCTCAAATAAAAGCAAATTTTGGGTCATTTTGGTCCTATCTCTTCAAAATGGCATCTAGCCTATTGACTAATAGACAAAGTAAAACAAGAAAGTGGGAAAATGAATGAACGAGTGAACAAATGAATGAATGAATGCTGTGAGTTCCTGAGGATGTCAGAAATGGAGCAAATACCAGTCATAGCTACTGAAGGATTCTGTAGCTGGTCTGTCACGCAGCCCCTGGATGGGCCATTGCCCAAGCACTGTCCTCAGGGCTCTTCCCTGAGCAAAGGGGAAGAGAAAAGGCTGAAATGTGGTAACAGAGCAACAGGACTTTGTGATGGGCATCTGAGGAGTACCTGAGACAATATTTGATTTTAACTTTCAATTAACTACCTATCAAGTTAATTGAACTTCTGAGGCCAGAGACAGGCTGCTCTCAGTAAATCATCTGAGGAATTTGCATTCTCCAACAGCCTTCAATAGGACAGATTTGGCAGCTGGCTTTGCAAGTGACTTCTGCTAAGGCAGGGTATGCTGCAAGTCACTTCTGCTAGTTTGAAAGTTATAGCTCTAGTTAGGCTGTTCTGGTCTGAAGCATTTCCAGCTGACACTCACTGAATAACTCTGAGGACATCTCTTGGTATATTTAATCCCAAAAGACACTGAGATACTGTAACACACTAATGTAGTTTTTATGTACCAGTAAGGTCCAGATCTGGGTATTCAAGTACCAAATATCTACTGAAAACCTATAAATCTGTCATTAAGTCTCTCAGAAGAGCTTAACCTGAAACTAGAAGCCTTAATTGAATGAAAGACCTTCACTAACAGCAACAGGAGTTTTGTCAGGGTAAGGACTGAAGGATTTAGTCTTAACTTCTAAGGCAAGTAGTTTTAAAACCATTGACAACTGGATGGAAATGCTTGTTTGGAAAACTCAGAGCCACTTTTATATAGCAGTGGCAGAAACGTTAATGCCATTTTTCCTTGCAGGTCAGTGACAGAAACACAAATATTAAGAAAACAGGTTTTGAATGTTATCTACAACTTTAATGTCTCTTTGTAGATTTGTGAGCCTGCTGAATTTGCTGTCTGTAATCATTATTAGATAAAAATAAAAGACTTAAAGGTAACTCTTTAGGTTAAAATTTATAACTTTCAAGTGATCATCTGCACCCTGTCATTTTGACTTCTTAAGCCTGAAGTTTGCAGTGCCTCAGGCAAAAACATTACTGTTACCGTACCTCAGATAAGATGCGGCCTGGCTTTTTTTATATATAATATTTATTGGATATTGGGCATTGCTAAAGGGGATCTTATTTTAACTGAAGCCAGATTTTCTGCAGTTAATAGAGTTAGGAATGGTGTATTATTTTCCAACTTGGACGGGTTATTAATACTTATAAGTTGTGAACATGGAAAGAATTCCCATAAATCTGTGTAGTGCACTGGATCTTACAACAGAAGAGATAAAGATGTATGAAAAGCTGCTGAATGCCTGCACGTCACATTCAGCCCCCATTCAAGGACCTGATTCTGCTCTGGGGAGCCCTGGAGGAGAGGATGCCTGGGTGGGGCTGTCAGCAAGGGCTGCTGGTCCAGGGTCAGCTCTCCTGATCTCCACATGTTGCTCTCCAGCTCTGTGTGTTTTCTACATGTGTCGTGATAGTCCTCTACTCCCCACAAGGGTATGGTTTAGCCAAAAGTGGGAGGGTTTAGCAGGACTACACAGGGAAATCAAAGAGTTGACGATTGGTTATTTTCCTCCCTTTGTTTTTACAGAGTGGGCATGTATTCCTTCTGTGCTGCTGGAAGGGACAAGGATCACTCTCAGGTTGAAAGGGCTCACTCCAGTTAACCTGGGAAACCACATTCAGACCTCAGTGTCCTATACCAGATTTTGAATCTACAGAAAGTCATATACACCTGTCTGTGTAGAGCTGCTATTTTCTCCCTGCTCAGGCATATGAAATTAGGGATAATTTTTATTCTGGCTTCTCTTTTCAGCTGTGCACACGCCTCCCTTGCATACACAAGCCTGGCATTCATGCAAACCAGGTGCATGCAGAAAAGAATTTTGCTCTGAATATGTATTTAGCCAGCAGTAACTAAGCTCTCCAAATTCTTCTCTGGAGTACACAGAGCTTTGTGTAAAACCCGGGACAGATTCTCATTTTTAGCTTTAATTTCTCAGATGTCTTTGCTGCTGATTCACTGCATGACTTCAGGCAGTACAGAGCCCTGCTAGGTGCTGAGGGCTCTTGGCCTCCTTCTGACAAAAGACTTAAGCATGTTATTGAAATCAAAGGAAGGACTCACTGGCTTCAGTGTGACCAGTGCTTTTGCTTTCCTTGAAAGGGGTTGGAACATTCAGCTCCTTATTGCATCCAGTCCTTCATGATTGTGTTCCAGCTCTCTTTCCTTCATTGTCTGTAAATATGCATGTAATAATACTCAGCCAGTAAATATTTTATAATGCTACACATTACGCAAGAGAAAAACTCAGGAAAGTGAATTATAAATGTCAATGTATTATTTTGGGAAGTGTTAGTAGAAAAATAAATGTGATATATCCATTCTACTTGCACAATAGCTGCTACCATCATTCTTTCACGTCTTCTGTGCAATTATTGTCACTGTGCTGTGCAAGGACACGTTGGTAATCCCAGCTTTATGGATGTACAACTAAGGAAACCTAAGTGACTTCCATAGGTCACAAAACAATCAATGGCCATGCAAAGACCCAGGTGTCCTACTCAGTTTATAACTTCTGGCTTGCCTTAACTTGGTGCTATAAATAGCCTGGGTCCCAATTCTGCTCCCACCTACATCCCTGCATCTCTGTCCCCTCCATCCACATGTGTCCGCCTCATTCTCTTGTAGGAACACTTAAAATTCAGCTTCAGGTTCTCTGCTGACATGTCTCATGTTTGGTGAGGAGATGATAGATTAGTTCCCCTAAGCTGAGGCAGGATAACTAAAGCCACGCTTACAGCATCCCAAAGTGCACAGATAAACAGCTTTCTCTCAGAGAGTTTTGGTTTTGTTCTACACAAAATTGGAATCAGTGTCATATGTGTCTGCACATGCACTAAACACTGATCATATCTGACAAAAAAGTAAAAATGGAAACTTCTTCTAAGGCAAGACCTCCAAATGTATAATTAAGACACAGAACGTGTGGATGGTCACATGGCTTACACTGGGCACCTGGGACCTACAGCAGCACTGGCAGCTTCCAATACATGGTGGTGGTGTAGAGGCCAGGTTGTACCTTGTGCTTTCTTAGTGTATTACACAAGGAACTCAAAAATCTGGTTTCAATTAAAAAGTGTCTTTGCAAACTTTTTGGTTAGAAAAATGTAACTAGTGGGTGCTAAATACAGGACAAGAGTCTGCCTGGACCTTTGGATCTCGTTCAGGTACTGTTATGATCTGATGACTTTGTCACATCCAATGTTCCATGGTGAGGAAATATAAGACACTATAAGACAGTGGAATTTCTTCCCCTAAAACTTTTTTATCTTGGTGCCACAGTAGTTTGAAATATGTCAGGTGTTTCCAATTTGTACCACACCAAAGATATAAACACTGACCTTTCATTTTGTCTTCTGATGAGTTGAAAATGCAATAGCTGTCTGGGAATATTACTGAAATATTTGCTCTTAACCAAGATGGGGCATCCACACAGCTGTATAACTCAGCACCAGAGGTTCTCTATGTGACATCACCTATGACTTCCAGGGAAGTCTTAAAAGACACAATACCCTCCCAGTGCTCACAAGCACTGTCAGGTTAGGCTGTGATGACTGAGGAATGTTGAATGGTGCCTTTGTCAACCAGAACTGCTACATCTGATGGGAGTTTTGAGACAGTTCCCAGACCAGCCCAGTAATATAAACTGAAAGAGATGTTGATATTTTTGTTTTTATCCTAGGCTGTGAACCTTGAAGTTCTGAACAGGAAAGCTGTTTGGTACTCCCACCTTTTCCTGGGTACCATAACTTGGGCAGACAGCTTGGCCAGGCATGGAGCAGAAGATTTTATTTGCCACCACTTGAACTGGCAGAACTTGTGAACCACAGACTGATGCCTTGGGAAGGCTAACTTGAAACAGAGACGGGACAGAGCTAGAGAATAAAGTAGGTATTTACTGAAAGGCCTCCAGGATCCACCTTGGGCAGGACAGGAGCCTGACCAAGGATACACACGGTGCACTAAGAATGGCCACAAAATGGCTGACCGGTCATGAGATGTAACAGGATTTCTTAGAGAACATGGACATGACGTATTATGGAATGAAGTCTGAGCTATCCCAAACTGGGCCTAAGGTTTGGGCCTGCTGGACCTCAGTTCTGGGCCTGTGTAGAAGTAGATAAGCCTGTGGCACAGTTAGAATTTAAGTTACCTGAGTGTATGGATTAGATAGGATAGCTAGAGTAGACTCATGGTAGCTACCTTAAACTGAGATTGTTTGCATTCTTTTTCACGCTGAATAACAATTACAAAACACCTGCAACTGTAAACTATTTGAAACTGTATATAACCAACCATTTCGGGAATAAAGGGGAGAACGTATGATTTCACCATACTGGTCGTGTTCTGCATTGCTCTGTCCAGCTTCTATATAGTTAATAGAGACCCTGGTTCCAATGAGATTTTACATTTTAATAAGTTTTGATCCATTTGCATATTGGGGCTTAATTGTCCAATTACAGCTTCAGGTTGTGAGGTCTCATCCTTCTTGTTTCTTTCTTCAGTCCACTGTTTATGTTTTTAGCTTGAAAGTTGTCCTTGGTCTTCAGCAGGAAAGGATTTGTTTTGTCTACCTGTTCTGTGAAGAGAGCTTACTGGCACTTAATATGAGGCTCAGAACTACACCCCTAGGCAGCACAGAATCTGAGAATATGAAAGCTAAAGCTTAAGGCATCAGGCTGCTCCTGTTCTTGCTGAACCACGTATCATCCATGTACTGGAGGGAGAAACAGTCTCTGCAACCACAAAAGAAAGCATCATTGTGAACTGAGAGTGTTTTGATTGAAGCAAGTCCTTATGAGAGGTTTTCAAAGCACCTGGATGATGACTTCATAGCTTCAGTGACAAACTGGACTACTCCAAAGGACTGTCTATGCAGAGGGCTTTGGAAGCTTACTTTAAACCAGCGTTTTCAGTGGGGTGGGTTGACCTTCAATGCTGGATATATTGTTCTCGTGGTGGATGCTCAGCTCTGTGCTCTGGGTTTGGGTCTAAAAAGTTTGACCAGACACATGTTCCAAGAGGGAGGGCAGCTGGGAGTGTCCATGTCAGCAGGCCTGATACGCTGCAGAAGCACCTCTTGAACCCTGGTCAGTGAAAGGCATAATCCCAGATTGCCAGAAAGGCTTTAATAACTTCCCAGCATTTACAAACGGAAATTCTGGGAGTATCTTTACCGGGATGAGTCACTCATGCAAGCACTGAGACTACAGGTTAGCAGGACTACCTGGATCACTACACAGCTTATAGTGTGTCAGACTTCTGCAATTGCTATTGTTAGCTGTAATTAACTCTTCTGCAGCTGCAGTTAATTTTTAAAGATGCTGATCATCTAACTATACAAGAAAACCTTAGGACTCCTATTTACATGTGGCAGCAGCTGAAAATCAGACCTCTGCAAGGGATTTGCTGCCACCAGTGTGTACTGCCCAGCACTAGAGGAAGTTGCTGTGTTTACATGGAGAAGATAGAAAGCTTGTGAAGAGGCTTGTCAAGAGTCTCGCTTTTTTTTTCTAGCACACTGTGATGTACCTTGGAAGAGGCTAGGTTTAGATTAGATATTAGGAAGAAATTCCTCACTATGGGGGTGGTGAGGCACTGGAAGAGGGTGGCCAGAGAAGCTGTGGGTGCCCCATCCCTGGCAGTGTTCAAGGCCAGGCTGGATGGGGCTTTCGAGAAACTTGGTCTACTGAAAGACCCCATAGCATCATCTTTAGGATGCCTTCTAACAAAAACTAAGCTCCAATTTTATGTGCTACCACCCTTTCAAATGAAAAATGGAAGGACATCCATACTGCACTTGAAACAATATCATCTACCCAATGCAGTAGAGGCAGAGAGAATGGGAGATGGGAATGCAGGGAAGGGAAAGCCAGAAGAAAGCAAGGGAAGAGGTTGTTGTTGAGCCCCTGAGGGGAAGTGACACTGAACTGACTCCAAGGCAAGTTTGTAAATTATGAGCAAAGATAGCACATGCTGTTTGCCTCTCTGTTTGCATTGTTCAGAGAGATGGAAATTTATGTACAGTCACGTAAATGAACTAGAGTGCGGCAAGAAATATCCCTGAATTTATCTTCCATTTTTTTCCTCTAATAATTGCTTCAGGATCTCAAATCCTAGAGGATAAATATATGGTTACCCTTCTGTTCCTAGTGGTTAGATAGTTTTAAAAGAAGGATACTTAATATTAAAAGACAGTTGCATACATAGGGCATGCTGTCTTGGAGATCTTGTATGCATATGTGTTTTCCAAGCCCATTCCCATATAGGATGCCATTACTCCACAAGCTGTACAATGATTTCGTTATTGAGAAAAGCAATCCCGTTGTGATTTGAATTGCGCCTGGAGTTATTAAAAAAAAAAATCAAACATGGTTTTAATTGCTGTGAAGGTTTTAGTTGCTTATAGCCAGGAATTTAGCTCAAAATGTCTGCACTCCTGAGTTTAATTTGTGCAAAGTTTAATATCTTCATGCAATAAACCACTGAGGTATTTCTGTTTTTAGAACAATATACTAAACCATTCTGACTTCTCCAGGCAGGATCAGTTTAAAGCTTTGATTACCTAAGCTTTAAATCCTTAATCTGTGCTTGGAAAAGGTGAGGGGGGAGGGAAGGGCAGTTAGTGTAGAGGGGCAGCATTTTCTGAATGTCCAGCCAAGTATCTACTAAAGAAATGAAATGGATTTTCTGTGGCACTGATACATATGATTTTGCCCATGATAAAAGCACACCAGTGTGCTAACCTGAGAAGGGGGGGCATGCACGTGTGGCCCACGCATGTGCTCTGAAGCTGGGGACAAGTGCCTGAGCTGTGCAGTCCTTGCCCCTTTTACCCCTCGCAGCCATGTGTGAGTAAATCACAGCTGTCAGTATGGTAGCAGCTTGATTAAAGTTCAGGGGTTTAATAGATCATTTTAAAAACCCCAAATTACTCCCACTCCCTAGTCGATCCACCTGGACCCTTGCCCTAGGTGCATGGCAGTTTTCAACCAGCACTGGAGAAGCCAAGTCTGGGCCTGAGGTTCCTGCTTATTCCCCGAGGATCCTCGCTGCAGACCTAGACCAACATTCTCAGCTGTATTTAATCTGCTCTGAGACAAGCTGGCTATGAGAAAATGCAAAGGAAAAGGCACATAAGCAAAGACATGGAAAAACTTGGACAGTTGGCCTGCTTTGTTCACTTGGTAAACTGGAGGCTGGCCAGTAACAGCGGAGCTCCCTTGGCAATACAAGTCTGTTCCAATTAATCGTGTTTAACCATTCTAATCACACTTTAGCACATTAATCCTATTTTCAATCCAAAACACATCTGAAAGAGCGGCATGTGGGCCTTTTTATAGCAACCGCAAATCAGATGTAACTGAGAGACATAGGGCCCTAGTTTACTCTGCACTTTCACTGAACTTAAACTTAATAAAATATGTGACTGAGTTGTGGTTGGATTTACTGCATGATGTTGATGCTTCCACATATAAATAGATCCCTTAAGTAACTTAAAAACCTGTCAGAAAGGGCAGTGAAAATTTGATTATAAGGTAACCAGTGCGTGTGTTTTCTAACAATGACATTGTTCCTCTGGTCAGAGGTATTGAGAGAACTTTTAAAATTTAATCTGCTTATGGATATAAATGATGCTACACTTGGAATCATGGGGCTGTATTTTTTGCATCAACCACTCTCAGTTACAAAGAGTTTTATGGCTTGCTTTAACCATGAAAACAAAATAAAGCTGTTATCTTCTCCCAGTCATACTTCTGGCATTTAAAATATATTTTGGAATAGTAAAATTTTTGACTTTATTGTATTCTGCATGCACCAAGCCAAATAATATTTTTGGTTTGTACTCCTGATAAAATGTAGCTGCTTTGAATTGCTTCTGTGTTAAAATCCTTGCTTTTGGTAATAGGTGGTTTTGTTAAGGTATATATTTGTGATGATGCATTTTATTTTCCACCCTGTGGGTTTGCTTTAAACTGAACAACAACAAGAAAAAAAGTGCATCCAGGTATGTCCATCCCCAAACCTCTTGATGTCTTTAATGTCCAAATCCATGTTTAAAGGCAGACTCAGTGGAGATGAAATGTAAATTATGCAGAAGGATTTGTGTTTGAGCCTTGAATTTAGCTAAAAAGTGGGAATGAAGTTATCAATTCATGTTAAATTAATTTAGCAATTCAGAGTATAGCAAGAAAAGGTATAAAAGAAAAGTCCATCTTAAAAAGGAAAATCTTAGACAATTATCAGGATTATACTTCATGTTTGCTTTTCTAAGTAAGCACTTCTAACTTTTTATGTTACAAATATTAATCTAGTAAGATGTATTAGGGGAACCTAAATGCAAACTAGAAATGAGTTTATCCAGGTAAGTAAGGTTTTATTAAACAATTTAATTCATTCCAGTTCTTTTGGAAGAAATTGCAGGTTATGGTTAATGTAGTGTATCAGACAGGAATAGCATTCACAGAGCCACCTGCATTTAATATAGAACTGTCAGAGATCTCTACTCACTACCACTTACCCAGAAAGAAATATGCAACAATTTGATCAACCCAGGACTTTTTAATATTGAAAAAAACATTTCTTTTTCTGAATACAATGAAAATAAAGACTCAGTTTATGGAATTTTGCTCTTCTGTAGAATCTATACAGGGGGTTTTGAGCTTATTGAATTAAAAGTTATTTTGGCCCCTTCAGTATGCTTCAGTAGGCACTGGAAAAATACTATCCACTGGGACTGTACCCAAATAGAGAATTAAGACAATACATTCAAGGCAAGTCTTATAAAAAGGCTTTTCCAAATATCATAAAAGAAAGTCTGAAAAAATAAGTTAGTGCTTTGTAGTGCCAAAGTCTGAAAATCCTTGAGTTAAATATACCAAGTGATGCATGTAATATTACAGAATTCCGTGACCTGCTAACAAAACAGCTTATCTAGCAGGTATTTCTAATATTCCTCAAAAAGGAGTCTATTACAGATGAAAAGAGCAATTGAGTGACTTGGTATCTGTGGCAATAGAGCACAAAATGGTGAGCAGACAGTGTTGGCTCCTGCCCCACTGCTGATGAAAGGCATGACTGGAAAATGAATCTCTTTTGCTCTCTGCTTGCTCTGTAAAATGGGGACAAGGCAAGGGAGGCTGCAAAGGCCAGTTTTACCAGAACAGGAGCTTAGAGATGCCTACTAGGCCAGGCTGCCCTCACAGGGATACAGAGGAGGAAAACTGCTCCAGTGGGGAGTTAGGAGCAGTGTGAAGTATTTGTTTTTCACTGTGTGCTCTGAGGCCTTCGAAAGCTTGGCACAGAGGAGTTCGTGGTAGATTGTAAGGAGGAGCTGGGAGGCACATGGCAGAGCAGCAAGTCCTTCTACCTAACCTAGAAAATGAACTGCAGTCAGCAAGAATTTGCTTGTCTGTGAGTCAGGCAAGTGCTTAAACTTTGTCTTCTGCAAAGCAGAACTGCTAAGGGTTTAATGCATTAATCTTTCCCCTCCTCAAGTTCAGTGAGGTTTTTGCCATCAAACTTTAACAAGTGTCATGAGACTTTGCTAAACCAGACAGAATAGAGGTTGATGGATTTATTTCCTTCCCTTTATTAGGAAACCTTTCCATGATTTGTAATTATTCATCTTCTGAAGGGAAGCTCTGCAGCAGATGAGTTCTCTAGAGAGTTCTGGCCAGGCAGCAGTGGGGAAGGTCTGTGGCTCTGCGGCTCTGCACCCCACCGCCCAGGTTTGGCATGTCCCTTCACCACCCGCCTGCTTACACACAACATCCATCCACAGCAGCCTTGAAAGCCTCTGAGGCAAGGAATCCACATATATACATCAGCAGTGGGTACCTGCTGATGTGCAGAAATGCCACATTGCCATAGCAGCTCTGTGCCAATGCCGCCT
Source organism: Prinia subflava (assembly GCF_021018805.1). Lineage (NCBI taxonomy): Eukaryota > Metazoa > Chordata > Aves > Passeriformes > Cisticolidae > Prinia > Prinia subflava. Next base: position 48,872,612 of record NC_086251.1, on the reverse strand, counting down.
TCTCACTGCCTTCCAAATGTAAATCCTCAATGGACTGGTCATTGTTGTCTTTAGTAGACCTTAAAAAACCACATTGAACTTCAATCCAAAAATGTTTCCCTCCTTTAGGTGGATTTTGCCATTGTACTATAGTACCACAACTTCTCATGTGCTCCTAAGACTACACATGTGCAACAGGGAAAACTGACAGTAAAAGTGAAGATATTTTGTGTTTAAGTATTTTGCCACTACAGCAAAAATGTTTCCCAGGGAAACAGGTTAAGAAATTACAACATTTCCAGGTTTTAGATAGGATATTTCTGTTGCTTAAAAAAGTGTTTATTTTTATCTATCATTTCAGAGACAGAAAGTGTCAAAATACAAACAGAATGTGAGAATAGAAGTGATAAATTAAGAAACAAAAGTGTAAGTATAGTTACTTGACCCCCTCCTGGATTATTTGATACAGTGGATTTCTCTGGCCCAGCATTGGGCCATCATCCTGGGAGACTGGGATAGGAAGGCCTAGATTATTTACTCAGTTTCTCTGGCATGAAATAGGAGTAATTTCAGTAATTTAGATTTGGGTCCCAATTACAGCAGTTTAAATTCTGTAACATTATTATTCTCTAGGCAGCCTCTGGATCTTATCCTTATTGAAAACCATGTAAATAAGATCACATCCTAACTCCCAGAATTAGTTTGGGAACTTTTTATAATGCTAATTTTACTTCAGATTTAGCTTAATTCAGGTTTCTAATCTCCTCCAACCTGCTGTTTTAGCAGTAGATGCAGATGCAGTGAGTAGTGTTAAAGCTGCTATGGAAGATCTCCAATTCCTCTTCAGGAATGGCACAATCCCTCTGTTTCAGGATCTTTGAGATGAAACTTCCTTTAAAAAAGGTGCTTTTATCTTACCCTTGAAATAAGTTTTGTACCCAAACCAGTTCTCTTCTCTGGAACAGAAAAAAACAAAGCTACAGTGCATATCTAGTATGTGCCTCTTGGAAAGGCTTGGAAGCTCTTGTTTTAGATACACACATACATTCCACAGATGAATGAAGGGGTACCATGCATGGTCCTGTTGACCACATGGCAATTTCTTATGTATAGATTTAGTGTTGAACATACTCACATGGCTCAGCTTCCCACTGTTCCTGATTATTTGAACTGCAGAAGCTGCCAGCACCCAGCTCGGTGGTGCTGGGCACAAGGTGACTCCAGACCCTGCAGAGGCTACAGCTCAAGCTTAAGGGGTGGTTGCTCTTTATATGAGGGCGACTTAGCCCAAATTCTTTCTAAAACTTCTGGATCACCATCAGCAAAACCTCTGGACCTCTCTCAGTTCTCAGCACTTCTCACACCCTATATTTAGAGTAAAACTTTCAGGTGAGATATGATTAAATCCACTGCCTCATGCAGCCAAGTCCTGGATCACTTCCCATGGCTTCATAATGTCATCAAGCAAAACAAGGAAATGTGAGATTTATGACTCGTTCCTCAATAGATGTGACAGAGATTAAGATCCCATTAAAGCTGTTGGCTGTGTTCCAATTTTTTCCTTATAAAAATCTAATCTATACCTTTTTTTGACTAAGCACTGTAAGTTCTAGATGACCTACAGGTTAGTGTGCATGACAGGTGATGTCTTTTGGCTTAGGCTGAGTGTGTAGTGTGTGTCACATCCAAGCAGAGGTGCCCAGACCACTTGGAAAAGATGCTGTAGCCTTGATCTTTAGAGGAAGCAGCACACAATCTCTATGTAAGGAAATACAGGCAGTTACCACCTGGTGTCAAGAAACACTTGTGTGTCTGAACACACAAGACTGAATTCCCCAAGTGTGGCAGTGCTCGAGACCTCAGTCCAGGACATTTCTCATTTTGTGTAGAATATTATAAACTGGGGAAGAAAACTTGTTTCCTGACACAACACTTACTATCTGTGTGACAGCTGAAGCCCCAGGAACTAAAGAGGACAAAGCATGTTAAGTTTTGGCCCAGAGAACTTGAAGCTAGTGGCTGAAGAGGGAGGTCAGTGTTGTACTAAAGGAAATTGAAGCCAGTTTCAGAATTTTGCTCATATCAGTGCTTTTACACGTGAGCAAATTAATGTATTTTCATTGTAGTAGAGTCACAGTTTTTCAGGCCAGATGGTACTAATACATGTTTTTCAGATTAGGTAAGTATCTGCATTTATATTACTCAATAAAAATATTGTAGTTCAATATTATGCAATGGCAATACTGCAGTGCTTAGGAGTGAACAGGAACTGCAAGGTGCTGAAAAAATTCAGACCAAAGAGGAGGCCCCTGCCCCAAAGGCATGGTCCTAGAAGATAAGAGATGTGAGAAAACTTAGGAGATCAATCAGACCATATTGAGTGGTTATTGGATAGTACATCAGTAAATTCACTCCATATTTACTCTATATATGTACTGCATTTACTGAGCTGTATAATAATGGATCATATTTCTTGTTCAGGGCTGGAGTTTCTTTTTACAAATATTTTCATTTATTTTATAAATTGCTGGAAAGTATCCTAGCAAGGTCTCTACAACATTTTGCACAGGACAATATGAAGAATATAAAGTTCTTTGTAGTTTCCTGTGCATGTTGGATGTGTTTAGTGCATGTACTTGCATTAAAAAAAATATTTTAAGTAATTTTCTGCATCAGATTTCTAATTAGACTGAGCTCAAGAGACAGGTGTTATAGTCAGACAATCATTGTGGGTACAGTCTTGCAGCCCTAGGGAATTTGGTTAGGGGGCACTATCATAATACCATCCCCAGAGGAGATGTTACCTTATGCTTGTTTGTTTACTGATGCTGCATGTTGGCCACTCGAATTCTGTGATTCCCTTAGGGGAGCTGCTACTGCCCTGGGTGCTCTTCTGTGATCAGACTTTGGCAGAACAACATGCCAAAGAGACTTGCAACAGGCTGTTAGACTGCAGGTCCTGTGTTAAAGTCACTTTGTCACTGAAACGTCACTCCCCTTACATCGGGTGAGAGTTTCAGCAGCTGCTTGTGGCCTTTTCACCCTTGTCTGCAGAGACACAAATACCTTGGTGTGCTTTCACATTAACTCAGACATGTCAAAGGCCGTCTGTGCAGCTGAGAGTCTCACTATTTCAAAAAAGGCAAAGCAAACCCTAAATGTTATAATGGATGTAGTTAGAAATAGATCCAAGTAGAAATGTGGGGAATGAGTTCAAGCTGAAATAGAGGCTGAACCCATATTCTCACCCTGCTTGCATCTGCTGCTCTGAAAAGAGAGCCTGGGGTGTGTTTGAAATGCACACAGAAGTTTTGGGGCAGGTCTGTCCCTAGCTGCAGTTAGTAATGGTCCCCACAGGGCAAAATGAAGGCTTACAACTGAGAAATATATTTTCAGCCTTCTAGAGTGCAACTACTTTGGTTTAAGAAGAAGAAGGGTGCAGTGCAATTGATGTCAGGGCCATCAGTTTGAGATTAAAAAAAGGAGAATCTATGCCCTCCTGCATAAAGATGTGGCCTCCAACTCTCTACCTCAGCCCTGGTTCTCACCTGGCTCTGACCCAGCAGGGTGTTTGCAGCAGATTTAGAGCTATGCAGGCTTCATCCAACATCACTGCACTTCCCACAAGCACAGGTCCCTAGGGGGCTGTAAGGGCAGCCACATGCCCTTTACTTAACTGCTTCCAAAGTACATTTTTAACAAAGCTGCAGCAAGGGTGGGGGTGGTGGTTTGTGGGGTTTTTTGTTTCCCTTCTCTTCAGTCCACCTATGCCTGATGGACAAGACTGAGAAATCCAGGTCAAACTCACTGTTAATTTATAGAGTTCAGGAGAGTGAGAATATTTCTTGTTTATGCTACAGCCTCTGGGCTTCAGGGAGAAGTTCAGCAGTGAGCTGCCCATGAAGCTCTCTGAGCAGAGGATGAGCAAGCTGAGGGGCATCCCTGCTGCTCTGCAGGGCATCCTCCACCTGCCACTGCTGCCTGGACAGTGCTGGTCTCTGGAGAGTAAAATGACACAACCAGTTCTTTCCATCCTGCCTTGCCTCCATGCAAACAAGCACTCGGAGAACAGGACTAGCCTTGTGCTTTCAGAGGGACGTGAGGAATGCAAGGCCTCGAAAGGCAGAGGATGGGCTCTGAACTCACTGCTGAGGTGTGTTTGTTTGGGTTTGACAAATTTAGGTTTTCCTTTGCAAGCCTGAACTTTCCTTTTGAAAGTCTTAGAATTCCAGCTTTGAATTCCAGCTGCCTCAGTTCCAGGCAGGCAGATTTTGAATCAGATCCCTGTGGTTTTGGTTTAGGGTTATATCCACAACTGAAAGGGGCCTTAATTTAGCCAGTTCCTCTCGGGAAGACAGCCAAAAGATTGAGGTTTCTGCCATCTTGAGCACAACCTTCATAAGAAATGCTCCTGAAGTTTCTTTACTGTCAAATTCAAGCCCTTCATGCTCTTCAGCATGCCACCCCAGCTTAAAATCTAAGCAGAACAGGTCACAGCTTGAATCCTTGAGCTTTTGTGGTGTTGGGCAGGCATGGATTACAGCAAACAGCATTCACCCTACACTTTTCCTCCTCATCACTAGCTGAGATTTGAAACTGCCACAGTTCTCACTACTTCCTGCTGTTCCAGCCACGGAGATTTTGATTAGGAAAAGAAATGGAAATGCCAGAAAAATGAGTGGAGAGGAGACTGCCAAAACCAAGCCGCCTTGGGACATATTCTAACTGAAGTGGTACAAAAGAAGAAAAGCTGTGTCCCTGTTGCACTCATATTTCAGTTTCACACATGGCCAGTAGAAATGAGGATGTGCCATAAGCAGAGGAACACGTGCTTTCATCTCACACATGATTTGTCCTGATGAAGGAGCCAACTGCCCCAGGCAAGATTGTGAAGTCCTGCCCTGTGTCCACATGATAGCACCTGCCCTACTGACCACAGTGGAAACTGACTGAGGGACTCCAGAGCTAAAAGCTGTGTGCTTCCAGAGCTGCCATGTGGCTCTGGGGTTCTTGGTGGAAATCAAGACCTTGCCAAAGAGTACCACAGAAAACTGCTTAGTTGAGGTTACCGACACCTTGGGACTGGCATGGGACAGGACTGAGAACATGCCACTGGTGATGTGTGACAGCATAATCTCTGTAGCTCTCTGTACCCCAAATTTAGGAGCTGTTTCTTCAGTCTGTGTTGCTTAGAGAACAAAAGGTGACGAGATAAATCTGCTGGAGTTCACTGCTGGATACGTTATTCTATAGCAGCAGCCCTTTAGTTTAAATTGGATTCCCAAGGCCTCCTCCCTCTGATGAGCAGCAACATTCTCTAGTGCAGGAGCGCCTCGGTGAGAGGAATACATTGCCAAAAGGCTGCTCTGGCCATTGGCTCTCTAAATATAGCAAAGAGTAGCTGCAGCAGCCCAGAAGCAACTGCAAACCATTTTAGGTCCTGTCATCACTCATTCTGTCTTCTCTTCCAGCTGGTAGCTCTTGACACATCTTTCTTTCCTTGTTCCTGGAGTCTCCTGGTGTTGATAACTATTCCTTATTGCTTCTAATTATTCAACCAGTCCAAACATTTTCTACCCTTTCTCCTGTATGTGACAGGGATGTGTTGCTGCTTTTTCTCTAGACTCAAGAAGGGTGCAACTCGGGAGGGCAAATGGAAGAAATACCTATTTTCAGCAGTTTTGATCTGACCACAAAATCCCTGCTGTGCTTGTTTTGGGAAACCTGCACTGAGATGCATTTTGGTGTGAACCTGGGGTGGCTTTCTCTCCCATGTTTCATAACTTCACCTGCCTGCAGGGCACAAGCCTCTTTGTGGTCTTTGGATTGGCTGCAGGCTGAGAGACAGAAGAGGGGAGGAAAGGGGATTGCCTTGCCCTTGGACTGCACATTTGTTATTGTTTCATTTTAATTGTTTCTAGTAATTCTAAACTGCAAGCTGCTCTGTGCATCTGGGGAAGTATGATTGTACAAAAGCTATTTGAAGTATCTTTTCTTTCATTTATTCTTCAACTTCTTTTCCTGAATCCTCACTGCTTTTTTAATCTTTGCAAAGAAACACTAACTTTCTTTTTCTTCTAAGTTATAATTTATTTGGTATTTTATTGGGGAGCACAGGAAAAGGTAATTATTACTACATTTTACATTATATAGGGATCCTGCTCTGTCACAGCTGCTGGCCACATGACCAGCCTTTCTTTGGGGAAACCCAAAGTGCTCAATTTCACTGAGCAATTCTGTACTCATCCAAAACCTGCTCTTATAGAGTCTTCTGAAAAGGTCATTTAATTATGAATTAGGTGTAGATGTTTCACAGAATTTTAAAAATAATGAAGGTCCTGACTTTGAGATATAGAAATAAACAGAGATGATTTCAGAGGTAATGATTTTAATGGGTAGCATGTTTCAACAATTGAAGAGTTTGAACAAAGCAGAAAAACAGCCCTAAATTTTGAACCCCTCTTTAAATAAAAATGTGATGGTTTTAGTATAAGGAGGATACAGCCTTTGACACTGACTGTATGCTCACAAAGGTGTGAGCCTGTTTCTAAAAATCTGCTAAAGGATGGTTGCACAGAGAAAGTTACTGGAATATGAGGGTTATGGAGACATGGAGAATGTGGACATACGTGGATTTTTACATCTTCACATAGCCCTCTGAGCTCTTCTGAAGCTCCTGGAGAAGAGGGTGGAGTTGCACATTCACATGATCCTCAAGCTGGGTTGCCAAGCTGCACCAAATGAACTCAAGTCTTCAGGTGTTCGCTTAGCACAGTTTCTCCTCCAGCCTTGTTCTTGCCCCTCTGTTCTGGCACGACACTTGGAGACCCCGAGAGAATCCTCTCTGAGGATGAGGCTGTCCAGCTCAGTCCTCCCAGGACATGCTGGACAGCATGGCCATGCATTCAGGTGTGGATCTTCAGCAGTGCAGGACCAGGAGAGCTGTGCAAGGCTGCGGTAGGCGGAAGCTGCTTCAACTGCTGTAGACAAAATATTTGCCTTCTTTAGTCCTTGGATGAATCAGCCTTGATGTCTGTCAAACTGCACTGTCTATTTGCCAGTGGGCAGTTGTTTCTCCTTGGCTGATGGACAGACAAATGCCTGTGGGTAGGCAGATATTGACATCCTGGATACCAGAGAAAATTTTTTTCCCTTTTCCAAGAAATGAGGGAATCAATTTTTTTCGACTGGGAGCAATAAACTACTTGTTGAATGCAGTCCTGAATTACAAATGGCTCTTCTGCCATTATCAAACTTGCTTTGTTTTATGCTTTAGGGCAAAACTCTAAGAATATTCAAGAAAGTGTAAAACGAGAGTAAAATCTTAGGATTTTTTTTTTTTCTCATTGGATGCACAAGTCTTACTTACATGATGCTAACTTACATTATAGATCCAAAAAAATTATGGAATCAGACTGGGGTGGTATAGAAGGTATACCAAGGTGGAGGAGGGGGAGAAATGGATGGGTTTACCTTAAACATAAAATTTGCTGTTAGAATAATAAAATAATATGATACATCTGGGTTGATTTTCTCCTTGGTGATAGAGAGCTGCTCTAACAGCTGAGCCTTGGTCATGGCTGACTTGGACATACTTTAAACTCTGTGATAGGGTTCTCATATCTCTCTCTCTTTTTCTAAATTAATAACAAGAGGAAGGCATTTATTACCAGGAAGGCTGCACCCCTAGGCAAGAAGTAGTCATCTTTAATTTAACTTTACAGTGAAGTTGCTGAATTAAATGTAGTTTTGTTTTTATCTGTTTGCATGGAAGGCTTCCAGATAAAACAACTGTTTTAGTGACCTGTGCACTTGTATCATGTTAATTAGGTTTGAAAACTCATCTATTGTTTTCATAAGGCTATTACATTTTCTGTAATTAAATTAGGCAAAAAATAAGGATGCATAGAATAATATTTATTATTAATCCCAGACTCGAAAGACTTACAACATGTGAATTGAAGGTAAGGGCCTTGAAGACAGCCTGAACTTCAAAACATTGTCAAATAGTCTAGTTTTTCAGCAAGTCATAACTACACATATTTAAAGAAAGCATAGACAGAGTGAGAACCAGCCCACTGAACACCCAGGCTTCTGGTGCCATTTGAAACTGCAGCTTCTGGTATCTTTACAGCCTAAATTACAGCCTAAATGGGAATGAAGCTTTAACCCCAGTTACAAGGATAAGGGATCTTGTGCTGTGTTGTTTGATCATGGCCCAAGGTCTGGGAGGCTGCCTGCATGGACAATTCACGTCTGTCTGTGTGAATCCTGTGGGTTGGTTCAGTTTAGGTACAATCACACTGTCAGGCCAGTCCAGGTGTCCATCCTGTTTAGTATCCCATCTGTGTGGCAGCCAACCTCAGACATCTAGGAGTGATATTTGGATCAGGGATTTTGTGAGACAGAAATTTTGTCATATGGTCTCTGCGAATTTTTTTCTTTTATCTACTTGCTGCCTAGTCAACTTGGGTTAACTTTTGGCACTTACCTGCACGTTTACAAAGTACAATTAATTTCCTTTGGTTTACTCTGAATTTAGAACCTGCTTCTTTCTTCTCTTGGCCTGCATCTCTGGGCAATACATGCTGCTCATGGTGAAAATCTTGGTGTGTGTCCTGTCCTACAAAGGCAGGCTGGCAAGAGCTGAGCCTGTGTCAGTCCATTTCCTAGCCTCTGCCAAGTGGTGAAGGCAAAATTTTGCCTTCAAAATATGTTTAAAGTAAGTAGACATTAAAATGGTCCCATGCTGTGGCTCTGACCACAGAGATGAGAGCCAGCCTAGTTAACATTCTGTCTGGGAGCAGATGTCCTGTACTGGTCTGGTGTGCTGGGAAGCCACCAGACCCCAGCTGCAGCACAGCACAGCTGGGCTATCCCACACAGCCAGGCTCTGACACCAGCAGCAGGGTGGCCAGTGGCTTGTATTTCATAAGGTTCTTGACATTTCAGTCAAGGGCAAAGACAAGGCACTGCCCCTGGGAAGGCAGACCCCTGGCAGAGAGCTGGGCTGGCACTGCCTGGCAGAGCAGCTCTGTGGGAAAGGACCTGTAGGCATGGTGGGCACAGAGGACAGGCTGTGGGACCTGGGCTTGTTCAGCCAGAAGACAACTTCAGGGGACCACACAGCAACCCCTGGTACCTGCAGGGGGTCACAGAGAAGATGAAGCCGGGCTATGCTCAGCACTGCAGGATGAGAGGGCAAGAGGCAACAGCATACATTGAAACCAGAGGGGTTCAGACTGGGTGCAGGGAAACATTTTCTCCCTGTGAGGACAATAAGTGGTGGGACAGGTTGCCAAGAGAGCCTGTGCAGTCTTCACCCTCAGAGGTTCTCCAGACCTGTCTGGGCAAAGCCCTGAGCAATCTGTTCTGGCTTTATGGCTTTGCCTAGGGTATTGTAGAAGACCTCTTCTGGGGGCACTGCCTACCTGAAATACCATATATTCCTATGAAATATTTCTTGTTACTGAGGATGCTTATATTATCTTTCATATGTAGATTTTCTGGTCTCTAATAAAGCAGCTTTTCATGCAGTGAGGAAAAATACTAGAATTTGTGTTCTCCAGGTTGCTTGTTTGCATGAAACAGAAAAGTAGTTTAGACCTCTGACCTCTGCAAAGAGCAGAGCATCAAAAAGCTCCAATGTAGGGACATGCAAACAGACACAAACACACACAGAAACAGTATGACTGCACAAGTCTCATTTTCTTAGGCTAATTTTGAAATTTGTTAAAATCTAAATATGGATAAAGGTTTGAGTGAAATGTAATAATTGCTAAACCAGTTTACCAGACACTATAAAGATAATTAAAGTAGGTAGCCCCTCCATGAAAAGAAATTAATGACAGCTAATTGTGGCTGAGGTATGCTACAGTACAAGCAGATTTTGCATGCCTTGTAAGCAGCATATTCTAAACTGGCTTGAGTGCATGCACATCAATCAACCAGAATTAATCTCATGGTAAATATATACTGTGTAACAGCAAAACCTATCATTTGGCTCCTCTAAAGTTTAATTAAAAACCTATGAGAGATCTTTAAACATGAAATGAGATTGATTATTAAATGTTGTCATAGCTACAGAAATGACACTTGTAATCTTGGTCTGTGTCCTTTAATGTTGTGTGTCTTGTAGCAGTGGAAGTCTGGAGGCTCCTGCATTTGTAATTTTATGGATACTTTTAACTGGTTCTTGCATCATTGTCTTTACTGTTAGAGCCCAGGCTCTTTGTGGGAGTATATTGGCTGAAGTTTATTACTTTGTATGTTTACAACAGAATTTGATTAGATATGTTGAGCAGCTGCATTTTAAAGCCTCTTGAAAGAATAGCTGTCTCATAATGCTTAGGGAAGATAGAGGTTCCTTATAAGGAGAGGTGTCTCTTACCTTAACCCTGAGACCCTTTGCTATCTCCACCAACTTCCTCTCTCCAGCTGTCCTGCAAAATCCCTTCCTTCTGCCCAAGCTGCCAGTCCCTGGCCCCACAGGCTCCTCTGAATCCCACAGCATGCTGCCGTCTTTCTGTGCCCCGTGGCTCTGGGTCCTGTGCAGCAGGACCACCTGCACTGCTCCCAGAACCTCTCTGGCCATCACTGAGCTGTGCCCAAAGCTCTTTCAGCTGTGAGCCCCATGCCCTGCTCAGATTCCTGGTTTTAGGGAATTGCCATCCTCTCCCCTGTTGCCTTTGATGAGACAGGAGTCAGGAGAAGGAACCAGGATTCACCCCCACTTCACTCCGACCTCACATAATGAATAAGCTTTAGTTACAAGATGGGTGCCTGTGGGTTTATATCCATGTCCATAGGGAGAACAAAACTATTTCAAAAAAATTCTTTAAACTCATTTCCTCACACTGTTGCAGTTGTGCTTTGAGAGGTTGCTGAATAAAACAATCGGTGGCCTGACTTGGGACACATAACTGCTCTTTGGAAATTGTTTTGGTGTAAGGATGGCACATAAACAAAGTTTTCTTTTTTTCTTCTGGGCATCAACTGCTGGCAGAAGTAGAAGAAAACAGCTTCTCACACCACACCACTCATTTACATTTTCCATATGCTGGATTTTAAGATTATAGGGTTTTAGATTCTGAGTTTGCATGTTGTATTTTACATAATAATGAGTTTCTCTCTGAGGCTGAGTTGATACATGAGAAAGCAGAACCACCACCACCCAGAAAGCGAGGAAGAACAACACACATTTTGGAAAGGAGCTCTTACTGAGCTCTTCACATTTTTTCCAGGAAGCATATTCAATTTCTGTTTTCTGCCATGCAGATGGTATGTGCTTTTGAGCTCCTTGGAAGGAGTTTGTCTTCCTACTTGGTAGCTCTGTTTCCAGTAGCTTCCTACTAAAAATTTTCCAAAATAATATCAGTCAGATTTTTCTTCATAAATTCATTGCTCAGTTACAAACCATTCACCCCAATAAATTTTTGTTTCAGTCCTTGACTTTGACAGTTTTGCACCTCCTTGTCATCACAGAGTGGCCTTTTACTGCCTGTTTTAAATGTAGAAACATTTAAAACACCAGGAAAAGGTAATTCTTGAGTAATGTTATTCTTTTAGTTATTTGTTTCCCTATCGCAAGGAAATTTCTCTCTGTAAAAGGGGATACACATGTCTGTGTGGTAGGGATGTTACTTGGAGACTGGATTTGATGACTTCCTGAGGCCTCTTCCAAACCAAATTATCTTGTGATCCTACATGCATTTTTAAAAAATCTCCCTGATCTCAGTCTGAAAATGAACTCAAGGTTAGAATTTGTTCTGGTTACTCCTATTTTACATTTTTTTGTCACCAAGCACTTGGGGATGAAATGTCTACCAAGGTTTCACACAGCAGAGGGCCCTGCTGGATGTTGCAGTATAGAGGGAAGTGATCCTTCAGCTTCTGTTCAGCACAGCAACATTCTGCAACCTTTTGTTTCCTCCACCTCTCCCTACCTTCTCTTATAGTAAAATTGAAGTAACTGCTCTTTGCCACAATTGAGAGTCCTTTGCTGCAGTCCTTTCCTCAAAAGTCACTTAATGACTTCAGAGACACTTCCAGGTCTCAGCAGACACTTCCATTTCTGCTGTCACAATGCAGCCAGCATTAAACACTTCCTTGAGTATAGTTTTATTTAGATCCATCACATGCTGCTTGGTTCTAACCTCCTCTCATCACAGCACTTGCTCTTTGCCTTGTGTAGCAGAGGCTTTCAAAGTTCACTGAGCAGAAGGTGACTCTCATAAAAAGGTGATTTTACCCATTTTGCCGCTCAGACTCAGGATCAGTTGTGCTCAAGCAGTATTTTTGCCAGTTGTATATAGACTTTGTCAGTTGGCCTTCAAGTAAGATTTATTTCAGTGTGTGTTCTCAAAGCAAAGAGAATTGCAAGTATTTCTCATGTTTTTCATGCTAGAAATCACCTAAGATTTATATCTATGGTGAATTAATGAAGACAGAACATCTCCAAATAGCAATCTCTGACCTGAGCTCAAAATAGGTACTTGCACAGTTTCCTGGTCACTTGGAGTGACTGGAAAAGTCCAAAGACCCTCAATAAAACTGATTGCACCAATTTCTGTAATTAGTAAAAGATGATTATAACAATACAGAATACCAGGGAACATCTTATTGCTACACTGACTGAGAATGAACACAGATCTGCTGCTACAAAGAGCTACAGTAGAACTTTGAGACATGAAATATGTCTGAATTCTTCAGCTTGAGGACAGCTGTAACTATAATGAGCTTGCAGAAATCAGGCTGCAAGAGTAGCCTGTTCTCTCCCTCTGCCTGGGATCAGCCATAAATGACTCATAGTGAGGCGTAACACTACCTTTTGATTGAGAGGAATGTCAGTTCTCCAGCAATGTGATAAATCATTACATCTTTATTAGGGAATGGAGAATGAAAGAAAGGGTCTTCCATTATATGTTTACTCAATTTGTGTCCAGCTGCTTTAGGAACACCCTAGTCTTATTTAGTATCTTAGCAAGCTTTGCTAAATCCATCTGTTCTAAAGCAGTATTGTGTTAAGCACAAAATAAAGAACCCAAAGCAGGCACCAGCTGCAGTTACCAACAAGCAGGGTATTGAAATCCACTTACTCTAGCTTACTAGACACTTATGAGAAAGAAAGACCATTCTAATATATTTAAGGCTAGAACAAGCTTGTCTCTCCTTGCCTAAGACAAGCAGTTCTAATGATCATAGCTGGTGGTCTGGACAGCAAGAAAAGGCAGGATGGGCTAGTAAAAGCTCCTTTGACTTCAATGGCAATATGGATTTGGCCTCATGCAAACAATGAGAGTATGTGAAACTAATTATCCCAACCCATTGAGATTTTCTCTCCACCTTCCCCCTTTCTAATTTCTAATGAATGTAGATAATTGCTGTGTTCCCTCTAACACACAGATTAGGCCTCTGGGATTAGGCTCTGTGATTGAGCAGCTAATACTAAGGGTAAACGCCTCTGGTGTTCCTGTTAAATGCATTCTTGCTAGTAAGTTAAATAATCATTCTACTAAACATTACTAGAAGATTTAAATACTTGTTTTGCAGGCTTCTAGTAGATTTCTATAGTTTCTGACGTACTTTGACATGCTTCAGAATGTTCGTTTATACACAGTTTGATTTCTTTTGATGATTGTCAACTTAAGTTACTAAAAGAGGAGAGCGTTTTGTACACAGACAGGAAAGGGGTGGAGGCAAAGCAGTATGTTAGAAACATGAGTAGGTGCCCTGGCTTGTCCATCAGTCTTGGCATCATTTTATTTATATATTTTCTAAAGGATTAGAAGTAATCAGTTCCAGAGGATGTGCTCTGGAGTATTGGCAGCGCCTGCTTTCTTGGCAATCATTGCAAATATTTTATACAGTTTCATATTGTCTTGTGCAGTACCAAGCACTGGCGGTTTGACGTAAACAGTGTTAATGTTTTCACTTCTATGGCACTGACACTTCTGCCCCTGCAGAGCCCTGTGCTCTCCAAAGGCTTGGAGTTGGCAGGGCTCATTTGGCGTGGTGGGAACACTCACCTGGGGGTAACACAGGACCCCATTTTCAGAGGCCAGGTTCTCTGCCCTTTGTAGCAGCACAGCAGAGCCCTCAGAGCCTCTTGTCTGAACCCCAGCAGGATGAGGGCCTGGTGTGCAGGCAAAAGGACAGAGGTGATCCCCATGCAGCCTGGGCTCATTACACTAATTTTTGAGCACCTTTTTCACCAGAGAGAAATAGCAGAGCCTCACTTCCCAACTCATTTAACATTTGCAGGTCAATAGCTTCTAAGGTATAGACCTTGCCATGCAGTTATGGATGCTCCAGACAGATGTCACCTCCTCTGGTCCTTCAAGGTATGACCAGAAGTAATTTTAGACATTGCACTTTACTGAGTCTCCAGAAAGAACCCCTGAGTGCCTGTCCCCCATCTGCTGAGGTGAAGGGTGCTGGGTTTTCCTGATGTCACTCTGTCAAGTGCAGTGAGATGTTTAGGAGAAGAGTGGTACGGCTGGGTGTTAATGCAATAATTAGAGCCCAGAAGCAGTAGAGAAAGTGGGAGAGGAACATGACTTACAGCCCCTCAGGAAAAAAAAAAAAAAAAAAAAAAAAAAAAAAAAAAAAAAAAAAAAAAGTGTAACATTAATAAAAGGAAGCACTCTATTCCTGAAGAGTTAACTCTGTCTTATTGGCTGAAAGAACAAGGACAGGTTGGAATATCAGCAAGTGGTTTTCAGAAGGGACTAGCAAAGTTCTGGCATTTCATAAAATCTAGGGAGCATTGTGAAAAGAAACACAAGAAATAATCGTTTCTTAATATGGCATTTGCCTAAAGTAACATTGATGTTGATTGAAGTAATGTAATTTTCATATCTAAAATGTTGCAGGGGAGGGTATGTCTATTTCATTTATGTTTGCAGAAACTTAATCTACAGGAAAAGATTTTATAACAGAATTGGAGGTTAAATTTCATTTGCTGATTTAATAAAAGCTAACAGGATGGATTTGGGGATATTTCATTAATCTTTCTTTCCTTTCAGTGAAAAGGAAATTAAGTTCAATCTAGTTCAAACTTCGCTTCACTATTATACCATAGACTGCCAATGTCCATGTTCTCTCTGGCAAGTTAAAACCTAATTAGTCACAGAAAATTCTTCCCTGATCCTGTCACTGCGAGGCAGGAAAAGCCTGGGCTGCAGACAAAGAATGCAGATGCACTCGATGCTTGGCCGTGGCTCTGTTAATGTCTGTGCTTTCCTGCATAGCATGCAGTGACATAACTGAAAGCAGCATATTTTGTCCTTCATGTGATGAGATCAGATATAAGCTGCCTTTTCAAAATGTAATGTAAATCTTTTAATATGAAGTAGTGCAAAGAACATGCTGCCATTCGCCGCTTCCCCAGCTCTGCCTGTTCTTCCAAGCAGCAGGACTGGTGAGATGTGAGATGTGAGATGTGAGATGATCAGCTGGGTCCAGCTGGGCGAGCAGGGGCAGAAGGCTGTGGCTGCCTGCACCTTGTCCCACGCCCTGTCAGGAGCCACCTCCCGGCTGAGCTCCAGGGTGCCCAGACTGGGGTGTGTGGGGCAGGGAGCTGGCACTGTGCCTTGTGTCCAAGACCTGCAGGATCCGTGAAGTGCAACCTCGTATTTCAACCTTCTATAATTTTGAAGAAGAGGGTCAACTGATAAAATTAATTTAAAAGTAACATTTTATCTATCACTTCATTTAAAACATGTAAAATAACACTTGTTCGTTCAACATCCTTGATTACACTTAATAAAAAGCATTAACTATTAAAAATACATGCCATTTCTAATTCTAGTTCTATTTCTAATAACTACTGTAGAATTATTCTGAGACTGAATTTGGCTCCCTTTGACATATATGTTGTCTCATAGTACATGGAATTTCCACTATCTGATGACATTTTTATGGCACACGTTGAGTATAATCTGGGAAAGAAAAGTTATTTTACCTCTGGACGTGAGATTATAGAGCATAATTGGCACAAACATATCTTGTAAAGGACAATTTTTTTCACATCAAATTAGTTGATTGCCATTTGTGTTTAAACTGAGATTTTCCAAGGCATTTAGAGGCACTGCTTCATGCAACCCCTCTGAAAACCCCAGCTGTCACTGCAGTGGTTTCACACTAAGTTTTGCAGGGGCAAAAAGCTGTCTGTGGTGAGTCCAAGTGCAAGAAGCAGTTAATTCTGCTTCTTTCTGAAATTCAACAGAAAAGCATGAGCCTTGGGGAGAATTTTTGTTTTCACTTCTAACTGAGCTGGGTATCTGGAGGTAACCCCTTGTTTTTCCAGAATACATGGGGGAAATAACAAAGTCTGCCCTTCTGTTCTTCCAGCAGTTACACCCCTCAAAACAGCAGGCGACTAAAGCAATGCAGGTACCTCACTCTGGACAGAGGATTACTGTGAGGAAATCCTGTAGGATTTGTTTTATGAAGACTGTTTTTTCTCCCTCCCCTGTTGCCTCAGTAGTGTGGCTTTGTGGGCCTGGGGAGTGACCCAGCCCTGTGATTTCCCTTGTGAGGGTGAGTGTGGAATGAACTTGAGCATCCCCTGTGGCTGCTGCCCTCACTCAGCGTGTCCTGGCCTTGCTCTCTGCCTTTAGGGATCCTGGGGAGGTGGATGTCCTGGGGCCAGGGGAAGGCTTTGCTGTGGTGTTCCTGCCCGGGAAGGAACAGCCCTTGGTATCCAGCTGTGTTTATGGTCTCGGCCCATGTTCTCTGGGTTTCTGTGAAAGCCACAAGTGGAACAAACCTCAGGCTTAGTCCCAGGTCTGTGTGCAGTTTTTGCCTGAAGCCTGCCTACGTGGTGACTGAGCAGCCACCCCAGGGGTCTGTTCACACTCTGATGTTTCCCTTCAAGCTGTGCTGCTTTGCTGTGCTCTGCCTTTCATTGCTGGTGCATTGGAGCGGCTCCTCATGGAAAGAATGAACCCAGCCTCGGGCTGTGAGCAGAGATCCACCCTGTCCTCGGGCAGGGCTTGGATGGGCCAGGCTGATCTGGGTGCTGGAGAGCTGCCCTCTCTGTTTTGGATGCATTTCCTGGCTAGAGCTGGGAAAGATTTCTCCAGAACTCTGTGTTAGGCATCTGCACTCCACAGGCTTGTAAATAATTCAGTATATTGAGCTGGGGCTTACTTACAACATTAAACTGTTCAAAAAGACAAATGGAAATAAAATAATAACTTGAGCCTGAACACATAGGCTGCAGCAACCCAAGAATTCATTATGCTATTTATCTGCTACTGTGGAGCATAATTTTAAAGAGATAAGTCATGTCAGAGCTTTCTTTTTTAATGACTATTTCAGAACATACTACTGTGGAACATATCAGCATTCCAAGCTTTTCCTATATTTGATTATAGCTGATAGCAATCAAAGCAATTTTACTGCCAATAATAATGTTGGCAGCAGCTTTATTTAATAGCATGGATGTTAGGTCTTATTTATATCATTCCTCAAATTTGATAACACTGAATGTAACTACAAAATATTTTGCAATGAAAACTTAAAATATGGGATATTTAATTTAGTGTTCTGGCCTCATTGCATAAAAATGTTCGTTCTACACAAACACATTCTTACACCAGTTGTTTTGAATATAACTTTTCCATGGACCATAGACTTTCTTCATAATATTCTGAGAAATGCTGATTACTTTATCACTGTGAACCATGTCAATAGTTGAAAAATCAGTCTTTGAATAATTTTGCAATTTGCCAAAAGTCAGTAAATGGTCTTTGGAAAAATAAATCCATTAACCAATTTTTTTTTCACATCCTGTCTGCTTTCCTTTACCTTAGTAGGCTTAGAGCTATATTATTGCCACATCAGTATACTGTCACCAGCTTTGATAGTTATGTCAGCATTGCATCACTAGAGAGGAGCAGAATCTCATCTCTTTGTAATTATGGGATTTTTGCTACTACCTCAAATGGGAGAGGATGACTTATTAAAAAAAACAGGTTTTCACCCATGGACTGTGCCATCCATGAGATGAATGCTGCAGGTTCTAGTGAGCTACATGTGCTGCTGCCTTTGTTTGGCCCCTTTATTTAGAAATACTTATGTACATAAAGTCTCACCACTCAATATCCTTTGCCATGGACCTCTCACTGGCATGCCTGTTGCTGTGTTCAGCAGGGTTGGAACAGATGAGGTGAGGTATGGATAAGATCTGACATGTTATCCATTGGTCTGCTGGGCTCTCCTGAGGACTGATCAAAGCAGCACTGAAGGAGCCTCCTGTCTCTCAAAGTTTCTCAGCCTCCAAAAGCTAATTTTCTGGATAGTTTTGTTCACAGAATGGCATCAGGTTTAACTGTTGAAGAGGAAAACGTGATGTTTTCATGCTTTCAGACACAGCTGGTTAATTCAGTGATAGGGAAGTAATATTATCCCCTGTAACAGAAGAAACAGCAAAATCAGAGACCTTGCAAGAGAGGTATTTGTGGAGAATCAGAGCCCCAGTCGATTCTGGGACTCCAGCCTGTCCTTGGGTTTGATGCTCTGTTCAGGCAGCCAAGCCAGGCTTCCAGTCCTGGGGGAGGAAAATCCCAGGGAAAAGAGCAGCCATGCTTCCCACAGTGGAACCAGGGGCTTTCACAGGATGAGTAACACCATGAGATGGTTGCCATGCTTGCCAATATGAGGGTGCTGAAAGCAATAACAGGTCAGAATCACCATCCCTCTGTCCTGTCTGTTTCTGCTCACCTTGTCAAGCCGATGTAAGCTGGTATTTATGTGTTGTAAAACAGATAAATAAAAAGGCTCTCTACCATCCTCTTCCCTCCATATATGTTTTGAGATTAAGTTTTTAACATCACCTGCCTAGTGAGTCAGTTAAAAAACATGAAGACAGTGAATTGTAGAACTGGGGGAAACAAGAAAGAGCAACTGATCTGGGACTGGGATGGGAAAAGTAGCCCCTGACCACTGTGCTGCCAAGAGCATGGACAGAAATTGCCTGAGAAATGGTTTGTCAGCCTCTAGCCAGAACCTAAAAATTAGAAATTTGTGCTAAAACCACCTTGGCTGCTAAACACACTCAAAGGATCTCCAAAAATTGTAAGGGGTAAGTCAAGAAGAAAAGGGAATTATGAACCAGGGACAGAAAAGATTAAACTTCCATGCATCTAAGGCATCTTTCCATGGGGAGTCTCCCACCTGCTTCAGGAGAAGACAGAGACAACGTCAACCCAGATCTGCACTCCCTGCTCAGATTAGAAGTTCCCACCCATGCCCATCTTCCCACCAGGATGACACACCTGACATGTGGTGGCCAGTGTGTCCCAGCTCTCTTGCTCTCAGGAAGCCCTGTTACACTTATCTAAACACCATATTCAAAAGCTTCCCCCAGATTAAGTAAAAAAAAAAAAAGGAGAAAAATTGGTCTTCTCACTGTGAAGTGAATTGCCTCTCTGCTTTAAATAGATCTTGTGCTAAAAGACAGAAAGACTTGTGTATTTATTTCCAAGATTATTAAATTACATATAGAATATGCTTCCTGAGTATTAGCAGAGTTTATAACTGAATTCATCCTATCCATGCTCTGGTTACGTCTAATGAGGATAATTATTACATGGCTTAGCTATAATTCAGTGTTGACTCTTTTGCGCATGAAAAGCTTTTGTTGGCAAGCATCAGTGGAGGGCTTCAACAAAAGACATCTTTAGCTTGTGTAAACATTGTTATTTCAAGGTCTCACCCTAACGTGCTTTAGGCTAAGTACTTTCTCCTCAATTGAGTTAATATAGCCAAAATGATATAAGGATGGGATTAGATACTGGCTTACACTACAAGGAAAAAAATGAAAGTTGGGCAGGGAAAAATGCAGTTAATTCCATCCTGTCAGCAGTGGATATTAAAGATTATTAGTTGGCACACTCAATTATGTGCGAATCACAATAGTGGTACTGTTACTTTTTCATTCAGTTTTACAGGGGCAGGTAAAAAGTGTAGGTTTAGTATCATCTTCAGGGATTATTTGTTCCTTGCAGTGATTGGAGGTTATATTAAAATGTTCAACAAGTTCAGAGGAAACATCTCTGTCTAATGAAATATCCCACTTTCACATGATCTTAGTCACTGGATAGAAATGAACAAATCTGCCTGATGGGACTTCGGCTGTAGCTGACTTTTATGAATATATTTCTTTAGGCAGTAACTAGTTATTTTATTATGTGATTGTTAAAATGATAAACCAACCAATATAGCTCTCTTTTTGCTGCTTCCCTCTGCTGGATAGAGCCAGTAGTGCTTAGTTATATGTCAGTCTCATTAACACCAACAACCCGGAAAGACTTCTCTATCTGCTTAGGATACTGGCTTTTCACAGGCAATCAGTCTGAGTCCTGTTCTGACCCTCATGGTGAATTTCTCAGTCTGCAGGTTAAACAACAGTCACAGAACTCAGAAAAATATAAAATTGTTGGCTCAGTTAAATGGCCCCAGTCCGAGGCTTTGATGCTGGAAGCTCTTCTATCAAGATGGGAAGGTGTGCTGGACTAGAATGGGATGCTGGGCATGGCAGTGTCTGTGTCCCTGGCCCTAGGACAGACTGACAGCGGGAAAAGGAGGTGTACTACGCAAGAAGCCAAATTAATTATGGGATATGTATCTTGAAATTGTTGGGTTTTAAGCAAAATAAGCCTTTGGCACGTTGTTTGTGTTTTGCTTGTCTTCAGAGATTTCCATAGCCAGAGGAGACCTCTGTGATAATGCGCTGTGACTGCTTGACTGCTGTTCCAAGACCAGTAACACCGCTGGCGGAGCTACAGCATGTATTTTAGGAAAAAAAATCCAAACCCAACCTTCTAATCTTGGTTTTCAGTTTCCAGTGTTAGAAGGCCTCCCACAGCATGGTGACATTCCCGTATCCGTTTTGCCTTGCGGAGTTTGCATCCCCTCACAAGGTGAACGGGTCTCATTTTGAGATTTAAATGTCAGGATTCATCTTGTGCAGCTTTCCTCTCCAAAACTGACAAAGCCTGTCATCATATGTGTGTGGCCTGTATGGGTATTTGACAGAAGTAGCTTGGACAACTTTGTGCTGTCTGGATGCCCAGGCATAGGATTTTACAACCTCTCATTCAGTTTACCCACCACTATCCATTCCAGAGGAGGACTAGCCCTTCAGAGTCAGTGGTGGAGATGATGTTTGTCTGAATATCCACAAAGTTCCCCAAATCCCTCCAGAGTTACCATTTCCCAGGCTCACAAATGAGACCTATGCACTCTGAGTTTAGACGTCTGACTTTTCAAGCTGACTGTGCTGAAACGTGTCATTTAGCTAAATTTACTCAGAAATTTAGACTATTGCTATAGGCTTTTTTTAGGAAATGTTTCTGCTAGGGTTCACAGTCTGTGCAACAAATTCCAAACCAATCTTATTGTACACTTCTTGTCACATGTTTTCCTTCAACCAATAGTTTATTAGTGTTGGAGTCATCTTCAGCAACTGCTTCTACTACTAGCACTCATGCCCAAGTGGGACTCTAGATCCTGTGAAAAAGAGAGTTTTTCTCTAATAATGCATTTCTAATAAATACAGTAAGTTCCCTCAGTTTCCTCTCAATAACCCCTTAGTACCTGGACATCCATAAAGTCCTGCTCTAAGTTTCAAGAATTCTCTGTTTTCAAGAGTTGTCTGGCTCTGTCCCTCGGTGGGGTAATCACGCTTCTTCTTAAAACTTTTAGTGTAATATTTCCTCAATGCCTTGTTTGGAAAACTTATATCAAGACTGAAGTCTATAGATTGTTAGAAAGGAAGGAACTTCTTCTTTTTGGTTTAACACCCTCAAGGTTTTTTTGCCTTGCTATGCTCCCCAGACAGTGGAAGGTCTCCATCTCGTAGCCAGCCGTGTCCCATTGTCAATTCTCTCTTCAGGGTTCCATTTTAAGATGCAGGGACATCACCATTGACATCCTGCAGAGGGGACACAGACCCCAGCAGGGCAGCTTGGTCCCTAGGACATGCATGGAGCAAGTGAAGGGTTTGGAGCAAATGGACCCCACACTCTGTGTCATGTTCACACTGTGATTTAGGATAAATGCATCAGATCTATGATGTTGTTGCATAGACTAGATGGATAAGAGCATACACTTGAAAATTTAATTTTAAATTTTAAAAAATGGCCAATCCCCCCCAAACCACCGTCTCCTGGGTAGCTCTAAATATGAATTTAAGAGTCTGGTGTTGCTCTCCCAGCACTGTGCAGAGTGCTTCAGTTTCAGAAAGGCTGTAAGCCTGTTTATCAGGCAGCACAATGAAAGGACTTCCATGTCCCAATAAGGAATTTAGCAAAAAATAAGGCTAAAAAAAAGATATATAAAATAAAATAAAAAAAGAAGGGAGATTTTCTCAGCAGGTGTGGGCTATTGCTTTCTGTTGGCACTGCAGTTTTGACTTGGCTACAATGTATATTTACTTTATGCAATTCTGAGTGTAGTAAGAATGCTAGCAAAACCACTTGGAAAAGGAAAAAAGGAAACATTAAACCTTAACTCTGCATTCTCAATTAAATGATTACTCCTTCAGGATGAAATTGTTCTTGATTCTTACTGTAAACTTTTGAATTTCTTACATAAATAGCATGATTATATTTACATAAATAGTTGCACCCTGGAGTACAACAATCCTATTGTACATAAAAATCCCATTAAAATTTCCTGAGAGAAGAATACAGCTTGAGCAATGGTGTGTTGTGCATAAAACTAGTTGTCCTCACTTTTTTCTTTATTCAAAACCAAGCAGTGTCTTTTAGATGCATACACCCAAATGCAAAATTTGACCCCTTAGAAGTCAATGCTCAGCTCCAATATATGAAAGCACAATTATAACTGAACTGATATTTCGAAGCACTATAATGTACAGATTATTTCTGCAAGCTGATTACATGCATTTAGATGTGAAATAGCTAACATATCCAGAGGAGTCTGATTTATCCTTGAAAGGCAGCTGCAGCCTTGTCTTCTACCTAAAGCAGCTTTAATCCCAATATCTGAGCACAAAGGAGCCTGTACTTCACATCTCTTCAGCTTTTTGCCACTCTGAATTAGACAAACTTTTGATTATCCTTTCCCCTTCCACAGGGTAAGAACACCATATAAATACTAACTTTTCAAAATGAGATGAGACGTAAAGTAAAATATGGCCCAGTGTGCTCTCTCAGCCAATAGTAAGGAGCCAAGAATCCACATTTGTCCCTAAGTGCAAAACGAGACTTAAGTACTCAAAGGAGGCTTATGAAAAAGGGTGAGAGGACTTTTTACTTGGGCAGATAGTGATAGTACAAGGGACAATGGCTTTGAATTAAAAGATTAGAGTTTTGGATTAGATATTAGTAAGCAATTTTTTACTGTAAGGGTGGTAGGGCACTGCAAAAAGTTACCCAGAAAAAGCTGTGGATGTCGCATCCTGGAAGTGTTCAAGGCCAGGCTGGATGGGGCCCTGAGCAACCTGATCTAGTCAAGGGTATTCCTGCCTGTGGCACAGGGGATGGAAGCAGGTGATCTTTAGGGTCCCTATTCTATGATTCTACAATAAATAAGTTTTAATGTCTTTGGATCAGAGTATCCACACTGTAGAACAGCTTATGGATACTGACTGAAGGTATGACTGTGCTGAAGAGGGGGCCCTGATGCTCCTGCTGCTGTGGCTTGTGAATTTCTGACAAGCACAACAATCAAACAAGAAAGGATTTGGACAATCAAAGATTAGCTGAAAGATATAAATAAGTGCTATGAGTAGAATTTCAGAAGTAATTTATAACTGGCTTGGTTGCTGAAGTAAAATAATGAAAACAAAAAAGGAAAATCACAAAATCACAGAATTTGCTCAGCTAGAAAGGACCAGGAATCAAGAATCACACCACGTGTCTGAAGGCATTGTCTAAATGCTTCTTGAACTCATATAGGCTTGGGGCTGCAATGAGGGGTTGACTCAAAAAGTCAACTCTTTCTTTTGTATGAACATGTGCCTGCCTACACATATCCCACAACTTTTGTTTCAAAGCAAGAGAAAAAAGAGTTTTAATAGGAAGCAAATGTATTTGCTTTCAGTTTTTTTCTTTTAAAAACTCTGCTTAGCCTAATACCCCTGAAAATATTGTTTTTAAAAGAGAAATCAAAATGTTTAGTAAGCACAAAAATGGGCTGTGTCTACTACATAATCAATTTTCACATTAAAAACCTCAAACAACAACAACAAAAAAAACCCCAAGCAAATAAAAAAAGAAGACCACCCTGCAATCTTGTTCCACTTTTACCTGGACCTCTGATATTTTTTGTTTTTTCAGAATTACTGATTTGACAACCAGTATCCAACTGAGAAATGTAATCTAACCTCTAGGAAATGACCTTCCTGATACTGTCAGGTTGGTACTCAGGAAAGATGCCTCTGGGTAGATTCAGTGGTGATGGAGAGTGCTCATAAGACACCTGAAGAATTCTGCAATATTTTGAAACCAAGAAATCGTGTGCACAAGAAGATAAAAATAAATGAAGCAGGGATGGTAAGAAATTTTTGTAATCCGAAATGCAGGGAACAAGATGTGCTGTATCAATAACAAAAGCATGTGAGTGGGGCTAATGGCCCATGCTACTGCGGGCTGGACACACCATCCAAAACATTTTGTTGGGAGATGACAAATCTTTGATTTTGAGAGCAATGGTAAGTGACATTATATTTTGTATTTCCTGACACAGCATGAATCTAAGAACGTTTCTTACTTCATCTGGGAATGATTTTAGGATGCTAGCGACATAACATTCAGGGAATGAACAGTCTAAAATTTCTATAAACACCAGAATCAAGGCATTTATGAGTTTTAGTAAAAATTTTATTGAAGTCTGGTCATGTTGGCATATTGTGCATTTTAAATGTAAATTAGATTACTGGCAGTAGATTCAATTTAGTGGTAAAATGTAAAGAAAACAGTTGGGCTACAGATGAAACAATAATGTAGCTGTTCTTTAGTTAAGAGAACAGTGAAATCCAGAAACAAATGGTGTTTGGGAATATTTATGGTAGAGGAAATATGCTGCATACAATTAACTTTGTCAATTACAGGCAGCACAGTAGTTTTTGTTCAGCTTTGAAGAGCAGTTTCTGATAGTGAACATATGATAGGGTGAATGGATGGCTCTGAGGGCTTCCAGTGGGAACACAAAACATTTCATCCTTAGCTCACTTGCTAAAATGCAGTCCAGGCTGTGAGTGAGCAATGCTGATGGCTTTGTGGGTACAACCTGCTAGACATGACAGACACCAGGTCTTCTCTTCCCTTCCCTGTTACACCATTTCAGGTGCAAAGCCTGTGACTGAAAAGGGCCATAGGAATTGGCACTATGATGGCAGCTCTAGGGGAAAACCCACTGCCGGAGTGTTGGCGTTTGGCTCCTGCTTACCAAGGTTTTCCCTGGTGGTGGAAGCCCTTGACCTCTGCCTTGCTCTATAGACACAACACGCTGGCTGTTCTCAGGCTTATCATCAGACATCTTTCAAAAGCTTTCAAATTTCCTGAAGAATACAAGGCATTTAAATCAAAAATTCAGAAAAAAGATTTAGTTACTTGTATGAGTACATAAAAGGAAAAAAGAAGTTTAAGATCTGGAGCAGTGAGCTGTTTTATGGAGCTACCAGTAAGCTCCAGAATATGCTGGAAAGAAAATCTCACCTCAAAGGAGCAATGGTACTAAGGAGTGATAGTTTTTCATGTACAGCAATCACTGCAGCTGGCAACTGGCTAGACTGGTGCAGAGCTGTGAAAGTTACAATATCATTATTTAATTAAGCCAAACCTGTTCTGGATACATAGCAATTAAAATAGATTAATTCTTTACACATAGTTAGGACATGCTCCATTGCCCCAGAATTACTTCTGTTATTAATTATGAAAAGGTAGG
This sequence comes from Prinia subflava, assembly GCF_021018805.1. NCBI lineage: Eukaryota > Metazoa > Chordata > Aves > Passeriformes > Cisticolidae > Prinia > Prinia subflava. Next base: position 48,846,710 of record NC_086251.1, on the reverse strand, counting down.
TTAACAAGGGGGTGAAATAGGTGAGAATTCACCCTCCCAGTTTGCTTAAGGCATTGTCTTGCTGGTGACAGACATTGGAGCTAAAATCCTGTTCTGTGATGAGCTTTGCTTTGAATACTGTTGCCATTGTACCATAAGTTAAGGGTTTCTCAGAGACAAATATGGGCAAAGGTTACTGAAACAACATTTGAGGCTGGCAGAGGGTGCTTCTGATGGCTGGTTGGTGTCTGGGAACGAGACGCAAGGAAAATAACCTGGGAAAAGAAACAAAAATATTCGGAGCTTTGTCAGCCAAAATGAGTGTCAAGGTCAGGTCTGTGAGAAGCAGAGAAAATGGACAAGGTTTTCAGCAAAGTGGCAGCAGGGTAACATTTTGAGAGCTGGCTCCTGAGCTGCTGGCCCCTCAAAGCATGGTGCTGTACAGGTTCCTCAGGTCGGACAAGGAAACACACAATAACTGCCAACCCCTTCTTATGGAAAAACCCAGAAGACCATAACATTTGTTTAGCTACTTGGGTCTGAAAGTGAAATGCTATTTTGTCTACTTGACAGCTTTTTGTCTAATTTTTCATAAACCCTCTGGGGTACTGCCCATTTGTATGTGTTGACAATAGCCAGCACAAACTCTGCCGAAGCTTTTGTGCAGAAAACTGTCCTGCAGAAAGTTAAAAGATGAGTCAATTTTCCAGCTGTTTGCAAGGCTGGACTGGAGGCAGGGGTTTGCACCTTGAAGAGGAGTTGATGGGTCACTGCCATGACCAACAGCATTCCGAAGATCAAAGCTGTACAGAGGCACAAGGAAAACTGAAACACAAATAACATCAAATTGCTGGTTGCTGGTTTTGTGATTGGAACAAGAGTAACTGCACATCATTCTGAGCCTCTGAGATCCAGTGTGACCATAATAAGTGTTCAGAAGACCATGATAAATTTATTGGCAAAGTCATCTAGCTGCTGCCAGACCCCAGTGTTGAAGGACACGTCTGCAGTCCGTGCCTGTGCTCTGCCTGGGATCCCAGAAGCCATGGCTGGAGTAAAGGCCTGGCCACACTGACACCAAATAGGACTTTGCCAGTGACTTTATCACTAAGGCAAAAGTTAGGGACTGTTGTAGACACTTAACTGCTTTTTATTCTCAAATGTCATTTAAAATGCATTAGGGGGGAGGAGCCTGAGGAGTGTTATGATAAGATCTTGCACAAGAAGAGCAAGAAATAGTACAGAATTAGGAGACTCTTTGCAAGGCTTCCCTTGCCTTTCATAGCCACTAGAAGCAGTTTACATCTTTCTACTATAACTTTTGAAGCAATTACTTTTTGAATCATTTGGTTTTACATTGAGAATTTGTGCTATTGGTTATTTTTTATTATTTAAAAACTAGAAGGCAGTGTAAGAAATCTTTCAAGAAACAAATCTCCTACTAAGAGTAATTAAAACCCTTTTTGCCATGAGGTTCAGAGTTCATTAGTGGGAGAAGAGTTTCCTCATTGGAATGAGTAGAAAACAGTTGAAATGAAAAAAAGATGAAAACTTCAAATGAAAGAGAAAGTTTTAATAAAATTACTATTTGTCTGCACCGTTTAAGAGCTATTCCTTCGTGTGCCTCACTGTGACTTAGCATTGTGTCATATTGCAAAATTTCAGACTATCTTCAGCTTTCACTAGGATTTGGAAGTGTTGCCAGTTATTCTTCCTTATTATTAACAGTTATATTTTAAGAGAAATATGTGTGCTTTTTGACCTTGATCAGGGTAGTGAGATAGATATGTCATGAGAAAACTAGCACAGCTGGTTGGCTGAAACTAGTTTTGCTTTTGGACTCCTGTTGTCAGATCCCATGCCCAGGCAGTCCTGTTCCTCTGTACTTCCCTGGGTGGCTGCAGCCTCTGCATATCTGTGGTGCCACAGCTCTTGTGAACTGGTTAATTTGTGGGAAAAACCCTTAAGTTTGGGTATGACCCTTTTGTTGCCTGCAGCTCCCAGCTCTGTACTTTTTGGTCAGCACCACTTTCATTGCTTCCCGTTGTGTACCAGTTGGATTTGTTTTGGCAAGAGTCTCCAATATCTCTTAAGAGGGAAACTCAGTTCAGTGTTTAAACCCTGTCTAGAGGTTTGGGAAGCTGAATTCAGTGTTTTGCTCTCCCATTGTTTTCTGTGTGCCTTTGGCTAAGTTTCTGGAGGAGGAGGAGGAATTCATCTCGTCTGGCTTCAGCTGTTACAAATTAAATGTCTAATCTGAGTTTGTGCTGCCTCTGTGGTCAAGGGAGAGAGACAGGCACCTCCAGGGGTGAACTCATCCCTTTCCAAAGTGTCTGCTCTCCCAATAGGTAGATCAGCAGCTGAGACTCTCACTCTTCATTTTCAGATGCCTAAAATAAATCAAACTGAGTCCCACACATAGTCTCTCTTTTCTGGCTGTTACACAAAAGTGGAATTAAGTCCATTTAAAACAATGCAATGCTATGGCAATGGAAATTGCTCAAAAACAAGGCCAATTTGGAAAGCACTGGCTGATTTTTAGACCAAACCCTTTATAAATACTTGAAAACTAAAGGTGCCTGTTGATCTTTTAAGATCTCCTAACTCCTATAAAAGTCAGGAATTTCTGAAAATCTCACTAAATGCCCATCTATGCTTTTAGGTGTATAAACATTTATAAACCCCTGTCCCACTCTTATTAGGAAAAGCACCATCCTAAAATGCATCCAGGCCTCCAAGTAGCATTTTCCCTGGCTTCTGCGCCTCATCCCTCCAGACACCCCAGCTTCCATGCTCTGTGGGTCTCGTCCCTGGCAGCAGAGGTAGTCTTGGATGAGGATTGTATGTGACACATAACACTGCAGTTCTTCCCTGCTGGTGGATAATTCATGAGGATGAGAGCTGTGGCTGGGCTGGAGAGAGAATCAGTGAATCATAGCTGCCTTTCCACTTCAGCTGAACTCTGTGGAAACTTGGCATGGTGGGGAATCTCAGACCTAAACCATATTTTATTACTTGGAGTTGACAATTCAGCTGTGACCATGGAACTGGCAAGTTATAGACACAATGCACTACATTACTTTTAACTTGTCCTTTCTTTTGGGCTGCCTAGCATCTCCCATTCCTTGCTGAGCATTTCCATCAAGACCAGCATGACAAGAGTTAATGCACAGTCTGGAAATTTATGTATGTGTGTGTGGTGGGACCCTTCCTCCTTTTTGGTTGTCCCTTTCCTTTCCTTTATGTGAACAGACTTGTTCGCCATCCCCAAGAGTGCAAGAGGCAGAGGTGAGGGGAGAGCTGACAAACAGGGAAAATAATCCCTTTGCCCACCCCTAGTGGAAATTCTGTTAGCTACAACATGGCAGCTGAGACAGAAAGACTTAACCCAACGAAATCTCTTTTATTATGTTCCTGTGTTTATTTTTCCTCTGCATTTATGACTTAGCATGTTGGTTTTGGTGTGGAAAGGACTCTAAAGCTGTAGATATGTGTTGTAATTATACAAATTCCTCTGCATGGAGTCTGTTAAAAAGGTTGATCTATTTTTATGAGGACACACACAAATACTCATTTTGATGGACCTCATTGGCATTTATTGCAGGCCTGCCACTACTAAAATTTAAAGCCAACCTCGTAAATTTTATGGAAACTACATACTGCAATTATTAGCCCGAAGACCTCCTGTCTCGCAGGAATGAGTCAGAATTTGCTTTCCACGTACACTGTGGTTTACACCTGAAAGAGATTAGTTGGGACCACCAGTAGCTTGAAAACCTAATCTCCAGTATTTTGTTTCCAGTTTAGCTCTGAAAGATACTCCAGGTGTTCTCATTAATTAGTCATTGTAAGTCACTGTGTCACTATTGTGCATGGAATAGCTATTTTCCTTGGGCACTTTTTCTGAAGGAGTGTTTTAAATTAAAAGTTAGTTTATACACTTTTTAATGTTTAGAAACAATTCTTGTGACTGGTGAAAATGAACAAAAACAAACTCTAACAGATCAGTTTAGAAGGACAAACTCTTGAACTTGAATGTTTCCTGTAATGGTTCAACTTTATGGGTTTAACTGAGCACATTGCTAACATAGTGGAGGATCCAGCTAAATATCATAAGCAGATTCTGCCATTTTTTCTACAGGAAAATTCCCACTTTCAGGAATTTTCCATAAGTCTTAAAGACCATGTGGTAGGTAATATTGTTATCCTTGTGTCCTTGTCTTATTTTATAGTCACAGTAACTCAGAGACAGAGATTAAGTGGATTAAACCTACTAGTACAACAAATCAGCAGGGAAAAGTGAGAATAAATGTAGATGATACTAAGGTTTAACATATGCAAAGCATAAATATTCATTTGTATGTTGCAAGGCTGTATATGGTCCTGCAGATAAACTTTGCCAAAACTTTATTCACTGCTTGGGACTGATAAGTGAGTTGCTTTGTTGCAAAGGGCAGCTCAGCTGATAGCAGGCAAAACATTGTCAGAGAGAACTTGTGTGGGATCTAAAAATCATGAGTTAGTTAGGTAGCCCATTATGATGAGGTTTTAGAAAAAAAATGAATTTGAAGTGTTCTTATCCTTTATTTCAAAAACGTCTTTGTTCATGGTCAGATTATTTGAATCCAAGCCAAAAAAAAGAACTCAAAGGAAAGGATTTGAGTTGCCCAGAGAAATGAAGAGGAAGTTGCTCTGTTGGGAGTACCTTGGGTGACGAGGATAAGGGGTGTCCACTGAGTATTGGTTGAAATACTGCAGTAAAGGAAAATAGCAATGTCTTACAGCTGTGAAGGGGAAAAATAACTCAGCAAAGCACTAGCTCATGTAACATTCTAGCAAGTAAATTTGCTAAGGAGCTCACCTTTGGAGCACAGTAATGCCAGCATGACCAGCTGCAGTTATGATGTTGCAGTTTGACAGGAGGAGATGCAGTCATCCAGAGCTGGTCTTTAGACTAAGGGAGATAATAAAATAAAACCTTGAAAAGACATCTTCAGAGTCCCAGGCAAAAGGGACTCTGATAGGCCTATGAATCATAGCGAAAACACCTCAGATTGACTGAAATCATTGCTAAGGGAAAAGGGCTTAAAGTAAAAAGTTGAACTGAAGATGAGCCTCTGAGAGAACATTATTTACTGGTGTCAACAGATATAGAATTACAGAATCATTAAGATGGTAAAAGACATCTAAGATTGTCTAGTACAACCATTAACCCATCACTGCCAGGTTCACCACTAAACCATGTTCCTAAGCACCACATCCACACATTTTTGGAACACTTTCAAGGCTGATGATTCTGACACTTCCCTGGGCAGCCCATTACCATGCTTGACCACCCTCTCCATGACAAAATTTTTCCTAATATCCAACCCAAATCTCCCCTGGCATAACTTGAGGCAACTTCTTCTTGTCCTATTTCTTGCCACTTGGGAGAAGAGACCAACGTCAGTCTTGCTACAACCTCCATTCGGGTAGTTGTAATCTCTTGTTTTTGTCATTGCATAGCAAAAATATATGTTGCAAAATAAAAGGAGCTCATCAAGAAAATGAGACCTAAAGTGATGGACTTTCCTCGCCATGCTGATGCATTTTGGGGTGAGGATATGCAACATGGCCTCCCAAAAGAGGCAAGTAGGTCTGATTCTACACAATCTTTGATGGGAGATGAAAGGAAGGGGGCATTGTAGAAATGATGTTCTTTTCAGAGAATGAGTGTGCATGTCCACAGGAAGCTCAGTACCAAACAGATGATCCTTTGCAGCCTAAGGAGTGGTACCAAAGACCTCAACAGGTGTGGGGCTTCAGAGATAGCCTGCTCTTCACCTAATCATATAATCATGGAATAGAGTCAGTTGGAAGGGACCTTTAAAACCATCTAGTCCAACCCTTCTGCAATGAGCATCTGCAACAAGATGAGATTGCTCAGAGCCCCATCCAGCCTGACTTTGCATGTTCCCAGAGAAAGGGCATCTGTCACCTTTCTGGGTAACCTGTTCCACTGTTTCATCACTCCTATTGTAAAATACATTTTCTTTGCATCTAATCTAAATTACTGTCTGAGTCTAAAACATTACTACTTGTCCAATCCCTGTCCAGGCCCTGCTAAAATGTTTGTCCTCATCTTTCTAGGACAGGTAGGGAGGGCTGTCCCCAGCACTGCAGGGAGCTCAGTGGTGGGTGCTTTTTGAGCCAAAGTATCCTATGCCCCACGTTCCTCCAGAGCCCTGTTGAGAGCCCTAAGAGCCTTCTCTCTACCTGTAGGCATGTATACATGTGGGTGGTGTGGCCGTACACATTGTCCTGTTCTTCACTTCTCTGACTTCCAGGGCCAGACTTCAGGCGGCGCTATGTGCTGTTATGTCAATATAGAGAACTCCACTGCATAAAATAATTATAGAACTGTTCTTTTCTCTCCTGCAGGAGTGAGACTTGCTTGTTTTTGTTCTGTGGTCTCTTGGAGAGAGAACTAAAGGAATCTAGTGTCCCCAGACCACAATGCAAGTTAACTCATCCATGCTGGTTCACCCTGGGCCCAGCCCCTCACTTCATGATGTTAGTCTGTCCTGCTAGGTCAGTGGGTGCAGGCAGCAACTCACTGACACAAGCAATTTATTCCTTTTTAAGCTGTATCTATTCTTATATGTCACTGCACCAAATACTTGAGACATGCACCTGAGATTTTCCTCACTGCCACAAGAAATATGAATGTTTTATTACATACTGCTGAGTTTTTCGCTTAGCAAATCACAATTCAGATATGGCACCAGACTCATGAAACTTACTGCAGAGTGAAACAGATAAGCAGAGATGTTGCCCTTTGCAATTGAAATGTAAGAAGACATTATGAGAAAAGCTTTTCTCATATTTAAATATAAAGCATCTTGCTAATTCCAAATGTTGTTGCTTGAAATAGAGGGATGCTTTCTATTGATCTATAGAGAGATGTTGTGATGATCTCTAATGTCCAACAAGTGATATTTTCTTCTTTTCTTGCTGTTAGGCTTAATATTTAAAAGCCTCTTTGACACTGGGGCAGGACTTTTTTTTGTATGAATTCTTCTAAGTGATTTCAGAGTTTCTGTTTCACCATGAAGAGTTTCAATTTGAAACCTCATAAATCTTTCTTTAACAAAGAAAGAGACAAGAAATCTGTAATTAGCTTTCTTCCAATGTAACAAATTTAACAGGTATCCTGGCTCTAGCTGAAAATGCCACAGTTGCTTGTGAAAAGAGGCAAGTGCATTGTGCTTTTTCTCAGATTTCAAAAACAGCTGTATCTAAGTGGAATGTTTTCTCTTTAGCTTGTAAATAGTCAAGGTATTAAAATGTGCAAAATGCAAATGTAATTTGCACTATAATATGCTTTAATTTGATTTTACATTAGATTTCAGCTTCTCATCTTTTCATGATAGCTATTGAAACGATGTAATTTTATTTTGAAGTCTTAAATTTTACCTTTGCTATGTTCCAATACAGGGAAATTGTGGTGGGAAAAGTTATAGTGCAGAGTTGTGGACACATGCAAATTAAGTTTTGACTTTGATTATATTTTTGCACTTGCTATTTGAGATATGCACTCATTCTATTTTTCTTTTCAGTGAATATCTATCCTGATGGCTATCACTAAATAATTGCTTGGTGTCTAAAGCTCTTTTCACATGATGGGCAATTCAGAACCTTGATCAAGGTCAATTGTTAAGGTGTCGAAATCTGAAAATTTAATCATCACCAAGAGTAAAATGATATTCAGAATTATGCCTCTAAGAAAAGCCACTATTTACCAAGAAAAGAGTTTTTATATCCACTGATCATAGTAATTTCTAAAGTGGAGCATCTTAGAATCTACTTTGACTTATTCACTTTAGAAAATGGCTGGCTATTCAGTCACTCATAAAATTCTGGACAGCTAGTCAGAAAAAAAGAGAAAATCCAGTCTGATCAACAGTAACTCAGGTTTTGTCTACAACTCTCAGAAACTTGATGCCTCGACCAGAGTTCAGTGTGGCTCATACAATTGTAATGCATTGCAAGTCTTTGCCCTAAAATTGGCCCCAACTAAATCAGGACTTTACAGGAATTTACTTTTGATAAGATCGGTGTGAAATGATGCTAACCAATCTGTGGTCTTCCACAGAGCCGGATTTTCCTCCTAGATCAGCATGTGCTCACGTGGGGCTTTAACAGCTTCTCATGATGCCAATAATTCCTGTCCACCAGATGATTTCAGTTGGATCATCTGACAGTTTTTGAGCCCAGCTCTGTCATGGCCCCAGATTTCTAATGGCTTGTTGCTCAGACTAAAGCAGTATGGGGGAATCCTGTGTGCAGTTACACCCAGCATTGGATCCAGGTCTGTGAGTGACTGACCCACCCGCAGCCCACAGGGCCTTGTCAGCTGTGGGACAAGAGCTCTGGTTCTGCATGGGGAGTGCAGATCATCTGATGTCACTGTGCTGCACTGGGCAGTGCTGGCCTCTCTTTGGGTGTCACTGCAAAAGACACAGCTCAATGTCCCACTACAAAAGTCATGCATTTGATTGTTTACCTAGGAGCTCAAAAGCACCTCAGATCTCACCCATGGAAGATGTAAAGATGCAAATCCAGTGCCCCATGCAGCGGAAAACAAAGGAGTGGCATATCTAGAGGTTGTATATAAGTTCAGCAAGAAAAATACCAGTTTGGTAGGCTGGGTAGTCCAGAGCAATCCCTACCATATTCTTGGAATAATCTCTGCTTCTTAATGAGTGCATCACAAGTTCTTCAGATGCTTTCATTTATTTATTTTATTTTATTTTTTATTTTAGTTCATTTTTCTCAAATTTTAAGGATGCTATTCCTGAAGGATATGTCAATAACTTACTTGGGGAATGTCAGATCCTTTGTTGCTCGGTGGATATTGAGCCTTCCCTCACAGCTTTCCAAGTCTCCTGAGAAGATACCTCGGATACCTTTTGATACCTCAGAGAAGGCAGAACAGCAGAGTGTCATCATGGCAACTGGACTGTTGTATGTACCCAGTGTACTTTGCCTCTGGAATTAGCAAGCAAAACTGAAGACTCCACAAAAAGATGCAGCACTGCCAGTACTTTATAACAAGACCACTTATCTATTTGTTCCTGGTCCCTAAGGCTGTGCTTCAGCACAAATAGACAGGAACCCATTTTCTAGGCACTCCTCATGGGAGATCTTTGTTGAAGATAGTGCCAGAACAATTTTGCTAACACCTGTCAGTCAAAGGTGTGATTACAAACCAGATATCTTAGATAACATGCAAAACAATCCATTTGCAAAACCTAGCATCATGAGTTACTCCAACTATTTGAAGAATAAGGTTAGTGGCTCCCTGTTGATGGAACTAATCAGCTAGTAGATCTTGAGCACAGTAGTTTGAAGCTTGCTTATGTATCTCTAAAAACTTCAATCACACCTTAGACTGTAGTGAAGGTTGCACAATAAATTCAGTAGTAACACTTAAAGCAAATACCATTATAATGCTTCCAAGGGAGAAAGAAATGTGAAATTAGTTGTTCTAATGGTATAGAATTAAAAACAAAAACTTCAAGAACCAACAAACGTCTATATTGAGAATGAAAAGGAGATTTTATTAATCATAATCACATCTGTTCTATATCCCCACTCAAAGTAGGGCTAATTTTATTGCTCAGGTTTTTATCAAGGTTTCCAGGTGTTGCACTCTGGGCAACAGTTTTGCAAGAATTTTTTTTTCTTGTATCTAACTGAAATTTCTCTTGTTGCAACTTCTCTGTTGCCTTTTGGCCTCTTCTGTGCACCTGGGAGAAGAATCTTTCTCCATTTCCTTTATAACTATGAAGCTAAAGGAAACAATTAGATTTCCTATAAGCTTTCTTTTCTCTAGGTTAAATGGATCCATTTCTCTCCTTGTACATCATGTGCTTCATTTCCTTAATAATATTGTTGGCCCTCCGTTGGACTAATTCCAATTCTTTCTCATACTGATGGGCATCAAACTGGACACAGCACCCTCTGTTTGATCACACTTGTGCCTAAGGGAGAAGAATAATCACACCCACTGGGTTGCACACTGCCCTCACTAACACAGCCCAGCGTGTGGTTATCACTCCTTGCCCAAAGAGTGCCCCTTATCTCAAACAGACCACTTCGGATCTTTTCCTTCCTGCAAAATCCCATTAAATACACATCAATGGGACAGGGGAGAAAAAGGAAGGACAGGGAAATTATTTTTTTCAAAGTATAGCTTCCTTTAAGGGCACAAAGGCAATGGTAGTAAAGAAGGCTGGATGCCCTTCTGAAGGCATCAAATTTCTTTTCTATGCAGAAGTATGTTGTCTCTGTTTGCAAATTTGGGCTTAAAAATATAGTAAATACTAAATAACTTGACTTGCCCAAAATCACAAAAGAAATTTATCAAACTGAGAGCCCCAATTACCTTGTTCAGTTTTCAGTTCAGACTTCAATGTCACTCTTAATCTAAAAGTAGTTCAGATCAGACTATTCAAAATGTTTCTGTGACTGTTTTTTCTCATTGTCCCACTACTGAAATGGTATGAATACTTTTAGCTTGGAACACAGAAACACACCAACAGCCATGAAAGGCTTCCTTCTGAAAAAAAGTGTTTCATTTTCTTTTAGGTTATTTGTTTTTTCCCTTTGGTAGGCATTCAGCCATTTTTACTAGGTCTCTTCTTGTCACCTTAAATTAAATTCATAAAAATGTCAGAACATGAGTGACCAAAATTATTTTCTCATCCACGCTGTGGTTCTATTGGGAACTTTTCCCTAGATGGTGCTATTTGAACCTGACTATTGACAATAAATTTATTGCCTGCAGAGCTCCAAATGTGTGATGTCTTTTCCTTCCTTCTTGGCTTGATGCTTGCAACATTTTCCCTTTCTGGGAAAATATTGCCACCCACAAAGCACTTTTCTCCTTTCAGAAGAAATGTTGTGCTTCTACCATAGAAGGGTCATGTAAGGTAAGGCCTCAGGATGAAAAGTCAGATCAAAGCCATAGCAAGAGGGAACAAGAATCACATTTCAGAAAAATAGTCAATTTCCCTTCCTCAGTCTTTGATATAAAATTAGTCTTTAGCAACTGAAGTTTGCTCTCATGGCTATGTAAATTGCTCTGTTATGAAAAAAACAGCCAGATAACTCTCAGTCTACAAGTGCAAGTACCAAATGTAGAGGTAATAATATGAAAAAATTGGTTTAGCATGAGATATTTTGTGTTTTACAAGAACTGTATTCTGAAAGCAAGACTACAGCAGTGCTTCCAACATTCATCATTTTACTACAAGTCTCATGAGGTTTGGTGTTTTGCCATAAAGCACCAACTCCTGGAGACATCTCATTACCTGTGATTCTCAGCTTTCATTGAAAAGCAATGCCCATAGATCTTGTAGTTGCAGAGAAAATTTTGCATGACTTAAAGCAAAGGTAAAGGCCAAATACTTTAAAATTCAGTTTTTAAGTTAAACTTAACTGTCTTAGGTTCTGACCAAGAACTTCTGAGTTTTGAGGCTGACAGCAGATCAGCTATAAAGTTTCTGGACTGAAAAATGTTTAATAAATTGAAATATATTAAATAGTTATGCATATTTTATAAATGTGCCCACTTATAACTGTAACTATAAACCACAAATTTTTAGATCTTTATGTTTGCTACTTCAGATTTAAGTCATATACTATTGACTTCACAGGTGGAAGGGTCCACAAAGCCAGAGGGGAACAGGGAATTTTTATGGTCAATATAAATTTAAGCCTTACTATATTTCTATATCCAGCAATATAAAATAAACCAATACTAGCAGAATTTTGCATGAAATAATTTTCATGCAAATTGATACTTTGATACTTAATTTATACTTAATCTGTGTTTGCAGATTTTTATTTTTTAAATAGAAAAATTCATTAGTCATGGACCATGACAGGAAAATCCTTTAATTTTGGCTGTGTGCACAGAGTGCATAGGAATGGCTAAGGAATGTGTGGGGAGGGAGGATGGATATAATAGATTCACTTGGAAGATGCTTTGAAATGTTTTAATTCCTATTCAGTAAAATGTGACCACAATCGTTTGTGTTAATGAAAGGGTTTACAAAAAAAAAAAACAAAACAAAAAACAAACAAACAAAAAAACCCCAACAAAACTCTTATTCTTGGTTCCTGCAGGACTTGTTTTCTGTTCTCCAATAAGAGAATAAAAGCAATACCATGTGCCCAAGGTGGTTTGTCATCCAGAAGGAATAACAATCAGCAAGAAGCACAAAAAAGCACACGTTTACAAATGATAACCATGCAGGAATGTGTTTGTCTTCAAATACTAAAACAATTCAGAAATAACTTTCGATTGAAAAATTCATAAATTACTACAATGTGTTATTTCAACGTTTATTCAACTGTGTATGTTTATATTATACCAATCAATACTTAACTCAGCTCATGATCCTGCCACACTCTATTTATGCTCATGTATCTATATCAGATAAACGTTTTACAACTATCTGGTGAATTCCAGTCATGCAGTTCTGATTTTTTTATTTGCTTGAAGAACTAAGCATGGGATGTACTGGAATTAATAATAACAACAATAACAATAACAATAACAATAACAATAACAATAACAATAACAATAACAATAATAATAAAATTCTTACTAGAAATAGAGAAATTCAAATATCTGAGTAGAACTGGTTTCAAACAAAATGTACCTCTTCTTTTCTAGTTTTTTATATACTAATATAATTATAGCTTGTTTTTAAAATTGGAATTGTAGTATAGGCAAAGCCAGACCTAACAGTGCTGGCTACTGGGTTTTGATCTTTTCTCTGGTACACACAAAGGTCTGCTTACTGTATTTATTGCAATAGCTCGTCAGAAGAAGTCAGAAATGCCATGTTCTTTGCACTCATCAAGTTTCACAAACATCAATTAAGAAGCTGTTTTTTGATTCCCTTCTTCCTCCTTCCCCCATGAGTTTTGTGTCTTAAATAAAATGGTCAAAGGGAATATTGTAGGAGAAAACTTCCTCATATATATATATACCTATATGCAGTTATATACACAAATTCATAGGCATACACAGACACACATACACACATGCACACACGTAGACTCACACTCAGAGGGTGGCTGGGCACTGAACAGGCTCCCCAGGAGAGTGGTGACAGCACCAGCCTGCCAGAGCTCATGGAGCTGTTGGACAATGCTCTTGGGCACGTGGTGTGACTTTTGGTGATGGTGCAGGGCTGGGAGTTGGACTATGGTGATCCTTGTGGGTCCAGCTCAGAGTATTCTGTGATTCCATACACAAATGCACCTGTACATACACACACTGCAGAACAGGAACATTGCACCTCTGTGTCCCCACTCCCTCCGGTGAAGGTGGGACAGATGTGGTGGGGTCCCAGCAGCACTGGCTGCTGGTGGCAGTGAAGATGCACCGTGTGCCAGGCTGCCACCAGAGCCCTGCTTGTGCTGGCCAGGCCAACCCCTGCAGCAATGACAGATAAAAGCTTTTCAGGTTACCAGCTTGGTGTGATCAGGAGGAAGCTCTTTCCCTTGCTGGGACTCAGCCACAGTCTCAGGTTGTCCCAGCTCTCACTTGTGGGGCTCAGGGGCTCCTGCACCACAGGGTCCCTTTGAAGTCCTGCCTGCAGGCTCGGTGTGGAGCATGGCTTGGACATTTTGGGATCAAAGCCTTACACAGCCACTTGCATCCAGTTGCAAACATTGATTCTCTATTTCTCTGCTTTTGATTTTGTCTCTATGTCTACTTCTTATCTGTTTCTGTGTTCCATTTCCCCTTATTCTGTTTTGCACTCTTAATATATTAACACTGTGGGGTTTGCTCCACTGAACTAAACTTTTCAACTAAATTTCCAAGAAATTAATCCCATTAAGTTTTTTATTGTATTTGAAATGGATTTGCCAAGGAAACTGTATTGCTGTAATTTATAAATGCACTGCAGCACCTCTGGAAGACAACTGTCTCTGTGTTTGGAACAGCATATGTTATATGGAAATTGAGAGAGAATTTGTAAGATCTATTTTCCACTATTAAAACCCTCAAGAACTTAATCTGAAAAAGAGATTATTTCTTTTGTCCATGTTTCCAGTAGACAGTGTTATAATTTTTTAATAAAGATCATATAGCCTTGAAAATCATTTAGCAAGCTTCGTTGGGATATTACGTTACAAGCAAAGTTTTCCTATGAAAAATTCTTAAATGTGAAAAATAATTTCAAACTTTGGACAAGCCATGGCTCACTTATTTGATTTTTTAAATGAAGTTACAAAATAGATGTTGTCCCCAAATACCCTGATCTGCAATGATTAAACTTAGTCTTGTGTGGAGGCCTGGCACAAATCCTCTGCATCATAGCTTAATGATTTATTTTGCTTCGCCCTGAATTTGTCCCTGTTGAAGTCCAAATGTCTTCCAGGGGAGTTGGTTTGGACCATGTAGTCTGTGTGTGATAAAAAAAAGAGTCTGTTTTGAATAAGTGGGGTTGGGTCCAGGGCATGACAGGGCATGGCTGTGTGGATGTGATGTTAAATACGTTTTTATTGTTGGATAGGGCAGCTAGAAGATACCCTGAGGTAGAGCCCAGCCCCATTGCCTGCTACCAGAGGACTGGAAAACGAGACAGAAAGCATCCTGGCCACTCCTCGGCAGATGCTTCTCCTTTCCACCCATCTGGGTAGAAATCCCTCGTGGGAAAGCTGTGTATGAGGTGGCTGCTGGGGAGGGCAGGAGGGAGGGGAAGAGGTGGGCAAACAAGACCCCAGTAGTGCTGTGGATTCCATCTGGGTGTGCACATGGGTCATTGGGAAGGACCTGTGTGGCCCCTCCATGAGAGCCAGGTGCTGTTTAAGGGACCTTCAGGGTGGATCCAAACTCTGAGTTTTCCAGATCCCCTCCACGGGCTCCAACAGGGCTGTGTGCAATGCACTGATTTGCCATCAGGAACAAGTTTCTTCATTCCCTGTCCCTTGAGCTGGATTATGTCATCATGCCAGGGCATTAACCTAGGGCTTGTACATCTAAATATGTTTGATTTTGGGTTTTCTTCTCTTCTAATATTACAGCTTTGCCTGTAGTTTATAAATACTCCATTTAAGGAGCTATTTAGCAGTAACAACATTCCTGAGCTCAATCCAAGAACTGAGCTAATTATGGCTCCCCTTCAAAAATCTATTTCCACTCCCCCTCCCAAGACCTTCTCTCCCCTATGGTCAAACAGATTGAAGATAATAAAGTGCAAAAAACCTCCTACCTAAATAAACAGAGGAATTAATTGGATACACTGTCACTGACAGATTAGTAAATCCCAGTCTTACATTACTTATTTATGTGAGTCATCCTGCTGTGTGGAAATATTTGTGTAATGCCCTGATTTAGAAGAACTCTATTCAAAACCCACAAAACAGGCGTTTTTTTCGGCGTCTTCCCTAAATGGGATAAGGAAGAGTAACAAGTAATTTGTTTTAACTGCTTATTAGCTGACTAATGCAACTGGTGATAAATGCAAAAAAGAAAGTTTCTGCTCTTGCAACTTCATAACTGTTACATTAATTTTTCATTCTTTTCATTCAAGAAAAGTCATGTCTTACAGAATCCTTGGAAAAAAAGCCTTCTCTGTTTATAGGCAGTGCATTTCCACATTCTTGGTATATGGAACACCAAATGTCCGGGGATAGCCAGCATCCTGGCAGAGCGCCATGCATCTGATTGTATGGCAGCAGAGCCAAATTTCCTCCTGCACAGTATGCCTATAAATAAATTGCTTCTTCCCAAGCAATTTAATAGAAGCATTTTTCCAACCAGCATGCAAATACAGGATTTTTTCTTACTGCAAGCAATAAGCAATTTATATTAGTTTAAGGTCAGAATTATTTTAACAATTATAGTAAAAGTACCTTCTCCTGAGCTTGCACAGTGATGTAAAAACAAAATGCAATTAAAAATTTTCTTTAAATAACATTTCTTCACTTGTAAGGATCTGGCATAAAGAAGTAATCCTTCAACTGTCTGCTATTAAGGTGTTATATGCACATTTCAGCAGGGCTGTTGAAGGTTGACACTGCAGTCTTGAAACTGCATTTGCATTCAGCCTGTAGCTTCTTTGAGGTATTTGAGCAGTTTATTTACACAGTGCCTAGAAAAAATAGTCTCCTAATTTATATTGGTGGCTCTAAGATACTAGAAAATAAATTGATATTTTGTGATTCTTGATCTAAAATCTGGATGTCAGCAAACTTTCATTGAGCTCCTCCTCTCTCACACTTATTCAGAACATGTGGTTGTATTTTTGTGGGCTTGACTAATAAGGTTATTGAAACAATGTGGGGAGGAGTTTAGGAAATCTTCATCTGGCTGCTTTTGTAACCTAAATTTATTGTAATAATCAGTCTTAGAAGGTGTCTCTGCTTCTCAATCAGACTGGCAGTGTGCCACATCACCTCTTTCAGAAGTGAGAACCAAAAGGAAACTATAGTGATACCATCCTGTTGAACTTCAAATATTGACAAAATTAGAACACTCCAATGTGCAAAGTGTATCTTACTGTGTGACTTCCTTTTATTACACATGGAATGGCTTAGAAACCATGGGGAGACAAAGACTTTCTTTTGTTCCTTCCAAATCTCCACTCATCACATCGAGTAACTAGATAGTGTATTTACAACTTTTCATATTTTTAAAAGGTTTACATGGTTTTTCCTTTTAACTTCCTTCCTCTTCTGTTATGAAAACTCTTTATGTACTTAAATATTATCTCCCATTCAGAACTACTTCTAGAAGGAAATGTCTGCTGCAGTGGCATCCCATATGGTAAAAGAAGGATGAAGAAGTTTTTTTATCAAAACTATAAAGTAGATTCCTTTAGAGTCAGTTTTAAAAAACAAGAACTTGTCAAAAATGCTGACAACATTATTAAGCAGTGTAAGAAGTTAATATATTTCTTGTGAGTACTTTCTCATGAAAACCAGTATTTTTTCATGAATTTTGATCTAGTGTGTGCAGCACAGTTTCTCTGTAGCTTCATTTGTGCCTCCCACTTTGAATGGGAGCCAGAAAGGTGTCATAGATAGAATTAAATGGGCCATCTTTTCTTAAGACAAAGTATGTTCTTAAATAATAAATGATCCTGGCAAGTTGTTTATTACCAGCAGTTAATGATCTGTTTATTAGTTAAAGTCTGTGGCTGTTAACACTCTAACAAATCAGTTCACTCTGTTAAACATCAATTTTGAGTACATTATTGGTATTAACCATACAACAAACTAAAACAGTTGCAGACAGTTGATTTTATTGCTGTGGCAGAATTGTAGAATAGGAGGCAAAGGTGTTCAGTAGGGTACTGCTGCAGATAGATTAGGTTACATTTGTTTGTATTGGTTAACAACTCACTTTTATTCATAGGGAATGTGTATTCTCTTTTCCCAAATGTCTCTCAAGCAGTTTACAGTCCTACATGCTCTGATTTTCATGTTTTCTAAGAGTGTAAGGATTACTTTTGTGTCTGTGGACATAGTTTGGAAAAAAAAATAATTGGTAGCTTAAAAATTAACTTCTGGAAGGTGTGTGGGATGAATTGATTGCATAAAAAAAGTATATAAAAAAAAGCTCAGAAATAAAATACTGCTAACATGGCTTTGTTTGCCTGAGCAATTGGCACTTGATCAACTGGTTTTCCAGATGCAGCTACTGGGGGGAACAAAGACAGGGTTTGAGGATCCTGGTGTCGACTCTGCATTAAGCTGTGCTTCACTTACATCATGTTAAAATCCCACAAGCATCTTCAAAAAAAATAAGAAGACCTGGATATTAGGTGATCTTGATGAGAGTACTTGGTCTTGAGTGGAATGGTGCTCCACAAGGGTTTGGCTCTGCCTAGTCCCAAACCATAAAATACATGGATTGCAATTTTGCATCTGATCAGGAAACAAAGCTGTAAAAGTAGGTTCACTCCTAGGGCTCAAGTAGTGGTAATAAGTCTGGCAAGGCTGGATAAATAGGTGTGAGAATTACATTCCAACCTGCAAATTCAAGAGCTCAGATCTGTTCTTTCAATTTTGGCCTGCTTCTTATAAAAAGTAGCTCTAAATACTTTCAGCATTTAAAAGTAATCCACTGATACATTGGCAGAGAGTAGCCCCCAAAAGCTTTTCTCTAAAATGTATAAAAAGTACTTTTCCCCAATCTGCTTGACAACTAAAATATTTTTAGGGTTGTTTTAATGCTAGATTATTCAAACTGACCCAAAACCTTGTATGGGCCCAGTATTATTTCTCTCCTTTCTGGAGGGGCTGGTTCAAATTTTATTTGAATCTTTCTTAATTGAGTTGAATTCAGCTAAAATCAACATAGTTAAACCATAGTTAAGCAAGTGGTGGTTCATAGGGCTTACCTAGTGCAAAGACTATCTCAAAATAGTATGTAAAATTAAATTGCCCTAACATTATATTGATAATCTACAACTTGCTTGGGGTAGAAAAAACTACTGGAGAACGTGTTGTACCACCACAACTGTAGCTGTGGTCTAAAAGGTCAGTACAGAACAAGAATTCAGTAACAAAAGTGGCACTTTGGACCCTGAACAGGAGGATGTCTAGCAGAGCTTTCTGTAATGGTATTAAAGTGTTCAGCTCTTTTCATGTTTACCAACCAATTTTAATGCCCTGTTGAAGGAGGAATAGGAGGACCTGTGGTTTACACCCAGTGTCAACAGCAAGGTAATTTCCCTAAGAGTAAGTACTGCTTTCCTGAGAGTTTTAATTACCCTCGAGGTCCTGTGGTTTTCATCCAGACTTGCAATTAGCCAGTTATCCCACAGGAAGGTATTTGCAATGTAATCTGAATTAAAACCTAATCCAACTCCTGTTAAAACCAAAGGAAATGTAGATTTGCTGAAATTCTCTCTCTGTCAGTTTTTGCCAGCATAGCTCGTTCAGGGGCCTGAGCTGCTGCAGCTTCCCTGTCACTCAGGGGTCACCTCCCCTGCTTCAGAGCAGTCCTAGGAAACAAAGGGGCAAGAGGGGAGGGAGGACAGCTCAGCTCTCACCTTGGCTGGGCAGTGGCACAAACTTTCCCTCTTGCCTCTGGGAACACTAAATCATATATTAATCTTGCAAGAAACTGCAGATTTTATAGCCCAGTGTGATAGAAGAGATCGTATCTGAAGTGACGTTGCTCACTGTAGCCCTTGAGGACTACTGCCTGCATCTGCAATTGGCACTCTGTGTGCACTGTAAGCACAGCATGATTACACAAAGTCAGACATATCCAAGGAAATCTGTGGTGGTTGCTGTTTGGTGGGTTGTTAGTGCTATAAATTTGAAGGCACTGATACTTGCTTCTTGCCTGAAATGTAGTGATCACTAATATGTTTGTATGTGTTCGTATATTAAAGTCCATTGTAGAATGGCATGAGTGCTAAATGTGTTTCCCTTTCCTGAATGCCTTTTACTGTCCCTTACTCTGCCCTGTTTATACAGTGCCACTGAGCAATGAGTGGTTTTAACAGAAAACCCTCAAAGTTGTTTCTGGTAGCATATATTTTTTCTTATCAATGCATTATCCTGTATCACTCTGCAAAATGCAGCCAAGTGCCAAAGCAATGGACTCGTCCTGTACTTTTACTTTCCTTCAATCTGTAAGAGCACGGCTCCATTAAAATCCCTCTAAATTAATATTGTGAATGACACATGAGAGAAAAGCATGTGTTTTACCAGTCAGGCTTGAGGGTGTTTGAAATCAGCCCTCAGTTTCAAGTGACAGATAGACAGCAGCCAGACTAACAGAGCAGAGGGAGGGTGAGAGGGAAGTTGTACAGGCTGGACAGGTCAACAGGATTCAAGAAACCCACAGGAAAAGAAATACAAAAATTATGCCACTTTATGTCCCATGGTTCTTTCTCTTTATGAACAGTATCTATATTACTGCAGTCACTCTAGCACAGAATTTCCCTACATGCAGTAAGCAGGCAGAAAATTCAAATGTATTTTCAGAATTAAAGGTGTTACATTTGCAATTGCTGAATTTTCTCATCTGGATTTTAATGGAGAGGCAGCACCAGTTCAATGATTTCAGAATAAGCGTGTTGGTGGAATTGCTGTGCACAATCAACTCCTGGATTGCTTAAGAGTGAATGTTTTCATTTTCTTCCTCGAGCCTTGTTTGACACTGCAGAACATGCAACACAACCAAGTGTGGAATATAGTCCAGAAAATTTAAGACACAGTCTGAAGATTGTTTGCATATCACTCCCCCTTTGAGGACAGAGAAAGTAAATGGCATGTCAAGCTAATGCTTTTGTTAACCACAGCCAGTTCTGAAGTCAAGGCATTCTGTGCACCAGAAAGTCAGATTTCTTTCAACAAAGCTCTTTCCAGAACCTGATGTTCATGTTTAAATCATTTTAGAATTAGGAATCCAGTTGTTGGGGCCAGAGTATAGACTAGGGAATATTTGTACAAAATACTTAAAGTTATTCTCTGGTTGCCCTGGATCCTGCTAATGTTTCAACATGGGCCAGTCTCCTTTTGCTGAAATAGGGCAGGCTGAGGTTAGGAAAACCTAAAATTAGTGGGATTTAAACTCTAATGGCTGAACTAAAGCATTAGTCATCTGGTGACTGATGCCTCAAGATGTCTTTGTAAAGAAAATATTTTTCAATCAAAAGAAACTGAAACAGTGCACTACCTGCTTTGAGCAGAGTGAGAATATGTCTGTCTATTGGCAGATGGGTTGGATTACAAAGGTTCTGAAAGTTTCTCCAAACTTTTTAAAGTTTTGTCTTTTGTATGTTACAAAATGAATATACACAGGAAAATCACATGACACCTGTCTCATGGGTTTTGCAATATTTAAAGGTACACAAATAGATAACTTTTCATACAGAGCACGAAATTAGTGATGAAAATGGGTAGATATTACTGTCACTAATTGTGTTTCAAATCCATCTTCATGCCCTGTTCAAAACAGCAAATTTTGTAACCAACATGAAATTCAAAGGTTTGGAAAGGAAACCTTTTGTACAGACAGTTATTGTGAGAGCTGTTATTGGGCTAAAATTTGGTGTTCCAAAAACATCTGGAGTCTCAGTAAGACTTTTACTCCTAAGTGGGATGCCTTTTCTTATTTTTGGGTCACTTCTGAACACGAAGTGGTAAAAGCCCAAAGTTTACTTTAAAGGAAGCCTGCTCTGTGAACTATGGTGACTCTCTAGGAGCATGCAGAAAGGTAGGGGAAACATCTGCAACTCAATGTCTTCTTCAAGCTCTGCAGATGCTCACAGTACACATGATGGGATAGCTGAAAGGCTCAAAATACCCTCAGTAAAAAACCTTTTCCATGAGAAAATTCAGGGTAGATCAGAGTGCTCTATAAATTCTGTATGTACTGACTTCCTTGGTTAGACCTTTTCTAAAATGTCATAAGCCCAGTGGATTTTCTTAACGTGTAAGTAACTTCATGTTTATTACTCTGAGGCTAAACCACAGTGAAGAATTGGCCCAAGAAATGCAGATATCCATCCATCCATCCATCCATCCATCCATCCATCCATCCATCCATCCATCCATCCATCCATCCATCCATCCAAGTTTTGAGCATATTTGATCCTCAAATCAGTTGCTAGTGTATGTTGATATATCCACTGCAAGAGGCAGAATGGGGAAAGAGCCATTATTCCATCTCCCTGAGAATCCTTACCAATAGCAAAAGTCATGTAAGGATTCATCCTCACTCCCAAAAGCATGTTGTGCCACATCAGCACATAAATAAAGAAGATGTCACTGATAAAACTTCTGAAAATGGAAATATCTCTGACTTTTGGCTCCTGTATCATGTTCTCTACTTAGTTTCTAGTCCAGAATTTCATCTAACTACACAACATGCTGACCTCTTGAAATAGGCATCAGGCCCAGATTATGATCTTGCATATCTTACTAAAACTTTGGAACAAATCCAACAAAAAACCTCCGAATCTACATTTTCACAAAAGAACAGAATTCCCTTCAAAAACAAAGTTTGAAGAACTGGGCTGTGAGAAAGTAGTGCATAGGAATTAGAAAGAAAATATAAACCCAAAGGCAAACTGTCTGGAGACAGCTGCAAATGGATAAATATTGGCATAATATTCCTGATTCATAGTAGCAGAAAACATACTTGTTGCTCCAAAATATTATATAATCTCAAATAATAAAAAAATCCCAGTCTCATTAGATGAGATTCAAAGTACAAAAGGTACATGTTGCAAATTTTCAACTAGAGGTGAACATGTATCACAGGACTTCAAAAATCTAGCTCTGGTTAATTTGGAGTTAGACGGTTAGTCAGGAAGAGAATAACTACTAATTAATCCAGACTTCAAGTTAATCATATCTAAATTTAACATTTTCTGGAGGCTTTCAGGAAAGTATCAAAACACTTAAGTATATCAGTATTGTAAATTAAATTGTCATTAGAAATACTAAAAAGAAACAAATCCAAACTTTACAATATCATATAAACACAAATTTTTAGTTCTGTCATCTAGTGGTTTGAGTCTTGTGTTCAATTCTGCAAATGATCTCTGCTGGAAATAGGCAATTTTTGCCTAAATTAGAGCACAAAGGAGGATGTGGTTTGCTGATGGTGTGATAGAGACAGAGATTAAAGTTGAGAACATTAGTAGGTAAATAAAATAATTCTTCCACTTCAGTTTTTTCACTGGATGATATTGTTATTTGCCTAATGTAAGCACTGGTCACTGATTAGATTATAGTGATATTTATTTCAATGATATTATCAAAACACCATCTAACCAAGACAGTATTTCTGTAATTCCTTCTGGCATATTTGCCTTGCCTACTTCAAATCTGTTACCCTTCATTGTATCTTTCTCCACTATAGATTTGTTGGTTTTATTTTTGTACTTTTGACCTTCATGACTAATATTATTTCTTGTATTTATAAAAAACGCAAATATGTATTCATGATATGTATCTGGCACACTTCACTAACAAAAAAACCTACTAGGTTTCAGTCATATAGTGTTTGGAAATGATAATGTGACTTGTAGCTGGAAGATACACTTTATTTCACTTCTGATTCAAAATCACTGGCAAGCACCAAGTAGACTTCCATAGGTGTGGGATTGGGCTCCAGTTCTAGTTCCACCATGATAAATACTGCTAGATTAGACTACAGTCACATTCACAAACTCTAAATCTCCCAGAAAACCATGGGAGTCTGAAAATAAATGGTGTGCATGGTACAGAAAACAATGCAGTAGCTGTCTTTTATACAGTTGACTTGTTTATTTTTAAAGCTGACTTTGTTGCTCTAACTCCCTTGCAAAGACTTTTGAGGTTCTTCACATTACATATAAGGATCTACTTTGGGTGTAACCTCCAGGGCCTTTTCAGAGAGAGGAGAGGTTCTGGTGGCATTATGCATGTACAGTTTATACTACAGAGAAGATCTTTAGCCTATGTAATAATACTTGGGTAGAATGATAAGTTCTGACCACACACAATTTCCACTGATTTGTAGCTGTGTGTGCTCAGGATCTGTCATGGTTTAAAATCCAGTATGGTACATGATGATCCAAAACTTTAGTTCAGTTATTGAAAAAAGGTAAATGAACAACATAACTCTTAGTTTTGTTTATGTTTATCAATCAGGAAAAGAGTCTTTTGGCTTTTTTATTATTATTATTATTTTAATTACTCAACTTACAATAGCACAAATCCTGGCATAGAAAGTGATCTAATAACATAATGAGCACAGCTTATGCACAGTGTTTGTAGGGAACAGATACACATATCTCCCTCTCCACCATCATGTATGACTGTATGTATAACATGAGGAATCAGAATTAGCTCATCCTTACAGAGAAAAATTACAGTACTAATAGGTTAGAGTGAAGCCATCTCGTCTTGAAGCTGGTAAGCACACTGCTACAGTATGTTCAGTTTCCAGGAGAAATTTGTGCAACAGACCTGCTATGTCAGTCTCTTCAGCACAGCCCTTGGAATGAAATTTTTCTTAATATAGAAGCCCAGATCATCCCACTTTCCTGAGCTTAAATGGGTTTGATCACAGTATCTTTGAGTAAAGTATCTCACTCAAACTGCTCTTGATGGAAAACAAAATTCCAAGTAACAGGGCACCCTCCTGATGACTCCTGCAGTTGCAGCCAAGGACCCGAAGCGTATTCCCACTGTCCCCTTGTGAAGATGCAGTATTTCAAAAGGTTCTTCTTTGCAGCAATCTGCTCAGTTTAGATGCAGATTTCCCTGTCGAGACGAAAAGTCTTTTACTTGCTGAGTCATTAATGTCATATGTCCTCATTTGCCAAGTATGCTGTTAGTTGAAAAACATATGAAACTTGCAAAAACAATTTCTTTGGCCTTTGTTCAAATTCATGGAAACCTATAGGAGATTCTACTTTCTTCACTAGTTTGTATCAAATCAGACTGAATTCATACCAGCTTTTAAATTGCTATAGCATTTGAATTGTCTGTAACAGAATTTGTCTATGTTGACTCATTACAATTCTGAAAAAAATCACCTCTGACCACTAACAAAGGGGGTAGTGTATCTTGAGAACCCTGTGTATGACTAACTGACATATACAATAAATACAAGTGTTACTACAGTAACAGATTGAAATTATATAGTTCATTTAAACCTTTTTCCAACTTCAGCTTAGTTCCCGCTAAAGCACACAGGAAATAAACATATTGAGCTGTCTGGCACCAGGCAACTATCCAGGTCCTGTTCTGTCTAGCACTGTGCTAGGCTTATCCATCTAATCAACATTAGGAGGTTTATTTATGTGAGACAGATATATTAGTAATAAATGAATTTATTCAGTAGCTTGGTGGATTTATACATGTACAAAATCATTTTAGTTTAAGGAGACTTAAAACTGAGTGACTCCACTACTTTTATGGGCTGTATCCTGAAGCCCTTAGCACATTCTAGTCTCCTCTTCACAAGAAAAAAAGTACAACCCAAAGCACACAACCCACCTCCACCAAAAAAAACCCCAACAAAACAACAAAACAACGACAACAACAACAAAACACATTGCCAAAACAAAACACTAATATAAGTAAATGGAATGTTTACTGGAGCAAAAAACTGCAAAAGACTTAAGAACTGGTAAAATGGAAGTGAACATGAAGCTAGCTAAGTGACATGTCAAACAGTTGTGGTATATTTATATACAGTGTATGCAATATTCTTTGTATAAAAGTCTGCTTCAATTTTTACAGCTCAAGATAGTCTGTAGGAAAGAAACAGCTGACAGAATTCAGAAGGGATATCTGGGTTTTCTTCATCACACCTATTTGTACTTTAGACAGACTTTGTTTTAAGGCATTAATTTGACATGCGAGTCAGGTCTGTGCTACGTTGAAGACTGTTTTCACTGATTCCTCTGTTGTTTTTTAGAAAACAAGACGGAAAATTCTCCTAGTGCTAAGGTTTATCCATTTCAATCAGACAGTGAGTGGCACATTCTCACCTCATTCGCAGTTTTTAATTCCAATTGCTTTTGAAATGTCCCTTCTCCTTCCCCCCTTTATGCTGCCACTTGAAAGTTGAAATGCAGCAAGAATGTAACGTTAGGTGCCAGTTTTCTGAATTACAGGGTGACTGCTTTAGCTGATCCCAAAAAGCAAGTGTCTTTTTATACCGCATAAAAGCCTGAAATGTTTACATATCAAAAGGCTATAGGCCAATTTCTGTCAAAATTATACATGAAGTTAAGCAGTACAAGCAATTTATTTAAACACTAGTCATTGTAGAAAAATTCAAAACCATATGCTCTTTTAGCAGTTTTTTACAAATGCATTTGACCCATGACTTGGCAAGACATGCATGCTTCATAATTTACTCTAAATTTCAAATCCCCTTGACATTTAAATAAAAGATCTTCATTAATAAAGTTTATATGAATGAAAACTTTAGAAGCTGATATTGTTAAAGGGAAGCTTTCAGAAAAAAAACCAAAACCCCAACCTCTTTTCTGCCTCGTTTTCAAATGACTGACTCTCCTAATCAATTCAAGATAAGTTTATTCTGGGAACAAATTACCGTAATTTCGCATTGTACGACTATTATACTTTTTTTCCTGGTGAAGCAATGATGCAATCAATTTGAAACAAACGTGAGGAACGCTGCAGGGTGATGGCATTTAGAAGTGAGAGATGTGCCGGGAAGCCCTTTCCGAGAGGGTTTCTGTTCGGCCATGCCCCAAACCCGCGGTTCACCGCTCGCTGCCCCTCGCTGGGGCGGGAGCCGCTGCCCGGGGCGAGCCCCGGCCGGGCTGGGCTGCGGCGCCCCGGGCCCCTCTCGCTCGGCAGTCCCGCTGCAGCCCCGGCCGCCAGGCCGGTCAAAGACTCCGCCGGGAAGGTGGTGGGAGCGTTTTGCATCCCCCGGAATTATTCTTTGATATATTAAAATAAAATTTTGAAAAAGTCTTATTTCTCAACAAGCGCATTTTCATAGACTTGTGTATGGTGATTGCTTTGTATGAAATCGTGTTTGGGTAATAATATTGAAAATCAGCTCTGTGTTTACCGTATTTCTTACCTAACAGCTTGCTCTGCCCAGCGCTATGCTCCTCTTTAGATCCCTCTTTCAACCCATGCTGTGACCACCCTCCCGTAACAAACAATTGCTTAGCAACACTATGCAGCACAATTTACTTGTGTTTCATTTGTTATTACAATTTCACCCCGACATTGTGTGACAACTGATTGTTTGTTTAACACAATTTTCCGTTTGCCAGGTTAGCGAAGAGCGCGTGGGAAATGAGAAACTCCGAGAGCAGGTTTTGCGAAGCGGGTATCAAAACCGGGGGGTTCACGGCAAAACCACTCAGACTAAAACAAAAGAAAACAAAATAAAAGAAACCTTCCCCACTGGGGGGACGAGTTATTTGGAAAACGTATTTCCTAAATTAGAAGTAAAGGTAAGCGTTGTAGCACGGTGGATCATCCGCCAGCGGAGCAGAAAGCTCTCGGGGAAGCGGAGCGCCCGCACGGCCGGGGCGGTGTGTGCTCCGCCCGCGCCGCGGCTCCCGCCGTGCCCGCTCCCGTCCCGCCGCGCTTACTCCCACCTGGGAGAAGCCGGACAGGCGCGGACATGGAGACAGTGATGCTAAACACTCGGGGAGTCGGCCCCGGCAGCGGGTGTCCCCACCGAGGGTGTCCCCACCTGCGGGCCCCCGCGGGGTCACTGGGTTTGGTCCCGAGGGGAGGCAGTCCCGGGCCGGCGGGGATGCTCCTGGCCGGGCCGCAGCCAGGGCGGGCCGTGCCCCGCCGGCGGCCTCCCCTCAGGCCTGGCTCTCCCGGGCATGCCGAGCCCGGCTCGCCCGGAGCCCCGCTGCCCGCCGGGGTGCCCAGGCCGGCGGAGGCGGAGGGATGCTGCCTCGCATTGCTGCAGAGCCGCCGAGGACGTGAACCCGCATCCCGATGGCGGCATTAAGCCGGCGCTGCTCTGCGTGCAGCGTGAGCGGCTGCACTCAGGGAATTACTGACCGAAAAACCCCAACAAACCGAAATTCCCTCTCCGAGCCCACCCACACACAAACAAACAAAAATTAAACAAAACTCTCACAACATCAACAGAAAAAAAAATTCCAAATTTTACAAAAAACCCACCGAACCTTCTGTCAAATGGTTTCACTTTCCATCAAATTGGAAAAAACTTGCACGAAGTTCAGGTCTAAGTGCCAAAGGCGTAAAGAAATGGTTAGACAGATAAATGGAAGTAAAAATCGATGCTGCTAATTATTCACATTGCGATGTATCAATAAAGTGAGAATTTAGTTTTGGCATTCTTTTTCTTTAACGTTTATACGAGTCTTTCGCTAAAAGTAGGTTTCAGATCATTCTCAGATGCGGATTTAAATTCTGGAATATCGCGGAAAGGAAGGATAAAGTGCGAGTAAGCGCTAACGAGGATATTCTTTGTTGAGGAAAAATAATGTGCTCCTCGTAAACGGACTCTAATGGCTTGTTTTCATTTCATGCGTACAATTTCCTACCTTCTTTGATGGAGAGTTGATGGGGTAAATAGTCTAATCTTATTCAGTTCACCTCCTGTGGATTCCCAGGGACAGTCGTGACAGACGAGGTATTCTGCAAATCACAAGAGCCAGCTACCAGGAGAGCCAAACCTCTTAATAGGAAGAGTTTTAGGGATTTAAATTTTCTCTATTTAAAATTCACGGAACATGCAAAATATAAAGTTCTCTGTATTATTGAAACTTTATGGGCTTTGGTTTCTAAGCTAGATAATTAAGGATTAAAAAGAAAAGAAATAGGCACCAAGATAGATCAGAAGCAAATCGGAATACCTACCGCACCCGAGGGGTTGAGATGGCACTGGTCTTTAACATTTGAATCTCTTGGCTTGTTTTAAAAATGAAAAGTGATATCTGTCTAAATCTTTTGCAAAGGGAGTGGGGGGAGGGGGGGAAGAAAAGAAACAGGAGAGAAGTGAAGTTTACAACATTCACGCGTCCTTGTTCCGCCAGGTTACCTAAGAAAAATAAAAAAAAATAGTAGCTCAGTTACTCCGTGAAGACCTTGGTGCTTCACTGCATAAACCTTAAATCAGAGAAACACATACTCCTCAATATCCTTTCAGTCGTCAGAGCCGGGGATGCAAGATTCAAATCGTGCTACAGAAACACTTGGAGTGGGGGGGCGTTGCATGGTTATGTGGCAGTTTATTTTTTTTTAAGTGCTTCTTAACCAGTTCGAAGCATAAATAATGAATCTGAGCTTTAGACAGAGGAAATCGCACCCACTAATGTGAACTAACACGACCAAAGTAGGCGCATAATAGACAAGACTAGGAGCTGCTAACCACTTCTACACAATGGCATTAATAAGATTAACCTGGGCAATTAGCCGGTGCAGCAGAGATCAAGCCTAAATCTGGGGCCTTTCTAAAAAGCCCACTAATGGAAAGGATTAAGTTAATTTCATTAATTCTCAATACACAGACTCGGGCTGCTTTCACTCCTTTGTGTAACCCCCACCTCTTCCCCACCAAAAAAGGGGAGAAAAAAAAATCAAATCTGGTTTTGTTTGTCATCTGCATATTACCAGGAACTAAATCCAGGATGACGTCGCCTGGGTATAAAAAAGGGAAGAGGTTCAGATGGATTATACTCCGAGCAGCCCTCTGGGTTGAGATCAGTAAACAGGCGAGAGTTGAGGGGGGAAAGTTCCAGGGGTGGATCCTGCGCACACGCACACACACCGCACACGCGCGCACAGACACACACGCACACTCTGCCCGCAAGCCGCCCTCGGAAAAGGCTCTGTTCTTCTCGCTCCGAACCCTTTTTAAAATTTATCCGAAAAGTTTCGATTTCGTGTCCTTCCAGCCTCTCCCCCCCCCTTCCCCAGCCACCACCTACCCTCCCTCCCGCCCTCCTCCCTCCCTCCCCCGGCCGGTCCCCGCCGCCCTGCCCCGCACGGTTTGGGGCATGCCTGTGAGCATGTTCAGCATCGACAATATCCTGGCGGCCAGACCTCGCTGCAAGGACTCGGTGCTGCTGCCCCCGAGCGCCGCGCCCGTCGTCTTCCCCAGCCTCCACGGGGACTCGCTCTACGGCAGCGCCTCCGACTACGGCGGATTTTACTCCCGGGCGGTGGCTCCCGCCTCCGCGCTGCCGCCGGCCGTCACTGGATCTCGGCTCGGCTACAACAACTACTACTACGGGCAGCTGCATGTGCCGGCGTCCCCCGTGGGCCCTTCGTGCTGCGGGGCCGTGCCGCCGCTGGGCGCCCAGCAGTGCTCCTGTGTCCCCCCCGCAGGTAAGGCGGCCCCGGGGCACGGGCGGACGGGCCCCCTTTGTTCGCGGAGCCGCGGGGCCCGAGCGGCGGCGGGGAGCTGGCGGCCCGCAGGAGACACGGGAGCGGCGGAACGGGGCTGTCTCGGGACGGGACGGGACGGGACGGGACGGGAGTGGGGGGAAGCAGCGATCTCATGCAAAGCCTATCGTCGACTCGTCTGTCTGTCCGTAGGTTACGAGGGCACTGGGTCAGTCCTGATGTCCCCTGTTCCCCATCAGATGTTGCCCTACATGAACGTGGGCACTTTGTCCCGGACGGAGCTGCAGTTACTGAACCAGCTGCACTGCAGGCGAAAAAGGCGGCACCGGACTATCTTCACTGACGAGCAGCTGGAAGCGCTGGAAAACCTCTTCCAGGAAACGAAATACCCAGACGTGGGCACCAGGGAACAGCTGGCCAGAAGGGTGCACTTAAGAGAGGAAAAAGTCGAGGTACTTTGCTTTCTTTTTCCTTCTTTAACCCTCTCCCATACGCGCTCGAACCGGACGTACCGCGGTGCGGCTCTGCCAGCGGAGGGAGAGCGGCCGCTTTGAGGGGGCAGAAGGAAAGTTTTTTTATTATTTCCAAGTGCCCTTCCTTGGGGCGGCGGGCCGAGCCTGTCGCAGGGCTGTGAGCGATTGTCGGCAGGCGGCTGCGCCTGCTGAAGGCGCCCGGCCGGTCCCACCCGAGCGGCGGCTTCCCCCGCCTCCCTCCGTCCCTCCCTTCCTCCGTCCGTCCGTCCGAGCCGGCCCCGCAGGGCTCCTGAGGGGCTTAGGTCAACTGAGGCTTTGCACAGTTTATTTTTTTCCCCTCTAATAATTTAATTTCTGAACATAACAGGTTTGGTTCAAAAACCGCCGGGCGAAGTGGAGGAGGCAAAAACGATCGTCTTCGGAGGAATCAGAAAACGCGCAAAAGTGGAATAAAGCGAATAAAACGTCACCGGAGAAGAGACAAGAGGACGGGAAAAGTGACTTGGACTCTGACAGCTGATACTTCTAAGTGGGGGGGACATTTCCCGTGGACTGTCGGATACGCTCCAGAGGATGCTACTAATCTTGCACAAGATCTGCCTTGTTGGAGGGGGAAAATATCTGTATATAATGTACAATGCCCCGAGCTAAGTCCGTGTAAATAAAATGTGTTGCGGAGGTGTTGCACAGGTAGACGGCGGCGGGTTTGTTCACTCTGCGCCGCAGGGAGAGGGAAGGGGAGCAGGGAGCGATGGTGCCCAGCTCTCCGGGGAGCGGGGCTGGCCCTGCCGGGCAGTTCTGTGCTCAGCGCTGCGGTGTCCCAGCGAAGGGCGGCGGAGGGCAGCGCTGGCAGGCGGGCCCGGCTCGCCGCAGGCCGGGAGCTGTGGCGCATCTTGCAGCCGGGGGGAGGCGGCTGAGGCCCGGCCAGGCCGATCCCGACGGGGGCAGCCCGGCAGGGGCCCGAGGCGGCCGGGGGCGAACCCCGCCGCTCCTCCCGGGGCTCCCCGGCCCGCTCGCCGCCCGCGGCCCCAGCGCTCGTCCCGTCCCGCAGCGCTGCCCGGCCGCGGTGCCCTTGGGAAACACCAGCGGGCGAAGCAAACCCGGCCCCACACTTGTTACCCTGTCCTGTCTCCCTGCGCTTTCCCCCATCTCCCCGCGGTTGTGCCTTGTTGAGTTTCCAAAGCGCTTGTCTTCGACCGTCGTTTAGAAAAGCCATCTCTCTTCAGCGGCGTTTAAAGTTGTTGTTAATAAATTTTAGACATAAACAGATGAATTACGCGTAAGGGGAGTACGAGCCCTTGTGTGCTGCTTTTTTCTGGTGTTTCAGAGGAAGTTGCTAATGGAAGTTTTCTCCCCTTTGAGGCAGCACCTTTGCAATTACGAAAGCAGAGACAGCCTGGTCTGGTTTTACTCTCCCCTCTACGAGGGCCTCGTAGTAGAGACGTCTATTCCCCCTTTATAATACACGTTCGTTTTCCTTTTGCTTTTTTCCCTGCTCAGAGCTCTCCAGCTCAGAGCTCATCATTTCAGAGAGGGACCACAGCGGTTTCCCCATGCTGTTGTGCTTAGGAAGATCCTTCTGTCTCCTTGCCCAAAAGACTGCTCATAAAGTCAGAACAAATAGCCTGAAAGTGTAAAGCCAATTCAGATGATCTCTGGCCCCAAAACTTCACGCTGTGCCTTTCATTCAAATTTAAGTGGTAGGGAGCTGATTTTTCTCAATTATGGCCAGTATCACCTCTATCTGTTCATCTAGCCTAGTTTAGACAAATTGTTTTTTCAAATGTGCTCACCACTACTTCCAGTGACACTAGAGAGGGTCAATTGCTGTGTTGCTTGCCCTTGTGCTTTCCCTATTTTTTGTGATATATCTAGCTTTTTATGGACGTTGTAACATGGTGCATACTGCAGGTGTTCGTGTGATAGAGCCAGTCTTAGTACCTGTCTGCTCAGGTGACTTTTTAATGATAATGTTTCCGCATAGGTGCAGTATCTCTTTCTGAGTGATCTCTCACCATATCAAGATGTAGGAACAGCTGCTGTGGAAGCAATTCAGTGTGGTTTTGTGTGAGCCAATCCTTTAGGGGGCTAAGAGTTTCACAGCTACTTCTCTCTTGAAGAGACAGAATTTAGATTCTTGCTCCTCAGTGCAGCAGAGGAGGAAGGGTAAAAGCAAATTATTCTTCTTCTTGGATACATATAGTATCATACAATGATTATATGGACCTATTCTATTTTGGAGATTCTACTCTATTGCTATGGATGCATATTTGACCTCTGTAAACTATATTGAATTACAACTCAACAGCACTAAAAATTAGTTTTCAAATTACTGAAAAATAGTTTTGAAAAAAAGTGTTTTGTCGTGTTATATGCAGGAAGTCTCACAGAGTGGATTTTTTGTCATCACCTCTGTATTTAGTCATTGCTAGGTTTTAAAGTGCATACTTAATTTTCAAATAAAACCCAGGTCTAAGGATAATATGGCCCCAACGTTTACAAATGCTTATATATTTGCATTACTTCCATTGTAAATATCCCTGCTGCCACAATAGGAGCTTGGTAAGATTTTGTGTTGTTTTGTGGGTTTTTTTTGTGTAGGGTGGTAATTTTGGAAGTTGCTATTAAAGATCTTAGCTTGTGTAGTTGAATTTGGGAGTTAAACTGGATCTGGGTTTGTAACAAATGGGATTTAAAATTTTTTTTGATTACCGACAGCAGTCACTTAAAGTTGCAGTACGTATCTCTAAAGATACTCAGTCTTCTTTAATGGGAGCAATAATTCCAATTGAGAACCGTGGAAGATCCAGGTCACTGAACATGTCAGTTTATGGATTTATTGAGAACTGTTTGTTCTGTGGAAGCATGGGATGTGATGTAAGAATCAAAACTTTGTATTCAAAAACACAGTTACTGGGCATAGAATTGTGATGGAATCACCTCTGATTTCTTTTAAACCACATTGTACCTTTGTCTGTGTTAATTTTTGAGTTTTCTATAAATTCTGTATTACCATAAGCTTGATCTTGCAGTCCCAGTTACCTATTGTTATTACTTCATATAGGTGTAAATCTACTAAAGTTAGTAATATGACTTCAAAATATCATGGAAAAGCAATTTTAATCTTGACCTAAAAGCTTAACCTTACTTACTACTGTCTGTGCCTTTAATAGGAGTAGCTGCCTCATTCTTTTTCTCACTGGTGTTTGTTGAAAACCTAAAGGTTTCATTCTATCTGTTTAGCCTACAAAATAAGATGCTGTGCAGTGTGGAAGTCTGATAGTGAAAAGTAGTGAGAAGATGGCATGAAAAGGATCAAGAAATTGAAAACTAAATTATTGAAAATATGAGGGGGATTGTACCAATAAGATACATTCACTCTCAGTCACTTGTGCTGTTTTGTTGGCATATTCCATCTCTTGATGTCTGTCTGGATTTTTATTTTAGGAGAATTCCTACATCCCAAAATGCAAGTACCATGTAGCAGCTTTCATTATTTTCTCTTTTTGTTCATGCAAGAGGAATAAGTCAAAGCAAGGGACCTGAACACGTGCTATATTCCAGCAGATTCAGTTCTAAAAAAGGGTTTTTTTCTAACCCCTCCCCCTTTTTCTAGAAAGAGTTGTTTGTGGTTCTGTTTGTTACCACTTGTCTAAAAAGGAGACCAAAAGAGATTTTTTTTTAAGAAATATATTTGGTTGGTTTTGTCTGTATCACCTCCACTGTAAATTACAACCTTATATCTTGGGCAAACACGTTCTCAGAGGATGGGATGTGACTATGGGAAATGGGAAGGGAAATGTGGTGCATTGTTCATGGTACTGAGGTGCTGTCTGGGTTTTACTACTTGAGTTCGGCTTCTTGCTGTCTTACTGATTCTCTATGAAATGTTGGACTTCTTTCTTTCTAAATTTCTGCCTGTAGAATGAATAATATTCCTCTCAGATCTCACAAGAGAATTGGGTTGAGTGGGGAATTATAAAAAGAAACATAAGCTACTTTGGAGGGTCACGGCTGTAGTGCAGACTTATTCTAGATAATGCTATGCATTATAGGCATAACAACTAAATAATTATACAAAAAGAGCATACACCAAATAAATCTCCCTGACACCAAGCTGGCTTAGGTTACAAAATTCTATTGCAAGGGAAAGGTAGGAGAGCAATGTGTAGTAAGGGTCCAATGCAGAAATTTTCTCCTATATGGGGACAGACTTAGTAATCTGATGTGCTATCTTCATTGTGCCATCTGCATTTAGATAGCAGAAATTTATATTTCTGTTAATACTCAATTTACCATATTAATTTTTTTAGTTCTTGTTTTAATGAGCAGTGCTGGAAAGCAGAGGTCAGAAATTTTTTTGCTGGACATGAAGTGATTTATTATTGGCTGAGAATCTGGACTTTTTTTGCCTTTTAGTTTTACTAATACTTGAGTGAACTGTTTTTGAGCTTTACTCTAGTGGAATCCTGGGAATATAAACCATGCAAAATCTTTCTTACATGTGACTTGTGAAGCAAACATTCGGATTAGTGGAAGTTATAAAAAAATGCAACATTAAGGTGAGTTCATATTTTTTGTGCTCCATCTGCATTTATTGGTTCTCTAGGATTAAACACCATGGAGCATAAAGGAACAAAAACTTAACGGGTTTTTTTGTTTTATATTTTACTCCCCTAGGGTTTTATTTCACTCATACTTCATTTTTTCCCACTTCAGAGACCGGGTGAGCCTGGACTAAACCTAGACAGAGACATTTACTCAAATTACCCTGTTTTTCTGGAGTTGCCACTTACTCTGATTTGATTGGAGTTTGTTACACAAAGGTAACAATTATAGCTACAAGGTGCTGGATTGTAAGAAATTATTACAACTTTAAAGTAGCACATCTCTGTAAAGTATTTGACAACTTTAAATACAGAAACTTGTGTCTGGACAATTCAGATACAGAAAGCCAAATCTGGAGAATTCAAATTTAAAATCGAAAAAAGGTATCAGACTTCTTACACTTTTGTATTCAGGATAGAGTAGATGTCTACAGACAGCGACTGTATCCCTTGAGACATAAGGCAAGACTTAGGGCACAATGGAATAAAACAATAATGGAGCAAGAGAAAGGCCAGGAAACTTGTTAAAGCATAGAATTACCTACTGGTGAATGTTGAAAGTTACTTCTCCTCTGTATTCTAAATGATGTCTGAATACTGTTGCTTTTTCTGCATTTTTTTTCTACTCCTTGCAGGCTTATCTTGGAGATTGGGCGTTTATACCTCCAAACACATCGAACACATGTGCAAACCTGGCAGTTATAATCATTCCTTTGCATTCTATCCAGGAAAAGAGTCTTCCCCCAAAACTCCAAGCATTGAAATCCCACCAGAGTTTGTCTTTGTGTATATAAGTACAACATTATTATTTTTATTATTAACATTATTATTATTATTGCCTTTCTGAGGGAATTCAATGTTTGCTATGCAGTGACTGCAGAGTGCTTTCTTAACAGCACTTTGGGTTTTTCACCTTCGTTATACCATGCAGCAAAAGGAACAATTTTGGTGAACCGTAGCTCCCTTACTCAGGGTTCAACCACCTCCTTCAAGAGGCTGCCTGCAGAGCTGCTTCTCCCCTTGCTCTCCAGGGTGGGTGCACCTGTGGACATGGCAGACATGGTAGGTACTTTTCCTGAAAAAAAGCAGGACAAGGAATGGAGAGCCAGATTCTGATGGTGTCAGTTCAGTGACTTGGTTTGTAGGGACCCATCACAGACTGAGCTGCAAGCTCCAGTGCTGGAATGAGCTGCTGAGCACAGCCATGAGAACATCTGAAGCTGGCATCCCTCTTGACTCAAAGGTTTTACAAGTGTAGAACCTGAGCATAACTGTATTTATTTCCTTATCTGGGGATCCTGGCAAACTGTCAAAGAGCTGAGAATTTTCAGAGTGATCCCGAGGTGGGAAATTACTGTTGCTCCATTTTGCAGTTGGAAGTGCTGAGCTACCTCTTTTTTAGGGGGACACACAGGAAGTCGATAGAGTGTGGGGAAGCAGAAGTGATGACATTTTTTCACAGGTGGATTTTAATGACATCACCATGTTTTCCTGTTATCCTGCTGGTGAAAATAAGGCCTTCATGGTTGATGTAATTATATATTTATAATTTCACTTGATTCATAAACAAATTACATGCATTTTTGGCATGTCCATGAACTCAGACTGAAGGCTAAATTAATGGAAGATGAGAGAAAAAAGGGGCAATATGATTTGGGTGTATGAAAGACATGTTTTTAAAAGCCACAAAATCAGAGACCTAACCTATTTTGTTTGCACACCCAAAAACTCTTTGTCAAGTCTTGCATGTGCAAGGAATGCAGTGCCAGCAGAGAGCAAGTAACTTTCTTTGGAAATAGAAATGGAAAAGAGTTCTTTTTATGCCAAATTTTACCCCACAGTGGATAATTACAGCCAAGTTGTAAACCCCTTAAAAGCAATAAGGCACCAGTATAATGAAACACATAACTGAAATTTACTGTACTTGTGTAGATTGCAAGCTTACTTTTGAATATTGACCGTTCAACTTCTCAAATCTGTAGTGTTCACAGAGGGCTTATAAGTGCTAGAATTTTGATTAACTGTCTCAAATAAACTACTGCTATTGTTATCACTATAAATCTCCCTAACCTAAGAACCTCAAGGAGGCTGATATTTTCTGTGGAAACTGTAATGATTTAGAAGGGCATGAACCCAACACCCTCTATTTGAAGCTTCCTGTCATTATAGAGGAAGTCTCAGGCTTCATTTACATCAGTTATTAGGTCTTATTTGTTTAATATTACTTTTTCATCAGTTTTATACTGTGTTTATCATGCACATTTTTAGAACATACTGTGTTTTTCTTTCAGTTGGCCCTAATGGTATAGAGACAGCTCTTCACAGTGAAACTTATTCACCTGGGACTCCCTCAGCCTGGCTGAAGGGATGATGTGGAGGCTTGACCCAAAACCTTTGTGAATTAATGAGAAACGTTTTTCTAGAGCTGTTAATATTTCCCACTGACATCAATGGATGTGGTTACTTTGCAAAGTGATCAGTGAAGAGAGGGCATTAATCCCTGGTCAAAAGGGACAGAACCACTCAGGAAAGTATAATTAGAAATCCCTGGGGGAGCTTTCTCTCCTTAAAATTCTCTAACTGTCCTGCTCTGATTTTCAGCTGAAGTGGTCCTTCCCACCTTTGTACAGTGCAGTTTCAATGGTAGAAATCACTAAAGTCACTGCAGTTAGTACTGTTGTTGATGGAATAAGCTTAATCCATGTATCTGGATTCATGTGAAAAGTTTTAGTGAGATACCTTTCCAGGTAAAAGCCATCTCCTTTGAAATAATTACACAGATACCACACGATCTTTAAATGAGCAGTAATATTGTTGGCAAGTGTTTCCTTGACATAGAATTTTTTCTGTGCAATGAGGCTTGACTAGGGCCAACATTAGGCTCTCAGAAACTGTGTGAAGTTTATCTTCACCAGCATAAAGACAAGATAAAAGTTTATTGATACCTATCACTCTTGACCTTAAAGGAACATCTGATTTACCAGATGTTTAAGAAAAGAAGAGTGTTCGTGAATTGCAAAGCAGCTGTGTTTTTCTCTGCTCATGTATTCATTGGCACAGCTGCTTCAGATATCCGGGCATCTAAATTATTCTGACATCAGGAAAAAACTCTGAAACAGGGACTGATTATGGCCATATTGCTTATGATGGTTTAATGCTTTGGCTGACTGATCACTGGGAAAACTGCTCAGTCACCAGGCACACTGCAGTTAAGAGGTTAGTAGAATTCAGGCTGAGCACTTAAGAGCTGGGACATTAGGTGCTCTGGAGTCATTCTTTCTAATATCAGTCTCTTTGAAGTGGCTGTCTTAGGAACAGAAGCAGTTTCCATTCAAGCTTCACAGTCTTTTTAGTTGCATGCTGAAAATTTTTGGTATTGGCTAGATGGATCTCAGATGGCTACAAAATTAGAACAAAAAAAGAAAAGATAATAAAATTGATGTTAAAAACAGTCTCAAAAGTCTATTAATTTGTCTTTGGAATTTCTGTACATTTTTGCTATTCTCTCAGTTTCTGGTCTAGGTTGTCTTAAAAACCACTGGACATTTCAAAAATGTTTGGATACTACTTTGGAGCCAGTCTACTGATACCAATAAATTGATTTGCTTTTTAGGAATAGTTTTTGGATCAACACAAAGCAGAAACACAGCTGTCATAGAAAAGTATCTGAGAACATATTTGGAGAAAGCAAATCTAGGGAGTATAGTCTAATTTTCACCTCTGGAAGCAGACCACGTTACCTGGAAACAGAGAGAAGAGCAGACAAGAGCCACATTTCCCTACTTTTCCAAATCAACTAGATGTAAACTCAGTACATCTATTGGGGGTCATGACTTGCTGAGATATATATAAACAAATATAGCAAATAACAGCTTTTGAGGGTTCTGGTTGAGGATTAAAACAATTTAAGGTTTGATTAAAATTATGTTTGGGCAACTGAAATTCTAAGACTTTTTAAAAAGCAAGATGAGATACACTTCATGTTTATTTTTGGAACAAAAAACTTGAAAAATCACTGTTGTTTGTAGACCATCATATGTCTTTGTTTGGGTTTATTTATTTTCACAAACTTTTACTGGCAGTCCTTCCATTCTTGTTGCAGCATAAATTGTAAAGACAAGAATCTAAACTTGTAAATAACAAAAGCCTTCTGAACATTTTAGAAACCCTGGTTCTTCCTCGTGGTTCCTTATGCTCATGGTTGTGCATGTGAGACAATCAAGAAGTTCCATGTAAATGAATCATCTTTGGTATGGGAGTGTCCTTTGTGCAGAAAAAAGTCTGTGGAAGGTTATGCTGTGGCTGATGATGCATGACTTACAGGTTGTATTTGAAAGGACTGAAGTCCTTCTAAACTTATTTCAGCAGATTTGAACCCATACCTGGAAGAAGCAAAGTGGAATCCATTAACAACAATGCAACTTTTAAAATACTCGTGAGGCCCAGAGGTCAGTGTTCCAGGCTGAACCGTCACTGAGATAGGTCAGACACTGAAATGAAAAATATTGGTAGCATTTTCAGTACAAACTGAGAATGAGTAGTACATTTTAGTAGATAGGAAACTGGTATGGGAGTAAGAGAAATTATTTGTAGTTCTGCTGTTGGAAACTCTGAATGCCTGTGGTCTCAGCTGGGCCAGATATGTTTCCATGTGTAAAATGGAAACCATTCATATCCACAGATACCAGGTGATTTGTACTGTTTCTCCATCACAGTGTCTTCCGAGCAAGGGTTTTCCTCTATTTGCTCCAGATAGAAGCATCTTTTAGGTTGGAAAATAAAAAATATTGAGGTAGAATTGTAATACCAGATCAAAGAGGTTCTTGAGAATGAAATGCTACACAGCCTGATTTAACCTCTGTTGCCTTATCAGCAGTAGGCTGATAAGTTTGTAAATTAGAGGTCAGTTTCCTCTCTGGCATATTATTTAAAATCCATTCTGAAGAAAGGATAAAACAATTTAGATCTTATCAAGAAGGCATCTAAGCAAGGGTGAGATGCCAAGAAAAAAATAGGTTGGCCCTTTGTCATATATTTTGCACTTCTAGGGGAGAGACAGTGTACAGGCTGTAGAAGAAGGCATTGGAAGAGTAAAGGAGGAATAGAAGCATATAAATCCATGGGTTTTTTTCAAAGTGAGAGCTTTCAGCTGTTTCTTTTCTGAACTGTTTCCGATGAATATTTTAAGAGAGGGATAGAGCTGAAGGATTTATCACCTGCCCTAGCCTGGCAATGCAGAAAATTAGGAGTTTTACAACTTCATAATCTGTATCTGGGTGTGACTGGTTATCTGATGATTTTTACTGGTTCTTTAGTGTGTATGCCTATATTTGCATTTAGAAAGACAACAGGTTTTTTTCCAGTGTTGTCAGCATGCCACTGAGAGGTTTCTAGTCCATAGTTACTAATTGTGCTTGTAATCACTAACAGCAAGATACATGCTATTATTACACATTGTAATTTCATTAATTTGATAAAATCTGTTATGCTTGCTTAACACTTGCTCCCTATCAAAATAAATTACAAGGCTGCAATGCTCCACTGTGGTAAGTGGATAACCACTTTGTGGCAGGTGTTGAGCTGAGCTGAAAATTATGGCAACCTCAAAGCAACTGTTTGGAGCGATGGGGTTTAATCTATTAGTACTTGTAATACTGTACTGTGTGGAGGTTTTGCACCAGAATCAACAATGTGTTTTATTTAAGATGACCTTTACTGCAGGGATGGTTGACCAATGTTTCCCCCCCCCATCCCTTCTCTCCTCCCAGAGAAGACAATGGCTAAGAGCAAAAGGGTTATAAAGGGAATAAGGTCTTTGGACTAACTACAGGGCAACTCTGAAATGGAGGAGATCTCACAAGGCTGGCTGTAGGTGACCTGACAGCCACCCATGCTCTGCAACAGCCAGGTTCTTGATCCAGGGCAGGAGACACAGCAGCTGGGATTTAGCCAAATGTTGCAGCTTGCTGACCCTGCTCGTGCCGTTACTGTGTCCTCTGCAGTAATAGCAGGAGATCAGCCTCGTTCCATTTGGGGACTTCTCATGCCAAAGAAATCCCTAAGGAAGCAATTAAACTCCAACAAGCTTCATAGTAACTTGCATTTTAGCCTGTGATCTAACTTTGTAACTCACAATTAAAACCTAGGTAGAATACTGCTGATTTTTTCCTAACGTTAAGGAGATTTAAGTAGTTAGCATTTTATTCCTACATCTTGAGATGTTATAAACATTGTAAACATTATAGATGAGATTTGTAAACACAAATTATTTAGGCAGCAAAACATAAATACATGTCTTGATTAGGTCAGCTGGTAAAAATAATCAGTACTCATTATTGCTATTTAACTTTATGGAGTGACCTAAATATCTTACAGAGCAAACACGGTAAAGGAATTTATTCTTGAAATGCTGCTGCTCATTAGGGGCTCAATGTGTGACAGAACTGAGGTGCCTCAGGTGTGGGCTTGCAGCATCTCTAGCACATCTTCTCTCATAATGTCTTGTACACATGATTCATACCAGTGGAAATTTTAATCTGTTCTTTTCATTTGTGTGCCTTCTGGTGGCCAGAAGGACAGTTTCAATCTTGTGTGTTTATAGAATACAATTCTTAGAAGATTTCTTTTTAACATGTCTGTGTATTGAATGTTTTATTCTGCTACCAGCAGTTACTTATCTGAGATATGTGTGTTTAAAGTGTTTGGGGA
The DNA here is from genome assembly GCF_021018805.1 of Prinia subflava. Lineage (NCBI taxonomy): Eukaryota > Metazoa > Chordata > Aves > Passeriformes > Cisticolidae > Prinia > Prinia subflava. The sequence continues at coordinate 48,805,084 of NC_086251.1, read as the reverse complement.
AGGAGGGGAACCAAAGGTGTTCTTAAAAAAAATTCTTCATGTCTTCATGATAAGTATCTCCTGGTGGAAGGCAGACTGCTTATATCAGCTTTCACCAAGAGAGAGGAAAAATGGGGATACCTGGAGTGCTTTGTCCTTTCATTACCAGCACCACACAAGCACAGTTGGAAGTCAGCACTGCGTCATGTTCCAATCTGCTTCTGGTGCTCAGCCCTTTAGCCTGTGTATATTTCCAGAAATGTCATGGATTTTCTATGTCTTACTTTTTGCTGCCTATAGAGCTTCATTGTCTCTTAAAATTAAAAAAAAAAAAAAATAAAAAAATCCCTGTTTATTTCCCCAGCTACACCTGTTTAGAGCTATACCAGCTCTAAATCAGCTTATAAGGTTTTTTTTCTGTGTGTAAGTCTGGCAAGAGAAGAGGGGAGCTTGAAATTTAAAAAGTAATTTATGCATACCTCTGGTCAGATTAGCTACTGTTTGAGCTTTTTTTTATATCCAGACAGTTGAAAGTGAAGTGAACAGAATTAATAATGACAAATTTCACCTCCTCTGAGATCTGGTCTGGAAATGAGCATGTTCAGAATGGTTACTCTTACACTAATTGATAGGCATGACTTTCTGTAGCTGCATTTTATTGTTGCATTTACATGCATGTTGCATGTGCTGGAAACATAATGCTGATTCCAGACAAGAACACATCTTCTCTTAGTGGGACATTTTGGTTACATCAACAAAATGTTGTTTTGCTCCTAAAAAACTACTAGTTGCTCCCAAAAACAGCTTTGTTTGGTTGTGGTTACAGAACTCAACTCATGTTCTGAGATATTCTTCCAAATTTTGCAGTGGTCCAAATCCACATCTTTCTCTTCTGGAGTTGAGCTCCAGAAATGGGTATGATCTGGCCTAAAAGAACATGTTTGGCACAGTGCTTGCTCATTTAATTTCTTCTGTCCCAAACCACTTCAGTGAGGTTCAGTTTACTCATGAGAGATATTCTATCCCTGTGGTGGAGAAATTCACCAACTTCTGATGTGGAACAGGCAGAGAAAGCCAAATGCCAAAATGTGTTTGTATAAATACATATGCTGGTGTGGTGATCCCTTTGTAAACATCTGGACTTGAGAACTTTGTTGGATTTTGAAAGCTCCTTGAAGAATATGGGGAAGGATCTTTAACAGAACCCTAACTTGCCAGATAAACAAACGTTTCAAGCAAAAATATTGTTTGGTACTTTTCAGGAAATTGCACTATGTGCCTTAACCTAGCATTTTAGGTGAGACAAGCAATCAGCAATATACCATCCCAATAAAAATTTTACAGGACAGGAATATATATTTCAGTTGAGCTACCATAGGCTATTTTTAGGAGTTTTAAAATTCAGTTACCTTGGGTTTATTGTCTTAGTTGATAGTTGGGTCACAGTGCCAGTGTGGTTTCTTGAAATACTAAATAGGTCAGTGGTCTGTAGGTCTGTAGGTCAGTGAGACTCAAAGTCCTTCATTCATAAATTAAATCATGACATTACACTGTGCCAGCCAGTGGGCTTTTCAGTCAGATTCTGCTCACATTTCAGCAAGGATGTCAGTGGTGCACCAAAACTGCTTCTTTCAAAGAATTCTTTCAATGGCAAATGCACTACTGTTGGAACAGGTGCATTCAGTTATGCTCAGTTCGTAAACTCAAAATTTCCAGGAGCAGTGTGTTCTGAGAGTTTTTCAAGAGCTGAGATGGAGTTAGGCCTGTTTGGCAAGACAATGTTAAAACTGCAGCAGTGTCACAGCAGTTACGTATGAATTTGTGTGTCAGCCCAGAGCTGACCCAGCTCTGTCAATGGGTCTCCTCTGCTACATGGTTATTGCCACTTTCTGCAGGTCCTGGAGACCTCTCAACTAAATCTTGGCATGCCAGGGTTGAGTAGCTTTTGAGAGCTGATGCAATCACAGCAAAATGGAAGGGATATCTGGCATGCATTTTTTTTTTCTGCATTCACTACATGATTTCAAACCTCACTGGAGTCAGAGGAGTTGAACTTGACAAAGTCAGCAATTCTTTGCTCCTGTTCATGTTCTTATACTCCAGAGGGGTTTTGCCATCTTTAACAGGAAGTTCATTATGGAAGCATACTGTGGGTGCATTATTTTTGTTTCACTTTTCATTTTTCTCTAAATGGCAAAAAAGGCTATGGCAGTTTTTAGCTTAAGATGGGAAGACCCTAATCTAATGAGTTTGAGAAACCTTAGGTCCTGCTCTGTGGCTCTGGGGTTGTTTTCTGTTTATGTCACAGCAGCTTCAGTGGCTGCAGATGACAGCAGACAATGTCAGGCTTCTGCAACAACAGAATGAAAGAAGGAGAAGATGAAATTTTGGCATGGAGCCTCCTGGCACTTTTTGCGACCTTTTCTTTTCTCCCTAAAACCAAAAATAGCATCTAAAAAAGGATCAGTGCAGTTTCAAATTGAGATGTCAGCAAAAACAGTCAGTCTCTGTTGGTGGTGAAAGTTATGTTCCTATAGTCTAACTCTGAACTTTGTGCATGCTGTAGACAGGGTGGACTCCCTGAGAGTGTATTGCAATGAAGAAAGGGTGCATGTTTTACAGGGTGGTGTTGGGAGTTTATAAAGTGCAAGCAAGCACATTTCTACCTACATAATACAGACACAGGGCATAAATTACACAAAATTTCTCATATGCACAATTTTGAGCCTATGTATTTGGAGATATGGTAGAGGCCCAAGTTAATAGTTGTACATATGTAGTGTACGTCTCAATCTGTACATCTACATGATTTCAGTTTGTCTGTGAGAGGAATCTGAAAAGAGAAATTCAACTTACAGAAAAAGTTCAACAAACTATTAGAGTTGGAAGGAAGTTGAAATAATGGATTTCTCTTTTTAACCAACATACACTTGTAGAAGATATGCTAGAACATAAGTCTTCTATGCTCCATTAGAAATAGCAAAAATTGTCTTGCTAATTGAAAAACAACCACTGGATTTGTATTGTGTGGGATGTAGGTCAGTGTAAAAGTAAAGTGAGTGCTGTGCCTTGGAATGAATTACAGTTTTGAAGGATAGGTCCTGCATGCTCATTTTTGGTTTTGGCATTTAATGCCTTCCTCTCATTCAAATATGTGGGAGGAATCAAATGTCAAAATCTTCACTGTGTATGATATATAATTTCTCTCTTGTATTTCAGTGGGAGGAACATCAGACCCCAAAATGATTATGTGTCTACTCGTAAAGAATACATCACTGCATATTTTAATGTCAGTTGTGGGAAATGCAGATGGGGTAAAATATTGTTATCACCTTCTCCCTTCTGAGTTTCTGCTTGTGTTTTGCTATGTACTCTTGCAGGATGCCAACAACCCAGAACTTCAGTTCTGTGTTTGGAGCTTTGGTCCTGGCCAAGTCAGACCTCTAGAGATAAGCATGTCCCAGGACTTCAGAATCCCAGTCAAGATTAGGTCACAAGAATGAAACCTAGCGTTTGTGAATAGAGCTTTTTATGCTTGAAACACATGCAAGACATCTTGAAAATTTCCCATTATACTCAGTAATTACATGTCTATTTTACAGTTGGAAAAATAGAGACATGGGAAGAGTAAAGGCCTAGCCACACTTTACAACAATTCAGTGGCAAAATTTATGGAAGCTCAGGTCTCCACAGCCCTGTGATTCTTAAAAACAACTGGGTTCAGCAATTTACAACTTTTTTGTGTTAACTGTATTCTCAAATATGGCATCAGTCTAAATTCTGGTGCCATTTACAGAATGAATCCTGAAGTGACAAGAAATAAAGTAGAGGAAGGGTGTGGGAGATACTGTGTTGGGTATGAGATGAACGTTCCACATGCCAGCAGCAGGGTCTGCAGGGAGCCAGCAGGTCCTTTTCTGAGATTTCTCTGGCTAGCTCCTGCACAGACCTCGAGGATGTTGTCTCTTCCAGCAAATGATGCTAGAGAGGTTGGGGACCACAATATATATTGGACAGACTCCTGTGTCTGTTTGCATTGTTTCTGAAACTGAAGCATGTCCAGACCAGCAGAATGGAGAGGAAAAAAAGCATCCCTGTCCTTGTGGACTCTTTACTCTGTGTCTCCTCTGGGCTTAGCTGACTTCCATAGCTTGCTGCCTTGTGGTTGCTGTCTGTGTTTGATCTTAGACACAAATATCAGTCATGGTTCCCTGAGACAGGGCTAGGCAGGACCAAAATCTATCCTGAGCCTCCTTGCACCTTGTTTAAAACACTGGTTCAAAACAAGTTTTGTGGAGGGGTCCAAAGCCTATTAGAAAGAAATGAAAGTCCTATATCAAGTTCAGGGGGGTTGGATCAGGCCTTACATATCTGTTCTTACTCCTAGTGCAGTCTCTGGGATGTTTGCCAGGGACTCATTGGGAATAGTTTGACTTAACTGTGACCAGGACTAGGTCCAAGATGAGCATACACAAGGGAAATGAACAGCCTTTTCAAAAAATTTTAATTCCTTCTCAAGGCTCCACAGCAATGCAAAGTGGTGTAAAGCAACACAAACAACTACATATCCTAGGAACAGAGATGAGAATTCTAAATACACGCAGTTTTATTGAATGTTATCAAGGTTCCCTAGTAGTTAATTTGATTAAATGGAGCTCCCTGAATGTTCTTTCTCTAAAAGTGATTTACAAAGTGTTTTAACATGAAGAGTTTCCAAAAGCACTTGGATGTCAGAGAAGAGCTATTAATCTTTATATTAGCATTCTGAAAAACAGCATGTGTTCCTTGATTAGTTGATATTTGTTTGCATTCTTCTTTTCTACAGAGGATTATCACTTTGACCTTTTTAAATATACTGTAGCTCTTGAACAAGTAGGAGTTTAATATTTTCATGTTTATAAACTGGTGTTAATCTGGTTTTCACTGCTGTAAATAAGGATTGAAGCCCACAAAGAATACTGGACAACCTCAGATGTGAGTTCTAATAATCTTTATCTCATGAAACACATTAGTGAGCAAGCCGATATGCCTTCTGTTTGACCATCTTGGACAAGTCACACTGGGGCCAACCTTGGCCAGCTCTTGCCAGTGCTGGTTGTCTAACTGATTTCAACAGGACTGATCCAGTGAGATGAAGGATTTCTGCCTCCTGCCTTTGCTGAAAAGAAACTCAGACAGGATTGGCCCAGTGGGCAGATTAAAGGGTTTCCTTTGCAATGCAGATACATGTCTTTCATGATTTTAAATAAATGTGAAGTATGCTCTTTAAACAGAAAAGTAATAGAACTAATTTATGTGTGGTGTACTTCTGTTTCGTGGTGGGTTTCATCTGTACTTTGGGTGTGTATTTGTATTGATATTTCTGCTCTGTGTGTGTGTGCAATCAAAAGGTCCTGTAAGCTAACACAGTACTAGACTGGTGACACTTCCAGGTTCTTGGGACAGAGAGTAGGGCTGGAAGTTATAAACAGCAGAGGTGCTGTGCACTATCAAGCAGAGGTAAAAATAAGTATCATACAGATCCATGAAAAAGGGCATATTTATGAAATTCCAGCAGAAACTGCAAGACCACATTACAGAAATTAATAAGCACAAGTTAGGGAAGGTCCAGAGCTTCAGCACATGCACTTGCTCCAAAATAAATTAAAAAGTACCAGTCTTGGTTGCCATGATTAGAACTCTTGATATGTTGCTTTGACATTTTCAGTGTCATCAATTCGGCTGTTTTCTCAGGTGAGAATCCTTAAATTAAGCATTGCATTGGATTGTTTCAAAAACAGAAGAAAAAAGAAACCACTAAATTAAGAATTGGCTAGCTGTTATAATTCTGACATCACATGAAGGAAGACATCATGGCCCCTTTGCCTATTTTACTAATCAATATTATGGGTTTTACCCATTATTCATTAATAATTTGGTTTCTGGAGAACCCAGTCATAATGGAAGCCTTAGAACAATAAGTGTATCTTCAGGTGCAGTGGAACACTGGATCCTTTCAGCTCCTTGCAATCTTCCTCGAGGCCATCAGAGCTGCAGCTGGAAACTGGCAGTATCTGCAGCTAGGCTGGCAGAGGGTGAGGGATCAGGCCACAAGCAATATCCCTTTCTTTGAGCATGCGAAGGAGCTCTGCCAGGTATTTTGCATTTTTAAGCGTGTTCCTTGGTTATGCTTCAGGCTTTTGCTGTGTAAGTCATTTCCCTTTCTCTCCTTTTGCCTGCCCAGCTCTGTTGGTGTGTGATTTTCTTTGGTTACTCTACCCTCTTGTTTAAATTCTGGTTGTCACTACACTGCTGTGTCCTAATTTCTGGCTTCTGTCCATCTCAGCTCTTGTATGCTCTTCTGACCTTGTGTTCATATACCTAAGCCATGATGTTCTTAACCTTCCTGCTTTCCCACCTTCATCCTCAAATATTAGATTCATTACATCTGCATACAAATTTATACATGCACACAAATTGGGAAGATAAATGATTATCAGAGTGTGGAACTCGAAAATAAATAACATATGTGCGTTTCCCACCCCTGTAGGGAGATTTAGGTGGTTTGTGTTAGCACACTAGCTTATATTTGGTTAAAATAAGCACTTTACCTAACCCATCGACCCTAGTCCCAATCCCTATTCCCTGGAGGATTTGGTTTGGTTTGGCAAATATTGTATAAAGGGGTAATCTGCTCCCCTCTGCCAGACTGCTGCCTGAGTCTGATAGTCATCTACTTAACTGGCTTTCATGAAGTGCAGAAATGCATGTTGGGTTGGGCTTGCTAATGGTGCATAGAGTTTTTCCTGTAGTAAGCCCTAACACATTTTTAACAAAGTTTGAAGATTGTTATTTTTTGCAGAGCATTCGTGCAGACAGCTAAGTAATGGTGGGTGAATTCCCACATCCCCAAATTTAGGCTGGAATTTTCTACACCCAAACCCCTTTGCTTTGGCTTCAAGGCAGTAATACAGCACATTACAACTGGTCCTGTAGAGTCTGGAAAACTTTCGGTATGCTGCCACAAATCCCACAGCCTTTTGGCTGACCCATCACTGCCTATGTACAGCAGGGATAGCCAGCTTTTGTGTAGGAGCCACTGTATTCCCAAGGAGGTATTTTGGGCAGACCAGATACAGCCACGTTTATGCACTTGAGTTTTAGAAACTTTCCAGACTCCATCTGCACGCTGTTTCCCCTTCTTAGCCCTCTGCAAACAGCACCAAGCAGCCCTGTGGATGGCTGAGGTTGGATATTGTGGGCCACCTTTTGCCACTGGGGCTGCCACTTGACATTCTTGATCTGCAGGAGCTGCTCTTGCAGGGTGCCCACAGCTGTGGTGTGCAGAACTTCCTCTCACATCTAGCTTTACTAGAGTGTGATAAAAAGCCTGATGCCATATGGGATATTCATTCACACTAGGAATTTAGTGCTATGTCTTGCCTGTCACTTAATTAGCTGTTATTTATTTTAATAGAATGCATAATGCAAGGAATTATTTTTGTTTAAGGGACTTAAGTTGACTTAAAGCCATAGGGAAGAGGAATAATCCCCACATCTACAAGAAGTAATAAAGTGCTTTTGTTTTCCTGAAATTATTACTATTTGAAGTCCAATGTGCCAGATCTGGAATATTGCAGTAAAGGTTGCACTGGGACTTCACAGTTATTTACTAGGTGATTATTTAGAGTCACTTTCTTTTTAGTCAGTTGTAACATTTTACATTTTGGGGGCTTGACTGGGATATGGCATCACACTTGGTTCTAGCTGTGTTGCAGTAATCTCTGTGTGACGTGGAGCCAGAAAAACCTATAAAAGCAGCTGTTGCTTTCATTAAAACCATTACAAAGGTCTATTTGTGGTGTCCCCAAAAATAATTCTGATAATTGGTTGTTAATTTTAATTACTCACCAGCTGAATATCTTGACAGGAGAAACAGGTATACATGTCCAGTTAAACAAAATAAACACATATTCAGTAATAACTGGACATTTGGGTAACATGTTAAATGTAATAATACTGTGCAGTGATGATTAATTTATAATCTTAATCAATTCAGTGGAAGCAGGATATGGTTAATATGATGTCATTGTTTAGATAGCCCCTTTTAATGACTTATTTATATACATATGTTCAGTGTTACAAGGTGGTGAGTTGACACTTGTTAGTACTGGGCAAGCTGCATGATCCACTTGTGAAGCTGTTTTCCAGGCAGAACGTGCACAGTGCCTGCAAGGTCTTGTTTCACTCTGGCCTCCAGGCCCTCAGCACAACCTGAGCAGAAGCAAGCTGCCTAAACTTCCCCATATTGTGAGGGGCAGCAGCCACAGGGGCATGGCTGTCATGTTTAAACAGAAATAAAATATAACCAGAAATTTTAGCTGTCTCCTTGAGGAGATGCAAGAAGCAACAAGTGGACAAGGATTGCAGCTTCAGCTTGGCTCCTGGTTCCTTTGCAGCCATCCACTGTGGGGTGCTGTACTCAAGGCTCAGGAGACATTAAAAGAACACTGCTGAAGGGAGCAAGGTTGTAGGGGCATTTAGTTAGTAAAATGTTTTGGGAATGCTGGAATTTCCTAATATGACCAACGCTGTTCTCAGCACAGTGCCAAAACACAGCCCCATATGAGCCATTGTGAAGAAAAGTAGCTCTACCCCAGCCAAAACCAGCACACTGGATAAAACATGTATTCTTTCACTCCTCTTCACCTTTGCCTTGTGCTGTTTGAAGAATCCTGTCATTCATTCTCACAGCCCTGAAAGAAGGAACATATGCTTTGTTTGAGTTTGCTTTGAATAATGGATGATGTGTAAGGACCATCCCATGTGCCTCTACCTTGGCCCTTTTTTGGGTGGAATTAATCTCAGCAGGGTACCACATCCTCAGCCTGCAGACAAGGGTATTTCTGATGGTCAGGTGGTGAGAAGTATGAAGACAAGGCCACCACATTGCAATTGAATACATAAATGTTCACATATTTATCATAATATGAATATGCAACAGGAGAAATGGAGAACTACTTTGGCTCTTCGAACAGCACAGGCAGGGAGGTTGGGTTGGGGGTGATGTTTCTTTTTTTGCTCCAATTTATACCTATATGCAGCACACATTGTTGGCAAAAAGTAGAAGTATAATTAATCCACTGTTATGGGCAGGCAGATTAGTCAGGTTATGGAATGGCTGTGACATGGAGAGCGACAGAACAATTTTCTCATGAGCTCATTTCAGTTTTCCAAAGCTTTTTTTTTTGTATCAACTCTATCAAACTGTGCTTTGCAGTCAGCTGTTGTTCTTCTCAATACACTCCTATTATGCATTCTTGTTAAAACTTTTTCACCTTATTTTAGCCTTGACTGGGGTATTCCAGACCTGTCCCATTCCTCCACACAAACGAGCAGAAATTTTGTGAGTTGACCACAAGGAAGGTTAGAGTTTATTTCCTATTCCATCCTAAAAAGACAAGTAAACATAATGGACATGACAAAGCTAAACAGTAACTTTCTCCTCTTTGATTCTGTTGTACATTTTTGTCTTTTGAAGTCTAGATAAATAGGCTGTGGCAGAAAAACATGAAAATATTTTTGATAATAAAATTTACTAACTGAGGGTATTGTAAAAATCCTGGCTTCCTTACATAAAGAATGTGTGACTAGTTCCTTCAATATGCTGATTTGGTTTTAGTCCAAAATGTCCTAATCATAAGTGAGGTGATTTATTAGTTAAGAAAGGCACAAACTCCTTAGAATGATTTAACCTCAACTTTTTGCATACACCCAACACTGTTAAAAAGGGAGAATCTTTTGTCCAGAGTTCTGCTTGAGTGGTGAGTTGGAGTAAGTTCAATGGTAAATATGTCTATAGAAGTTAAAGCCTGTCCATTTAAACATCTTGGCCCTAGGGACTGTGTAATCCAGGTGGAAATGCATGATGTTGGAGTAATATATTTGCCTACTTCCTCTAATTGCTGAAAGTCATACCTTACTTTTTACGGAAATTTAGTGCTGTTGTTCCCACTCTAAAGTTTTGGTTATGGCCTTTTAAATATTGATTTTATAAGTTCTAATTGTTTTTTAAAATGTGACAGAGAATAGTCACATCAAGAAATGTGAGCCCTTTGCCTTTATTTTATTTTATTTTATTTTATTTTATTTTATTTTATTTTATTTTATTTTATTTTATTTTATTTTATTTTATTTTATTTTATTTTATTTTATTTTATTTTATTTTATTTTATTTTATTTTATTTTATGATACTTGTCCTTTGCAAATATTGTGCATGGTGCAACTTTTAAGAGAGTAACTTGAACATGGCTTTGGGTTGCAGACAGTGCAGTCATGCTCTTCTAGGATGAATGAGGTGTCACTGCAAAATACCAGCATCAACAATCAGGGGCAGTTTTAACCATGTCTGGGGTCTACTGCATGGTATAAAGTTATTTATAGGAATATTCTCACAGAGCACTGCAAACAGTGGAGGTTACTGCTGACAGATAATTGGGTCTGTCACTGTTGTACATTAATCTAAGCACACCTCTTTATCCATACATATCTAACACACAAACTACAAGGTCCTCTCAGTTCAGATCACTTGTAACCACTCTACTTTTCATACTTTCAGTAACAGCATTTTTTTCTGTTATGAAGTCATATTTAAAATGTGATGATTCAATACAAGCAGATAGATTTTTAGCCCAGTGCGCAGAGGTTTAAGTGCCATTTCTTATTGATGCTAATGCAAGTCAGGTGGCTAATACACTGTGCAGCTCACTGAAGATTCGCCCCAAGATGCCTTGTAAATTGCTTTTCATTGAAAGCACATTCAAAAATTCACTTTTCTGTATATGGTTCTTGCTACAACATTCTTACTACAGATATTAAGTTTGTGACTGAAGAGGAATCATAAAGTCAAACAGGGCTTTTAAAGAAAATCTCATGCAATAAAATTTTAAACTCTAGTTGATCTCTTGAACTGCAGCATTTCTCTGCTGAAGGTTGTGACTGGTGTGCATTACAGTTGGCTCTGCACTTAGGCTGCTTTGTCCTTACAGTTTGGCACAACCCAGCTTTATCTGCATTAACAGCCATGAGTATTACAGGATGGGATTTGGTTTCTCCCATTAAAAATAAAAAACAAACAACTTCATGCACAGATAAATGACCTCCCAGACTAGAATGCTTAATTAGAAAGAAGCTTGTTTGCTAGCTGATGACTACATTAAGTCTTTCTTCCTTCTTCTGACTAGACAGTTCTACAGACTTCCCTACCTTTGGTATAATTTCTGTTTCTGATAGGTTTAGTTCTACAGCTTTCTTGGGGGTTTGGTGATGACTGCTAGATGCAAAAGGATTGTAAATTTGCAGACTAGTAATCCAGTGTTGCTGTTTGAGGATGAACAACTAACTTGACTGTGTATCTTTGTCATCCCTTCTACTCCTTCCCCAGGAAATCTAAAGAAGAAAGTAATAATTTCCTGGGCTCACCTGACTCTTGTGATGCTCAAGGGTTGGTATTGGACAACAAATTACCCCAATAACAATGGGATTTCTTTAGGTGCCTTTTAACAGAGACTAGAACAGGCAGTTCTGTGGTGGATACTGTGTGACTTGTAGAAATTGCTGGTTTTGGAAGGAAGACCCTGCTTCTTGAGCATCTCAAACCCAGAGTCCTTGACTGTTCTGAAAAACAGGGTTCTGATTGTGTCTGTTGCTAAGAATATTGGGTTGCCAGTCATAGCCTACAATTCCCTATTTTATGGTAAAGACAGCAGTAACAGTACTTTGCACCATCCTAACCATCTACATCAGACCTGAGCTAACAGAGCCACTTCTGAGTTTTGAGGGGAGGACCCTGTTGTGATTTCCAGTGCTGAATTTTATGATGTGAAGTTCTGGAGGGGAAAGCAGAAAGAAGCAAATGTGGATTTATGTTAGGGAGTTAAATCTGCAGATGATGGAGCACTGCTCCTTTGAGGCTATCTGGATCATGCTTGTTTGCCAGGTACAAGCATGGAAGGTTTCCTCAGCAGAGGAAACCTTAGTAAACTCAGCCATCAGGCCAGAAGTTCTTGGGAGATGGTGAGGCTGTGCACCTCTTCTGTCTGATTTCTTCAGTCCAATCACTTCTGTGTTTTTCTGCTTTCTCTTTTTTGTCAGAGAATGAGCTTCCTTTGAGTCCTTATATTTTCCTGCCTAATCTTTCTTTTTCAGTCAAGAACTATTCTAAAGACACGAGAACATCGACTCAGCTGAACTCTGAGTCTGTTGTTTCAAAGGATCATAGAGAGACCTTGAAAAGTTACTTATCTGGACCTCCTTGCTCAAGTAGGGCCCAGTAATATCTCAGTAATATTAAAGTTCTGGAGATATTTTGCATTACTGACCAGATATTAAAAGCCAAAAATTTCAAAGGGAAAGGGATTTAAAGTCTAATCTGACTAATCTAATCATCTATTAATTTTTTCTCTCCACAGAATATTTCTAGAGCTGCTCACTCAAATGCCTTAAACTATTTGCTTGAAAGATGAGTATATCACACAATGCCTATTAAATAAATTTCTGTGGTAAGCTGTGACTGAGAGGGAAGAAACAAATGAGTGAAGACATGAAGAATTAATGAATAGCCTCACTGGCCTAGAGGTAAAAACCTCTGAATCAGCAATGAAATGCACAGTGTTGGTCAGTACCTGCTCACAGGGATAGCTCATACATGGGTCAGATGTCCACTTTCTCCCCCACTCTGTTTCTGAAGATGCTACTGTGGATTAATTCTCTTCCATGCATCTCCTGCCTTATCCTTGACTGTATTGACTAGCAATTTTTATGTCTATTGTGTAAACCTATGTGTTAGTAGAGTTCAACAGGGTAGTGTGATAAGAAAGACTCATTCTCTTTTCATTTCTGAAGCACATTCCTACTTGCCTGTCCATCTAAAGCTGTACTTCATTGTTGCACAGCTGTGCAAAAAGAAGGATTCAGGAGGCCTATCCCAAGAAGAGAACTTAGCAAGCAGACTTTATTTTTCAGTGTAAAAAAGCTCCAAAAAACCAAAAAACCTTATTTGGATGCAGAAATAAATTTTGTCTACATTTTTTACAAACTGTAGGTAATGGTTTTGCACCACAATTGGCACTTCAGAAGACTGGAGCAGATTAATAGCTGTATCAATGATTTTTTAAAAAATTATTTATTTATTTATTTATTTATTTATTTAGGACTAATTCTGGGACTGTCTTTTTTTTTGTAGAGAAAAGAAAGCTTTGTGTGGGAACACCAAGCTGCACAGAGTACAAGCCTACATATTCATATTTTAATAAAGGCATTCTCATGCTTGAAGCTTGTTTAAACCCATCCTTGAAGTCTGGATTTGTTAGACTGATGTTGGAATGGAACCTGGAAATAAGCTTTGGCCATGATGCAACCAAAGATCCCTGATCTCGGGGAAAAAAACCCTTCTCTTCTGTGTTTGGGCTATGGTAAGCCCACTGTGAGCCAATATATATATACAATATTAATGAGAATTTTCCTGCTAACTGGGGGACTTATAAGTGGTAACAGTATACTTGGCCACTGTCTATCAGAATAGTAGAGGTCTTTCCTCTACTGGCTAGAGGAAAAATATTTTTTCTTTTTTTCTTTTTTTCTTTTTTTCTTTTTTTCTTTTTTTCTTTTTTCTTTTTTTTCTTTTTTTCTTTTTTCTTTTTTTCTTTTTTTCTTTTTTTCTTTTTTTCTTTTTCAGCCCTACATAAGACTAAGTAACTCCCACAAATGCATTCCCATATTATTTTTTCTGTGTAACCATTTCAACGTGGTTCTCCTCCTTCTAACTGAACTTTGTTTTCATATATGTTTGACAACTTATTGGCAGTTACAGGTTTAATCCCATGTGACCCCCATGAAATGGCTTGTTGGGGTTTCTGCCAGCATCTTCCTCTGGAAGAGATGCTCCAGTGCACAGAGGAGGGAGAGCATCAGGTGGGGTTGTGTGGTTTACACCTTGGGTGCCTGTTGAGTGGAGGCAGAATGGCCTTTCAACAAGGAATAGAGTTTTCTTCCTTGTCATTCCATTTCTATTTGTTAGATATGGGGATTGCCTACAATCTTTATCTTTGAGTGCCAGCATTTCCAAAAATGGGGACTTCAGACCTCCTAAGCTGTTTGCTGTCTCGTGTTTGGGCATACTTCATGCAGTGGACATATTTCATAATAATAATTTATAATCAGCAGTCAGGGACAAGGAAAGATATTGTGCATATCCTCACTGCTCAGAGGAATAGGCTTTAAATAGCTATAATAAAACACCACAATTACAACTAGTGTTGTGAAATTTTGCCCTTCCAGAATACCATTCAAAATCTTGCTGGCTCACAAACACCTGAATTCCACTGTGGTTTGTCATTAACATCATCTGGGGAATAAAACCCCAAGGGCTGCAAGTGTCTGAAAAGGCCAGTCCCATGAATATGCTAATGGTGAGATTTTAGTTGGTTGCTAACACTGCATGAGAGGATGCTGCTGAGCTGTAATTACTATGAGAAGCAGGGCTCAGAATTTCCTCAATATTGGGGGTTTCTTAACAATAATATGGCATTAGTGTGTTTTTTTTGCCTTGAATGTTGAGTGTGCAGGCAACTGGTCTTTTTTTATACTGTTGGAAATAGTCAGCTGTCTATAATTAGTAACATTCAACCAGCTCTCCAAAATACTGGTGCTTGCTTGGGTCTCAGATTGTCGAGGTTTATTGCAGGCAGGCCAAGACCAGTGAGTTCAATTAGAAAATTAACTTATATGTTATTCTACCATATTAGAGAGTTGATTTCCTTCCAATTTGAAACAGATGATACATTGTTATAAAGGATTGGGTTTGCACTTAATATTCGCCTATAAAAGAGGTAAAGACATACAAGACTTTTCCGCTACATTGGGTTAGGGCTTTAAAAATAATACACTTTTTTACAAGCCTAACTGCAGATTTTATTCTTTTGAGTCACGTGTGCTTGGTGGAAACCATGTACTTTCAGTGCTTCTCAAAGCATAAAATGTGCATTAAACTTTTTTTAAAAGAATTTATACTATGTTTAGTTTTGTAAGGGAAAAAAAATTAGTAAGTTTAATCTAATGTCATTAAATGTTGTGGTTTTCAGGTAATTTGTAATCCAGAAACCTTTAGTATATTTGGCTAAATGGTAACAGAAAATTAAGCTATAAGGAACACTGAAAAATTACTGGGATTACATTTGGGGCTAAATATTGACTATTAAAATGTTTGTACTTCAAATAAAGTGGTGTGACTGTTGGCTCACCAGATATCTAAGCTGAACTTATACCTTTCTAAATGCTTGAATAATAAATTACACGGACCTCCCACCTAGGTGACCTTGCTTCTGTTACCAGGAAGGAGCAGATGAAGGGAAAAGAACCCTTGAGCAGGATCAGAGTCAGATGGAAGCTTGGTAGGAGCCGCTTAGGACAAAGTTCCATCCAAGAGCCTTTTTTCTGAGAGCAGTCAGAACAGCAGTCCTAAACAGCTGCTGGACTGCAGTGTTTGCCACACAGCTCCTTTTTCTGCAGCAACTCAGTGTTTCCACAGGGGCTCGTGCAGGCAGGCAAGGGTGGATCTGATACGTATGCTTGGATATTTCTTTTCTGGGGTGTGTCTCAGCATTTGCTGCTCCTCTACAATGCGGCACGTCAGCCAGCATAAACAAGGCTGGGATTCATTAGGAATATAAATAAGCTGATTGTTGATGGTTTGCTGTAGGAAGCAATGACACCCATAGGGGTCCCAGTGGATGCTTAGAGGGTGTGGTGAGGAAAGATAAAGATTTTTCTCCAGGCCTTGATGTGTATAAGGCCAGTTGTGCTTATAAAGTAGCTGAGTGGATGAGCTATTTGAGGGAGAGTGCTGACAGTGGTACCTTTTGGAGACAAAATAAAAAGATATTTGAAATAGGAGGTGGATGAATAGTCATGACCCTTAGCAGAACCCTTCCAGTACAGTTTGTTTGAATCTTTTTCTTCATTAGTGTTTCCCAAAGGTGAATTCAGTAACAGAGGATAACTCAGGATAACTGAGCATGCAGTACTTGGTGGCATATTATGAAAGTAAAAATAACTTCATATCTAAACCATTCTCTTTCTTATCTCCCATAACAGCAATATTTGTCTGCAAATTTCATTTTACTTGGGGAGTTCGGGTTACCACCTTTCCAGCATTTTTTACCAGGTCTATCCAAAACCAACCCTTATTTTTATAAGTCAATAAATGGATGTAATAAATGGATACTTTTAATAGGAAACCCAGAAAAGTCAAAAAAACTGGAAAAGGAGATCAGGGAAATTATGAATCTGTTGAGAATATAATGTTGCCAAATTCAAAGAAGAAAATAAATCTTGATGCCACCTTTTGGAAAACAGTTGCAGTCAGATGGACTCCTGAGTAATCCTTCTCTAAGAGTTACTCAAGTTCAGTTAGGTGTTTTCCTCTTTTGATGGATGCTGGAAGTGGGCAGTTTTAAGTAACAGGCTTGAAGTATGCACTGTTGCAAATCCAAGCAGTTACACATGCATAAAATTAAAAAAAAAAAATCAGTTACCATAGCCTTGCATCCAGAAGGGAAAAATTAAATGCTTTTATATGATATTAAAATGGCAGAACTGAAAGGGTTTGGATTTTGTTTGTTTTGGTTTTTTCTTTCTATCAAGAAAATAATTGTTAAATAAGGGAATGGTGTTTCCCTAAGCACTCATATAGCCATTATTTTTAGGGTGGTTTTTTTTGGTGAGGTTCATGTTTTCCAGAAAGAAAGCAGCAGTGCCTAGTGGTAAATGATATAACCAGAGAACAAATCTGAAGCCTTAGTAACTGAACCATTTCACTGGATAACACTTAATATATCACATCAGAAAGGAGAACAAAATTAATTCTGTGAATTTCTTTCTTTCAGAAGGGATCCAGTCATCCCTTACATATGGGAGCCTCCCAGAAATAATACACCCATCATTAGAAGAGCTAAGATGAAATTACTGAGAGCTTGATGAGATTCCATGCTCTCTTTTTTGTTTGCAATAATGAGGGTGACAGAAGCGGCAGAGACTAGACTTTTCTCTGTAGAGGAATGTGTGGGGAATGAATCCAGCTGTCCCAAAGCAAATTGTAATGGAGATAGTTGGATAGTTAGATAAAATTTCTAATCTGTAGTTCCCTGTTTTCTACTACTTTCAATTCCCCACAAATGAAACACAGATAGATAATCCAGGAGAGAAGACAGAGCTATAAAGAGTTCAAAAGTGGGATCTCCAAAACATTCCATGCTGGCAGCTTCAGGTTATGGTTGTTCCTCCAAAGAACATGTGATTTCCTTGTTATCTTATGGGTAGGTGCTCTATCTCCCTCTGGTACCCTGCACTCTCAGTCTGACTCTTCTCTAAGGATCAAACCTGTCATCTAGGCAGGGATCTGGCAGCTGGGTAAGTGCAGTCATTTGAAAATCTGCATGAGAACTTCAAGTACATTACACATCTCCCCCTCCCCCTCACTTTAGTTTTTCTAAGGCAGTTGCATGTAGCCTGGGACCAGAGGATGCTGTACGCAGATGGAAACAAGGTAGGCTGAAGCAACACCTAGTTGTGTTTGTGTCACTGTCTGACAAGTAGCAATGTCACCTGAGAACTTCAGGGCTCTCACAGCAGCAGCAGGCAGATTTTGTTTGGGGCATTGCTGTTATTTCAGTCTGAGAAGATAGCCTGTATTCCATTTAAGTCTGTATTCTGTGCATCATCAGGCCTGGCTGGTGTGCAAAGGTATATTTTGTGGGTTTTGTACCCTTGCATTTTTTATATCAGCCTGCAGAAAAGTCAGTGTCTTGGCCAGGCTATTCCATCCCATAACTGAAGAAGCAGCTCCACTAAAACTTATGCTGATGTCACACTTAGAACTTAGATTCAGAACTCAAGTCAATACAGGTTAAATTCTTTTTATTTTTATTTTTATTTCTATATTGTGTCTTCCACCAGTATTTAACACATCTGCTCCTATATTTTCTGGGTTTTAACGGCATAAAATGACAGTAATAACTTTAGATTTATGAGTAATGTTTCTTTAGCACTATTTAAAAGAAGGTGATCATGTTTAATTCTTTTTTGATTTAAAGAAGGGAGAGATCTGTTTTTAATAGTTGGAAACACCATCCTCCTAGTATAGAGGTTGTTGGCTGGTATCACAGAGGGTAAGAGATATTCAATACAGGAGGTAGTGAAAGAGATCACAGTGTCTACTAAAATTTATTCTAACCTGGTGTGACTCACCATAAGATAGATTAATGACATTGTAACACTGTTTTAATGCCATCTAGGATTCTAAGAGTTAGCAACTGGAATCTCCATTCCAGTTCAGAAGTGAAGACACTGGGGCACTCTGTCTGGGGATGGATCCAGGCTCTTCTCGGTGGTGCCCAGCAGTGGCTCAAGAGGCACTGGGCAGAAACCTGAACACAGGAATTCCACCTGACCATGAGGAAGAACTTCATGGTGCAGTGACTGAACACTGGAACAGCTTGCCCAGAGAGATTGTGGAGTTTCCCTCCCTGGAGATATTCAGGAACCATCTGGACACAATCCTGAGTAAAGTGCTCTAGGGAATCCTGCTTGAGCAGGGAGGTTGGACCAGAGGACCTCCAGTGGGCCCTTTCAAGCTCAACCATCATGTGATTCTGTGATATTTTAGTAAATATTTTTGGCACAGAGTTATCTTCATGTCAATTAAATCACAGCTCTGTTTTCAGTAAGTGTGGGAGTTAGCTGGTTAAGTGTGAGCTACTGAAAAGAAAAAAAATTAGTGCAGCTTTGTTGCATTTTCTTTGTAGTCTGAAAGGAAAAATGAATATTTCTTCAGAGCATATTTCCTAGTATATAAAGAACCAAATGTAGAACAGATGTACTTTAAAGTGTGGAGAAATCAAATGAAAGTCACATTTAGGATTTATAGAGTTGAAAACAAACAAACAAAAAAAACCAACAAAAAAATCCCCAAACAACAAAAAACCCACAACAAAAACCCAATGGAAATAAGAATGTTGATGAACAGAAACTATGTTGTTAATACAGAAATTTTTACTGTAAGTTTTTAAAAAGTTGGCTTCTAGGTCCCCCAACTGCAATCTGGAATTATATAAATTATGGTTAAAAAATGATGCAACATTTCTTCTGAAAAAGAAAATTTAGCTCTAAAATATGTTTTTATATTTGTTTTAAATTGACAATGACTAATGCAGCTTCATAAAATTGTACTTCTTCCAAGAATCACGAAATTCACTGAGGTCCGAGAGCTACAAAATATTGACTTTTCCCTCCCTACATTTTGAAATCATGCAATTAAGACCACAGATGACCAGAAAAATAAGCCAGATTTTAAATTCAGTAGCAAGGCTTTGTCACAGCTGCTGCTGTAAGGAATCAGTGGGTAAAGTGTAGTCTCTTCACACAGGTATGGGAGCATAACAGTGCACCATTTATTTCAGTAAGACAGCTGCATATTTCTGAAATGAGCTGTGGCCTTCATTCAGAAAAAACAGCCCTGTTCTGGAAAGCAGCCTCTGGACGATCACAGGTACTGCAGAAGGCGTTTGAGCCTGGGACTTTGGGAATTAAACACATGCTTAAGTGCTTTTCCTTGATAGGGATACGTTTAGACATGTGAATTGAGGCTTGCATAGACCAGTAAACAAGGGAATTTTCAAACAGTTATCAGCCATCTGTATTAAGTAATCCACATAATGAGTGGAACTTTGGAGATTTATATCAGCTGATACTGTGTCTTGTACTGGGGAAGATATTCTGTCATGAAGTTCTTCATTAAAACTTTGAAATCCAGAAATATACATTGCACTTAGGTGGAAAACTGCTAAATATTACTAAGAATTTTGTCTTCCTATCTCATGCTCTTCAGACAATTAAATTAAGAAGCAAAAAATTTGACAAGAACTGGAGCAGGTTTGGTAATGATTTGAAGATTTTCCCATTAGTTCTCGCCCATTCAACCTGTGAAAAATTCAAATTTGGCACCCAAGTAAGTGGCTTGATGTTTTCCAAAGTGCTGAGAAACTTTGGTAAACTGCTATTAGTTTGATTGATTTACCAATATGATGATAATAGCTCATATTGCCAGTAAGAATTTACAGTTTCAGGCTTTGTCTTCTATACTTTGGGTTTGGTATGTCCTCAGCAGACCTTCAGAGTGTGTTGCACCTCATAGCCTGAAGGGAGAGCAAGCCTGCATTTGTATCTCTGAGAGGCTAAAGCCTTTGCTGCTAAGTAAGATTTTTCAGCAGATAGGTAAATATCAGAAATTTAGACTCTGACAAAATGAACTTGAGAGAAGAAATCCTGTGTCTAGTGGAGCCCAAGTAGTCGCTGTGGTGGTGCTTCAGACAGAAATTGCCCTGTGCTTCTCAGACATTGCCTAGCTTCCCATCTGAGCACTGTATAGCCAGGAAAAGTGGCTCTCTGTTTATTCCTTAGTCCCTGGCTGGTTCTTGGGTACTCTTAACTGTATCCTTACAGGCCAGCAGCTCCAGGCCTTTACTGAGATGACACCTGGGTTCAGTCTGTTTACTTTTGACTATGTTAAGGATATCTGCAAAACTTGCCTTCGGGAAAGAATGATGAGTTATGCTCTGGTTAACATTCAGAGTAGTAGAAACGATGTCCCTCAGAGGCTCTGAACCTTCCCTGTAAAGAGAATGACGTTTTATCTGTACAATGCTAACCTGTGCTGTCCTCTCAGGGCTGTACCTGTGAGATGGCCCTGCTGAATGGTGACACTGACAGGTCCCCAAGCTGGACAGATGTCCTGAATGAAAAGGGTCTGATCCTGCCTGTGATCCAGACTGGGGGGAGGCAGGCAGTCAGCTCAGCCATCTCTGCATCACCAGCTCCCAGACTGAGCTGTACTTGAAGCTGGGAAGCTAGAGGGAAATGTGTGGGAAGTGGAAGGTGTAGGAAGAGGGATACACTTTAGGTTGTGGTAGGTATTGTGTCCCTTTTCTTCACTGGAACAGTCAAGAGAAATGGTGGGAAAGATGTTCCTGAGGATATTGCATCACAGACCATTTGCTTCCAGAAAGCTCAGAGGATAACTGCAGAGGACACCAGCTGTGCCTGTTGGAGAACACCGGGCTGCAATGCACATTTTTGAGCCTCTTTAGAACAATTAAAGTAACTGCACTGCCAAGAGTAGAATAGAGGTTAGAACTGAGCACTCTGTCTACATTTTTCTCACTAGAAAATTCCAGATTTATTTGTCTGTCTCCAGGCAGAATGTATAATACTCACTGTGTGTTAAAGCTGATTTTCCTAAGGGAGGGGTTTTTGAAGACACGATGTCTGTCATCTTCACCATCATAACTGGTAGTCATTTGCTTACTCAAATAATAGATTAGCTGGTCAATCTAAAAGCTATATTGTGCTGTCAAAGGGATTTTGTTTGAAAATTGGGGATATAATGTGGTCTGCTGGGGAGACACAAGTGATTTTTGAAGGCTAACAGAATTTAAAAGGCTCACTGCCTCTCTCCATTTATCTATGTACTTATTTTTCAAATGTCAGCATTGATATTTGCCATTTTCCCACTAATTTTGAAAAACATTTATCTCAGAGAGGTGTGTCAGTTTGATTCATTCTAAAAACACATAATTTAACATACTATACCTGGATATTAACCTTACAGAACATTCAGAAATAAGGATGGGTTATTTATTAAAATTATAGAAAGAACATTAATCAAGTGCCATTTAGATACTGGTGGTTGTCACAGTTAGACTGCATAGCCATATTACCCCTTTTATTGATACCACCCTTTTCATTTATTACAGTCCCTTGTCACAGCTGCTGCTGTAAGGAACCAGCACAGTGGATAAACATCAGCCCAACGTGGATCCTGCTCTCACTGTCACATACCTGTTTGCAAAGATCCCTGTCCAAAAAGACCTTTGCGCTCGTTCAGAATCTGAATTAAATAATACAGCTGAACATAGGCAGCATAGAACAGTCAACCCTTTGTCTTTATGATTTGCAAGCTTGGCTGCTTTCTCAGGTATCTGCAAAACCTTTTGTACAATATGAAGCAGAAGAAAACTGCAGTCCTAATTTTGACTGTTGCAGATGAGTGCAGATGTTATGCAGCTCTGTCTCATTGTCTGAGCCATTTTGGGAGTCTTCAGCAGTAACTCCTATAGAGACTTGACAGTGACAAAAATAGTTGAAAGTTGTCTTTGAAAGTCCATTTTCACTTGATTCCAGAGTTTCCTTTAGTCTTTCTTCTTCCCTGTGAATCTGAGGGAATTCTTCATTTCTGCAGCTCTTGGGCTTGCTGTAGATCTCATGTCTTAGTCACAAAATGTGCTACAGTGTAAAATCTAAAATAAGTGTTGCAGTGTGTCATTAACACGAAGCTGACAGAGTGGTGTCCTCCTGAGGCTGTGGTCCACTGCTCTGAACATTAAAAGAAGCTTTAAAAGGACACATTCTTTGTCAGCCCTTTCCATGATGACTCAATAGAACATGTGGAAGCACAGTAAGTGATGTACTTTTGACAAGAGGAGAACAGGAGTCGAAATACTCCACATGATTTTCAGAATGGTATTAAGTCTTCTGTTTGTATTCACCTTCATCTCCTGACTGGATCACAGTGTGAACTGCAGTCATGACTGCATCTCTTTCACAACCTTTGCTTTCCATTTGTCTTTTGAATAATGAAATCTTACAAATTCAGTTACTCTTCAGATACTTCTTTTGAATCAGCCAAATAAAGAATTAAGACAACCAGCTTCTACTGTTTGATTGTTCTGACTCTAAAATAAAAATGGGAAAATAGGCTTGCATGTGAAGAATTCAGAATGTACTGCATCTCTCGAGTTCAAAAAAAAGTCAGATACAAGATCTGTATTTCATCCCTCACTCAGGAAGACGCATAAGATGAAAGTAGCAAATAGAAACACAGAATAGTATATTCAATAAAAAAACCTGGTGTTTTTGCTTAGCATTCAAGCTGTTTGCAGCTAATTCTAGTTTCTGTAGTAATAGCATCAATCTGCAAATAGTGTTACAGGGGGTGGTTTCAGCTCACACGTTAGTTCAGGCAAAACCCTGATTTGAAAATCAATAACCACAGACTTTCAATAAGGAGCCCAGAGAAAATGGAAATCAAATAATCTTCCCTATGACAAATCAAGAATTTGTATGAAGTGTACTGATTGCCCTGCAGTGCATGATGTGGTGCAACAAGTGGAATCCTTAGCTCCAGATTTCCCACTTCACATGAACTTCATTACTCATGTATGCCATAATTCCAAGTTTGTTTTGCTTTATATTTTTAGTAGCAGACCCAATTTAAAAGGCTCAATGTGATACAACTTTCAGTCCAGCATAACTTCATCAAAATGTTCACATACAGAGAACAAGCATTTCAAAAAGTATAGAGCACAAGATCCTCCCTTTGATGATTGAAGTTATGTCAGTCTGTTCGAGTAAGGTTTGACATTAATTTGTTCAGCAATTCAGAACTTCTCCTAAAATGCCATTTAAAAGGATCATAAATTTGGGGTTATATGCTACACTTGTTTTAGAAAGCACTTATGTCGAATAGCTGATGCTTCTTTAAAGCAGTTTTAACTGCCTCAATTTGCAAAGTATTAGATTACTTGGGGCACGTGAAGCTATTTACAATGTAATTTTTAATACTGGAGAAGTGTTGTCCTGCCAGTGATGCAGTCACTTGGACAAGTCATAGCTGAATCTAATATTGTTTGTCTATAAAACGGGATAAAAAAATTGATTACTAGTTGTTAGGTTCAGTAATCATTTATTTGGAACAAGGATTGCTGTCTTGTAAAAGAAATATAAAGTGCTTAAAATAGATATTATGAGATTCTGGCATGGGAAGTCCTAGTGTGTGTCACTGCTGTCTCCTCCGAAGAGGAGGAACAAGTGCTTCTCTTCAAAACGTCTTTATGGCACAACCAGATATCAATCAATTTTTAGTGGAAGTGGAGCAATGAAAATGGATTGCAAAATTTAGATTTTTTTGCATTATAAAACAATCATTATAATAAATGGAAATTCATATGTTGAAATGCAAAATTAGCTGTTCTACCTTGTCATTTTGAGATGTGTACTAACGTGTTTTATTCCATTTGAAGAGTAAGCCTCATAAAAATATCTTCTTTTCCTTCTCTTTAATTCTATGCCAGCTGATCACTGGCATCAGCACTGTGTCTGCTGGGTGAATCTCACCACTCTTTATTGCCTCACTGTACATAAAAAACCATTTGGCATTGTGGGAATGTATGTACTGAAATAGAGGGTAATAGTGAAAAGGTCTGCCAGACAGATCAGAGAGGTAAAATTTGTTCCTAAATTTCATTTTAATTACTTTTTTGTATGTAGGTTGATAAGTTGTTCTGGATATTGTTCAGTGCATACTTCCTAATATTTCATGTGCCAAATACTGAACAGATGTAATTCTATCCTGGATAGATTAAGAGACACACATTTAGGACATGAAGCTGGAAATTCAGAAAGCACTAGACAGCTGAGGTTTGTGTTGAAACTTTACACTGACAACTTATTTCCTGTTATAGTAAAATGTGGCATTCAAATGGCATTATCAGTATACCATAAATATTGGGAACCTAGATTTCCAGAAATCTGAACATCACCTTCACCATCACCTCCCTTGCCCTCCAGGCTCATGCATTTGTCCAGACTGAAAGTGAAGTTCTCTAGCAGAGAATATGAGGTACCACCAGCACATCTCAAAGCTGGTGTGACCAAGAATCAAAACTGTATGACATTTAGCACAAAAACTCCCCTTAATAGCTATTTCAGTCTCCTATTCTCCACTGGCACTCCTGGAATGTCTTCCAGTATCACTTTAGCTGCCTCAGGAGCCTGACAACTGCAGAAGAAATATTTTTCATGGAGCAGAGAGTTTTGAGTATTACTTGCAGGTTTCATTTGGAGGAAAGGCCATATAAATGAAGCTGATTCTCTAATATTTTAAATCTCTCATAAGATTATAGGAATTTGAGTTATTCTGTAGTCAATATTGCCTTGCAAAGGCTGGATTTCCAGATCTCCTGGAATCCACTGCTGCATGAAATCTTTGCTCAAAGAAGCAATAAAATCTCAGTAGTGTAATACAAAGATGAGAGTAGAAATGAAAATAAGGCATTATTTTAACTCCCTGAACCCAGCTATGTCATCTCTCACTGGGTCACTTTTATATAGGAGCAGACTTTTACATGTCCTATGCACTAATGAATGCATCTCCATGCTCACATAATGTCAGGAACAAATGTAAATGATCATGAACCACATGGAATAACCACAGTGCCAAGCTGCTGCAGGCTTTATTCCAGTAGCACCCATGGGATCATAGGACAGGTGAGGCTGGAAGGAGCCTCAGGATGTTATCTGTGTAATACAGTGACATAAAATATGCAGGCATTGACTCAAAACAAGAAAGAACAAATTCAAGATCAAGTTAACGCATGACTCCAAGTCAGGAGATAACTTAGGTGGAGACTAAGTCTGCTGTAAAGAGAGTGATCTGAGCAGGGCTCCTTTCAGAATGAGTGTCTGTGGCTTTCCTCTCTTTTGCATGTGGAACTCAGCACAAAAGACACTTTCTTATGTGTGGATGAGGTTGCCTGGCAGTTCTACCATGTAGTGTGTCATTCTAGGGCTGGAAAGTAAACCTTCAGAAGTTCAAGTTATGCACCAGTAGTTGAACAAATTTTGAGGATAGGGAAAAAGGTCTTAGAAAATGATAGCACTGATAAAAAAATTAGTTCAGGCCATTGGCTATTATCTCATATAGTAAATGGAATTGCTTCCTGATATGAAACAAATAGCGCAGCATTTTGATGGGCTATCTGACTATTTAATGTGCACAGAAATGTGATTTTGACATGATTAGCAAAAGAGAAAAACATTTGAGAAAGCCATCTAACCATGCTTCCTCCTTTTAGCTCTAGAGAACTGGAGAAACGGTAGCATTTGAAACTGCGATTTCCTCTTTTGTGTGATTATTATGGGAGTTGGAATGATTAACAAAACAGAAAACAAGCACTTAGCAGACACATAAAAACTGTTAAATAGACAGAAAAAACACTCATGGTCTGTATTTGCTCTGCTGTTAGCAGTGCAATTTCAGAGACACTACCTCAGTGTTACTATTTAACACATGGGTTTTAAAGATTCAAACACGAGCAGACAGGTTTCATTAACATAGGAGGTCCCTGAAGAAATAAATATTTATTAAACTTTCAGTGATGTAAAAGAGGGAGTTTTTTTAGCCACACTTCAAGGGTTGTTGTACTGCCTGCCAAATACATACCTGGTGAGCTATTTAGAAACTTCCTGTTCCACATGCTA
This sequence comes from Prinia subflava, assembly GCF_021018805.1. NCBI lineage: Eukaryota > Metazoa > Chordata > Aves > Passeriformes > Cisticolidae > Prinia > Prinia subflava. Next base: position 48,778,695 of record NC_086251.1, on the reverse strand, counting down.
ATTAACAGTCTATGAATTTTAACTTAAATCAGGGTCACATAGCTGAAATGTATTTCAGAGGACGCCTGCATTTGTCATTCAAAGACATTGCCAAGGTTTTAAGGCCTTGCTATAAAGTGGATTTCACAGCTTGAAAAACTAGTTCTCCAACAACAACTGGGTCAAAACTGGGAGGAACCCTTATGCACTGAGTCACATGAGGTGCATTAGGTGTACTTACATTTGAAATCAGAGTTAATCCAAAACTGGAACATTCAATATGTTGCTCTTTGCATCCTTGTAGGTAGTGTGGTCTTGGATTCAGGTCCCTACAAGATCATGTTTTTCTGCTTTAGGTTGCAGTGAGATTCACTGAACACATAGCAACATCGTTGGGCAAAAATGCTCCTCTTCAGTGCATCTGGGCAGATTTTTGGGGGGAACAGTAGCTAAGATGACTGCAATATCTTCCACCCATGTTCAGTGATGCATAGAGTCATATCCAAAGCAGTGGTGTAGCACCACAACTCCTTCTTCCTGGCTCAGCTGCATTTTGCAGACAAATGTCTTCTTGATATGTAGATACCTTGATTACATTACCTGTAGAAAATAATTTTTAACCATTTGTTAGATCTGATTTCCAAATGCTGTTTTTCCTTCTTTTGTTTCCTTCCCCTCAAGTACCATTAACCCTGGAGTAGTTATTACATCAGAGCTTTCCCACCAAGGTGACCAAGGTGTCACTGCATAAATTGTTAATACTTACCTATACATATTTTAATGTCTTTGCAGCTTAGTAATTTAAAAATATATTACTTCATACTTTCATAATTGATTTGGAAGTTAAGATTCACTTAGTAAATATCATTCTGTTCTTTCCATCATGTATCACTTCCCCCTTATTTAGCTGCAATCTTGATGATTTTCAGCCCTAAGTATGGGAAAATGAGTTTACTTTTTGCAAATTGCAGGCTCATCTGTCTAGGAAATGGGCATCAGTATAATTTGGCTTTTATCCTGATATCCCAGGTGCATATTTAACTGTATGTGAGTATCTGGGGAGCCAAAAGACCCAGAAACAGAAATGGGAGGAGAATAAGCAAAGGTAATCCAGTGATCCAAGGTTAGGCCAAACTTGAGTTAAAAACAGTTAGAAGAAAGTGAGAAAGGTGTGGAGGAAGTGAATCTGGGATGCCAAGTTAGCTGGAAGTGTTGAGATTTACAGCTTTTCTTGAGAACTTAAATAGGGAGGTGGAGGAAGAAGGTAAGAGAGGTATGGCAGCAGTTGCTGGAATCTGCCAGCCCTCCTTCCAGCTGTTCTTGCCACATGGTACCTGTGATTTCTTCCTTGGCAGTTGTAGCAGTAACAAGAATGACTCTTGAAGACCCTATTGCAGTAAAATTTATAAAGCTACAGTTGTTTTTCTCTTCCAACATTCTGGAAACTATGAACCTTTCTTATGGAGAGAGTAGCTCCTTACAAGCCAGACTCTTGGATGTATAGCATGAAGATTATTAAATAACTATGTGGAATCTATATACCTCCATGTTTAGTATCTATGATCACATCAAGATCATGAGGTTCAATTTTGACATCCGCAACTGCAGAAAAAAAATTGGACAGAGTTCAAAGAGGACCTACAAGGATGATCCAAAGGGTTGGGAAATATGTTCTCCACTCAGAAAACAAGTTCACCCTACTTCTTCCATTAAATGACCAATTAAATATTTAGAGTTAGACTTACAAGTAGACATGAGAATCCTTATGTTCTGTCTGGCTGTTAGCAATCTATCAAGATCCAAATATTTAATGTAATTAAACATTATAACAACCTAGCAAGTCCCTCATCATTGAAAACCTGAAAGCAAAATATGGATACTTTTCTTAAAGTCATGCCTGTAAGTCATGTGTAGAGATTGGAGTCAAAGACTGGAGTTAATGAAGCTGCTCCCCTTCTGTGTATAGGGGATTATTCTGATTATCACTGTAATCTCTTCAGAACAATTAATAGTGTACCAAAGCCTGTGTACTCCCTGAAATACATCCAGTGTCCTATGTACTAACTATTTTCCTTTAAAATTCTCCACAGGGTGAGTGCACAGTGCAAGCACAGCACAATCCTCTGTGAGCAGGATTCTTGTAGTGACCCTGTATATGGGTTCTCTGGCATATAAGGAGATGTTTCCATTCATTCTGCATCCTCTCTATCTGTGAAAACATTAATGAAGTGCCTCTGCATGCCTCTGCCTGGCACATATCTTCATGAAACATGCAAGAGTGAGGCACATGGAAAGAATATAAACTTGCAAGTCTTGTCTACTGATGGAAACATTTTGAAAAACAAAGTGGTTTCCTTGATTATCACTAAATATTGTGACACAGGGACAACAGGATGATCTGGTGGCTGGCTGAATTTTCAGCGATATTGCTAAAACATCCCACTCAATCTCCAGTGTACCATGTGGATCTGCAAGGATTCAGCCAAAAAACCTAATGTATTTCTTTGAGATGTTTTAATTTTCAAGCTTTTGGAAATGCTCTGGAGCAAATTCCCATTTGGAATTCAAACTGGAGAAACAGGTCAATTTGCAAGAGAGCAAATAGAATAGAATGGTGAATAAAGTTGGATTTTCCCCTAGTAGTTGGGAAAAATACCTGTTGTAAATGGGGATTTTAGGAACTAGACCATTCAGCTTTTGCTTTTTGCCTCAAACATATACTGAACATATAAAAATCCATGACTTTAATAAGACCAGTGTTTGACCAAATGCTTTCATCAGTCCTTGACTATGTCTCTGGATATTCTCGTGCAATACTAATATCTTTAGACTGACTCAAGTGTTCATGTCAAAAACCAAAAATTACTCAGTCCATATCTCACTGTTTTGCTTTGCTGATCTTGCTTGCTATTGTTGTTTCTCTCTCTCTCTCTTTTTTTTTTTTAACCACAAATTTCTAGCCTTTAATTTGTAGGATTGATATGCATTACAAGTTACAAGTAGTGTTTTCTCTAGTACAACATTCAAGGACAGCTTTATGGGGTGGAACCAGCAGTCTGTCTATGATAGGATCTTGCCCTTGATCCTTTACTTAGGGAAACTATTATCAGTGGGATTTTTAGAGTAATCCTTTCCTAGTGGACATTCTTTGCACTGTGTAATTGATGGTTTATAAACTGCAAGAGATTCCCCACCATGCATCTGGGCCTTCACGTTACACAGTTATGGCTGGACCATCTTCCATGGTTCAGCCCTTTTTAAATCCTTCTGATTTCTCATGGTGTCTTGTGACAACAATTTCCATGTTGTACCTGATTACTGTGAAAATAAACATTTATTCACTGTAAGCCTGATACTTAATAATTACATAGATTGCCACTGATTCCAAGATGTTAAGAAATGCAGATTATCCAATTTCTGTTTGGTTTCTCCATATCAGTCATGTTTCTGAAGCTGCCTATTCTATCTTCTCTCAGTCGCCTCCTTTCCAAGATGAAGACTAATTGTCTAACTGATCTTTCATCTAACAGAAACAGTTTCATGTGCTTGGTAATTTCTGTAGACATTGTACTCTTTCTGTTTTTGATGTATCTTTTGTTTTCATTGGACAGATGGATTGGCTCTGTGACCCTCTGCAACACCAACTGAAGAGTCACAGAAGTCAGCACTAGAGGAGCTAATTTGCTAAACCAAATGCCAGCCATGTGATTATATATGTGTATCCATGTGTGTGCTCATACACTTCTCAAAGGATGAGGCTGAAGCTCAGGATTGCTTTCAAAGGACTCTGTTTTTCAGTCAGAGCCAGGACTGATCATGGCTTGCTCTTGGGGATATGCATTCTACATGTTTCTGAAGAATCCTGGCATGGTGCTAGAGTGTATGAGATCACAAGAAATATATTAAGTAGTCAGAGGAAGAAAACTAAAGGAATAGTAAGGCTGGGGGTACATAATAGATAAGAAGGGAAAAAAAAAATCCCAGTTTCTTGTCCAGTGCCAGATGATTTGTACTGTTTATTTTTTCAGGCCTAAGACTGTAGATGGCTACCAGCCTCCTCCCAGTGTCCTTGGGTTATCTCTGTGTGGAACAGCTTCCTTCTGGTGAAGGCAGGGCTGACAGGCTGTCACCCATGCTGTCCAGAGCAGTTGACAGGCAGCCTGGGGCAGACCTTGTCTGGGGGCGATGTGTGGACCCTGAGGAAAGGAGAGATGCATCCAGTACACATTTTGGATCTTTGTAGCTGGACAAGAGTGTATTGGAGTCCAGGATATCCCTCTGGCCACCCTGGAGGGTTTGGAGACTGGACAGGGGGGTCTGGGATCTGTACAGAGGGGTCAGCCAGACTCACACAGAGCCCAGGAGGACACTGCCTCTGATCCCTGTCCATGGGAGTGAACACTCACATGCAGGAAGTATCACAAACCCTAAGAATTTAAAATAAGTAGTAGCTGGTTTATTATAGAATATAAATATAGAAATTAGGATTCTTAGTATATGGGGCTGAAGAGACAAGATGGAGGAATTGGGGAGTGGCCCCTGTGCTCCTTGTTCTTGCTCTCGTCCCCCATCTTTTCTTGAGTTGGATTTTAGAGATTGGTTTAGAGTAGAACTGATATGTTAGCATAGGTAGTAGGTATTGGTAAAATTTTGTAAATAAAAAATATGTCTCGGATAGTGTTTGGGTCAGGGGTACTGTACATAAGGTGCGGGGCTCTCTGATCCGCCCAGTCTGCCGCGTGTCCTGCTCTGCTGGGGATGCCTTGCAAAGCTGGACAAGAACTGATAGATAATTAAGAATAAACAGCCTTGATAACACGAACTGCTGGACTCAACTTGTCGTCTCTGGCTTCGGTGTGAAACACCCAGGGCGAAGAGAAGACTGAAAACTTTTATTACCTCGGGGGACAGCAGCCCCGAGGAGAATCTCAGGGAATAACAACACTGAGAAGAGTGCTGCCATCCAGTTTGTGAAGAGGTAGGCTGTAAAGCATCACTCTCAAGAGAAGGGAGAGCGGTTGTTGTGTTGTATTCTCTCCTTTTTTACTGTTACTTCTTTTATTTCCAGGTTTTTTGTAATATGATTTTAGAGTAGACACTGATTTTGAAATCCCTCTGAAGTTTCCAACCACTTTCATTACCGGAGGAAGAAATATCATTTGCTGTGCTGCCACCTAGCGCTTATAGGTGCTCCTTTGATTTTGAGGGCATTCACTCTTCCTGGGTGTTTTTCTTTTTTTTTTTTTTGCTCCTTGCTTTTTAATGTTGTCTTTCCCATGAAACAGCACTGGACTTACAAATCGAGCTTAAGAATAAAAGTACGTCTTGGTCTGAATATTTGCTGCAGAGAATTTGGGAGACAGACATTGAAGAGATAGTCTCCATGTGGGAAGATGCTCAGATACCCTTTTACATATGAGTGAAGTTAACGAGGGACAATTCCTACAATTAGGAGAGCTGTTATTCTGAACAGTCAGCTTTCATCTCTTGTGTGCTTTGCAAAATACTTTAATATAAATCCATCCACATTCATTGGGTGGGAAAAGAAACGTTCTGGATACCCAAAGAAGCAAACACAGGTATGTTCAGTGACTTACTTATTGTGTATAACAGGTATGATACCTTTTCAAACTACTCCCTAAGGTTAAACAGAGTTATAGAGGAGAAATCATAGAAAAGGTGTATAGCATGTAACATACACCAGAGTGCAGTATTAATACAGTTTCCAGTGTGGTCTGTTGTTTTTCCAGGTTTTAATGTTGTTATGGTTCAAGACAGGTAAATAGAATCAGAAAAAAAATAAACCCCACCCTGCTCTGGTCCCCATCTCTTGGGATGCTGTGAAGGCTGTATGTAGGCACCTGTAAGACCCAGCAAATCCTGCTGAACTATCTCTTTAAAATTTAACAATACACAGGGGTCTAGCTGGAATTTACACCCCCTTGGCCCCCTTCAGAACTGTAAAATATTGGATTGTGTAAGATTTCTTCTGCCTCCTTCCTGAGAGATTGGCAGTTTTTGCCAGGAAGGAAAGTTGGGATCCATATATGTTGCCTTGCAGGGTTTTATGGTCCCTCTGCACTTGCTAGGGCTGGCTCAGGTTTAGTGGTTGTCCTTGAGCATTCCTGAAGTTTCAATGAAAAGTCTGTGGAGCTAATGTGAGGACTGGTGGCTACTGTCAATTTTGTGGAAATGTGGAAAGGTGCCAGCCCAAAGTGGCCGTTTCATTGGAGTGGAGCAGACCTGGCAACCTCTATTTCAGAGGAAGTAAATAAAGGTGAGGGGGAATTTTTATTTTATTTCTAGTGAAAGTTTTATTTCTAGTGAAAGCTTCAGCAATATTCTTGCCTTGTCTGGTGGTTCAGTGATGATTTGAGGGCATTGTCCACTCTACTGGCAGTAAACTCCTTCACAGCTTTCTTGTACTTTGTGCACTGATGCCTTATTCTTGTGATGATTTCTGAGTGGTAGATCTGAGCCCACATTCTATTTACATATCAGCTGGAGATACAGAGAAAGACCCAGGAGCTTAAAGGACAGGTTTTTATCTATGCAATGCCTTGCTCATACTTCTCACAGGCAAATTGTATCTAGAGAGAAGATGAGTCTTCAATACCTTAAAATAAAGTGTTGGTTTTTATCCCCCCCTTGATATTTTTGCAAAAGAAATGACTATATAAAAGCAATATATTCCTACCTGTTATGCATTCCACAGCTACTTCAGATGTGATTTAACTTTTTGTGATTTAAGTATTAAATGCAATCTATTTTAAACTGGAAAAACTGAAGAGAGAGCAGTAAAAGGAAAAAAAACCCTAATCAAGATTTTACCTACAGTCTGCCTCAACTCTTTGTACACTCTTCTAAGGAGGTAAACAGGAAAAAATAAGACTTAAGCAGAAAATTATTTTATGACTAAAATATTTCTTTATTTGTCAATATTTGTGCATTTAACTTTGAATGCTTAAGCCCCACCCTTACCCCCAGGCACCCATTCTGCTGCTCACGAACTTTTCAAATCTAAAGGAAAAGAAACATCTGGTCTATCATCTGGCCAAAAAGGCCGTACACATTACACTGCAATAAGTCATGACTATACATTTGATGGTTTTATTGCATATATGAATCATGTATTCTGCTTTTTCTATATATTTGTCATTATAATGTTCCTGATAAAATTAACCTGCAAATCATGGTAAAGAAATATAAGAATGAATAAATTAGTCAGGTACTTCACTAATAGTTTGACCTCTGAACTTGAGAGTAGAAGATGTCTGTGTTTGGAGAATATTGTCCCTTAGAAATTGTTAGTATATCTCAGAAGATTAATGTGAATGTATCCCTTAATGCATTTTGTACATCATCTGTATTTTTTACTAATTACGTAACTTTTATGTCTTTAAGTCTAACAATTTAAACTATCTCATCCAATGTCACTTATCTTGTAATTGTTCTTCGAAGGACAGAGGCAGATTTCAAATCCTTCACAGTCCTATGGATGAGAAATTGTATCAAGATTTGCAAAACTGATCTGGTTTCTCCTCCTAGCTCCCTGAGCATCCATGACTTGGGCTAACACACTGGGTCCTGTGAATAAGGACTGATCTGTGTGTGCTAATCAAATGTGTTTCCACACTTGGATGCATAAGGGTTGTGAGATACTGGTATGCCTGTACTTCTGCTAATGTGGCTTTTTCCTTTTAAAGGACTGGAAATAAGTTTGATCAATGTGAGGCACAATTTTAGCAGAGGTTAGAATGTATTATGCTGTAGAATAGGCCAAAATAAGCATTTCTGTTAAAAAACCAAACAAATAGAAAACAAAACAACAAAATAAAATGACAGACCTGCTGAAAATATTTATGACAAAACAAAAAAAATCATGAGGTTCAGGCCTTTGGGCACCTGCTCTCCCTCCGAACTGACTGTGCACTTGGACAAATACACAGTTCTTTGTGAAAGCAAAAATGACCAGTAAAGTACATTATTCGTGGCCAGAAGACCCACAAAGATATAATTTTATAATTAATGAAAATCTAGGGGGTATACACCAAAGTGACAGCAAAATCTTGAAGGAATTTTTGTTGACACAAACAGGTGCAGCCAAGTCTTTCATATCCCTACATAATAATTAATGATCAAACCAGAGATATTTAATTGTATTTAAGAATTTCTATTTATTGAGTCTATTCCTTGAAGGTGAAATGATACATTTTGTATATTTTTTGCATTATTCAATAGCAACCTCAGAAAAGTCACATACAACCTGTATTTGTAAGGCTTGCAGAGGTTTGTCAGATCAAGACAGCTAAAGTATACATGACAAATGTCATTTTGTAGTGCTTAACACAGTTAATCCTTAAAACATGGAACCAGGAAACCCTTATTCATACTGGTATTTGAAACCTGTAAGCAATCTCATGTTTCTAATGCTGATTTTCTTTTTATTCCACAAAGAAAACAGTACCAAGGCCCTTTTCCTGGAATATTACTTGAGGCTATTCAGAAAAAAACACAACAGGAAATTTGGCTCTTTAGCCCTAATAATGGTCTCTTTATTGAATGGAGACTTGCTTTTTTTTTGTTAAACAGATTTTCTTATGGAAGGGTTAGAAGTGAATAAACAACAAGTTCAAGCTCATCAGATTTCTTTTGATTTATGTTGACCTTGAAAGAGAGAGAGGTCATGCTGTTGGCAGGCAATAAGAACTAATCTGTTACTAAGTGAGTAATTAAAAGTGAGGCCTTATATATTTTTGTAATGAGTTGACAGCAATTCCAGCCCCGTGTCATACAGTTGCTCTAATCAACGTGGTCACTGCACTTAGTGCCAAATAAGAAGTCAGATGAAAAACTCCAAAATATGCAGTTCTTTCAGATGAATAGGCTGACTATATTAAAGATGAGGAAAAACTCCAATATAAGTTAACGTCAAGCTGATGTGTGCAATTAGGAACTTTACATTTTCCTAATGAATTGGAGTGGATGCTTATTAGTATGCTCAAGTGAAATTCGGTTAAAGAATAAAGATAATATGAGTTTTGGCAGCTGAGTCTACTGTTTAACTGGCAAGACTTAGGATTGTTCTTACATGAGACATAACAGTATTGACTTCCACGTCACCAAATAACCTAAAGAATTGTCCACATTTCAAGGTGCATTAAGAAGTCTGGCATTTTAAGTTCAAGGAAATTTTCTAAATTGATTCAGGGTCTGGATATTCCTGCAAAGTACTGACTGACTTGGCCCTAATCCAGCAAAATGTAGTAGCTATATCTTCACCTACTTTTAAGAGTGGTCTGACAGCTGGGATTGAGGCCAAATTCGCTGATCCCTCATGCTTTCACTGATAGGAGAGCACTGAAGTCAGGCTCAGAGACAAGTGGGAAGAGGATCTGTTTTCTGTGCTTCCTACCTGATCTTGCAAGGACATTACAGACACATTGTTGAGCAGGCAGGCTAGGGAGTGGGTAGGACAAAGCAAAGGATGAGGTGTCCCACAGAAAGATTCTGTCTTTGTCCACTGTGAGGACTGGTAGGATTTTCAGGCTGTGGGGACTACTGCAAGAGAACAGACTGAAGGAGTACCTTGGGTCTCTGGCCTCTGTCAGAATCTGTTGAGTGTAATTGCTACCTTGAACACCTGCTTAACTGTTTTTCAGATAGCAGAGCTTTGATGCATAATGTGCTCTGAGTTTTCAGACATATGCCCAAATACTTTTCCAAATTTGTGCAAGCCCTGGCAGTAGTGAACCTCCAAAATCAGAGGTATTGGCATGTGCTGCAGGCAGATCATGGAAGTACTTAGTGTACTTGTACTGAAAGCAAATCCATTTTATCCAGCTATACCACTTGGTCTAGTTAAAGTATTACCTTACACAACAAGTTTTGCCTTACCAAAAGCAGGGAAGAATGATCTGTCCCAGAGAAATGATAAATAGTCTTTCACTTTTTATTCTATGGAAGGATTTGTTTTATGTTTCTCAAACATCTGTCTTCTCTTGTTTAAGAAAACAATTATTTATTTAAGAAAACAAATTTGAAGACAAAACTTCAGTGAAATGTAAATGTTAACTATGAGGAGGCTTTTAGCTTCACTATCAAATGTGTTGCAAAATCTGCCTGTCTTTGAAAGAACAGGAAACACTAGTCTCATGCACAGATTTGCCATCAAGTTTACTAAAATATAATTATAGGTCTCACTTGAGTCTTTAAGTTTTGATTTGTATTTTCTACACCTCCATTAACAAGATATCCATGCAACTTGTATTTTAAGGTCTCGTGTCAACAATCACACAGCTCATGGTTTGCTCTCATGTTGCTTATAATCATGTGAGATTTAATTATTTAAGCTTAAAATCTAATGTTGCTAGAGGTGGGATTAGGCAGGTGTAATTGCCCCTTGGTCAGCGACTCTTGGGGCCACCTCTTTGCCTGATTTCCTCAAATTACTGAGCAGCTTCTCCTACAAAACATCAGAGCTAGAAGTGCCTACAAAGCAGGTTCCACGTTTTCCGCTCATCGCTCATTTTGGCTTTGCGTTCTGTTACGTGTGATAAAATCTACAGAAATACGTGAGATCAGTGTGATTGACATTACAGTCAGGCCAAAGATATTTCCTGTGAGTGGCAACAGCACAACTGTGCTGTGTTCATTTGCTGGGGTTCAGGAGGGTTGTGAAACAGGCTGGGAGTGCTCGTGAACGGGCGGCGCTGCCGAACAGATGGTTACACGGAAAGGCAGCCAAGAGACCGTGCCTGAGCATTGTGTGTTTGTGGGGGCACGAGCTGTAGCCAGAAATGTCTATAAAGAATCTGCCCTAAGCTTTCTGGTCCTAGATTAAGCAGATATGTCATTTCTAATCCATTTTTGGGGTAAACTTCTGAATTATTAAAAAAGAATGTTTCTGCAGCTGTTTCTGCAAAGAAAATAAAAGAAAAAAAGATGTCCAAAAGAAAAAAACTCAGCAATGTGGATCAGGGAGCTTGAAAGGGTTGTTTTTTCAGAACTGCATTTTTGTATTTCCTAGTTAGGCCTTTGGACACCAGCCAGGTTTCTGCTGAGTAGGTTGGCAGAATTTGGATACACAACAGTCTGCTGCCTTCCATACCCCCACTGCCATGTGCAGTGTTCCTGCTGCATAAAGCCATTAGTGACCAGATTACAGAAAACATGGGGCTTTGTTTCAGAGCTTTTATTTGTTGTTCCATTTCCTGTTTCATTTCTATTTAACCTCTGCTCTTTCTAGTTCAGACATAGTTTCAAAGTGAATTTGGAAATGAACTTCATATGGATAAGAATGAAATGTAAACCGTATATGCAATATCCAATATCACTTTTTTTTGGTATAATAAACTTTATAATTATTTTTTAATAAAAAGAATATAATTTATTAATTGAATAAGTTTTAATAGCAGCAAATTTCTCCTTCCCTCTTCCAATAGCTTTTTTCCATCAAAACCATCTTCAAAATTAATCAAGATCTGCAAAGTCATTTGGGAACAGTAGCTTTTGAATTACACAGATAGAACCTGTAATGAATTGGGCAACTCAATGTTTTGATCCTCACTTAAGGTCTTTTTCTATTATGAGTTTTTCTCACTGTTTGTACAACTGTCCACAACATCAGAAAATTACCTAGAGTTGGAGGGAAGGGAGCCTTTCAAGAGTTACAATGTTGGAAATATGAAGGAGGATCTCTCTGAGCATGGTCAGAGGGAAGTGCAGCTACTCTTTACAAGTAAATTTTCTTGAGGTGTTCTTTTTTTGTAAAGCTCAGTTAAATTTGATTGAAACTTGGTGTTACATTGTTATGAATCTTTCTGCTTATGATGTTAGGAGTTGCCATACTGACTCTGATTTTAAGTCCAGGGGGATGCATCTGAGAGCATCGAGTTCCAGATATTTCAGAGAACAAGGGAAGACCAGGCACTGTCCTCCCCATCCATAGATTTTATTTTATCTGTTGATATTTCAGAGATTAAACCCTGATACACATTGTCTGATATGCTCTTCACACAGTTTTTATTGTTGTGTTACAGAACTCCTGCTACCTACATAAATATGTAGCTGCTTTTCCATCTAATTTCTCAGTCATTATCTTTTTGTAAAGTTCCCCAATCAGTCATTCTGTACACAGACATTTCTTTTTACTGCATTTCAGTGTCCCATTTTTTTTTTTAATATTTGTTTTAATATTTTTAAAAATACTTGTTTATGTTACTTAGATCCTTTTTCTTGTGTTACAAAACATGACATAAATATCTTTGGTATCTGATAGTTTGTTAAGGTTTTGCTTGTTTGTCTCCTTTTGAAGATAAAGCAATCACAATCTCCTCTATTTCTTTTAATGGGTTTTCCAGGCCCAAGCTTATTACTCATTTCCTTTTTTCATTTTCCTTTTTTCCTCCTCTTTTAAATTTTCAGGCCTGTGTTTCTTTGTCCTTCTCCTTTTCACTGGTTTGTTCTGCAGGATCCTTTGAGTCAAATGTTCAGACTTATCTAGGATGTGTTCTTGCTGTATTTATCACAACAATAAACATTTTCTTTCGTGTGTCTTTGGCTCTTGTACTTTTGAAGGATGAAGAAAAGTCTTCTCTGACAGGCTTATTGGGTGCTTCAAGACCTGACTACCACTAGGTTTTTTTACTTTGGTATTATAGGTCAGGAAAATGAGAAGCTGGATTCACAGTGCTGGCATCATGACTTCTGCACACTACTACATCCAACTGCATAAACAATTGCAATCCATTAGATACAGATCTTCTTGTGAGTGCCATGGGCAGAGTGCCTAACAGCTTCATTGGAGTCTGGTGGGACATTTTCTTTGGCTTGTGCTACAAACTACATCACGTATTTTGAGGAATTAATGGTATTTTATTTTGTCTGTTTTAGCCCTCTCCCATTAGCACATGGACATAGTCGTTTGTCTTCACCTGGCGGCACCTTTGTGTGTGATGAGGAGGTGTAGCTAATACACAATAATAATAATGATAATTCACCAAATTAGCAGATCTTTGCTATGTGGACTCTATATGTGCTATGTGGATTTTATATCTCTGTCCTTTAAACTGATTTAAGAACCTGTCCTGCACTATTTGTTTTGTCTGTAGTGTGTTGCTTTCCTTGAAATGAGTTTTACAAAATGGTGGAGTCCATAAATCTTTATTTGAATTAGGTTCTTGAATGTTTCTTGCTTGACAGGTGTTGATTCCTTAGTGCCATCTATTAAAGAAGTCTCTCAAGAACAGAGAGAAAAAACCAGAGTTTATGGGTTTGGATTTCACTATAATGAAACTGACGCATAGTCAGGAAATTAGGAGAAAGTGATATTCTAAGGACAAATAATTCTCATCATATAAAGAAACAATAGAAAGGGGATATGCTGAAAGTGAGTGAGAACAGTGTAAAGTCTTGCATTTAGGTCAGTGAAACTCCAAGACAGAGGGAAATCTAAAAGGAAAGGCCACAGGAGGGACTTTGAGAGGAACCTTGGAATTATTGGTTCACAGCTTATTTTTAAATCCAGTGTCTTTGCAAAACCACCAAAACTATCTCTGGAATAAATTTAACAGAAATGTGTATGTAGAAATAGGAAATAGTTATTTTCCTAATTTGATATTCATGAGATCTCATCTGGATTACTGTCCAGTGTAGAACATTATTGTTTGACAATTACTAGAAAAAAATTGAATTGCCCAGAGGGGAAAGTAAAAGGAATGAAACATCTAATCTAAAAATCTTACCCTATGCTAGTCTAAGAAAGAGAACCATTATGAAAGATGCAGTAGTTTATAAATTTCTTTTTTGTCAAGAAGACCAAGTAAACCATTACCACTGTTGGCTGAGATCTGGCCAGAAATATTCAGCTGACATGAATAAAATATGTTTATATTAAATTTTATAAAATCTTTTTGCAGGATGCTTTAGCAATTGGATAGGTGAGGTTTTGTTGGTTGTAGAATCTCCATCACTGGAATTTTTAAGAACACACACCTGTCACACACAGTCTGAGTTTACTCACAGAATCACAGACTGGGTCAGGCTGAAGGGCACCACAGTGTGTTGTTATCTGGTCCAGCCCCCCTTGTCAAGCAGGATAATCCCAGAGCTCGTGGCATTGCATTGTGTCCAGGCAGTTCTGGAAAATCTCCGGTGTGGGAGACTCCACAAATTCTCTTGGCAGCCATTCCTGTGCATGGCCACCTGCACAGTAAAGAAGTTCTTCCCCATGTTCAGGTGGAACTTTCTGAGTTTCTGCCCATTGCCTCTTTTCTACTGCTTGGCACCGCTGAGCAGGATCCATCCTCTTGTCACCTTCCCTTCAGATACCTATACACATTGGCACATTCATGTATATATACATTGATATACTTCTTTTTCATAGCTAGGGGTTAAAATAGATCTCTTGTAGTCCCTCAACATCCGGTATTTCTGTGGTTTGGTTTCAATGATCTTAGTGTTTTAAAAATGTATAAAAACTGTGCTTGAAACGTGGCATTGACAAAAGACAGATGTGTTAGGCCTTGTGAGCAGGAGTAGTAGTGGCTTCTGGACATCAGAGGGAGAGAAAGGAACTTTCAGTTTAGACATCAATCTTTGTGTGTGTTGAGCTGGCCCAGAATGACAGATCTTTCCTGGATATCCATATTGAAGTACCACTGGACACATATTTAAATTACTTATGTTATGTGGCTTTACATTCAGTCTGTTTTTATTGCTAAGTAAATGAATCCAGTGGAATTAGTCTTACATAAGGGACCCATCTTTTCAAATGTGATGTTTGTCGAGAAGATAGATAGTGTTGGGAGATGGTTTGTCCTGTTTGTGTGGGGTAGAGAATCATTGGTTAATACAAGGCTTGCAATGTCATCTGGCTGGATCTCAGTGAAGCAAGCTACAGTAGATGATTTGTTGCCAATGACTCAGATATTGTTTGCTGTTGGCAGGCCTTCCATTAGCATATTTCTTTTTCTTCATATCTGGTTATCTTTTGGATTTACTTCCCTTTTTGTTCAGAATTTTACATGAAGATAATCTTAATTTTCTGGGCTTTTTATCTAGCTATGTACCAAAACCTTCCCTTTGAAAGGGTTCTTATGCCTTTTTATGTTATTTCTTTACTGTTGACATACATAAAATGATGTTATCTTCTACTAGTGGTTTGGGTCATACATGATTTGTAAGATGTATTAAATAACTTATGAAACTTATAAAATTTATGAAAATCCAGTATTCTTAAAACCAGCTATTCCAAATTTCAGTAATTTTGTCTCCAGTATGACAGTTGTTTTCAGCAGAAGATGGCTGCTTATTATTGTGAATGTCTCATTAGGAACTAATTCCTGCTTCACTGTAAATATGTAGTACTTCATTAATGATTTTGCAAGGCTGTGTGAAGAAATGAAAAGCAGGGCAGGCAGAGTGGGAGGTGGCTCTATAAGGACATCAGCAGGACTCCAAGGACCCTGCTCTTGTGTAAAGCAACGAAATGTTTGAACACTTTACTCAGTTTCAAAACTACTGTAATATCGTAATGGGCAAACACTCATCGGTATTTCCGTGGTATAAAATATATTTACTCAGAAGTCATTAAGAATAATTAAAACTGATTTTTACTTGATCTTCTTGACCTCACAGGTGTCTGGCCTTTTATGGTAGCCACTCTGCCTTCAGACACTCACAGAGTTTCATAAAGAGCTTGGGCTGATGCAAGGCTATGCTGCCAACAACATCCATGCCCAGCTTTGCCCTCTCCATGTGCTCCTGCCTCTTCCTTTACACCACTTTCAGCCCTCAGGAGGCCGTGGGAAAAGCTGATGAAATTTAACTGAAAATTAAGAGGTGATTTAAATTAGATTTGCGATACGATCTGATGTGCATTGAAATCGAATAATTGCTAGGGCTGAGACAAAGTATCGGCCAGGACTGCAATAGGACCTGCAGAAAAGGGTGGGACTGACCCGTTTGCAGTAGCCTGGAGGCAGATCAATTTAAGAGTTTTCATTTATTATACCTATGGTCTGCTTAGCAATTTGTGTAATACACTTGGTAAAGGACAAAAATTCTGTTTGAATTTCCTTTGCATGTGGGTGATTTAATTGCTGAGTTCCTCTGAAGGGTTTACATACTTTTATAATATTAATCTTGCAATTTGTAAATAATGCTGTTGGTTTGTTTTCATCAGGTAGGTACATCTGTTACCATACTTAAGTCTATCTTGTTTTGAATCTCACTTCCCTCCCTTTTATTCCTATTACTTCTGCTTAATAAAGTTTATTGTCTGGATGAATGTTTTTTTATCAGGTATCAAAGAAACTTAATGAAGAATTGCTCCTAACCATCACCTAATAAGTTGGTGCTTAACCCACCATTGTTTCTTCTCTCTGTGGTTGTGACAAGTAGGATTCATTGCTTGGTCTAGAAAGAAAATATATCATAGCTTATGTCTATTATGGTTTCCTTTTGTTCTAATTCGCTGTGCTGCAGACAAGCACCAAAACATAGGAGACTAAACAAGAAGTGCTTCATGAGCTCTTGGAAACTTCTGCATTCTAGTCAGGGTGGAGTATATAAATGACCCAGTGACTGAAATTGATTGCAGCTTCCACTTCTACCTTATGTGTTAAACATCAATGACATTACTTATTTGTCTACTATGCCTACTTTTTCAGCAGCTAAAAATGTTGGCACTATGACATGCTTTGAGGGTGAAAAAATCAGTTATTGCCACACTTTTTTTTTTGCTTTTTTAATGTCTAAAAATGTAATGATGTAAAGATTTTCTTTTCTCTGTAAGTTCTTACATACAAATATTTTTTCTTACCTCGGACCAAAGGTGCAGCCTAAACAAAAAGTTAATTTGTACTAGTATTGGTAACTCCAGAGCACGTACGTAAGTGCTTGGCTTAGAAGGGTCTCAGCTAAATTTTTGCAATTCAGCCATAGAAGTGCTTATGGGATAGAAAGTCCCTTAGCAAGGGTCTGGGAAACATCACACTGAATTCCTCAGCCAGGCAATTAAGCCAGCCTAGAAAGCTCCAGACAAAGAACAGTGTGCTTAACAGAATGCAAATTGCATTTCACAGATCTGGTTATTTTAATTCAGAGTAAGACCATCAGTGTGTTTCCTTTAGCACGCTGATAACTAGAAGCCTTTGCCTGTTGAACTGTGACTGGCCTTTACCATTTGTGATTTTAACCGTATTCCTTTTTTTATATATATATATATATCTGTCCTTTTTGTCAAATATTGCAGCAGAAATGTTTTAGTGGCAATATCTGCTCACTTAGAAGAAGAAAGGCCCTGGAAAGTTTGAAAGGAAAATATGGGCTCATTTTCGTATCTACTTTCCAACTTTCAGCAAGCTTAGTAAAACGTGGATTATTAGGTATGTAATTGTACTAAAGCATCCTCTGGTATCCATGTGGCACCTCATTTCATGGCAATAATTTAAAATAACTGGTAATAGAAATCAGATGAAATGAAGCCAGTTTTTAAAGACATCCGATCTTAAGGCCAGCAACCCCCTGAATCTAGATTGTTATGCTGGTCTTTAAGTGAGAATATGAGTAAAGCTGAATGACATTAATTCTGTTATTTGGAAGTATTATAACATACTTGGATCTGTATGACTCCTGGAATGGTTTCTTATAGCCCTCTTTGAGTGCGTTCTTTAACAATTTCTGGGTGAGGACTTGGCACTCCTTGTGAATACAGTCAAAGGAACCAGTAAAGTACATTCAAGGCTCCTGTGAGATGATTTCCAGAACCTACTAATCTGTGCTGAAGCCATTTCTTTTCAAAAGGTAAAAGAGACTTCAGCTTTTTCAAACGGGAAGAACTGGGACCAGAAAGTCATGCTGGGAACATTCTTCAAGAAAAAATGGATGCTGCTGATTGAATGTCATGCATAAATAATTGTTTTGGAGAAAGGTTTTGGAGATTGATGTGCCTGAGATGGTAACATGAAACTACTATTTCCTGTTAGAAATAGTGGAAGTTGTTCTGCTTATGCAGAGAAATTACCATATTCTACTCTGTCAGAGTGTAAATTATCATGACAAGGGTAAGAAATGGAATATTCCGTTACATTTTCAATTTTCTTTGTCTGTGAGACAGAGACAGATTTTTCCTATTAAGTTAATTTGAAAATATTGTATATATACCTCATATATGTGGTCTTTGGTTTGTTTTTTTTTTCCCCTAATGATCTAATCTACAATCTTCTGTTCTCTGTAAATGACCTATGATTCACTATGAGTGTTTCAAAGAGTTTAAGTCTAGAGCAATGTCTGTATCATGTGATTCTCAATAAACCATGTATTCAGGGAATATAATACAAGTCTTCATTATAATTGAAGCCATTGTGTTGTTTATTTGAAAAGTATTTTAGATATGCTTATTCCCACCAATGTTATGGAATTTGAATAGAGCAGCTGCTACAGGAATATCACCTGTGTCAGTTGTAGAGTTCTTTCATGTAGTACCAAAAGAATAAACTTGAGGGTTGTAGAACATTCTTAGTGTTTCAGACATTTAAAAATGGATAATTTCAAACTATGGCATGGTTCATGCATACAACAGCTGGAATGTTGACATCTGTACCCTGGCTGCTCCTTCCCTACGAATGAGGCAGGATGGTGGCTTACACATGCCCTTCTCTGAAACCCGTGATGACCCAAGGCTCCAAGTCTGAGTTATCAGCCAGCATCCTCTTTTGATACTGGCAGAGAGGGTGCTCTGCTCTCACACAGCAACAATTGCAGGTTCCTATTGCTATGTGCCAGTTCCCAGCTGAAGCACAGACCCTACATTTCTCAAAAGGGAGAGCGTGGGGATCTGGCACTGTTGTGTCACTGAGCTTGTTGGCCTGAGTTCACATTTGCTGTCCATCTATCAGGTCGCTTCCTTGGGTGTTACCTGGACAGTGCTTAAACTGCAGACAGAGCTGCATACAGACAAAGAGCAGGGTTGCTCTTACATTTCTGCTTCCACTTACATTCCTAATTTTAACTGTACTCATATTAATTGTGGTCAGTGGAAAGTGTGCAGTTTAGCTGGTCTCTCCTGCTCCCTGGCAATCCCAGGCATATATGCCAATCTCAGTTGTGAAAGATTTTTCCCAGCAACAGCATGTGGCTCTCTTTGGCAAGATCCCACCAACCATTTTGTTGGCAGCTGCTAAGTGGCCTCTGGATCTCTAATGCAGGAAGGCTGCTGATGAGTTTCTGATCTACATATTTTTCTGAAAGCAATTTCATTTGACATACCTTTCAGTTCTGCAAATGCTCACTTGCTTTATATTTATCTATTTCGTTCCAAACCCCACATAAGCCTCTCAAAACATATAGATTCACTTACAGTTGAAAGAAAAATTTTACATGCCAGAAATCCATGCTGTCCTTTGCCCTTCCATTTTTCACTAGTACACTGTATCTTCATTGTGTGTCTGTGAAAGCTCTGTGCTCTCCAGAACCCATGTTCTTGTCCCTTACTTGCTTGGTTAGGATATATGAAATTGATGGGATAGGTGCTGGATACCTCTAGCTACCAGCTTGAGACCCCAGAGTGGTCCTTCAGCTTTTCTTGCACTTCCACAGTGGCAAGCCAGATGTCCCCCAGGACTATTAGCACAGCTAACCATAACTACAGGACGTGCCAAGAGAGATTCTTTTTGTATGGCTAGTGCTGACAGGATTGAGCCTGATGGCACTACACCTGTCTAGCAAGAGGAAAGAAGTTGCATTTCATACCCTTTCTCAAAGTGTTCAGACACTTTGCTTCCCCCTTCTTGGCACAGGGAATGCAAATGCAAAGCTAACTGCCCATCTCTTTTAAGTGCTGCCATTTGTACAAGCCTGTCAACTTGCATTTCCTGCTGGCAACCACTGCTCCACTCTGTGCTGTTGCTTGTCATTACAAAAAACAGTCACTCCATGGCTGTCTGCTCCTTAGAAACACATGTGAATTAGACCTCAAAACATGTGACTTAATGGAAATAACTTATATATAGGGGAAGGTGGAAATATTGTGGAGGCATAAAATCTGTATTAGACAGGAGTTCCAGAAAAAATTTCTCTCTGGATGGAGCAGAGTTCCTTGTGTTTTCTGGCACTGGATTTTTAAGAATGAAGAAAATGAAGTTGATACAAATCTTGCATAGATTCTGTAAACCATAGTGTACTGAAAAAAAAACCCTCATAAAACCCAGCTATGTCTTCCACCATTGCAGATAGTTTCTGTGTCATTTGTATAACTACTGTACCATACAAGCTCTTCATGTAACCTCAAGGAGGTCTTGAAAGCTGAGAAAAGGATTCATCTTAATTCCTCTTGATAATCCTCCACTGTTAACTTGCACCCAAAGTTGGAGTTACACTGCTATAATTTTCCCAAAGATAAAAATAACTTCTTGGGTGAAACTGTGAGTGGAATTTTGCCCCAAACTCCTATCAGGTATTGTCTGGTTATCATATTAATAAAAATGGATGCAAGCATTTCTACCTTATTTTCATTTTTCCCATGTGCTGGACAAAGGAACTATGCCTGGTCCCAAAATGCATATACATATGGAAGAAAATGGGAAATAAATGGAGAAAAAAAACCTCAGCTTTTTTTCTTTAAAATCTGAGGTTTGGATGGGAAATACTGTATCTTCCAAACACAGATTTCAAGGTGAGTGAAGTCTAATAATTCCATGCCAGCATTTTTACAGTTCATATGTTCCTGCTGTTGACTTTTCTCATGCAGAAACAAAGACAGTTCTCCATTGACTTTTCATGAGCTTTAGATGTGCTGCAGGCAGAAAGCAGCTCTGTTACATTTTCCATTCATCAGTATATAAGTTCAAGAAAGTAATTGTGTAATGTGATGTTGTTTAAAGTGATGCTGTCAATAAAATTCCTCTGTTTGGAGCTGATAGCCTCCATGGTAAGCTTTAAATTCTAATTAACTGAATACTCTTCCTCATCACTGGCCTGAGTGAATGTGCCAGTATTATCACTGAAGTATTTGGCTCCAACTGAGTATGCTTTTGTGAGGTGTGAATTTTCATTCCTTGAGATGCAGCAGAAGTGTGAAACATCAAGATTACTCCTGTGGCAAAACACCCTGAGGAGAACCCAGCCATCAATCTCCCCTCTGAATGTGGTTTTGCAGCCTCTCTAGATGGGAGTGCTTTGAACTGGTGCTTGCAAACACTGTGGTTACAGTGGCTGCAGGGGAGGTGGCTGCAGCTCAGCACACGCCTCTAAATGGTGCACTACAGTACCAGTGCTTTCTGCTTTGGTGCTGGCTGAACATCATGTAAATCTGCAATCACAGCATAAAAGAACTTTCTCCAGATAATTGGGAATCCTGACACACTCCCCCTCTCTGCCCCCACCGCCAACGAATTGCTGCTATTCATATACTTGGCTGGAAACCAGCAGTGCCTGCCAAGCCAAATTACTGGAAGTTAATCATCTGGAGCCTAATCTGGAAGTTTTGACTCAGCTTTTCAGTAGAGCCATTCAATCCAATGCTCTTTTTTGAATAAACTCATATTTAGAAGATGGCTTTTGCTTTGTCAAGCTCCGCCACTCTGTGTGGTGAAGAGCTGCATCACTCTCTCACACTCTAACTTGGGTTTCTGTCCATGGCTTAAGTCCTGGGTTGATGTAAGGCTAATGAATTTCATTAACTTTCATATCCATATTAAAGGGAGAGAAGGTGCCATCAAAAAAACATCTCACTAACACGAATCCACCAACTGCCACTCGCTCACATTACTGCTGCTTCAGGTAGACATAAAACAGCTATTTCATATAGTCCAAAGTACAGACAGTCCCTGTTGGATGAGATATGTTCAAGGAAACTTTAGGTAATATCTACGGAGCTATTATCTAGAGTGTTTTTCCTCTCTGCATGCAGAAATGTTCTGATGGCTTCTAAATTATGTAAGTGCTAGGAGACTTACCTGCAGAGCTATCTCCAAAACACCCTGGTCCCATGAGGAACACTGACATTATGCACTGAATATTTCATAATGTTTGTATGTACACTAGCATCTACATTGTGCTCAGAGCTGGGACACCAAATTGTGGGTGTTTCTTTTCTGAAACAAGACTGTGAGTACACTCAAAAGCTATGATGGCAAAGAGGCAGAATATGTGTTATGTGGAAGGGTGTTTCCTTTGCACTAGGAACTTCGTGTCTCCGTAGGCACAGCCACTGTATTTATGCTGTTTAAGAGTTTGACCTGTTTTTGTCATTGCAGCAGTCTCTTTATAGTCTATCTTCTCATTTCGTGTTTTGCCAGAATCTATGTTTTTGTTTTTAAGATATAGAGCTGCAAAAGCAAATATGCAGAATTGCTGTTGATGAGCATGTTGATCAAGCCATGTTCTTCCCTCCCATAGGCAAAGGGTTAGAAGAAAAAAATTAGGTAAGGCAGTGAGTGGTAGACTGTTCAGCGGGGACAATCCAATTGCTTTTGATCTTTTGCCTACACTCCAAGATTACTGGTCTTAATATCTGAAGTGAAAAACAATATTATTGAATTATTGGTAAAACCCAATTTAGTAGTGGAATAAAGAAATTCAGAGTTAACATTTGAGACCTCAGAAAAGTATCTGTAAAGTGCAAATCTTGAGTTTCCTTATGACCAATAAAGGAAAAGACAATCCACACATATTTGCCAATTTTTGCAATTGCACAAACAAAAAAAGCAAGCAAGCTATAAAGTGGGAAACTACTGTTATTGTGGTCATAGCATGGGAGTGAAACTAATGCTTTAAATCTGTATTAAGTAGCAATTACCCTGGCTTAAGTAACAAATATTAGATTCAAAATATAGGGCAATCACAGCTGCGTGTTTCTTTTATTGATTTTTCAAATCATAAGATCTGCACACATGCAAGCATCTTTGGTACAACCCATTTTTGTACATGGCATGAGCAGACTTCTAGGTTACTCTTGTACTGAAGACCAAGAAAACCACAGTATCAGCAATATCTAAGCTGTGCAAGAAACATCAAATGAAGCTGAGAATGACATCATCAAGTTTTTGGGTGCTAATGTCACAAAATCCAATATGAAAAGTACAATTAAATGGAAATGGTATCTTCCAGAATCTCATTGATAAAGGCACATTCAATTAATCATGCTACAGCATGTTTAGTAGAGAAATAAACAATTCCTGAAAAATAAAAAAAGAGGAGAATAAGTGATCATTCAAGTGAGAAAATGTTCAGGGTACACAGATGGAAATCAGACACCTTATGTTTGAAACGATGAAATCTTATGCTTAAAATAAAGGAAGTGATGTAACTCCTGCTGCCATCAGGAAAACAAGAGTATTACTGATGTGACTTACTAGTCTCAGTTTGAAATAGTTTCATATATTTGAACGTGCTGCAGTGTGGTCTCATTCCCCCACTAAAGGTGTTCAGGGTTTTTCTAAGATTCTATTGACCCTATACAGAAGCTGATCTATGATGTCAGCTAAACACCAACCAAGCAGCAGTTTAGATTCATGTAATATAAAATATCAGTGAGGAATCCAAACTAACAGTAATATACTCCATTTTTTTCTGGATAGACCATCTGGAGAGACAGAACACCAATAGAAATGTTTTCCTGTCATTTAGAAAATGAAAAGTCCAAGGTAAAAAGTTTAGAACTTGCCTCAGGACATACCGTATATGTATGGCTATATGGCAATAGCCAACTGTACATCTTCACTGATGGAGGGAAGCAGAGTTCCAGAACCATTTTGAAAACCCACTTGGGAAGACTCCTATAGCCAGCTTGTTGCCTGCATTGTATTTCCCAGGAGCTCTTTCATTGAGTCTGAAGGGATGGAAGTAGAAAGCAAGCAGGAAGAAATGCTGCAAGTTTGTAGATTTTTGCAGAGACAGACATCTGCATTGTTCCCCAGAGGTTAAGACCAGGCTGGCATTAATGTCTTTATTCCTTTTATTATCCTGGGGCAGCTGTGGTGAGGGTGTTGACCTTTGGGCAAAAAGATAATGCTACAGATTCAAGTTCTGCTTGTACTAGTTTTCCCACTAAGCTCAATGGGACTTTCTTGATGCTGCTCACTTTACTCAGGTAAATTTTACACACCCATGTGATAGAGCGTAAGTGCCAGAGGACCTCATCTAGAGCCAGTTTTCTTCTATCCCAAATTATTCCACTCTGCATGGAAAGTACAGCTGGACACATCAGAGGAATGTTTGCATGAGATGCCTGACAGATTGTTCTTTCTGTATGTTCTGGCTGCTGAACAGAGTCCAGCCAGGCTAAGTGTTTCCAAACAGCAAATCCTTCCAAAAAGGGGAAGATCAGCTAAATATAATTCAAAAGTGTGTTAGGCTGGCTTTCTTGGATTTCCACATTTTCTGATTTAAATATGATTCACTTTGACACCTGAACGAAGTAGTTCAAGTACACTGATATTTTCCTACTCCAGGAAATGAAAATGAAACAATTCTCAGAGGATCCTCATAAAAACTTTTTGCTGTGTGCTTAGTCACAGACAGCAGGAGGTGCAGAATTCCATCAGGTACCAGGGGAACTGCACGTGTTGCGTTTCCTCTGCTTTTTGTGCATGGGCTCACAGGCACTCACACTTCCAATCACTTCCTGAGCACAGAGCAGCTACTTTGTTATACTGAAATTGTCTCTGTAGCAGCTGGGGAGGGGGGAATGGAAACCGGGAGAGAAAGGCAGAGTGCTGTTCTTAACAGTATCAGCTGATAGATTTAATTATATGTTTATTTTAGAACTAAATTTTCAAAAGGGACCTATAATTTTGAGAGTTCAGTTTGAGAGATTTCAGGTATTTTTCTTTTATTCAGAGGTCAACCAGTATTGGCTGTTTCTATGCATTACAAGTGGAAGTTTGGGGGCTCAGCCAATTCCCCCTTTTTTATACACAGAACATCACTTATGTTTAAACAAACTATATGTGCAGATAGCAGACAATGTCTCTGACTCATTAGAGTCTTTATTGTCTCATTTATACAGAAGCATACTCAAGAGAAACATGAGGTCACTTAGAAATAAATAATTATATTTTACCAAGTTACTGACATTGTAAATCATACTTACAGTGAGTTTCCCACCTCCCTTTTTTCTGTCATGGTGATTTCTGCTCAACATGACAGTTGATCCCTCAGCTATTGTACTCTAAAAAGGATGGTTTTGCTTAACTTACTTTTGATTCACCAGTTGCCTGCAGCCTACTATAAAAATGAATACAAACTATGTTTAAAAGCTTTGGAAGGCAGATCTGACAAATGCACCATAAGATTTAGAAACAAAAGGCAATTGGCCACTCCTACCAAATCATATCCCAACTAATGAGAGGGTTTGGAATCAACAGAACTATTCCATAATTTGGAGCCTTCTGACAGGCAACTATATCTTGTTCTGTCAGAAGCTGGACACCATGTTGAAGTCAAAGCAGAGGAACATTCTGGGAAACGTGGGAACAGAGGGCTAGCAGGGTTTGTCTGGGTCATCAAGTCCAGTTTTCTACTGTTGTAGACATCCATGTTTCATAATCCCTTTCATTAAATTACCAAGATCTATCTTAAAATTAGTTAGATTGTGTGCCCCTACCACTCCCCTTGGCTGGCTGTCACAGAACCTCCTTCTTCTGATGGTTAGGAGCCTTCTAATTTCCAACCTAAATATATTCCTGGCCAGCTGACGCCCATTTCTCCTTTTGCCAACACTGTCCTGAAGCTGAAAAAACCTCCTCTCTCTCTTTCACTTCCATCCATTGATGCAAAGTTAGCATGTCTCATTCTATCAACTCATTCTGTTGCACTATTCAAGTTAGGTAATTTTTGTTTTTCTCCTACAAGGGCATCTCCATTCTCCAGGGACACACTTCTCTGAGGAAGCTGGTCACAGTTTGAGTTCAGCCTTTTTGCCTGTGAATAGTGAGTTTTATCCACACTGTGCCAGTGTGAGATCTTGCCAGTGCCTTGTACAAGAGGGGCAGCCCAGCCTCAGCTCTGCTGTGAACACCTCAGCTGAGAGCAGCGGTTCACCCTCGTAACTCAGATGTGAAAGAGAACACCTGCGTTTGCCAGAACATCAGCGCTGCAACTCAGCAGCAGAAAGACAGATCAAGCTACAAAATAGGTATTACTGAGCATCCAGGCTTCCTGGGAGAAAATTTTAGTTTTCAATACTATCATAACATTGTCACTCTAATTAAAACTGCCCACGAATTAATTTGTCCAATGTGGTTTTTTCAATCACCTTCAAATAATGTGAGCAGTCTTCTTTATCAGATAGGGCATATATGAGATTGTTTGCAAAGAAGTAACACAGTTGATATAGTTAATAACAACTTAAAAAGATTTAAAACAAGTTTGGTGGTAAATCTGAAGTACTTAGGAGCTGGAAATCCTTGCTTTACCAGTAGATGGCACAAATCAGCTTGGTTTGGCTTCAGATAGTGCATAAAGAGTACATTGAATAAATGATGAATTGAAACAATAATAAAATTCTTCTATTTATGGTATCTAGAGGAGTGCAAAATTATGAACAAAGAGTAGCATTTATATATTGTGTTATATTTTGCTGGTGGGATTTTCAGTTAAAATAATTTATCTGCCAATGTGTCTTAAGGGATTTTGACTAGATTTTGGCCTATTCAGACCTAAGCAGAAATGCCAAGGCAATCAGTGGGTTTGGATCTGGTCCTGGTTTCATGAGTGCAAATCTTCTTGTTGTCTCTAGATACTTTGCCTTGCACGGAGAGAAGATTTGTGTTTGTTTATTTCGTTGGTAGGGTGGTTTGTTTTGTCTTATGAGGCAGAACACACTCTCACACTAAATCTTTCATTTCAGCTGTTTAAATACCAGTTGGTGAAGAGTTTCATCCATTAAATTGGCGGCTCCTTTTAATTGGGCTGATTTTAGCTCAGGGCATTTGGTACTTTGGAGAGTGGCTCTGTATCTTGGAAGGCTCATCCCACACTGAGATGTGGAGGAGTGATTCTGACAGAACTCTTGCCTCATCCTCCACCCCTCCCTTGCCAACCATGTGGCCAAGTTTTCCATGGGGAATCCCAGCCCTGGTGACTGGGCAGATTGGCTCCTTACTTTGCAAAACAGAGCTGTATTACATACAGAGCAAGGGGACAGCCCCAGGTGAGCCAGCTACCTCCCTGTCCCCTCAGGTGTTGCCTCCACCCTGCCGACACCCCACCATGGATGATCTTCTCTCTGTTCCTCTCTTTGATTCTTCCAGGTCTTGTCATTGTTGGTTTCTTCCAGATAACATCAAAGCATATTTGCTTTAGAATACAAGACCAAAGCCTTTGTCTGACCTTATTGAAGATACGCTCTGAAGCAGGAGAAGATTCTAAGATAAAAACCAGATATGATAATTGGCCTTGTTTGATGTTTGATTTTTTCAGTGTGACAAGATTAATTCGATTCTGTTATTCAACACAAGGGAATTACAATTCAACCTAGTTATTCTGTAAGAGGCAATCAGTAATTGGATAAAAAAATTGTTTTGGTAAGAGGGTTTGGAACAATAACACAAGATCTTGAAACAATTTTATATTTTATTCACTGAGGGACTGATCAATAGCTGCTTATTTCTGGGATAAAAAAAAACAAACCCTCTCAGCCAATTTCTTCTCTCACAAACAAAATTTTAAAAAGTCTCCTTTGAACTGTAGTGAGTCAATATTACTTGGACAGACATTTATCCATCTATGAGCTGCTAAATGAAGACATTTTCTTACCAGGAAAAACATTATATCATGTCATATAATAAAAAAGAGAAGGCAAAATAATGACCTTTCTTCCATTCCTTTAATTTCATTGTGCGTAATGAATATATTACACTTTGGCCAACGAAATCAGTGGAGAAAGCAGGATATAGCCAACAGCATGTGAAAGCTGGGTTTGAGTCATATTCTAGCTTGAATGCTCTTTTATTCTCCAGTACTGGAGGGGCTGTGTTGGGACCTCTGCCAGTGTGTGTCACTGTCCTGGAGGAGCTGGGGGAGGTGCTCAGGAGTGGTGTTCATTCCAGAGAAACTCAAAAATCCCCAAAACAGACAACACAGAGGTGAGAATGCTACTAATGCCAACATCTTTCTAATGATGTTACTTCATAGCTAGTGGAAGGTGACTCTGACTTGGCTCAGCTGTGGAAGATCAGAACTTGAATTCAAAAAATAGATTTGTTTCAGGAGCTGTAAAGGTGAATTGGGTGGCTGACAGATGGCAGTAGCACACATTTGTGGTGCAGAGGTGATGTGTGTCTGGGCAGGTAGATTTTCCTCTGGGATTCCTGCCAGAGTTCTGACAGCACAATGTGATGGGCAGTGTCTACACATCTCCTGAGGCTGACCTCCAGCCTCTTCCCTGTTATTGTGATGGGATTTTAAGGATGGAAAACAACTTTCCCTTCCTGTAAACAGAAGGTGTATTTCAGTGCTTTTAAAGTCTAAAGGTGCTGTGTGATTCTTCTTTGAGGATGAAGGATTTTGTGCAAACTTATTTACTACTGTGACACTGCAGAGAGTCTGCACAGCACAAAACACTGCATGGGCAAAACTGGGCTTAAACATGAGAACAGGCTTTCAGAGCAAGGCCTTGGATATTTTTGTGGATGAGACTATTTTTAAATATTTACAGCAAGCAGGGAAAATTAAATTCAGTCTCATGACACTCACTGTGCAAATGGAGAGAGAAAACACATAAAAACCATCCTGGATGATCATAAAAGCTTGATAATTATTTTTGTGAGTTGTGCAGCATCATTTCTGGTTGCATTGACAAGCCCAGTAAAGGGTAGTGTGTGTTTTAAGAGGGATTAAGATGAAAAAAAGGTTGTCTGGATTTCCCTGTCCATGAGGTGGAAGGAGTTTCGGATACAAGGAGCTGGCAGGAAGTGGAAGCAGAGGGAGTTCCCTAGGAAGCAGTGGTGCCAGAGGCACTGGCATTATAATGGAAATTAAGAATAAGAGTAATTAAGAATGGGGTTGTAAGGCAGGGATGGATTTGTGCAGGGTCTGGAAGATTACTCTTCTGATTTCCAGGCAAAGGCACACTCATTCAATCTTTGCTAAGGAGAGTGAATATTGCTCTTAAAATTTCTGACTGTATCTAAAAGTACCACCTTCCTTTTTTTCCATATGTCTGAAAATGCAATCCAGACTATCCAGGCTAGACATTAACTTCATTTTAAGTCTGCTGCAGAGCACTTACATTTCTTTTATTCATGCATATGTATACCTCACACATGAAAGCAGAACTGTTGGTACTCACAGCACCCTTGGCTCAAGTGTTATGCTCACAGCAGCATTTGCGCAGTATATCCATGGGTTTATCCAGATACAGAAAGCTGAATTGTTTCTAGGATATATCTTTAAAGGGGTGTATAGAGTTACAGTGACCATGAACTGAGTTCTGTCTTTCCCAGAAACTGATACAGCAGTAAGTTTTGAAGGCTGGTGTGAGATTGATACAAAGATAGCCTTTGGGAAGGTTTCACCTTTGACACTTCACTCAGAAGAAAGGATTAAAAAAGAACCTCATGAGAGTCCAAATACCATTTAGAAAACTCTTAGGAGTAACCAAGGAGTTTGCATCTTCAGGCAATGCTGTCTCAGCTGTTCTTTAATGCCTCTGTGTACTTGCTGTCCAGGCTTCTGCCACAGGCAAATCTGAGGAAACAGGATACAGTATAGCTAGATGTGTAGCTTGAGGCTGTCTGCATGGTTTTGGTTTATGGCAGTTGTAAATGACAACCTTAGTAAAGACACTTTAGGCATCAAGGTTATCTGGTCACGACAGGGCGGATTTCTGCACTGGATTTCTGGGTGCTTTTAACAAAGAACGGGTCTGGGATTTTTCAGTGAAACTATATTGTTGCTGCTATTGTCTGAATATATATTGAAGAATAAACATCCAAGATGAAATACTAGGTCTGAAATCCTCTATATCTGAGCAGCCAGCCAGCTAATATCAACCCAACTCTCTTCCTAGGTCCAGAGGAATGAAGCCTGCTAAATGACTTTCCAGAACTTCCTGGCACCCATCTCTCTACAACTGTTTGCTCATGATCATCTTGTCTCAAGTGAAAGCACAAGAGGAAGTGGCTTAAGTTGCACCAGTGGAGATTCAGGTTAGATATTAGAAAAATGTATTCCCCTGAAAGAGTGGTTAGGCATTGGGATAAGTTACTCAAGGAGGTGGTGGAGTCGCTGTCTCTGGAAGTGTTCAGGAGGTCTGGATGTGGCACCTGAGGATATGGTTTGGGGTGGTCATGGTGGTGCTGGGCTGGAGTGAATGACCTTGAGAGTCTCTTCCAGCCTTGGGGATTCTGTGACTTGTTTCAAACTCAAGCTCTACCAAGGCCTGTTAAATGTAAGTCCTGTTTTCAAAGTTTTCTCTCTGTCATCTGTCAACATAATGAGAGGTTCCTATGGAACTGGCTTTAGCAAAAAGTCATCTCCATTTACCTGGCAAGGAGAGAGAGGGAATACCAGAAACAAAGTTTTGAGATGCTGGCTGGAGGATTTTTTTTTTAATACATGTGATCAAAATGCTGGAGGGGAAAAGAAAAAATATGTTTGGAAGATGTTTCTCATTTAAAGTGGTAGATAATACAGAGTTTTCAAGTTTGTTTCACAAAATATATTTCCAAATATTTTGAATTTTCTGGACTTTGGTATCTTGTTTCCTTCATATTCTCCTTTTTGTTGCTTAGTGTAATGGGTGCCTATTGTCAAAATTTGTGAGTTATGTGAGTTTATTTTCCAGATTTTCATCCTTTCCCTTTTTCCTCTTTTTCTTTTCTTTCTTTCTTTTTTTTTTTTTTTTTTTTCCTCCTTATTTCCTCTCTTTATTCTGGTTTTCTTCTGAAGAAGAACCTTCTAAAATATTTAAGAATTATTTTATAACTTTTCTGCTTTGGGAAAGGGTGTAGAGTAGTAAGGAGGAGGAGTAATTTTATAACAGTCAGTTCTTATACTTTTAAAAATTAGTTTCTATTTTCATTATTGTCCCTATTTTCTTGTATTTGGTGGGTATTTTAATGCTTCCAAACTGAGAAAATCTTTAATTGGTCTAAAAAGAGAAAAAGGAAAGATGAATCCCCAAAACTTATTTGTTACATTCAGTTAGCAAAAAGTAGGGGGGATAAAGAAAAAATTAAAAGTCAACAACCTTTCTGAAAGAAATGTCATGACTTTGGTGAAAGTGAAATGGTTTCAGGTATGCAGTATTTTCTTGAATTTTGTGTTTTAAACATTAGGGGTTTTTATTTATATCTCTTTTGCTCTAATATTAAATCTCTATATAGTATTTTTTGGCTATGCTAGTTACAGGTATATTTTAAAATTAATATGAAATGTTAAAATTTGTAATGGTAGATTCCAAGTCAGAAGTTGCTTACAGCAGCACAAAAATGTACCTCATCTGACAGCCTCTTACACAATTGTGCCTGATCTAAGGCTCTACTGGTATGTTTAAAACTACACAAGTTTATGTTGTGAAACAAAACTTGTGTTAGACATGCTCTGAATGTTCCCATGGTGTGAGCACACAAAATGCTTCTGCATAGCTTAGCTCCCAGGTACACACCTGGTCTGTTATTGGTGTCTAATCTCCATAAACAATTTTGTGTCATTGTAATCTAATCTTAACCTATCTAATCTTAAATTGTATGTGATTTCCTTTGAACCTCTTTTTCTATATGTTATCTTAAAGCTCTTTTTCTCATATCACAGTCTTTCTTGTGGATTAATTAGGGTAGAAAACTCCATGAAGTCCACATAGTGACTGTGGCTATAAATACTATGTGCTTATGCTTAAATGTCACTATACTTAACCAACTGAGATTAATAATACAACTCTTGCAATGTGCAATACATTTTAATTAATACAGGTACTTAAACATTAATATTGATATTTTACACAGAAAAAAAAGTAGCACATGATGCTTTTTAAGGTAGTCTGCTAGTCCAGAAATATGTGCTAAGGCTAATTGATATACTCTGCCCAGCACTAACAGCTCACTGCTGACATGTTTTACTGCTTGTTTGTCTTTTTGTCCTCTTGTCTCCCAGAGTCTTGTTTCCAAGATTTTTCACATCTTCACAGAGTAGCTAAGATTGGAAAGGACCTCTGGAGATATCCAGTCCAACACCCATGCCAAGGTACTCCCATACCAATTTGTGGTACAGGTTACTGCTGTTTCATTGCCTGTATTTGGCACAAGGCCCCTCCTACATGCTGTTGCAGTGCCAGTACAGTAATAACTGGATTGTACAAATATTTGGAGCTAATATCTATATTACCTTCCAACACTGATTAGAAACCAGACAGATGCTGTTAATTCTGGTTATCTTTTGTGGAAGTAGATGCTTGTAATACATCCGTGTAAGTCAATGCTCTGGAGAGGACATTAGTAAAGAGTTCTCATGCTGAACTCTCTATCTTTGAGAAAAAAAAATTCAGTTGTGTATGCCAAAGGGGGTAGATTGCATCATTATTGTTGCCTATATTTTTGTTTGATAAGGCAAATGGAGAATTTCTAACATAGAAAATGGGGAAAAGTTATTAATGAGAAAAAAAATCTGTTGGGAGTATGTTTTTTTCTGATTAGTTTTATTAAAGGTTGTGATGGAGGTTTGTACTAAACATTTTGTTATCTTTTTACTGCCTAGTATCAAGAAAAGTTGGTTATTTGAGATCTGATCACTCTTTGCATATGAAATTCTCATGGTTTGTGAAGATTTCACAGTACTTCAAAAAGCAAGGTGATAATTTAACAGCACATCAGTTCTACAAATGCCTTTAAGAAGGATTTAGACACAAAGGTAATGAGAAAAAGTTTTATCACAGAAGAGGGAAGCACAGAGAGAAGCAGCAGGTCAGGGGAGGTTATCCTTCCCTTCTACTCATCGCTGGTGAGAGAACAGTTATGGGTTCCCTGGAACACAAGAGACCTAGAACTACTGAACAGTGTCCAGCAAAGGGCCAGGAGGATGGCTGGGGGAATAGACCATCCCTCCTGTAACCATGTAAGAGATTGTTCAGATTTCAGAAGAAATGGCTCAGAGAGGAATCTCATCAAGTGTATAAATAGCTGAAGGGTACTTGTAAGGAAGATATTGGAGATAATTTGGAGATACTCAAAAGCCACTTGGACTTAGTCGCAGTAAAGCTTCTCTAGGTGACCCTATTTGAGCAGGAGGTTGGACGTGGTGACTTCCAGAGGTCCTTTCCAACCTCAACCATTCTGTGATTCAGAGTAGAGGAAAAGTGCATGAGGGTGGAAGAGGGACTTGTTGAGCAAGTCTGAGACATGGAGCATTATACATGAGCAAGCTAACAGGCGGTCCTGGAGAGGAAGAATATGCCAAGTCGGAAGTGCACAAAGTTGTCACGAGATTTTCTGATCGTCTCAGCTCCTCAGTACCACCAATCTCCATGCCTGTGGTGGTGCCTATCAGGTTCCTCTATCTCAGGAGCTGGCCCCTCCTCAGCAGCATCCCTCTCCCAGTGAATATATCCAGGGAGCAAGGGAGCAACGCATCAGTTCCCAGTGCTCCTAAAGCGGTGAAGTAAGGTCAAAGAGTGCTTGACTTTCTGGTTAGAACGGTTGTGCAGCAGGACACCAAGGAGCCAGCAGTGGCAGGTATGTAAGTCATCTGCAGATGAACAATGCCAGAGTTTAGGAATCACAGTGATAAAGTCTTGTAGATAATCAGAGATGGGACTACGCCTAAAGGAGGAGAGAAAACAGGACGTACTCTTGGCGACAGTGGTGCTCCACCCGAAGGTTCCTGTTGAGCAGGAAATCCCCAGGTCCCATCTGTGCTGTGTGCAACCAAAGAGTTTGCAAAAGGGATTGAGAAGGGGAATGTCACAAAAATTCTCATCAGAACTCATAGGAAGTGCAGCAGGAATTATATACATGTGTGTGTGTATGTGTACAGGTACACACACATACCTGCATTCTGCACAGCACATACCAAGAGATCTTAAGCAAAACTGAGCAGCAGTGGGCAATATGGGTGTGCCCGTGTGCAAGCATTTGCTGTAAGATGCAGGAAAATAGAGTATCCAAAACATAATTTTAACTCTGAGCACCATAAAGCAAAATATTGCATTGATAAGAGCTACATAGATGTTCTGTGTATACCCTCTCTCCTGGACTTCAAAAACAGTAGAAGTGCAGCAATCTGACAATGATACCACATATTACTAATTAACAGTAGGTTGATAGGAGCAAACTGAGGGATGTAGGGATGACAACAGGATTCCTCATGTACAGTCCAGCTTCTATTACTTCATTCATACTGTAACCATGTAGTTATCCAAATGGCAGTCAAACTACACGTGAGTGATCAGCATTTTCACTACTGTCTACAGTAGTGAAACACTGTAGTGAAACACAATACAAACACTACTGCGTTTGTATTGTGGTCTAATCTGTCTTGCCAGATCAGATACTGGTTTCACAAAAGGCTGTGTATCACACATAGAATGAGTGGTGAGAGACAAGCGAACTTTTTCTCCTCCAGCATATCTTTAAAAGCCTGCCTTCTCCTGGGAATGCTTGCTGATTTTCTGTTTGTTCAAGCCAGCTCATTCACTAAGCCACTGCTGTACTTTATCACCCATACTTTCATGTTCTTGCATCAAATGGTTACAGAAAATCATTTTTTCACTAATGAAGACTGTGATAGCCCTATGCCAGAGCCAAGTATCATCCTTTCACCAGACAGTGGCAGAATTTAGCTGCATCTCCTTTCATGCTCTGGGAAGCAAAAGGGGCCTTCAGAACATGCTGATATTGGGAAAGTGCCCAAATACTTTCTCCTATTGAAGGCAAGAACTGAGTACAAGGTAAAAGGGAATTACTTCCATTGAAATTGATCATCCTTGTTCCTGCTGTTTCCCAGTGTAGCTCTCCACATATACAGCAATCTAAATTTCTGCTATACTTACAGTTAGAGAAAATGTGAAACATTATGATAGATAGGATAAAGTAGCACACAAATAATACTTTACAAACAGCAAAATGATTAATCTTTAATTGTTGTCATGTAAAAATGAACATTTGATGAATTGAGCTTATATTCAGTCAGTTCATTTTCTTTGGCATACAGGACATATTCAGTAGATTATTTATTTTTCAGTAGGTGCGTGCAAAATACATAGCTTAATTTTATGTATGGTGGTTAGCTCAGAAGGTCTGTTTGCTTAAATAATTTTGGTGTGTCCAAGATAGACATCAGTTGGTGATGACAGTGATTTGGTGCTTTGATAACTGCATGGTGCTTTACTAGTGACAGGCATAGCTCTTATCATCAGACTTGATTTTTTTCAGGGTTTTTGATGATAATGTCAGCCATGGAGATGCTGAGAACTGCAAGATTTTCAAGTGGTTATATTTTATGCAAGATTTCAATCTACGTGAAAAAAGGACTCTTTAACAACATTGATTGGCTTTTTTACCCCATATCATGACATCTTCTGCATCTTCTGAAGTTAGTGACAGCAAGGCTTTGATTTTTTTTTTCTTAAACCTCTGAATGCTTTCATTATTTGAAAGACCAGAAAAAAAGATCAAATTACAGATCTACAGGTACTACGTAAAGATCATGAAAAATGGCACCCCTGGGGATAATTCTTCTTATTAGGAGCAGCCTGGACAAGGCACACATTTCTTGCTTGCAGCTTCCAGTTTGCTGTTCTCTGGTAGAGCAGAGGCAGGTGAGATATGTGGTTGACAGCTTTTCTAAGGTTATGGCAGATGAGAAAACCCTCCTAATCATCTTAGAGTATCACTCTGGCTGCAAGGGTAGTCAGAAGTTGTTTTAGTGGCTTTAGGTAATTTTTTCCCCTAAACTTCAAAAAGCTCCTGTGGGTGCCACATCAAGGTTTTTGAACAAAGTCATTCAAAATGGGAGGCTTGCACATAGCTGACAGTGCATGGGCAGTCCCAAATTAGTTTGTGACACTGAGAAAAGGTCCCTGCAGAGGAAACCCTTTTTTTGCTGTAGCATGGTAGTGTGACCTTACCTGTCACCTGTGTAATCATGCATACACCAAACACGAGGATAGTGTGTACAAAGTGATGACAGCACAACTGGCAGCATTACTCCCTAATGCAGATCATATAATTTGTATTGGTGAGAAATTCAGAACTGAATCTCTCCCGTTCCCTCCAAACTTCTGCAGTATTCCTTACTTGTAGTTGTTACAACCTACATAAGATTGGCAAAGACCCACTTCAGGAGGCAGCACAGTAACAATACAACAGTGCTGCTGTGGAAAATAGTGCTTACAGAGACTGTGATGCTCCAAGAAGATGATTAATTTGATTTGTATTTGCTATAGAGCAATTAGCTATATATAGCTGATTTGACGCAATCAGCTTCATAAGTAAAGAGCCTGGTTTCTCAAAAGTGATAAGACTAATTAGCTGGATTTTTTGGTGTCTTAACCGCCTAGGAGAAAATGTACATGAAAAATAAAAGACTTCCCTGGCATGGATGGTCAGTGGTAGGTTGTGGTTAACCAAACAGGAATGATGAATCTGTTCTCTGCAAGTTTCCAAGCATGATAGGATTAGTGTGTATCCTGAACGATATATGGCTCCTCAACAGCTGTAACTCAGTATCTATATGATGTCTACAACACACAATAGTCAGTCTGCACACCCCTGTGTGTTGGCCCTCTGTTTATGAAAGGCTAAAACAACTGAGCCTTGCCCTGTTGTTCAGACACTCTCTCTATACCCCACATGTAGTGGTTGCCAGCTGCTAAGTGAAGATGCAAGATTTTTCTGTTCATTTCCTGTGTTCCTTTCAGCTCTGTGTGGAGTTAGTGCTGTTGTAAGACCAGTCATTTTGTGCATAAACAATATATTCATTCTGTCCAGTGAAACAGATATGGGTGCTTTCTTGGAATCATAAATGCCTTCATTTTCTTGGTAGCCCAATCACCATTAAAAGCCATCTGGCCTTGGCTAATTATGGTATTGTCATTCAGCCTCGAGTAATTAACAAATGTATTTGCAGTCAGGGGAAGGGGGGGCACCACATATATTTTAACTGTTACTATTCTGAGGGAAGAGCTCCTGAAGCACCATTTAATTTGCATTTATTAGTATTATTGTGGTAATTGCTGCTTATCATTTGCCTAGAATTTGCACAAAGCACTTGTCAAAAGAGGTGTAAAATATCAGACCCAGTGAATTTGTAACCTAATTTTAGGCAGATTCTCAAATGAATTAGAAAAACAAGAAGTGAAAGGAATGAAAACTCACTATAATGAGTATCAATGAAGCTCATTATAATAAGACCATATATTAAACAGGCTTTGTCTTAAGCAGATGGAAAGTGTAGGAAAGTTCTGTGAAAATAGTCCAGTGTAGGACAAGGGAATTATAACATCCCATCTACATGCACATGGAAACCAGTAGAAATGCAACATACAAAAGAAAAAGGTATTTAGGAAACCACAGAGGAGGAGAAAGTGCACAGAAGTCAGGGTCCTTTTGGAGGTGCATTGCAGCAACGTAAGAACTTCTCACATCCGTGTTTTGACTCTCCTTCAGTCACTGTCAAGCCCTAGTGAGGATGGAATTCTTTCTGATGTTAGGCAGAGAAGGTGATAATCACAATAGTGGCCTGTAATATTCTTTATCAACAAGCAGGTAGGAATGAATCACAAAGACACTTGCTCATCTGGATGTTGTTACTGCTTTCGAGTGCTTAAGGATGCCATCTTGCAATATTGGTATCAGCAATTTCCCTTTCTATTTTCAGTGAAATCAGGCATGGTTCTTGTGCCATGCGTGTTTAACACACTAGTTCAAAGTTGTGGCTCCTTGGGCCTTGCATCTTCTACTGTGTAGGGTTATCTCATCACAATTTGGATTTGACATCACTAATCAACAATACAAACAAAAACCTGTACCTAGGAACTCTTAGCTTATTAGAGAAAAGAAGAAAGATGAATGTAGGCAGTTTGATGAACAGCAGTGGCAGCAGTGAGACTCTGCTGGTCAGTGTTGAGAGGCACCATTCTAATGGAGTGAACTTTGCAACCATATGAACAGCATAATCTCTCTTCTCCACCATGGAAGCATCATAACAAAGGAAAATATAAGAAAAATTTTAAAAATAATGATTAAATAATAGAATTATTTAGGTTGAAAAAGATCCTTAAGATCAGGTGCAACCACTAAACCAACACTGTCAAGTCTACTACTGAACCATGTCCCCAAGTGCCACATCCACATGTCTTTTAAATATCTCCAGGGATGGTGACTCATTCACTTCCATGGGCAGCTTTTTCCAATGCTTGACAACCCTTTTAGTGAAGAAATTTGTTCTAATATTCAATGTAAACCTCCTCTGGTGCAACTTGAGGCCTTTTGACCTATCTCTTGTTATTTGGGAGAAGAGGATGACCCTCACAACTTCCTTTCAGGTGATTGTAGAGAGTGATAAAATCCTCTCTGAGCCTCCTTTCCCCCAGGATAAACATCCCCAGCTCCCTCAGCCACCACTTATGGGACTTGTGCTCCAGACCCTTCACCTGCTTCACTGCCCTTCTCTGGAGTAGCTCCAGCATCTCAATTTCTGTCTAGTCATGAGGGGCCCCAAGTGGAGCACAGGATTTGACGTGTGGCCACACCAGCACCAAGTATTTCTATCTCTGCTCTGGGATTTGTTTAGCAAAAGGCCAAGCATTTGTGACCTCAGCTATCAGTTTGGTGAGTAGCCCAAAAGGAGTTGTTCAACTAGACTTAGTTACAGGATGTTGTCTTTGCGGAATTTATTGAAGGAAAAATTGAGAGGGTCAGAAAAGAAACAGATCAAGTCCTGGAAATACAAGGAGAACAAAACCATCTTTTTCCCTCAAGCCTTGAGATGCCTGTCCTTTATATTTTGCTTAGTTTGTAATTATTTAAGGCTAAGTTCCTGCAGCTATGCAGAACACATCACTCCTGCCCAAGCTTCCTGTTCATTACTAATGTCACTCTATCCAGGCCCTGAATATGATTTCCTTCCTTGAAGGTCTGATTTCTTTTGTTCTGGTCTCCATTTCATGCAGAGTAGTTATTCAGCTGATTTCTTCAGACTTCATCCAACTAATTGCCAGA
The DNA here is from genome assembly GCF_021018805.1 of Prinia subflava. Classification (NCBI taxonomy): domain Eukaryota; kingdom Metazoa; phylum Chordata; class Aves; order Passeriformes; family Cisticolidae; genus Prinia; species Prinia subflava. Next base: position 48,739,555 of record NC_086251.1, on the reverse strand, counting down.
GGTGTTTGAAAAGGTTATCATTGAAGCTATGACTCATTATTGTGCTTTGTCTGGGAGAGATTTGATGCAGCCTTTGTAAACAAATGATGAATTCGCCATATAATAAGGTCTGCCATGATTCAAGGTTTTTTTAACAACTGTATAACATCAACCTGAATGTGTATCTTGTACACAGACTCCATCCTTCCTTTCCCATAAATCACAGGTTATGATGCACCTCTTGGCTACAGAAGAATTATTAGATATTCTGGTAAAAACATCTTCACCTACAAAGAGAAGGAACCACACAAAGCAGAGGAGCCCCAGGTAGAAACTGTAAAGTTTGTGTTCAAAGAGCTGCAGAATGGAGAGAAGATGAAGTGATACTGACGGGACAAGTTGGCTCAAGCAGGATGTTTTTGTCAAAGCAAGCTCAAGTGAGGGGATAATCCAAGGGACAGTGAGAAGTTACACATGGTAAAGAGCAAGCAATGAGGAGATATGATGGAGATCAGGACAGAGTGGGCTCTAAAAGCAGGTGGAAATTGGAGCACACAAGAAGAGGAAGCACAGCTTTCCAGGCTGTCCAGGTACACATCAGTCTCCACCTGAGTCCAACAGGTCTGGAGCTGTCCCTGGAGTTTTCAGAGGGAATCATGCAGTCCTGTGTTCCTTTGTGTTAGTAGGCACATGACATACTTCTGCTGTTACCATAATGCCAACAGGCAAGTTAGGGGCATTTGCTACATCAGATGGTATCTTTGGGCCTCCTGCTGTTTGTGCCTTACACTGCTTTAACTCCTTTGAAGTCAGCTTTGGCACATATTTTCACCATTTGTTTCTGTTGTGGCCTTTATCTTGCGGCTTGACCTCTTTTCATGCTCTCTGGGCCGTGCCTTCCCCCATGACAAGGGAGGGTGTGGGCAGGCCTGGTAACTTGTGCCATAAACACATTCCTTCAGGGTGGTACTGAGGATGAAGCAAGAGGTTAATAGGAACTTCTTCAAATAGTTGCAGAGTTTTGTATGGCGGGATGTACACGGTGCTCTTGTATCCTATCCTGCCCTACTGGCCCTGCATGCCTCACTTAAGTAAATCTCTCTCCAGTCACTGATGTGGGTGTGTCTCTCACTCCAGCTTTGGGAGGGAGTTAGAGCCAAGCCTCATGTGTAGGAATTGTCTAACTGTAGACCTTGAACTGGCTCTGTGCTTGTTGCTTTATGCCCTAGTATTGACATAGAGCAGGTGATCGTAGCTTTGTTGAGGTCATGGAAGGTGTTGTTCTCTTTGTCCTTCCATACTATGGATCCCTGTGTAGTTCAAAGTGGTTATTTTACACTGCATTGTTGCATCATGATGTTTCCTGAATGACAAGACATTTGTTTGCTTTTCAAGCCACAAAATCCCAACACAAAATGAGAGAGTTTTTGGAGCATAACAAACTAATCTGCATGGAAAAAAATAACAAGTGAAGGTAGTGATGTAGTTAGTCACCCAGTTTAAGACTGTGTGGGCTGGAAGATTCAGGCATTCAAATAAATACTCTTTTACTTTTCTGCTAATCCCTCCATGCTCCCTCTTACTTTTTTTTCCTGAGTTCCTCCTCTTGTGAGCTACTAATCAATGTAATACTCTACAGGGTATGTCTTTGATCTGAGACATAGAACTCAAGTAAAAAGAGGAGCTAAAATAAGGTAAACCATCACTCATAAACCATTTGGAGTGATTTCTTTCTGTGACTCGGCTCTATTTTTCTACCTAAAAATACCCTTTATAACTTAAGATGATTCCTGCAACACTTAATGAGATGAGGTAATTGCTGTTCCAAGAGTAAAAGCTCTCTAAAGAATCATACCGCCAAAAGGCTGATCACTGGCTTTTGATCTTTGAATCTGATCTGCTTTTATAACTAAATATCAACTAAATATTACTTGAGCTATGTGTATCAAAAAACATGGCTGCAGGTAAATGCAACTGCAAAGTAAATTTAGTCCACAGATGTATGAAAATCTATGCTGATAAACATGCTGATTTTGTGCATGACTATATTAATTTGGTAATCTTTCACTTACAAATACAATTATGTTTGGAAAACAGAGCCTTTTTCAGAGCCTTGGGATGTAGCATAAAAACATAACCCCTCAAATCCAAAGCAAATAAAAAGTATTCTCTCATTTAAATGTACTGATTCATTTATATGATAAATAAAGGTATAAATCATAAGAAAAAAATATTGTTTGCCTAGTTAACAGAGTTCTAACAACATAATCTTGGTTTACTACAGAGGGTACTGCATGGTCATTCAGGGTATAACTTTGTGTCATTTTGAGGGAGGGAGGATCTTTGGATTCATATATGTCAATTCTATTTCATGCCAGGGACTTTTGAGCCCACAACTGTTTCAAAATCTAACAATTGGTTTTGAAAATCAGAATGTGGATTTCTATTAGAAGATACTAAAATTGGCTTTCAATTTTACAAGAATGGAAGAGAATATATTGTAATAAGTTATTTAAAAGTAGCTGTCTGCCTAGAGCTAAATTTTCACTTATGGCTTCTAACTTATTAGCAAGTGAAGTGTCTTGCACTTTCTATAAACAATTCATTTTGTCATTCATCAGGTGCAGTTTCCTTGTTTTCTTTGAAGAGGGAAGGAACATCCATCTCCAGGCAACCCAAAGGATACCTCCATGGACAAATTACTGTGAAGCAAGTGAGGGTGTGGATTTATAGCATGTAACCTACCCCACCCAAAGGCTTCCCTTTGTGGTGTATGTAAGGTCTTTGCCTCCCATCTGCTGAGGTGCAAACTGCATTGTCCTCAGCGGGGCTGGGATTACATGGGCATCCAAGAGAGCTTGCTGCTGTGTACTGTAATTTCACAATCTGTGTTACCTCTTAGCAACTTGTTTGTGTGGTACACACTTGCCACAGCAGAGGGTTGCACACAAAGAGAAAGGGAGCTTAGAAGGATATTACTTGCAACCCAGCACTCAGTATCGTCTGAGTAAGAGGCAAAGCCTTCTTGTATTTGGGTGTAGCATAGCATATTTGTTATTGTGGAACTCCCTTGTGGGGTGAAATGTCCACTAGGAGAATTTTAGGAAGAGATTTTAGCCAAATAGTATTTTATATTGACTTTTTACTGAAATATTTTTTTCTGCATGGATTAGAGACATTGAGTTACTGCGAGAAGACAAGGAATGTATTTAATATTGTACTTCATGAATTAATGAGAGATTTGGAGAAATCTCCTAAAAAGTTCTTCATTAGATTTTAAGAAAGTAAATAACAGTACTATGAACAGTTTTAAGTTATTTTGTATAGATATAAAACTGACTATATGAAGTTGATAGCATATTTAACTTAATTTTCAAAAGACCTCTGTTGTCTCTGTTTCTCCCTTCCTTCTTTTATCTTATTTTTCTGTTATTCACTCTAACTTGTTGTCACTCAGCTTTTCAATAGTTTCATTTTATTTCTCCTTTATGTATGTTTATAACACTTGCCCAATTGTTTGGTTTGTCAAAGAGGACAGCAGAAATGATACAATAAAAGAAATCAAATCAAATCTATATCTATAGTTGTTAGTGCTGAATTATCTGTAACTATGGCTTAATTATTAAACCCTATGATCAGTGGGTGTCTAATTACATAACTGTATTTGTACATTCAGATTTCCTTTCTCTTTTTTCTCCTTTTCTTCTGAAAAATAAAAAGAAAAAATCTCAAAATATTTTCATATTTGTGAAACCATTTTCCTTAAAGTGTTGGAACTGCAGTTTTCAGGGGATGGGATTTTGAAAATGTTTATGCATATAAAAAAACTCTTCTTTGCTTCTAATGGGCTCAAATTTGTTACAAGCCTGCATATATACTGATGAAAACTTTCATTTCTTTTTATACTAAATACTTTTGAAAATCTGGCATTTAAAACTTCATTCACATTTGAAAATGGGACATAGGCTCTGAAAATGCTATTACATTTTTACAGGATGCCTTCCCATCAACATTTATCATGTTGAGCCACACTGCAGAGACTGCTGACAATGGTTGCTCTATCTGGAGAATGTGTACCTTGGCAAGTCCAGGTTTTCTTTTAGAAAAATGCAATAATTGGAAGAGTATTTTTAGAAGGGTGTTTTTAGATGAAGTATGAAAAGAATCCATTTAAGCTTCCAAACTCATTAGATTAAAACTGGCAGAGGACAAGAACAAAACGTGTCTTTTAGCATTTGGAATTATTTAGAAATATATATTAATCATGGCATAATGAGAAGAACAGCACTGCCAGACCTTTTTATATGTAATATACAGCCCATTTTCTCAAGGAGCCTGTAAAAAGTACTCCAGTAATCTTGAAACTGTTCTCACCACAAAACCAGGAGCTGCTGTCTGCTTTTTTTTTCTCTGTTGCAGTGTTTGCACTGGAGTATGAGAACCACTTCATTGGACCCTGCCATATTTATACTTGCACGAGTGACCATTGTTACCTTGCAATGAATGAAAGGTAACCAAAATGAAAGAAAAGGAGATTTAGTGCATTTTTACTGCAGGGCTGGAGCACATATACAGGAGCTTAGCAGAGAGTATCTGATGCCTACAAACTTCCTGCCTTGCTTATCTCACAGTAACCAGTTCTAATTTCCTTAAGCTCAGGAAACTATTGCAGTGGGCAAAACTGTAAGTAAAGCTCATGTTACATGATGGAAACTCCTAGAGATTTCAGCCTGATTCCCTTGAAAATCCTCAAAACACTGCAACAAGAGGTGTTTTCACTGCTGACCTCACCTTGAGTTTGATTTTGTTTTTCAGCAGCAAAAATAGTCTGATGCAGCCTTGCAGGTTTTCAGGCTGTGAACAGGTGAGGCAGGTTGTAAAATCCCAACATCATGTTGGCATCCCACAAACGGTTTGTGATCCTGCAGTTTGCCCTGCAGACAGCCGGGCAGCCAGGGGAGTGCAGGAGGAGCTGCAGCAGGAGCCCAGACCCTGCTGAAATCAGGGACCAGGGAGGGCACTTATTGCCATTAGGGTGCTTGGATGAGAACCTCTCCAGGAAGCAGCAGCCACCACCAGATGAGTCCAAAATGCAGTTTCTTTTTCTGTTCTGCAGTTGCCGAAGTTCTTCCTGCTTTAGCAGCTGTTGAAGTGTCTCTTCACTTAACAGCTCTTGAGCAACTGTTGCATTTTCCCTTTCCTTTCCTTTCAATGGGCCACAGCCCATTATTAAGCAACTTTTAAAATACATAGATACATAGATCTATAATATATACATTCTTCAATGACTAGCTTATACACTGATTGAAGGGGAAGAAGGGGCACGTGTCTGTGGGAGGTTTCGGTCTTATTATGGCTTGAGGAAAACAAATTTACCAGATTTCCTTATTGTTTTCTTTCTCTAGAAGCTATGTCCCTCCCCTTCTGACACTTCAGAATATTTCCTAGCCAATTCACCTTTCTGGTATTCCCAATATTCTCCTGTGCTCAGGAACACACCTGGCACACAAGGGAGGTGAGAGAGGAAGGTGCCCAGCAAGACAAGGTGGAGTCTATGCACACAAGATCTGAAATACTGTTTGTGGACCAGTGGAAACGCCCAGAGTAAGGATACTGAATGCTCTTCCCAGCAGTGCAGTGGGAAGCACAGCAGGTGTGCTGTGCTGCTGATCATGTCTCTGCCAAGAATCCTGACACCCAGCTTTCCCATGCGCAGTGTCAATGCAGTTATAATCTCTTTGCTTTCAAACAGGTTTAAAAGCATATTTAGCTTCCTAAGATTTTCATAGATTACTGTAAAAAAAAAAAAAAAAAGGATTTGTGAAATAACTGAGCTGAATCATTTGGAACATACATCACCTAGTGTGTGTTACATGGTAATTATGATGAATGCAGTTCTCTTTTCATGTAGTACCACAGTTATAACACACATTACTTGTTTGGTGTTACAACCCACATTTTCTGTGTCCATCAAGTTAAAAAATTATAAGTACAATTTGCATCACTAGAGCAATTCTTTCCCCCCTGAGACATATTAGCCATGCTGCAAAACAGATCCAGCCAGAAAGAGCTTACTAGCTACCTGACTAACCAAGTGCAGTGCACCCTTGAAGTCCTTTGTCTTCTGGACATGTAGCTCCCTCTTCCAATATCATTACCATTTATTCCCACTGTTTATTGTCATAGAGCTCATTTTCTTTGCTAGTGTCAAATTGCCTAACAGAAACCTTTTCAGGCAGAGCAACAAATCCTATCCCTTTTCCTTTTAGAATCTGGAGACGTTTTTTAAATCTCAGCATATCTGTCTGTCCTTGGATGATGACCTCCATGTACCACTGAACATGTTCTCATTATAATCATTAATTTCTAAGTGTGATTTGCATCATGATAATGAAGTGAGGGATGCACTCAACATCCCAAATAAACAATTTAATTTCTTTAGAGATGTGTAGGACTAATGTTTCCTTGGGTATGTCTTAAAGACATTAAAGGTATTCAGATTGTTTGTTTTCTGCTAAATTAGATATCTGCACCTGACAAATCCCATTTTGCTCATTTGCTTGCTGATTGCTAAGTGCAAAGTCTGGATCAGAATCAAAGTTTTCACTCTGTCAGAGCTGATATAATGGAGTTCAGTCTTCTGGCTACAATGGCAAATAGTTGCCACAGTATAGCTGGAAACACCATAACTCCTCATACAGTTGGTGTAATGGACCAGTAGCATAACCACGTGTGTAGCTGTAATATTTCACCACAAGGCTATTTCAGAGGAGTGAAAATAATACTTTGGGAAAAAAACAAAACATATTATTTTTCCAACCAATGGGAATAAATCTTCAACAGCAACTTTCCAAAAGGGAAGAAGTTGCTTCTTGTAAAATAAAAAGTGTGCCTTGCTAAGAAGTATGTTCTTTGAAGTCCAAAGTATGTCCTACTGAGAGGTCAACTCTCTGATACAATCTGCATTCCATGGGGTGTTTTGCTCAAGAACACATGCTCAAGTTTTTGCTCAGTTGTTTTGTTTTATTTCCCTTCCCAATGAGTTCATTGCCCTGAGACTGGAGATCAATGGTATTACATATTTTTACAGACCCTGCTTTCAGGAAGGAGTACACTTTTTTCCCCTCAATTTATTTATCCACACATGTAATTCACATATTTAATTCCTGCACATCAGTTTGTTGGATTTCACTTGTATGATTTCCAGTCCCCAAAGTTTTTTAGTTGCAATTTCAAGTTTTAATCATCAAATGGGTCTATGCACCAGGATCCAATTTACAAAGAGCAATGACCTCTTTGTTTTCTAATTATCAGTAATTTGTTTCCTGGTGCAACATTGCCTAGTGCTTCTATGAAAAATCCTTTGCATTAGAAGTCAGCAAGGACAAGGACCTTACTATGCTAATACAACTTCTGTGGCTTGTAAATCCTTGCAAAGTTATATAATCAATTATATTTTTGCATCTTTCTTCATATTGTAACATCTGCTGTGCCCTGGGCAGGTTGTCACAGGAGGCTTCATGAGCTAGATTTTCTCACTTCCCAGAGTATGTTTACTCTGCGCAAAATAGCTGTTTGCAGGGATTTCTGAGGGAGCAAGCAGCATGCTGTGAACAGCTCAATTGTCACATTTGAGCAGTAGTGAAGCCACATCAGTGTAATTAGCCCAATGTCTAGAGGCCTGCACCTCTCAGCATTTCACTGCCTCAGTTGTCTTGCTTTCAGTTCTGGCATTACAAAATGATCTGTTGCACAACACAGCAATCTCAAGGATGAATTCCCCAAGAGGGAAAATTCACATTTGAGCCCTACTTTCTCACAGCTGTTTCCTTTGTTTTCTTTTCCCTTTGATCCCACAGTAAAAAGTCTGCTTTTCATGTTTCAGTCCCACATGGAAAGCAGGATTTGCTTGGCGAGACACAGGTTCTTAAGTGCCCTCATCAGCTGGTAATCTCTGAGGTGTCACTGCATGTCTAGTAGAAGTAGTTCCAGCAAGTATGATGCTGAAGTCCAGATTAATCTTTGATGTTTCCTTCCTGTCCCGGTGTCAAGTGCCAACGGATCAAACAGCTTCAAGTACACTGCATGAGCAATAGTTTGTAAATAAATTCTTACACCTACTTTGAGTAATTAGATAATTGACACTCAGTGGTATTCAGATAACATTTAACCGAACTCTTCAGAACTTGATCTTGTCCCTCACAAAAGGAAGTGACTCTTATGATGACTGTCATCCTCTTCCTTGATTTTTGTTGTTTGTGCTGACAGAGTAATGCTGTAAAGAACACGTTGTCTGCATGTTCTTTAAAAAACAGCTATTGAGGTTTCTTTGATATGAAATGCCTTGAGATTTATTGCCAGTGTCTGGTGTCTGAGTAAACACTTTTTTTTCCAGGTGTATGTTTCTAATGTAATTGAAGACTTTGGAATTTTCACCAGTCTGATTATCTGTGCAGGACACAAGACTCTTTGATTTTGTTTATTTTGAGAAAGCCATTCAGAAGGGAAGTCAAAGCTGGAGAGAGGAAGTAAGAAAAAGGAATCAAGATTTCCCTGGTATAATTGTCTATGTATGGTTTATGAATTTGATATTGGAGCTTCTCTTTTGGTGGTCAGCTCACTTTGAGTATAGGGGATTTTCTCTGTAATGTTTTTGCCTCCACATTTACTTTAAATGTCAAGAGCTGGTGATAAGGACTAACTAGAAAGAAAACAGCCTTAGTGTCTGCTACCGAGGCATTATGGGACAATGAGATTGTTGAAACTAACAGGAAAAAATACGTGAATTTTCTCAGCAGATAGAAATTTACAAGCTGTTAAAGCTTAAAATTTCACCAAAGGCAAATCAAAGGAAATTTGCAAGAGCAAGCCATTTAAATAGCCAAGGATATGAATTGTGAGTCAGTACTTAACAGTCTAGGGAAGAGAAAAATGAAGAGATTTTTGTTTTGTTATGTTGGGGTTTTTTTTGGAGGGGGAGGGCATTGTGTGGTTTTTTTTGTAGCAGGACAGTCATTTTTAGCTGAAGGACTTGCTGAGGAGAAAGGCAACTAATTTCATGGGAGAAATAAATCTCAGGGCTTCAACAAGAAGCAATAAGTAAACCAATACCAGTTCTTCAATGTGATGGTTCTTTAGTTTTCTTGAGGCAAACTCCTACCTACATCTTGTCCTGAACTTTTGTTCTTCCCTTGGTATAACATTGATTCTAAAGGAGATGCTGAAGCTGAGGGTAAAAGTTGCCAGTGGAGCAAAGGGAACTCAGTAGAATTTTAAGGAGGTAGTAGCTGGAGTGGGTTTGGTGCTTGAAGGGCTTCTGGTGGTGGCTGGGGGATTTAAAAGGGCATGAGAAGAGAGGATTGGAAAGAATTTCACACAGGATGACTGTGTTCAAGGGAGTATGAGATTTGCTCTCTTAGTAGAAGAGGTATTATATAAAAGAGATCTATTTTATCTAGACATTCTTCCTTATTCTTCCTGCCTCCTTCCCTGGTGCCCTTACTTATGGCTAGGAAAGCAAGAATAGCCAAAAGTGGCTAGAAGAGTCAGGGATTTCTGAGGGAATTGTCAAGCCACTCTCCATGATACTAGAAAAGTCATGGCAGTCAGAAGTCCCAGGTGACTGGAAAAACAGAAACACTGTACCCATCTTTAAAAAGGATAGAATAGTGGACTCCAGGTACTACCCACCTGTTAGCATCACCTCTGTGCCTGGGGAAGATGACAGAACAGATCCTCCTAGAGGCTCTGCTAAGGCACATCAAGGACAGGGAGGTGATTTGGGACAGCCAGCAGAGCTTTACCAAGGGCAAGTCCTGCCTCATCAGCCTATGGCCTTCTCTGATGGAGTGACTGCATCAGTGGGTAAGGGAGGGGTCACTGATGTCATTTATCTGGACTTCTGTAGAGCCTTTGACATGGTCCCCCACAACTTCCTTCTCTCTAAATTGGAGAGATTTGATGAATAAGATGGTTAAGAAATTGGCTGGATTCAGAGGATCATGGTCAATGGCTGAGATGGACTGATGACTGATGGCCACCAATGGACCTCAGTGACAAGAGGTGTCCCTCAGGGATATGTACTGGACCAGTGTTATTTAATATCTTCATTAATGACTCGGATGGAGGGATCAAGAGCACCCTCTGCAGATTTGCAGGAGGCACCAAACAGAGCAGTGTGGTTGACACACATGAAGAACAGGGCATCATCCATGGGGAACAGGACAGACTCAAGCAGTGAGCCAATGGGAACCCCATGAGGTTGAACAAGTGCAAGGAGCTGCACCTGGGTCAGGACAACCCCTGGTGTGAACACAGGCAGGGGATGAACAGATCAGAGCAGCCCTGCTGAGGAGGACTTTGGGGTGCTGGTGGATGAGAGGCTGGACATGACCTGGTAATGTGCACTCACAGCCAGAAAGCCAAACGTGACCTGGGCTGCATCCAAAGCCCTGTGGACAGGAGGGCAAGGGAGGGATTCCACCCCTCCACTTCCCCCTGGTCAGACCCCACCTGCAGTGCTGCATCCAGCTCTGGGGTCTTCAGCAGAGAAGGATGCGGACCTGTTGGAGTGAGTCCAGAGGAGGGGCACCAAGATGATTAGAGGGATGGAGGTCCTCTCACAAGAAATTCTCTCAGTCAGAGAATTGCAAGTGTTCAACCTAGAAAAGAGAGGGCTCTGGAGTAAACTAATTGCAGGCTTGCAGTACCTGAAGAGAACCCTCTGGAAAGACAGAGAGGGACATTTTGCAAGAGCATGTAGTGACAGGGCAAGGAGGAATGGATTCAAACTAAGAAAGACTAGATTTAATTGAGATATTAGGAAGAAATTCTTTACTATGAGGATGGTAAGGCACAGAAACATGTTGCTCAGAGAAGTTGTGGGTGCCCCAGCCCTGAAAGTATTCAAGGCCAAGTTGGATGGGGTCTGAGCAATGTAGTGTAGTGAAAAGTGTCTCTGTCCATGGCAGGAGGGTTGGAGCTAGATGATCTTTGAGATTTCTGCCAACCCAAACCATTCTGTGACTCTACGATTCTATGATTCTGTATTGTATGGCTCTGTTGAATCCTCTGCAGAAGGAGAGATGACAGGAGAAGTTGGGTGGGATCCTCCCCTATATCCTCTCAAAGGAAAGAAATGTGAGGAGCTGGGCAGGAGGGAGAGCAGCTGCCATCCCACAGCCACTTCTGCTCTGTTCCTGAAATAAAGTGGTTTGTTTTCTGACAAATGACTGCTGGGTTTGCAAATCGTGACCTAACTCCAGAAAAGCTTGTAGTGGTATTCCAAGAGTGTTGCATGTATTTACACACAGCCATGCATTTCCAGTAATAGGTGAGGTATCACTAAGTGTATTCAGGAAATACTGAAGAGTAAAAAGTGTTTATTTGTTCATGTATAGCACAGGTCCTCAAAGAGAGAATCTAGGCAAAATGTGACTTTTAATCTGCTGCCTAAGGTGAATGAAAAGACTGAAAATTAAGGGAAGCATTTACCAGGATTCTGGGGACAATATATTCTCTCTTTCATGCAATGATGAAAGAGAGGATTGAGAGGTTGAGAAAGGTCTGGGGAAAAAAATACTTTGAAGGAAGAGAACACTTCAGCTTTTGGGGGATTGGGGATAGTGTTTGTCAATTGGTTGGATTTAGGTTTCCCTATAATTTATTTTTAAGGGAGCTTAAAACAAGAAAAATCATTCTATTGAACTCAGACAGTATGGGCCTGGGAGAATCTTGCCCAAACAAATTCTGTCACAGTGAGGAATACTTCAGATAGTTGTGGGAACAGAAATTGTGGACATGCCAGTCAATTCCAAGCTATCCCAAACTTTGACAGTTTGGTGAATTCTTCAACCTATTTGTTATGTAGTGTAATAGATTTACTGGTAGGAAATCCTAGGACTAAAAGAATTGTGAAAAGTCCCATAACTAAATGGAGATGCCTCGCAGAGCTTACTATCTCTGTAGGTCATCTCTAACAGTGCTCTACTTAATAAGCAATAATTTTTGAGACTCCTCAAGACCTGAGCTGTTCATAAAAGATCATATTTACATTATTGTAAGGAAGAAGATGCCCTAAATCAGACTGATCACACCTCACAATTAACAAGGGTGCACCGTCTCCCTTATTATGTTTTCTGGAGAAAGTATTACTAGGTTCAGAAAAGAACAACTTAATATAAATTTGTTTTCCAGTTCATGTTGCCTCCCTTTTTTAATTATGGTTATGAGGAAGTGCTTTAGTTTCAATGAGACAACAAATTAAGAAATTCCTCCATGTCTTTGAAGTTATATACACACCTGGTATCTGTGGTTTTGAGAAGGCCAAGGAGAGCCTCCGAGGCCTTGTTTATGCAGAAGAACACCCTGCTCATGCCACCAATGGTTACTATATATAGAAGAGAGAGAAACCTTGCATAAACTTCTTTCAGCTTCTTGGCTCAAAGCACATGTATTTAACTTAAATTTTGCCAGCTGGGACATAAGTCCCTGTGAACAGTTCAGTGCTAGCAGTGTAAGAGCTGTGGAACCTTTAGAAAAGCCCTTGGTGTAAGTGAGAAAATTCCCTGTTCACTCTCTGTATCATATCTCCAACATAAGCAACATCACTCTGAAATAACCCAGTCCTCAAAACTCAGCAAAATGGCTAAACTGTTTGTAAATCAATATTCTGCTAATAATTATAATAAAAATCCTTATTTATGGTTGTCGAAGATTTTTCATCAAATACAGATATTTTACAGCTGGGTCTAGACCTGTTACCCTTTCCTTTACCTTCCTTCCTGCCATGGCTTGACACTGGAAACATATGAAAGAAAAATTTGGACTTTCTTTAATATTAATGTCCAGAGATTCACACTATTCATAAAAATTGAAACTATATTGATTTTTTTCTGCTTTCTTTTCAATCAGAGGGCAGCTTTTCCATGTTCAGCAGTAGGTTTTCTTCTGCAAGTGTCCTGAGGTGTGGCCTAGGTGTGTTCAAATCTGTCTTAGTCATTCGTCCGTCACCTTGTCATTAGCATGGCGTCTGTATTTAATTGGGCTTCCTTCCTTCATCAGAAATCAGTTTTTATATACCATGAAGACTGCAGCCCATTATTAAAAGCCAGCTCTAAGCAAGATTCTTGGCTCTTATTTGTACAAGAAGCAGTGAAAATAGTATCTCAAGTGCTCTGTCAGGTGAGTGTTGTGTATGAAGAACACACTATGTGTGAGTCCAGTCTCCTGCATCACAGCCACATTTTTCTCCAGTTTTACCTCATAATCAGCTTGTTTAAGGGGTTTTCTGCAATCTGTTGAGCCTCTTGATAGGTCATAATCATCAACCACTTTCACTGGTTGTATCTTTGCCTCACAGGAAATATTGCTGAACTATTGTTGCGGTTACTATTTCAATTGTCTTTAGAAACAGGACTGAGATCAGCACTCTATTTGTGTGTAGTAAGGGTTGATCCCTTCCTGGAAGTGGGTGCATTTTGAAGGGAAAATGAGAGAAAATATCACCTTAGTTTTAGAAAGTGAGTTGCTGTGCAGGGGGATTGGAGGCTCCTGGTAGACCAGGAGCCAGCAGTCAGTTCTTGCAGGAAATGCAGACACCACCACCAAGCTGATGGGGCAGTTGCCATGCCTGAAGGATGGATGTCATCCAAGGGGACCAGGACAGGCTCGAGCAGTGGGCCCTTGGGAACCCCATGAGGCTTAACAAGACCAAGTGCAAAGGGCTGCACCTGGGTCAGGGCAACCCCTGGTATGAACACAGGCAGGGGATGAACAGATCAGAGTAGCCCTGCTGAGGAGGACTTTGGGGTGCTGGTGGATGAGAGGCTGGACATGACCTGGTAATGTGCACTCACAGCCCAGAAAGCCAAACGTGTCCTGGGCTGCATCCAAAACAGCATGGCTAGTAGGGTGAGGGAGGGGATTTTGCTCCTCTACTCTGCTCTGGTGAGATCCCTCTCAAAGTGCTGCATCCAGCTCTGGGGTCCCCAGCATAAAAAGGATGTGGATCTGTCCTGAAGACAACCTGTCCACAAATATGATCAGATGACATGGACATCTCTTCTGCAAAGACAGGCTGGAAGAGCTGGGATTGTTCACCCTGGAGAAGGCTCCTCGGTGACCTTATTGTGGCCTTCTAATACCCAAAAGGGTCCTACAGGAGAGCTGTAGAGGGGCTTTTTAGAAAGACTTGTAGTGATAGGACAAGGCTTTAAACAGAAAGACAATAGATTTAGATTAGATATAAGCAAGAAATTCTTCACTATGAGTCTGGTCAGACACAGAAATTGTGGGTGCCCCATCCCTGAAAATGTTCAAGGTGAGGTTGGATGGAGCTTTGACTGACCTGGCCTAGTGGAAGGTGTCCTTGTCCATGACAAGGGGCTTGGAACAAGATGTAGGTCCCTTCCAACTTGAACCATTACATTATTCTATGTGTTAGTAATTCCATGTACTTGAACTGCATTAAGAGCAACATTGCCACCAGGTACGTGCAAGAAATCCTTTCTCTCAGCTCATCCCTGCTATGCACATCTGGAGGCCTGCAACCATTGCTGGGCTCCACAGTGCAAGGAGGACATGGACATACCAGAATGACTCCATTAAAGTGCCAGAACTGTCTCTGAAGAGTTGCAGCATCTGATATATGAGGAGAAGCTAAAAGACTAAAGGCTAGTGATGTTTGCCCAGAGAAAAAAAGACCTGTGTAGGTCTCAACGATGTATAATCACCCAATAATTGATGAGACAAGTAAAGACAGAGATAGCCCCTGCTAAGTGGCATCCAGCGACAAGAAGGAGGCAATGAGGACAAAATAAAATATAAGAAGTTCCATTTAAATGCAGAGAAAACCTGTTAACCTGTTTTGGTGTCAGTGTTGTCAAACACTGCAATAGAGAAATTGCCCAGAGAGCTTGTGGAGTCTCCATTGTTGAGGGAGTCAAAACCCAGCAGCACATCATCCTGAGCAACTCAGTGTATATGACCTGGTTTGAGCAAAGGGTTTGAACTGTGTGGTCCCCAGAGTTCCCTTCCATGATGCTTCAGTCATTCTGCACCCAGAGGCCAAGCTGAGCACAGGATACCAGGCTGTCTGATCTGGCCCAGCTGAACTTGGCACACGATCAGAGGGGATTGCTCCCCACATCCCAGATTGTAAGATAGTAAGCTGATCTAAAAGACTTGTTCTATTTAACACCCGTGTTCCTCAGCTTCCACCCCCTGTCCCCAGGCCATGCTTGTAACTGTGATCACCTGCATTCAATGGCATCCCAACCACGTTCTTCTTCTCTGGGCACAGGGCCATACAAGTGGCCCAGGAGTCAACATCGCAGCTCTTGCTGCCAGTGAATTCCCCATCTGGGAGTGGATGGCCAGGTACACATCTGACAGCATTTGCTAGTGTGGCACAACAGTGTTCTAAGCCCTGCACCTATAAGAATCATCACTGGCTTCACCTGGAGACAATCAACCCCAGCCAGGGATATGCAGGAGGCAAAGCAGGGTAAAACACAAAAATTCAGGGTGTCTTGGTGCATCAAGCCTTGTCCTCCTGCCTTAGTGGCAGTAATGCTATGGGAAATTGTGGAAATTATGCAAATTATGTTCAAAATAGCTCTCTGTAGTTATTACTTCTGGTGACTTGTTCATAAAATAGTAGATTCAGGTAACTGAGATGTGTATGAATGTTTGATATTAAGAAACAGTAGGTTCAGTTTCAGGAAAATGGGTTTGAATCTAACCAGAGTGATCAGATGGTCATGAATAATAAGTCACATGTGAAACATATTCAGTAAAGTTAAGTGTCCAGTAAAACTAGTTTCGACATCATACTAATCTCCAAAATTATAATGTGTGAGTCACAGCCCTCAGATGATCTTAACGTTTACTAGAGAATACCCTTATGTTCAGCAGCATAAACAACTGAGGAAGGACCCACGCAGACGTGGTGAATACAACAGGACCCTTTTGAATTCACTGTAAGTAACGTTTTAGGGTTTTTTTAATGGGGAAAAAATTGTCAAAAATTATATTCAGGACAAAAATTTTTGAATAATCAATTGACAAATTATTATGTTAACATTCAAGTTTGGGCTTAAAGCTTCTTGTATTGTTTAATTATGGTTTGGGGTTTTTTTTTAAATAGAAAAGATAAGTCCTCTGTGAGGTTGGCACATTCATATGGCATGACTCTCCTTAGGAAAACTGCATTTCTAAGTGTTTTAAATTAAGTAAATTGATGATAATAACAAATGTAGGGCATGAAATGAAATCCTAAGGCACTTAAGGATTGCTCTCTAAAGCATCTGAGAGAAACTGTGGCTAAAAGAATTAGAGTGATGGTGGGATAAGTCACAAACATATCAAAGCTTAAATTTAAACATGTTCTACATATGAAAGTGCACTGTCTGAAAGTGGTTTGTCATGGGGTTCAGGCCCTTCCTAGTGATCGTGGTATTTCTATAACCATGATATTCAGAGTGTGAATTAAGTAATATTTAAAGCATGTGTTACTAAAGCTGAGATCAACATTCTGAGCTCACTGGGTTTTGGAGGAACAAAATGATGGAAAGTGGAGAACACAAATGTGGGATCATGGTGGGAGCTGATAAAGATTCAGGGCTTTTACAAAGCAGAGGTTGCATTTGTCAGTGCAAGTCAAAAACCTCCTATACTTTTCCCCTAGAGAAAACTTTATTTTATAAAGAGTTCTGTAGGTCAAAGGATCACACACCACAGGGGGATGTTTTTGATTTCCAGATATTCCACATCATTACTTCTCTCTATTGACAGAAGTTATTGAAGCAATTGTGAGACAGTATTAATTTCTAGAGGTAAAAGTGTTGCCATAGATGTGGAATGAATGGTTTCCATGCTGCTCTGGAAAAGGCTTTCCTTTTTTATCTGTATTTTTTAGTGTTTTTGTTCCTCCAGAATTCACTCACTCATCTTCACTTTCAACCACTGCAAGCTTCTCTGCCAAATCACCTTTTCCTTTTCTGATGATAAATACAGTGATTTCTCTAGAGCTTCTCTACATTTTTTTTTTTTTTAAATCTTGTTTTTAGGTGATTTGATTCGGTCACTGGTCTGGGCATGCCTTTGCATGCAGCAGACACACTTATTTCCTTTTGTTGCTCTGTGTACATACTCATTTTCCCTTTCTTTATAAGCAGCACTTTATTCTCAGAGTCTTGATAACATCCTAATTGATATTTCTTTCTTTTGTTATTTTTGCGGAAGTTGTTTCTTTTTTCTTTTAGTTGTGCTTAACTGTTCAAGCTTTATGAAATCACCATAAACATTCATCACTTCCTCATTAACAAGGGTATTTATTTTCTCTTAGGTGCCTGCACATGGGTTTGCATACAGCCCATTCAAAAATGTGTGCTTTAATTTTCACAAAAAGGTATATAGTGCCTTTCTTATGCTTTGATTTTTCATCATCTCAATTTCCAAATTTAACTGATTAGCCTTGACTGTCTCCCTGACTTTCCTTACAGTAGACCTGTACTTTTGACTCTTTCCTCACTTAAAACCACACTGAAAACAGAATACTGGGAAAAAAACCACCCAGTTTAAAATGAAATGTAGCTTAACTTTAATGAGGGCGTCTTTGGAATTACCTCATCTCTCTTTGACTTTAATTTTTTATTATTTCATAACCTCTTCAGTAGGTTGAGTAATTTTCCAGAGTCTGCTTCCTTGAAATAGAAAGCTCATTTCCCTCAATTCAAACATCTCAGAGTCACGGGTGCTAAGCTAACCATGTATAGTAAAGGGATTGATGTATTGCTAAATACAAGGTGAAAAGATTTGTAAGCCAAATGTAACTTTTCTTCTATTACAGAATCACACAAATATGAAGATGTTGCTTTTCCTGAGTCTTTTACTTGTTGGAATGCATTCCAGCAGTTATTGCTATGAGCCTTATCCACAAGGGGTAAGAAACCAGAATCAAAGAGCACCAGAAAACCAAAACATGCCACGGCAGAGTGTAAGGAACGGTGTTTGTCGGTTTGCATGTTGCTTCTACAAAGAGATTTCTTCTTCTTCTTCTTCTTCTCGTGAAGACAATGGGAATGTTTTCTTCTCTCCTTTGAGCATCTCTACCGCCTTTGCAATGCTGACTCTGGGTGCCAGATCAGACACCCTGACACAGATTATGAGGGTCCTTTGCTTTAACCCTCGTCAGATTTCTGAAAATGACATACACGAAGGTTATCGTCAAGTCATGCAAATGGTAAACAGAAGGAATGAGGGGTTACAGTTGAATATGGGAAATGTTCTGTTTGTGCTTGATCAGCTGAAGCCACAAGAAAAATTCTTAAGTGATCTCAGAAACTTCTATGAAGGAGAAGCTTATCCTATGAACTTCAAGAAGGCTGCTCAAGCCCAGCAAAAGATCAATGAATATGTAGCAAGAAGAACGAATGGAAATATCAAGGACCTTGTAAATAACCTCGATCCACTTACTGAAATTCTCCTTATTAGCTATATTTATTTTAACGGTAAGATATCACGTTCTCCTACTCCATAGACTATTTCCTTAGGTCAGCCTTGGACTTCGTCTTTTTTTGCAATAAGGTTTTGAAGATGGACTCATATCTTGTTTTCCTTTTGGTCCTCACTTGTATTTAATTAGAAACAAAGCTATTGGAAATTATGTTCTACTTGACACTGATAACTCCTGGCAAAATATATGGCAAATTTTCCCATATCTTTTAATATATAAACTTCTTTCCCTCAGAAAATTAAGTGAAATACATGTTGAGAGAGGCATCTCTAGGCAGTAAAACGTCTAATCCTATACAATCTAGTGGGATTCAGGCACTTTCTTAAATGTTTGGCTGAAATCCATTTCTGTGAATTTCAATCCAGTTGGTTTTGGGTTTTATTTTTTTTTTTGTTCAGCAAGTCCAGAGTTAAATGCAAAGGAAAAAGGAAAGGAAAACCCAGCATCTTATCAAACAAAATATGTTTAGGCAACAGCTTTGCTGTTACTGTGTATGTTTATGTATTAAAACCTAAACATGCTACAATAGCTTTAGTATTGCACTCATGTTCTCCTTATTTTTTTACTAACTATGCCTTTGCTGATAGCATGTCTGTAGACCTGGTGTGTCTAGAGGCATAGGTTTCAGCCTTTTTTTTTTATTTGTGGATTGTAATATTTTCCAGTGAAGAGATGGACACACCAGTATCAAATACAAGCCTATTGACAATAAGCTTGTTTTCTTAAATAAATTTTTGCTTAGATACAGTCTTCAGATCTTCCCAGAGCTTTTCAGATTTCTGATCTAATGAGAAGAACAGGATCAAGGCTGTAAGGCTCAATCAGTGGTCTAATAACAGATATTCCAACTTATTTCACAATTTCTCTCTCTTACTGATTATATGCTAAAGCAAAGCATTTAGTCAGAAAAATAATATTCTGTAATATTTTAGCTGATAAAAATATCATCAAGCTTTTTAATTGAAATGGAGATGGCATATAGGATAAATTTTTTTAAAAAGCTATCCTTTTAGCTAACCTGGATGCTTGCTCTTTCCAATATGAGGCTTTCCCTGAAAATAATGAGGAACTATATTTCTGTTTTGTTTTGTTTTCCATCTGCATCTCTGCTCCTTGTATTAGTGTCTGAAGATTTGTCCACAACTAAATGGAGCTAATTGAAATACAGATGACTGATGTCTCTTAGTTCTCTTGAAAACCTACTTGTCTATCTCAAATAATGTTTTCATTTAGGCTTTTATTAAGCATCAGGCACATCTTTCAAAACAGGGAAAAAACCTGTTCTTTTTTCTTTTACTGAAAGGTGTTTGAAGAACAAGCAAGGAATTTACTAGCACAGTGAAAACAAAAGCTGGAGAAACCTTGTATTAAAGATAACTTTGTATTACATTTAACTTTTGCATGTTCTAACAATAAGGGTTGTTGGGGTTTTTTTATGAGATGTTCAGTTTATTACTGCAAAGATTCCTAGCTTCTCTAAAGGTGGTGGAGTTTCAGTTTTAACTTTCTAATTTTAAAGCAAATAGAATAAAGAATAGCATTAATCACAATAATATAATAACATTTTTAAAATCTTGAAATCAAGAGGAGGTTAACTATCTAGAGCTGAGATTAATCTGGAGAGGATTTCTAAACCTCACTTAGCCATATAACCAGACCATATTTTTAGGTGCTTGTCCTCTTTTTGTACATTACAAACTTCCTTGCACATTACTTGTGACATTTTTTTTCATGGTGTGGCATAGTACAGAATTCCTTTTTCAAGGACAAAAGTCTGGCAATGTTTTCCTGACTCTGACCTACAAGACATGTTATTCCACTATATTACTGCAATCCCTTTTTATACCTTAGTCAAGCTGGTAGTGACAAAGAATTCATTTTTGCTGCTTGAGCACTGTGAAGCACTTGAGGAAGGTGCCTAGAAGTTATCCCCTTAAGACAGAAGTGAGAAGAGGAATAAGAGTGCCATTGAAATAGGAGGAAAGTATTAGTGAATATCATCTCTGTCTAATCTGTGTGTTAACTGATAGTCGTGGTTTGGGACCTTAATCATTGTCTAGTTCAACCCCTCTGCAATGGGCAGGGACACCTTCCACTACACCAGAGTGCTGAAAGAACTGTCCAACCTGGCCTTGATTACTGCCACAGACAGGGCATCTAAAATTTCTCTTTTCCAGCCTCATCATCCTCACAGTGAAGGATTTCTTACTTATATCTAATCTAAATTTAAATCTGCTCTCTTTCAGTTTAAAGTCATTCCTCTTTGTCCTCTCACTATCTGCCTGTGTAAAAAGTCTTCTCCCCTCTATAGGCCTCCTTTAGGTACTGGAAGAGACTCTGAGGTCTCCCTGGATCCTTCTCTTCCCAGGCTGAGCAATCCCAACCCTCTCAGCCTGTCCTCATAGCAGAGGTGCCCTAGCCTTCTGATCATTTTCACTGCCCTCATCTGGAGTTACTCCAACGTCCACATCCTTCTTTTATTGGCAACCCCAGAGCTAAATGCAGTACTCCATGTGGGATCTTGCCAGAATTGAAGCAGAAGTGGAGCTGGCCACACTTTTTTTGTTGCAGCTCAGCATGCGTTTGGCTTTCTGGGCTGCAAGAACACATTGCTGGACCATGCTGAGGTTCTCATCAACCAACAGGACCAAGTCCTTCTGTCCCTTTCCTCAGGTCTGCTTTCAACACAATCCATTTTTTTCCCAGCTTGTGTTTGTGCTTGGGATTGCCCCAATCCACATGCAGGACCTTGCACTTGGCTTTGTTGAACTTCATGATATTCTAGTGGGGCCACCTCTCAAGCCTGTCTCACTCTCCCTGGATGTCACTCTCTCTATCTGGGTGGCATCCCTTCCCTCTGGAGGGCATCCTTTCCTTATGCCATGCCAACAGAATGACACCCTCTTGGGTCACTGGTAAACTTGCTGAGGCTGCTCTCAGTTCCACTCTTCTCTTCACCAGCAAAGATACTGAACAGCACCGGTTCTAACACGAACCTCTGAGGAGTTCTGGTCATCCCTGACCTCCTCTTGGACAACAAGCCATTGGCTGCAATCCTTCAAATGCAAACATCCAGACAATTCCTTATCCACTGAGTGGGCCACCTGTCACACCCACCTCTCCAGTTTAGAGTCAGGGATGTCATGTGGGACAGTGTGAAATTCTTTGCACAGCTCCCAGTAGATGACATCAATTGCTCTTCCTTCACCACTGTTTACCCTTAGTGAAGTCATATTGTCTGTCACCAATCACTTCCTAATTTTCCTGCAAAGTTTCCAGGAAGATATGTTCCGTACCTTGCCCCTCAAAGAGGTAAGAAAGAATGTTAATTTCTTGGGTCTTTCTTTTCTTCATTTTTTAAAAATTACAGCTCTCATTTCTCTTTTTCAGTCAGTGGGAATTTCACTGGATTGCCATAACTTCTCAAATATGATGGATAGTGCTTTAGCTGCTCCATCTGTTTCCCTCAGGATTTGCAGGTCCCATGGACATGTTCACCTTCAGGTTCTTCAAATGGTCTTGAACCTGATCTTCTTCTACAGTAGATGGTTTTTCATTCTCCCAGTCCCTTCACTTGCCAGTAAAGACTGAGGCAAAAAATGTCACTGAGTGCCTCAGCCTTGTTCACATTCTGGGTAACCAGGTTTCACATTTCCTTCTGGAGGGGGTTCACATTTTCCCTAGTCTTCCTTTTATCATTGTTATACCTATAGAAGCTTCTCTTGTTGCCCTCGATGTCCCTGGCCAGATTTAATTCTATCACACCTTTAACTTTCCTCACCTAATCCCTGGAGGCTCAGAAAATCTTTTTTTATACCTCCCAGGTCACCTGTCCTTGCTTCTGCCCTCTGTAGGCTACCTGTCTGTGTTTGAGCTCACCAAAGAGCTCCTTGTTCATCCACACAGGCCTCCTGGCATTTTTTACCTGACTTCTCTGTTAGGATGGATTCCTCCTGTGCTTGGTAGAGGTCATCCTTAAATATTAATAGAATCATAGAACCATTAAGGTTGGAAAAGACCTCCAATATCTTTGAGTTCAAGCTTTGACTGAACACCACCATATCAAATAAACTCTTTGCACTAAGTGCCAAGTCCAGCCATTTCTTGAACGTTTCCAGTGATCACGAATCTACCATATCCCTGGGCAACCTGTTAAAATGTTTGACAACCCCTTCAGTGAAAAAATTCTTCCTGATGTTCAACCTGAACTTCCCTTAAGACAGCTTGAGGCCATTTCCTCTTGTCTTAACACTTGTTGCCTGGGAGAAGAGACTGACCCTGACCTGGCTACAGCTTCCTTTCTGGTAGTTGTAGAGAGCAATGATGTTCCACCTCACAGCCTCCTTTTCTCCATCCTAAAAACCCCAGTTCTCTCAGCTGCTCCTCATATGAATGACTCTCTAGACTCTTCCCCAGCCCTGTTGTCCCCAGTGCTCCAGCACTTCAATGTCTTTCTCATTGTGAGGGGCCCAGAACTGGACACAAAACTCGAGGTGTGGCCTCACCAGTGCCCAGCACAGGGGGACAATCCCTGCCCTGCTCCTGCTGCCACACCATTGCTGACACAGGCCAGGATGGCATTGGCCTTCTTGGCCACCTGGGCACTGCTGGCTCATGTTCAGCTGCTGTCACAGCACCCCCAGGCCCTTTTCCACAGGGCCACTTTTCAATCACTCTGTCCCCAGTCTATAGTGCTGCACGAGATTGTTGTGACAAACCAGCTTTCTTGGGGCCCTCTTCCCTCCACGGCTTTATCCCAAGCAGATTTCTGAAGAAGCCAAAGTTTGCTCTCCTGAAGCCCAGAGTAGTGGTCCTAGCATCCTACTGAGTTTTCAAGCAAAGTTCTTCTTGAAATCAGTTGGCTTTCCCTGAGTTGAGCACTAGATACCTGTTGTTAAAATTTTTCAGGACTGGCGTCATTCACATTTCTGTGATTCATTCAGCCTTTTTTTCCCCCTTTAGCATAATAATGTAAAAGTCCTGTGTGTTATATATCTGATGATAGAAGTCACTGTTAATGAAGTGTATAAAAGTACATGAAATATATAAAAGTAACAACTTCTCCCTGTTCAGAGTATTGCAGTTGTCAATCTATGCTTTCAGAGACAAAGACAGCACTGAAGAAGTCTCATTTCAGTTTTTCAAAAGCTATTTAGTAGTGCAGGCTATGTCAGATGGTGGAAACACCAGATCATAATTATTTAATTTGTAACAAATTGCTTAGTAATCAATGTTCAAATAGAAATCAGAAGTGAAAAGAGATGGCATCTCATTTCATGGTTTTCTTGATTATTTTGCTTAGCATCACAGCTCTACTTTTGCCCATTACATTTGATAAAATGTTAGTTCTGCTCTAGAAGGCAAAATTTACTACAGAGCAACAAGATTTCTTAAAAATTAAAATAAAACCATCAAAAAACCCCTTTCCAAAACTCCACAATTTCCCCCTTTTTAAAAAATTTTCTCAGATTCTGAAATATAGATACCTAGAATTTGCTTTGAAATTCTTCTCCACTGAGGATAAGAATCGTTCAGAATTTCAGTGTAGATGGTTAGTTTCACCATGACTTAAGTGAGGAACCTTTGAAAATTTAATATGGTGAAGATGACAGCTGAAAAGGTTTCTGCTATTGCTGTTTTGTTTCTTAACTCAGCAGTCTGGTAAGATTAAGTTTTTTATGACTCTATACATCATCAGCTAATGTGAGATATGAACACCTCTCTGCAAGTAACCCAAATACCTTAATTTCTCTGGAGAATTCATCCCTCATGTCACCCTTTAAAAGCCTATTTTTGTCTGGGAATAAGAAAATGAAAGAATCGTCTTTTGAGCTTTGATAAAGGCTGCATTATATGAGGAACTTACAGGCTCCTCAAAACTGTTATCATGAAAGAAAAGTACAAGTTAGAACCCTTGATAACTCATCTAAATGAAGGATTTTGCAGCCTGCTGTAAGATCTGAGGGAGTGTTTTTACATCCCATTCTACCAACTGTGTGTTGCTATTGCATTATTCTGAGTATTTAGTAAGATCAAGGGATTGTTGAAAATTGGTTTGTCTTTGAAGCTGATGCAGCTGTGCCAGTTTCTGTCATCTGAGAATGTGTCCTATGGTTTCATGTCCTCAAAATATCCTGTAACTCTTATCTCTTATATTTCAAGCTGAATGGGAAAAACCTTTTGATCCAAAATACACTAAAATGAGCAGATTTTTTGTGGATGGGAGCAAGACTGTCGAAGTCCCAATGATGTTTGGAATGGGCCTGTTCAAGCATGGCTATGATGAGCAGCTGTCTTCCACTGTGGTGCAAATGGATTACAAAGGAGGAGCTTCAGCGTTTTTTATTCTGCCTGATAGAGGAAGAATGAGGAAGCTGGAGAAAAGATTGTCTTGTGAACGTTTGTCAAGGTGGAGGACATTAGTCACAAAAAGGTAAAATTCTGAAGTTCTTGATTCAGATGGTAGCCAAGGAAACAAATATGCTGGAGTATGACACAGAATCAGTATGTCATTTTTAGTTCTGCCTTACTCAGTAGAAGAATTCCCCTGACCAAAGTTGAATGTCACTCTTTAGTGCCCATGCGTTTTCACATTCAAAACTGCATGCACTGAAAACCCCCACAGATTAGGACTTCTGCTATTTCTGCATTTTGTTTCCCATATTCAGCTCTCAATAGGGCCAAGTTTTTTACTTAGACCTCTTCTCACTTTTTTTTTGAGGGACATCTTTTACCTCCTAGTTAGAATTCCTACCACTTCAGCCTTTTTTTTCTTGTCTCTTTCTTAATTTCTGCTTATTAAAATTAACAACAATTGTACAGTAAATGCTGAAATAACTTCCATTCAGCAATTGTGAGGGCAAAGCTCAATGATAAAGGTATAGAGTAGAACCACTTATTCAAGTTGTCTGAGGACTTAGGCAAAATTGGAGTAAGCTACACTCAGTTCAAGGTAGCTCTGAGGCTGGAAGGCAGAAAGTTTGTACGCTTTCAAAAATTATAGAGTCCTTACATTTAGTGCCATGTATGGCAATAGCCTTTCAGGAAATACATGTACAAGCATAGTTACAGCATATTTACAATATCAAGCCCTTGTATTCATTCATGAATTTGATGTGCGACATTAGTGACATTCACACAGACATTTGAAAATCATGTTTTAGACAGTCCCTTTTCAAGACAAAAATTACATCCAAAATGCAGAAACCTAAAACTGGTTTCATGCTCTTAACTCTGATCCACTATTAAATATTATCAAACTACTATAACTTATTCTTCATATGGAAAAAAAAAAACCACCACAAACAAAAAACCAAACCAACAAAACAACCCCAAACAAATAAAAAAACCTCCCAAACCAAAATGCCCTGCACCAACAGAAAAACCCCAGGAAAATGTAAAGTAATTCTTCGTGCACCTTTACAGTTTTGAAACTTCTGGGAGTAGTTAGGTGGTTTGTGACTATAGGACAAATAAGATGGTGAATCAAGATAATTAGGTATAATTTTTGGCAAAGAAACAATTGCCTTTACAATTATCAAGATGAATGCCAAATACAATCGGGATGATTTGTATTTCCTCTTTCCATCCTATAATATGAAAAAGAATCACGGTCAAAGACAAGTTTGTTTCATGCTGCTCCCCATTTTTCACCATACCTGTTCTCTCCTATAAAATAATGACACCAACTCCTCCTTTTCCCTTTAATCTTTAAAAAAATTGATTGCATCTGCTATTATTTGGAGTCTCTGGGAGGTCTTAATAAATGAAAGAGGAGACATTTAAAGGCTGTGGGTTACCTAGGTTTGTTCCTTCTTCTCTTGTCTGCAAACTGATGTAGGTATTAGTGGCAGAAGTGTTGTGAAGGACATCTTTCATTTCTGGTGGCTGACAAAGAGGATACTGCTGGATTTTCACAAGTACAGACAACTGAGATCTTTTAAATGGCTGAACTATAGAGAAAAGATCAATTTCACTTCTGGAAGGTGTATCCCACTGCTCCTTTCCTGGCTGCATTGCTACTGTATGTCTGTGGCTTTCCCTTTTCTCTGTATTGGAAGCAACTGGGGGCTTGTGAAGGAGTGCCTGTAGGTGACAGTGAGGCAGATGATCCAGTGATAGCTGCATCCTCATTCGGGGCAGCAATCAGCACAGACTGAAATCAGGGAGAAGTAAGAGATCAGCAGCCTGTTATCAACCCACTAGCACTCTTGGTTTTGGATACAGCCAGACCTGGCATTAGATGCTGTGCAATGCTGGAGGTATGGGCCTTTTCCTTCCCACCTGCCCACTGGATGACTTTCTCTTGGGCTAGCTTCATTAAGTGCTCCACATCTCCCTGACCTAAAGCCCTGGAGAGATGTCCTGGTTTCTCACCAGAAAATAGTACCTAATATCAACACTATCCCTAACCTCTGTCTCATTATGCTGCTTCTAGCTGTAAGTGTTTGGCTTAACCTTTGAAAAATAATTACAAGATATTTAGGGGAAAAACAAGGAAGAAATTAGTCAGAAACATAGACCCTTACTAAATTTATGGAGAGCAGAAATCTAGTCACTTAAAATTAAGTCAGACATTGGGCTTGACACAGAGAAATAATTATCTATTGACTAACTATAGTCTGTAAATTTGCTCTTGTCTTTTATTTTGCTATGCCTTCTATCACTACTTACGTCTTGCTTCTTCAGTGGACATAGTTCTGTTTTATCTGTCCTGTTTTATATGATAAATACACAAGGCCAGTTTTTCCCCCCAAAATAACCAATGAACTTGAATGTGTTGGATTCTTTTCGTGCTTAGCTTGAGACATCTAAAGGAATCTCTTTTTCACAAGGTAAATTCTCTGCATCCTCAGCAATGACTCATCATTAAGGTGCTTCCAGCAGATTGCACAAGAGATCACTAACTTCAGAAAATTTACATCTCCTGTGTAGGCTAGAGAGAAGCTGAGGGCAAAAAGTCTTTAGGGAGAAAGCAAAATCAGTTTGTCTCTGATGAGTCTATGTTTTTCTGTGATAACTGATCAATTGTTTCACTGTGTTCTCGCACTTCTTTTTGGCAGCTCAGTAAATTTGTATCTTCCGAAATTCACGCTTTATGGGACATATAACCTAAAAGATATCTTATATAAAATGGGCATCATGGATCTATTCACTGATAAGGCTGACCTCTCTGGGATCACTGGGCAGCCCCAGCACAGAATTTCCCAGGTAAGTCATACTGCTTTTTGTTTTATGGGCCCATGGTTACTGATACTTGCATCACATTCTGCACAGCTCTTCATGGTGCAAAATTCACGTAAAGAGACTTTGCTCTGCATGAGAAGGCAGCTGATGGCATACTGAGCACTTTGTCCATGTTAGTTGCACTGTATGAGCAATTGGTTTGGAGCAAGTTTCAAGTCTGTAATTTTTAAATCTAGAAGGTTATTTTGACCTGTATGGGGCAACTTTATGAAACAGACATGACCAAATCATCATCAATCCACACCTTGGTACCCTTTTGCAGTGTGTTGTTACAGTCACTACTGGCTGCTTCTGTTTGTGTCTGCCTTCTTTAGCCTGCTTGCAGGGCAAGTAGGGAGCTGTAGGATGTATCACTGCTTGTATTTTATGGAGGTGAGGAAAGAGGAAAAACACTGTTTGCTTTTAAACTGTTTGGGGAAAATGAAAGTGCTATTATTACAAACATTTGACTTCAAGCCAAATGAACAATGACTGCCAGGCTAAGGCAAAAGCTGCAGATAGCTTATGTTTCAAAAAACTTACGAGTTTAAAGCTGACAATCAGGGCAAACTTAACTCTCCAATGAAGGAAACAACTGCCCTCATGACCTCAAGTGGACATTAGTGCATCAGGATCTGTCAGTGTCTTATTTTGTAAGGTCAAACATTTGTATTTCTGTATTTTAACCCTCCATTTCTGACTCTTCATCTTCGCTCCCATTTTTCCTAGAACATTAAGGAACATAGGAAACATTATTTCAGATTTCTATTCATTGTAAATCTGCATTATTATGTTATTTCTCCAACGATATGAACTTCTAATACACAGTTTAATATGGTCCTACTCTCTTAACATTGGTCTAGCTGTACTGATCTCCATGAGTGGATGCAAGGAATAAGAAAAGAAACAAAGCAAATGTTTTCACTAGCAGGGATATGCTTCTCTAGTGGAAAGTAGCTTTTCCTCTCTGGGGCTAGAAAGCTGTGCTGCATGTAGCTTGCTGATTTTTATTTCCCTAACTTTGCTGTCTTTTCAGCAGTGGACTCACATCTGTCCATCTGACGCTTGTTTCTTACCAGTAACTTCTTTGGGCACTTTTAACTCTCATTCTTATTTAGGTGACTGTTTTTGTACCCCCTTGACCTGTAAAATGTCTGTTTCTTCACAGGCTATTCATAAGGCTGTGGTAAAGGTGGATGAGACTGGCACCGAAGCAGCAGCTGCCACAGGCATGGAAATAGTGCCTATGTCCGTTCCACTCACCATAGAGTTCAACAGGCCCTTCCTAATGGTCATAAACATGGAAGACACTACACTCTTCATGGGAAAAATTGTGAACCCTCTGAAAAAAGATTAAGTTAATGTACAAATTAGGTATGTCGTGATGACCACTCTTAAATCAAGTATTGGACCTGATGAGTATGGCATGGCTACAGAGGGGCTCTCTGCCTTCTTGGTTGATGTTATTCATGGTTTTTTTGTAGATGAGATGATGAAACTCTTCATCAGTTTAAGTTGTCATAGTTGCATGTTTGTTTGGGCCTTGCTTTTTTTTTTTTTTTTTTTTTTTTTTTTTTTTTTTTTTTTTTTAAGAAGGTTGCATTCATGCAGAGCTGTCATTAGCTTTGGGACAAAATAGGCCTGTGTGATACTGACAGCATAGATACATCTTCTAGAAGGGAACATGAGGAGCATGTGGGTGGAGAGGCTTGTGTATATCTGCTTCTTCCCCCATGGCTGCCTTCCTTCCTACATTTTTTTATGCTGACTGACAAACAGGTACAAGTTATTTCACTTTACTATTTGTGTCCATTCTCCTACCAACATGAAGTTCATAACTAGCATAGAACTTAACATGCATCATGCTTATTACCTTGCACAGTACCATTGTTGTCCAGTGCGTCTATTACACCCTTGCCTGTCAGCTGTTGTCCCAGCTTGGCTGCTGCAAAGAGGTCTCAAAGCAGGGGTGTTTTTCCTCTACAGATATATACTGTCCTGCCTACTGTTTCTGTGAAATCTAAAGTTCAGACTCATTCTAGGACAAACTTTAGAGGTTCTAAGAATTTGATATTAGAAGAGATAGATCTGGTCTCTACACTTTGGCACCCTGGAGCCAACCATTTTGAATCAAATATACAGCTCAGAGCAGCCAGAAGACTACTTCAAGTTTATTCCTGGGCATAAAGTAGCTCCTGCAAGTCTCCAGGCAGCAGGAAGCACAAGCCATATCCCCCAGTGCCAGTGTCTGTACCATTACTGTCTGCACCTGGGAGATAACGCATGGCAGTGAGCACCATTCCAGTACTGTCTGTAGGATCAGGCACCCTGCCAGTAACACCCATACCCCATCAGTGGTACTTGCCATGTCTCTCAATATAACCCCTTCTGTTCCCAGATTGTCCAGCAATACAACATTGGTACTCCTTTTCTCATCTGCTTCATGGTTAGTATTGCCACAATATTATAAAGAGCTGTTTTCACTATTAAGAGAAACAATAATCAGTCACATTCATAATGAACATGCTTATTTTATTTCCTTGTTCACTTTCCTAGCTATGTTTTTCTTCTGATTTTTACAATATCTATCATTATTTTATTTCTTTGCTCATGTTCCTGGTATATATCCAATCTCTGGTTGCAGGAGGGGTAAATTATTGACTAAAGTGGGTTAGTCTGTTAATAGGTATTAAGCACTTACACCAGTCTTTGTACAGCCTTGAAATATGCAGAAAAATGTACTATGGTAGAACAACAACAATTAATAAACATGACATTAAAAAGTTTCTAATTTTGCTATTTTACTTCTATAATTCAGAGTATGGTTCAAGCTTTGTTTTTTGTAATAAGTGTCAACAAATAATCATTAATTTGCTGCTCATATGCATTAGATCAGCACAGTAATGCCAATAATAAGTTTCAGAAAGCCCTCTGCCTTTAGCCTGAGCAATAAATAGTAGGTTATCTCTGCTAGGCAGAGAACCTTTTGGGAAGGCTGGACATTCAGTTCATGCTAAGGTGTTTATTTCAAAGCCTTCAGAAAGTGCTGCTTCTACTCAATCAAGTGCATAGCTTCTGTGTGTCTCCCATCTCTCTTCTACAAAGCTCTCTCCTGACTCCCTCCAAGAGCTGTGCTCTCAGTCTTGGCACGTTTTTGAGCTGTAGTTCCTGTTGTTTCATAAACAAAATACAGGCCATCTATACAGTACCTTTTTGGGTTTTAATAAATTAGGACATGAAAATAAGAAAATTGCTTAGAAGCTTTCTATAGATGAACCCACTTCCAAATTAAAATAACCGTGAAGAAAAACTCATCTCTGTGGCATTCAAATAAGGCAATAAGAAAAAAATAAATTTAGTGTTTCCCAAACTGACAATTAGGTGTACTACACTTTCCTACATCACTGGATCCATAGCAAACCTTGCTGATTTTCCTAAGTCACAGATAGTTTTCTGACATAACCAGACGTTGCAGCTTGTGTTCCTGTAAAAATGTACAGCAATGCATTTGGAAGTAAATCCAAGAAACCCTAAATTGAGAAGGGAAAAAAAAGAAAAAGCATATTCACATAGAAAGCTAAAGGAGAATTAAGAAGAAAAATTTCATAAATGGAAATCATTATCAGCTCATGCCCCCTTGCCAAAAGGAACAACCCTAGAACATTAAAACTATAAGAAAGGACAAGGACAACTTTGAGGAAAAGAAACTTGCAGAAATCATGCCACAAACAAATATATTTGTTTTAAAAGAGATAATTTCAAAGAGCCTGAGGGACGAGTAGATGTTCAAAGTGTAAAAGAAGTGTTTAAGGGGGGTACTGGCAAAACAGAAAAGCTCAATCCATTGCACATGGGCTTCCTTTGCAGTGGTTGATCTTAAACCATTATCCAAGTTGAACTAACAATGGAATAATATTCAGGGGGGAAACAAATAGTCAAAGAGCAAGTAACAACTAATTACCCTGATTGTTTAGTAAGCATCCAAGAGCTCTTAGCTGTCTCAAGAAAAATGTTAAGCTTTCCACACTGATGCAACAGTTAAACTGTCCCCATACCACACTAGGAGGAAGTGACAAATGTGATGTTCAATTTTTTCAAAAAGATGCAGGCGAGCATCTGAAGTGCAGAATAGTTAGTTCAATTTCAGAGTTCTTGAAACTGCAGGATTTTTAGTTCTACAAATAAGTATGACAACATATTGAATGATAAACATGACTGTCACAGAAACATAGAATCTTCTAGTTTGGAAGATCAACCCTTAAGGTCAGCTCTAGCCCTTGATCCAGAACAGTCAAGTTCAACCCTGTCCCTAAGTGCCACATCCACACATTTTCAAAATACCACCAGGGGTGGTGACACAATCATTTCCCTGGGTGGCCTGTTCCCATGTTTGACAACAGTTTCCATGACAAATTATTTCCTAATATTCAATTTAACCCTCTCCACCCCACCCCCAGGCACAACTTGAGGCCATATTTCTTCTATCACTTGTAACTTGAGATAAGAAACTCATCCCCACCTGACTACACTTTCCTTCCTCCTTTTAGAGTTGTAGAGAGTGAGAAGATCCCCCTCAACCTTCTTTTCTCCAGGCCAAACACCCTTAGCTCCCTCAGCCACTCTTCATGACTGACAATCTAGACCCTTCCCCAGCTCTGTTGCCCTTCCCTGGACACCCTCCAGCACCTCAAAGACTCGAGCAAGGCTCTCTTGTCATGAGGGCCCAGAACTGAGCACAGGATTTGAGGTGTGGCCTCACCAGTGCCCAGCACAGGGGGACAATCCCTGCCCTGCTCCTGCTGCCACACCATTGCTGACACAGGCCAGGATGGCATTGGCCTTCTTGGCCACCTGGGCACTGCTGGCTCATGTTCAGCTGCTGTCACAGCACCCCCAGGTGCTTTCCCACCAGGCAGCTTTCCTGCCACTCTGCCCCCAGCCTGTAGAGCTGCAGGGGGATGTTTTGACTTGGTGCTTTGGGAGACAGGATCAAAGGCTTTACTAGAGTCCAGGCACACAACATCCACAGGCATCCCTCATTCACTCAGCTGGTCACCTTGTCAGAGAAGGAGGTCAGGTTGGTACAAGTAGCACCTGCCTTTCATAAACCTGTGCTGGCTGGACCTGATCACCCAGTTGTCCTCTGCATGCCATGTCATGGAACTCACAAGGATCTGCTCCATAATTTTCCCTGGCGCTGAGGTCAGGCTGAGTGTCCTGTAATGCCCCAAATCCTCCCTCTGGCCCTTCCAGATGGGCAGCCCATTTGCCAGCCTCCATTCTTCTGGGACCTCTCTGGTGAGTCAGAACTGCTGATAAATGGTGAAGTGGTGAGCTCTTCCACCAGCTCCCTTAGTACCCTTGTCTATGACTAAGTGGTGCAAGAAGTTGATGACCATTTTCCTTTGGTTTATGGGGCCTTCATTCTTCTCCCTGTGCCTGTCTTGCAGCTCAGGCATCTGAGTGCTCTGAGGTCTTCTATTAACAACGGAGGCAAAGAAGGCACTGAGAATCTCAGCGTTTTCCTCATTCATTGTCACAATCTTCCTTCTTGCATCCAATAAAGGATGGAGATTCTCTTTAGCTTCTTATTGCCAATGCATTTATAGAAACATTTTATTGTCTTTTACAGCAGTAGCCAGAATTCTTTGCCAGGGAATTCTTGGGAGAGTTGATATGTCCGCATATTGTAATGATTTTGTTGGTATATGCCACATACTTCTGAAAACTTATAAAATTCCTTAGAGTGGGATCTAAAAGCAGATTTACACCAGTAGGGAGGGAATAAGCATTGAGTTCAGGTGTGCATTATTCAGAGAAGTCAGAGATGATGTGGGACTTTAATAAACTGTGACATGACACATTTAGCTGGTGGTTTCACCTTGTCCATGGGGAAAGATATCACAGTACTCAGTGGCCAGCTGATCAGAGGAGAATCACTGCCACTTAATACAGAGCAAAGAACACAAGGGGAAAAACCCTTGGTTTATACTTGGCATGAAGGTCTCAGGTTAGTCATTGATACTCAAGGCAGAGATTTTGCAGGGATGCTGGATGGGCCACCGAATATACCATTTTTATACTAAGTGACAAGGAAAAAGGAAACCAAACAGTAGGAGATATGAAGAAAGGGAAAGTGAGAAATTTTGTGTATATATACACTATATATGTATTCTACTGTGTATGTATAGCCTCTACTTACAGCCAAAGCCTAAGTGTTTATTTCCTCTTGCTGTGTCCAAGGGTGTCCAAGACCTCTTAGGGCATTTTTATTTCCTCAATTAACAGCAACACTTCTATCAGCTCAATGGTTCAGTTTAATTTTCAGACGGAAATTACTAAAAATCTAAGCCAATTTATATGACCCAGAAGATAAGCAGCATTCATTATATAAAAAGAAAAGAAGTGTGGGCTTTTTTTGAGAGTTTAAAAGGGTCTTTTTATCACTTTGAATGGCTGAAGTAGGTGAATTTATGTTTGCCTTCATATTTGTAGTTTTGTTCTTTTTTCAGCCATTAGTTATACTTCTTACAATCACATGCCTTGCTATTTATCAGTGAACCTTCACAAAGATTCTAACCAGATCCCTTATCTGTCTTATTTAATGTTTCTAGGTTTTGTTCTTTTATTTCTTTATCAAATGTATGAATATTTTTTAAATAGATACCTCATTAGTAATTAGTTTTTCCCATCAGATTCATAGCAAACTTGAATAAAATTTATTTTTGAATGTAAATTACCTCTCAGTATACCAGTTCTAAATTGTTTTTCCTTGACATCTATTACCTTAAACTATAAAATAAATCTGGTTTTAGTTCACCAAAAAAGGCAAATAAGAATAAAACTGAGTGGGGAAATAATGACACCCTCATTCCTCAGGTCCTCTACAACTGATGCAGAGGATTTTCCAGCCTAACTTGAAGAATTGAGTGCACGATCCAAACTTTCTTGTTAACAACTGTTTTCTTTCCAGTCAGAATTTTCTACAATTGCCTTTTAATAATGTTCATAGTCCCTTATTTGTGTTTTCTTCAAATAAAATAAATTATCTTTCTCTCCCAAGAGAAATTTCAATACATTGAATTTTTCACAAGTTGTGACAAAAATTTAAATTCTCAGCAAATTGCCTAAAAATTGTTCTGAATTTTGT
The DNA here is from genome assembly GCF_021018805.1 of Prinia subflava. Taxonomy (NCBI): domain Eukaryota; kingdom Metazoa; phylum Chordata; class Aves; order Passeriformes; family Cisticolidae; genus Prinia; species Prinia subflava. Next base: position 48,704,684 of record NC_086251.1, on the reverse strand, counting down.
TTTCCATTTTATTGTTAAATAGTAGAAAAATTGTTCAGTTCATATTCTCTTATAAAATGAAAATTAGCATGGAACATTTTAATCATTTCTCTTTCAAAACATTGACAAAGTCAAATATTCGTGAAAATGTTAAGGTTTCTCAGACTTTTCTTTCTTACATGGAAATTTCTCTCTCAGACAACTTCCAAGAAGTTTTTCTGAGAGAGTATTTCTGAGTGGAACATTAATGGCTACAGGAAGAATCTGGATACTTGTGCCATCTAGGAAAGTTTCTCAGGTGTGGGGAAAATATTGAGCATTGGTAAAGGAGGTTGGAAGTAATAGAACACTGAAGTTGTTATAGCTTGGGTATAACCCTACTACCATCAAAGACAAGCAGGGACCTCCAGCTAAAAGGATTTAGGGATTCTTAGCTTTGGCTGGCCACTGAATACCTACAGAGCAGAAGTAAAAATAATTACTTTTACACGAAACTGTGAATGGAAATATGTTTAGAACATGCTAGTAGATAATATCCTCCCTTGATAGTCTTGGCTTCCAGGATTCTGTTTCTGGTGAGGAGACCCTATTCACTGTGCTACAGAAATTACTTCAGGAGGGATCCCAATAGATCAGAGATTTCCGGAGATCAGGGACGACTAAGTGCCATCTCTGCTGTAATATTTGGGTGTTGGGTTTGGAGCTATAGTAATTAAGTGTGTGGAGGCGAATTAGAAAAACAAACGTGTTTGTTAAGAGATTAATTCAATCATCATTAGCATGAGAGTCGGAGCATTCACAAAGGCCAGAGACCGGTTCAAACTGGTTTTCATAATCCCCACCCACCTAAGTTCTACCAAAGGCATTAATTTAAAAACATTGCATCATCAAGAAAAATAAAATACTCTCACTGGCTGATCAATGAACCTAAGAGCAGGACATCGTCACCTAGAAGCTCTTGTGACCTGATTAACCTTTTTGCTCTCTACGGCTGAGCCCCGTTCGTGCTGACCCCAGCCCTAGAAGTGCCATAATGCTGTGCTGCTCCCTGCAAGAAGACACCTGGCTATTCTGTGAACATCACTCTGGGCTTCCCCTCATCCCCAGAGGTTGAGTTCCAAGGAAGGGTCTTGATGTGATTCCTTTGGGAATGACTTTCCCTATAATTCTTCAATTATTCAGGCTCTATCTGCCATTGATCTCGAAGCCAATGGAGGAAGCAGGGGTAGAGGAACGGTGTGCCAAGAGAGAGTGGTCTGCAAGGGACTGTGTGTGATGTGAGGGAAGGCAGGAAAAGAAGGTCAGAGGAGATATTAGTATGTAGGAGACAACACTAGACAGGGTATTGTCCAGTTTGGATTAGGGAAGTTTTGTCACAGTTCCAAGAGTTTTGCTGTTAAAAGTAACATATTTGAGATGCTTGTGTAGTGGTTGATTACATAGAAAAATGGATTTGTTTAATTTGACTGCATATTGATCTACAGTAGGATTTTTAAAAACTATGTGGTGTTGTTCTAAATCTTCTCCCAATATGGTTAAAAGCAGTGGCCACAGCAAAATTTAATCTACTTTATCTCCATTCAAATTAAAATTGAAACCTGTCTCCCTTCTGCACTTGTTGCCTGGTGCATTCCTGTGCTGTATCCTCATTTTCAACAGAGCTGTTCTGTATGAGTCTGAGGGAGACTGACAAGATGTAATAAACAAGGCAAATTGACTCTGTGGCTTGCAAGACCACTTTCTGTGTCCTTTCTTTGAGCATTAGCCAAAATCCATATGGTGTACTCGGACAGCTGAGCCTCTGAGTCACAGAATAATGTCATTACTGTTTACTTCAATCCACTTTGACCAACTTTACTTGTTTAGCGCCATGATCAAAGGTAGACACTTGATTCAGTATCACTCAGGAGTACACAGAAGGTAAATAAAGAAATTCAGATGAGATGGTCCCAGATAGCAGGGTCAATGGACCAAATGGGAATGTGAAGAAGAACTTTTTAATGAAGGCTTTCAGAATAATGTTAGTTGCTTAAGTCTTGAATTACTCATTGGGATGGTTCTTGTTAACTATATTTTCATGTTGTATAGACACACATTTATTAAAATTTTAAGTACTATATTGCTGTTGGAAACCCATAATTAATTGATTAATTCCTTTCTTTCTTTAACGCAAGAACATTATTAGGAAAGAAGGACAGACCAGTGGTTACAAAGCATTGGGTTGGGACTTGGGAGTTTCTGCTTCCCTTCCCAGCTCAGTCACAGGTTTGCATTGCAGAAACTTAACTTCTTGGCTGCTTGTAGCTAACCACTAAAACTGACTGTCCTCCCTCTCTTAGCTTACCTAGTCAGAGCAGGAGCAAAATGCCTTACCATAGGTAAATAATACAATTTTAAAAGCCCAGTACTGGATGGGCAATAGATGAAGGGGTTCAGGTGAAACAGTCCCTGTTGGCATGATGCTTGGGTCAAACTGAAAGTTAAAAAAAAAAAAAAAAAAAAAAAAAAAAATCAGTGAGCACAATGGTCTTAACCTTCTCTATTTTCCTGTATAAGATTATTATGCTGTAGGTGCTGGCAACAGATATTTGCATTTTCTAGACACAAAAGAAAGATTTCTGGAAAAAGATTGGCCTATGCAGTGTCAGGTGGTGCATACAGGTTATTAATACTTGCAATACTTGGGTGTGCTTAATCACCCTTCCCCATGCTGTAGTGTACCTCATCACTACCACCCCTTGAATACAAGTGCTAAGCACACCAGGAAAGAAGACACTTTCTGTAAAGTCCAGAGGGCTTTTTATGGAAGCTTGCAATTGAGGAAACTTTCAAATGTCACTTTGAAGCTGTATAAAGCTGCATCCTGAAGACCACAGATTTTCAAATTGTGTGTCACAATATTACCAAAGGAGGTGTCAAGGAATAAAACTGATGAAAATGATCCTGTCTTCATTAAACTCAATAAAGAACTAAAGTAATGTTCAAGACCTTTGAAAGAAATTTTTTATTTTCACATCATCTAACCTCAGTGAGGAAGTCACATGTGTCATTTTTATCTTGCAGATGAGAAAACTGAAGCCTATTAGTGATGTTTCCAAGGCAAAAACTGAGCTGCTCAGAGATACTCATCTATGCTGAATTTTCAGTCCAGCAGTTCTCTCATCAAGTGGTCCATCTTAATCTGAAATCATTTCAGTATCCTGAACAGTATTTGGCCAATGAAAGATATTATTGGAGATCTTTATGGTCAATAAGATTATTTTGTCATCTATTTTGGTGGTTAGAAAGAAAAGAAAACAGAATACATACTATTCTTTCACAATATCCCAGATGGAGGTCACTCAGATATTAAAATCTTGGTAACTCTTTCATTTTTTATATTAGTGTTACAGAAATCTTCAGGTCTGAAAAGAAAATGCATGGTAAAGCTGTTACATGTAGAAATAATGAAAAATCAGCCTTCTTTTGAAAGATTCTGGGGCCTACATAAATGCTTCCAACCTCAGAGCAACCTGCCTACTCTCCTGCCCCTTTTATGGGAGACCATGGTTCCTGTGTCATCCCCTCCTATCTGCACACACTGAAGCAACAATAGGGGGTTCAGTTATTGATGCATCATACATGTAACACACCTGCTACATTTAGTTGATGCATCATACATGTAACACACCTGCTACATTTAGTTGATGCATCATACATGTAACACACCTGCTACATTTAGTGCATAATTTGGAACTGAAATTGGTTTCTGACTGAAAAATTATGATGAGTGTTCACTACTGGTCATTGCCATTGGTAATTTTTTAAAAACTCTTGTCCCTGTTCTCGGCTTAGTTCATATTAATAATAACAATTCAAATGAAAAAAGTTCTGTAAGCAGAACTTACCTCTCCTTGTGCAAATTTTCTTCACTATATATAGACTGTATTTCATCCTGATTTCACAGTCCCTTTCTAAACTACTGATTTTTTCTTTCTGGCAGGACAGTAGAGGAGATTCTCCAAGAAGTATTGAAAGCATGGCATGATCACTATGAGTAGATTGTGCCTTTATTCTTCATTATATACTTCATCCAGACTAGAAAAAACACAGTCCACCAGATATGTGTACATCTCCAATCTTAGAATTTTCCTGCAGTCTGAGTGCCTGATCCTTCCCAAAGATGATTATATAACTCAAGGCAAGGAAATGGAGGGGAAGCAATATCCATTTCCTTCCTAATTCCATACTCCATTTCCTTTATATTGCTGCTCTGTCAATATGCTTGTGGTCTATATTTTTTACACTAAAAAGCCTTTGTACAATTTATGACATAATAGATTGATAGGTATAAATTTTTTTGATATTTGAAGTGACTTGTGTATTTGTGAGCCATAATTCCAGAAGAGTTTTATTGTTGCTAAATTGACACAAAAACTCTAATTTCCTTGCCTCAGGTGTAGAAGAAGAGCAAAAACACTGGACAGGTTGAGTGGTTCTCTTGCCATTGAATATATGCCAACCAATGGTTAATTAAGAATGCTTTAAACCTGCCTTGGAATGTTCTATTCAAAACAAAACACACTGTCAGGAAGATGTTTGCAAGGTATTAGGAAATGCATAAAATGAATATATGACTCTATTTCTTCTGAAGATGTCAAAATGTGAGCTGGGGTGTAGTATAGAAACTGACCTACATGAACCATACAGCAGTAACACGGACTCAGGCAGTGCAGACTTTGTCATGGTTTAAATTATCAGAAGGAATAAAACACATTTGCTTTGTTATTTCCGTGTTCTGTACTTTCATTCCTTTTAAAACAAATAGTAGAGCAAAAGATCTAGTTCGTTAGATAAATGACCAGTATGAAGGTGGCTAACATGGTTTCATGTCTTGGAGCTGAAACCGTGGCCGGCAGGGAGGTGGGACTGTAATGGCTCGTGGCAGTGCGTGGTACACCTGGCACGAGTGCGTCTGCCTGCTCATCATTTTAGTCTCAAACTGCTGGAGTGCCTTATTTCTGCTGCTATAATGAAATGGTAAGGAAATGCCTTGTTAAAGTTTAGCTTAACATTATTAAAAACAAAACAGTAATTACAGGGCATCACAAATGAAAGAGAAAACAAGAGGCTTATATCCATTTTGTAATACCGTTTGTCCTTGGCCACCATGACCTGTTATTCACCTGGGCTTTGATGAGTAAAATAATCTCTGTGTTTGTGACCTTTACAGCCGGAGTTAGAAGGAACAAGTAAAAAGGGAATGGAGGAGGGGGAAGAGGGGAAGAAATACAGAGGAAAACAAATAAGGGGAGTGCCCAGACAATGTTTATCTATGTTCTGTCTCCATGTTTATCTATGTTTGTAACAACAAAATTACACATGTGAGTAAACAAGTACAAAGAAAAGAGTAATCACTAATGAGGAAATGTATTTTATGTCACCATTCAATCATGGTCTTTGTTGTTAACTGGAAAAATTCAGTCATCTTGATCCATCAACATTTCATTCCTATTGGGAAAAGGAACAATAGAAACAAACAGCACTTGTTTCCATTTGAACAATTTAAAAGTGTGTGAGAGGGCAAGGAGAATGAGAAGTGGGTGAGCACATGCAGAATATCAGCATGTGGGAGGAAACAGCCTGCTGCTTGAATTCCCACCACCTGCCCAAGGCAGCAACTGGGATGCACACAGAACTGAGGTGGATGAAGGGACCACATCAGCCAGGGTGGGAAACCTATCATGGAAATGCATCTATCACATACCCCCCCAGTGGTATCAAGCTACAGAGTGAGAAGATACAGGCAAATACTTTGTCATCCATTTACAGGCTGAAGATCATGCAGAAGATTTGCCTCTGGATAGATTTTGGAAGAGCACCAAGCTGATGTGATCCGTGGCTGTCAGCTCCATTTGTGCTTCATCACAACACAGAAAATCTGACTTCTGGCACCAAGAGTTAGCACCTGTTTCTAGTGATTCCAGGCACAAGCTCCTGGTTTCCAGTAGGGTCCTAATCACACAACATTTGTACTTAAGCTCCTCTGCATGGTCAGAGGCAACAGAAAGGATTTACCAGCTACTATTGAAATGGCTGAAGACTGTCAGCTTCTTTGGCTGAGTAATAGAGATGATCCTTGTGAACCCTGTTTCATCAATATTTGCTTTGCTTCCTCCTTTTTTCTGGTTGGCTCTAATTTTTACTGGGTCTGTGTAATGTTTAACATCTCTAATTAAGCAGAAGATGATGAAGCACTATTAGTAACAGTGTGGGGAACAGCATGGTCAACTGAATGCAACAGGGCTTCTGATTTTGTAAGTACTACACAGGCATTTTTTTTAGAGAGTTGGAAATGATGCCTTCTGCAGTCAGTGGAATTTCAATATAAGGTTAATTTCCTTTGTCTGTTTGTAATTTGGTTCTGTGTGGATGTTGCAATGAAATATTAACCAAGCAGACTTGCAAGGGACCAGTGGGACCTGCTGTTCTGGGGGAATATGCTTAGACTGAAATCAAACTAAAAAACCCTTTGAAGTCATGGGGACTTATTAAGTACTTGTTAAAAGAGAATACTGATGTAATCACCTTTCAGGTTGGAAACAGCCTTCACTGTGACTCAAAATTAGTTTAATCCCACTAGTGACTGAACAACCAGGTCCAATTTAAAAACTCTTCAGGTGACTTAATTTATAAAGCAACAATTGAATTGCTAAGGCCAGGCTCTTTAATTAGGACTGGGGTAAGTGTAGGGGGTGGGTAGAAGGCCACAATTTAAATTTAATTGCCCCTTTTACTCCCATAGACAAACTAATATGTGATCTGGAAGAGAATTATTTTCTGAATTTCCAATTTGCATAAAAGTACTTCCTAATCTAAATCTAAAAAAAGATTTAAGAAAGCCTTTACAATATCTTCAGCTTTGAAATGTTAACAAGAATATTTGTGTCAGAAATTTCTAATCCCAAAATGTTGAAATTAATGTGATTTTCATCTCTAAAAGGAAAAGTACATGAGGAAAACTTGATGACAATATTCAGTGTTTTCTAACTTTTGATAGAAGTACTTATTTTAGATTTCTGTAGAGAGTTATGATGCCAGAAGTTTTTTAACTGATCTGTTACAGCAGAATTCAAAGACAAAGCCATGCCTAATATAAGTTTGCTGCAGAAAAAAAAAAAGCCCAAATCATACTCTTTGCTTCTGAAATTCTTTAAAATTTAGGCTAAGCTCTGTATGGACACAGGAAGTAAAATTATTTTTTTGTTTCTCAAGTACTTAAGTGTTGAATATCTCAAATAACTAGAGAAAAACAGATTATGACATGTTGAACATCAAATATTTTTGAAACACCTTTTGCACTTTAATATTTCTTTTTTTTCCACAGTACATAAGGGTTGTTTGGGCTTTGCCTTTTTTTTTTATCTTTTCTTTTTTTTTTTTCCTGTGAAAAAGAGGCAGCATTCTGCTTAAAAGAGATGCAAATAGTTGAATCGTACTCATGTCTAGGACCATACTTCATCTTTTGTTTTAAGGAAATTCAGATTTAATGTTGCCAGTTGTTACTGTGGGTCACTGCAGTGGGTCCTGGCTGATCTCAGGCAGACTCAGTACACTCAGATCCTGGCAAATATGAGAATACAAAGCTACTTATATGTTTGCGATGAAAACAAGAACATTAATACAAAAACAAAACAACTGGTTAATCACCAAGAATCCTTGAACTTGGGCTGCCATCAGAAACTCTGAATCTTTAGATAGTATATAGCCATCTTTTACATCTAGGAATGAATGTAGGACCAAGAGAACTTTACCATGGACATGGGAAAATACATTCCTGAAAGCAAAGGATACAAACAGGCTGTATTGGCTGGAAACCAGAAGAGGACACATGACAGTAGAAAAGTTCTAAAAATGTTTTCATGCTGAATATGTGAGGGCAAAAAGCTTGTTTTCATTGATAGCTTCTTACAGTTCTGAAGAGGATTTAATATGAGCTGCCTCCTCAGAACTACAGGGAACTGAATTCAGTAAACCAGAGACTTGTTCCAGCTCGTGTGGAGAGCAGGCGGCTCATGTGAAGTATATCATGTCAGCTCTAGGAGAACAAGCATAATGAAGAAACTTGTAATCCCCAAGGGAATTAATCTGTGCCCTTTGATGTTCAAATGGGATGAGTGCTCCTCTTCCTCTTTGACTCAGGTCCTTCCCACATCCCACAAATGTTAACCCATGGTGAGGGGAAAACCACCATTTAAGAAGTTGCAAACACTCGTTGCAGCTCCCCCAAACAGAGGATTCCTTCATTCCAAACATGCACCTCATTATCTCATGCAAACCTGCTGCTTGCCACATGTCACTGTGCCCTCCTCTCTGTGCACTGCTGTGATGGCAAAGGATGCTCCAGGCTTTTGCCTTGATGTTCATGTAGATGACCTTCTTCAATCACTTACCAGTCATGGCCAGTAACTGGCCATGGGAGTAAGTACCATGAAGTAAACAGGGGTGTGAATTTAACAAGCCCAGAATAGTCCATGATAGCTCTCTGTCCATGTGCTGCTGCCCTGAGGAAAGTGAGGGAATTTACTCAGTCCCAGTGAGTAGTGAGCTGCCTCATATTTCCTCACATTTATCAAATTGCTTTTGGGCAGATGCTGTGGAGTATTTGATGTCTTTGAAACCCACACCTTGTCTTACTTTGTAATAACTTGTTTGTTTAGATGTATCTTATAGAAGACAGTGATTTGGGAAGACAATGTCATCGTTAACAAAGATAATTATGGACTGTAGCTTTATATTTTCATTGCCAATGGAAAAAAGTATTGCTTTATTGCTTTTACCATGGAATATTATGACTTTATTATACCTGACTTTTTCATCTGTATTTGAATTTGTTAAATAAATTTGACATTGTGCCTGTGAGAACTTTAAGCATGCTATGTACATAAGACATTTACAGTTGAACTATGCAACGTTTATGCTAACAAATTATTCATTATTTCTTACTACCGAGCACATCATTACCATCTGCTCATTTAATGACTGTTTATTTTGTGGCAGAATAATTTGAAAAGAAGATGAAGTGTCTCCTGTTCCTGGGTTTACTCCTTGCTGTTCTATGTGCTGTAACCCATTGCTGCCCTGAAGACATTTGCCATGAAGTCAACAATACTAATCTGCAGAATGGAAGAGAAAATTTATTAACATATAGCTGTGACAAGAAAGGCTCTAACTATGCAGATTTTGTATTTAGATTTTATAAGCTGGTTTCATCAAAAGAAGCTGACAAAAATGTTTTCTTTTCTCCCATGAGCATCTCCACTGCCTTTGCCATGCTGGCTGTTGGTGCTAAATCAACCACTCTGTCTCAGATTTTTGAAGGACTGGGCTTTGACAACCTGACTGAGACTCGCATACATGATGTACATGAAAGTTTTCACAAAGTTTTGTCAGTGCTGAACTGCACTGATGTTAATATCACATTAAATATAGGGAATGCCCTTTTTACAGCTACTGGGTATGAACCACAGGAGTCATTTTTAAAAAATACCAAAGAATTTTATGATGCAGATTTTTTCTCCAGTGATTTTCACAAACCAGAAGCTACAAAGCAAATCAATAAATATGTAGAGGAGAAAACCAAGGGGAAAATTCCTGAATTAGTTGCTCATCTTGATCCCAGTACTGTACTGGTTCTTGTTAACTATATTTACTTTAAAGGTAAGACACTTCACATAATATTTCAATAGATAACTTTGATACCAAATAAAATTTTTAGAGAACTTCTGATGATTTATTACCACAGTGGCGATTCAGGTTAGAGCTAAACTGTGCAGGACCTTTTAATTCAAGATTAGATCTGGTCAAAAGCAGAGTATCTGATTGCTGAGAAGTACGATTTCTTGGTTTTGATTCAATTTGCTTGAAAGCTGGGGACAGAAAGGTTGCACCCTAGTGGATGCTTCATAGACAAGGATCCACATAGTCCCACTAAAGATGTGTCCAAGATCTCTCTGCTGACTGTACATGCCAGTCAGACTTGGTGGACTGACATCTTTGCACAGGGATCCCAGTTTTATGGTAGATCTTCTAGGTGCTCTGCATTAAAACCTGAGACATACCATCTTGAGGGCCTGTGCTTCTGGAGCCTTGCTCAAACGTTGGGACTCTTTAATTGTTGATGAATTCCACACCAGGCTGAGTGCAGTCAGCTTGTGTGGGGTACAGCCTAGCAGAAAGGCATAAGAAGGTTCTGTGACTGAATGCTTAAGCGATTGCTCTTAAATGGCATTAAAGGCATTATACAGGCTTACAGTAGAAGAAGAACTCTCAACTAATTATCAGCCTTTGGTTGTTCTTCAGCAAAATGAGATGGGCTCACACAAAATATGATGAGCTTACTGCACAGCTAGAATGCTTTGTTGTGTATTAGGGAGGAGGTTGAAGTGATTTAGTGAGCCCCTTCTCCCACCAATATACCTCCAGTGTCCTGCATTAAAGCTGGTCTAATTTAAATGAGCCATTCTATGTGATCTTCACATTTGAGTTCAACAGCATCTCTTTTTCCCCATTAGCTGCCTGGGAAAAGTCTTTTGATCCTTTGCGTACATATGAGGATGATTTTTTTGTGAACACAAATGCATCTGTTAGAGTCAACATGATGCACCGTGATGGTACCTCAAACATTTACTACGACCAGGATCTCTCCTGCGTGGTGGTAGAGCTGCCTTACCAGGGCACTGCACGAGCAATGCTTATTCTGCCTGATGATGGAAAGATGAAGCAAGTGGAAGATGCTCTCTCCAAGGAAACTGTTTGTAAATGGGATAGCAAACTTGTGACCAGGTAACTCTAAGTATATGGATTGCTGTATTTGAGGACACATCACTGTTTTTCAGAAAAACCGTCAGTTTCAGATCACCTCCTACTGGACATAATGTCCTGATTTCATAAAGGGAAGTTTTAAGCAATTCCCCAAACGAGTCAGCGTAAGAGCATAATCACTAAGAAACTGCAGGCTCTCTGACCTGACAGAAGGGGTCACAGCATTGTAACAGCTGCCTTAAAACTTGCTTGGTTACTTTTTGACTCCCTACCTCTTCTTTCATGGTGTAAACATGATTCATTTCCTTCACCATATCTTAGATTTTATCCTCCTTTTCCCTAACTTTAGGCTTTCCACTAGTGGTCAGCTTACTCTCTGTAACCCTTTAGCCAAAAACTCCACTAGCTGCGCATGTGGCACTGGGATGAAAGAGCCACAATGAAGAAATTGGTTTGTTTTCCCAAAATCGAATAGAGAATGTAGATACAAGAAGATGGTGCATCTCTCAGGTTGCCAAAATTGCTCAAGGAATACAAAGGCTACCATCAAACAAATTTGCAATCAAAAGAATGCTTTCAAGTGTCTCTGAGTTGCGTACTACCCACCCTGCTGGCTGAAACGAGGCTGCCAGGGCTCACTGCTCTTTTGTTTTCTTTGATCAACAGGAAATTAAATCTGCAGTTACCAAAGTTTTCTATCAGTGGGTCTTATGATGTTAAAGCCCTGTTTGAGCAAATGGGCATCACTGAAGTGTTCTCAGGTAATGCTGATCTGTCTGGAATTACTGGCAGTCACGATCTCCAGGTCTCACAAGTAAGTAGACAGAGCTGGTGATGGGATGGTGGTTGGTTGTTTTGATCAGTTGTGTCTGGGATTTTTAAAGACTTTATTTCCCTCTTTATACTACTGAAATTGTAAGTAAAACTCATAATGACATGTAGGGGCTAGCTCAGTAATTGTGCTTTTATACCAAAGAATCTGCCAGCTCACTTTTTTATTACACTAATGCTGTTATTAAAAAGCTGGATATTAAATACATAGAAAAATTGGGCAACATTTTAAATAACATCTTGGAACTGGAAGACGTTTACATGAAGTTGTGTCATGTAAACTACGAACGAGGAGTTAATTATATTTGTGTTGATTAATATCTCAATTTTTAATATTACCAGGGTTTTCAGAAAATCTCCAGTTTACAGTAGCTGAACTTGACTATGTGCATTTGAGCTATATTTAATGCCAAAGATGCCAAATACTGCCCCATCTTAGCATTTAAATAGCAGTTTTTAATTAACCTTGATATAAGAGAAAGTGTTGCTTGTAGAAGTCCAAACCATCTAAGAAAACACACTAGCTTGTACATGGGGTATTTTTATCCCACTCTACTCAGCAATGGTGAGAATGCATTTCAGTGTGTCCCTACTAATTTTTGACCCTCCTTGCTCAGTCCTGGCATAGAAATTACTCCTGTTTCAAACTGTTGAAGATTTATCATACAATGAAGTTTCATACACTGGATTTATTACTCCTCTCATAAATGTTCCATAAGAAGAGAATTTATTTTACTCCTGCTTCCTGCCCCATATATAAACCAAAGTGTTTTCTCCTATTCTATGCAGGCAATTCACAAGGCCTTGCTGGAAGTTGATGAGGCTGGAACTGAAGCTGCAGGAGCCACTGCCTTAATCTTTACCAGAGGTTCCTATATTTCTCATACCATCAATTTCAACAGGCCTTTCATTCTTTTGATCTCTGACAAACGAACTAGCACCATACTTTTCATGGGTAAAATTGTTGATCCTACTAAGGAGTAATTGCTAGGTTATTTGGCATACTGATATTGGGTATGGGTTATAATGGCTACAGCATTTGCAGTTTTGGGCTAGGTAGTGCTGCTAACTAGTCTCTGATTGAGGGATATTTATAAGTAAATGAGAAATTTCCTTACCAAATTAATAAGAAAACAACATTGTAAAAAATCACCATCAACTGACACTTTTTAATTGTAACATTTTCCCCAGTTCAGTAATTGTGTTTAATTCAGTAATTGGGTTTGCATGGCAAGGTTTTGGTGGCAGGGGCCTGTGGGGGGTCTATTGGGGTGACTTCACCAAGAAGTTGGCAGAAGCTTCCCCCGTATCTGACAGAGCCACTGCCAGCCAGCTCCAAGATGGACCTGCTGCTGCTGAGGGCTGAGCCTATCAGGAATGATAGTAACAGCTCTGTGGTAACATATTTGAGAAGTGAATAAAGTTATTTCACAGAAGTAATTGAGGCCAGAGGAGTGCGGATTGAGAATAAATGACAGAAACCACCCTGCAGACAAAAAGGTCAGTGAAGAACAAGAGGAGGAGGTGCTTCATGTGCCAAAGCAAAGATCCACCTGCAGGCTGTGGTGCAGACCATGGCGAGCAGGCTGTCACCATGCAGCCCACGGAGGTCCAGGGGACAGCTGAGATCCACCTACAGCCCATGGAGGAGGTGGATGTCCAAAGGAAGGCTGTGATCCCATGGGAAGCCCACACTGGAGCAGACTCCTGGCAGGACCTGCAGACCCATGAAGAGAGGAGCCCACTCTAGAGCAGGTTGGGTGCCTGGACTTGTGACCACGTGGGGGACCTGTGCTGAGCAGCCTGTGCCTGAAGGATGGCGTCCTGGGGAAGGGACCCACAATGGAGCAGTTGATAAAAAACTGCAGCCCATTGGAAGGAGACACACTGGAGAGGTTCATGGAGGACTTTCTCCTGTATGAGGGACCCCACACTGGAGCAGGGAAAAGACTCCTCTCCCTGAGGAGGAGGCAGCAGCAGAACCATGTGAGAAACTGACCATGAGCCTTATTGCCCTCCTCCCTGAGATGGGGAAAAGGTGTTTTTAAGATTTATTTCTCATAATCCTGCTCTGATTTTGATTGGTAATAAATTCAAATAATATCTCCAAGTCTAATCTATTTTGTCTGTGACAGTAATCAGTTTGTGATCTCTCCCTATCCTTATCTCGATTCATAAACCTTTCATTTTGTTTTCTCTGCATTTTTGAATTGAGGAAAGGAGTGATGGAATGACTTTAGTAGGCATTTGTCATCCAACCAGGGTGAAACCACCACAACAATTCAACTTATTAATATATATTCTGAATTTTCCATGGAAGATAACTTTTTCTTAAGTATGTTGTTATATTTAAAAGTGAATTATCTCTGCTAAGGAGCTTTGTACTGTTTCCAGTTCTGGTTACTCACCAGAAGTTTTATCTCAAGGTAACAACTCTTGTCATTCTACTGTGTCTTCTCCAGTATTCACCTGAGCTGGTGACAGTCCTTTCCTCCTTACCTCACTCTTTGCTCCCTAGGTTGCTGTTTATCCCCATCAGCCTGTTCTTTCTCACATGTTCCAACTCTTTGGCTAGGACATCTTAAGAAATCATTGACAAAGAGAAGGAGACTAATCCCTGAAACAATAGACTTATTCTGGTGTAGCTCTTACTCTAAGTGCCTCTTTGCACTCCACAAGGCCGACTTTAAGAGATAATGACATTAGGCATAGCAGAAACTGTCAAAGAATTGTCTGTGAAAAAATGTCATTCATGAATAATTGATCAGCTGTGGATGATCAATAAAATATACAATGTAATTTAAGTATATGACTGAGAGAATTACTGCAGTTTCTTGTATCATTCTATAAATCTCTTAAAACTAATAAATACCTCCAGTCATACCTCCTACTAACATAGTAGATAACAGTAAAATATGTCTTAAAGCTGTTAAATGAGTGCAACATTTCTCATATGGAAATTGCAATTCTTCACACCCTCTATGTGCCTATTTGGGTAAAACCTCTTTTCAAGAAGTGTCTCAGCTCTTTCTTGCTGTTGTGGGTCTGTAGATCACCCACTTTTATTGCCATGGAGCACTGGGGTTAAACTCTATAGCAAACCATTTATTGCACAGCTGCTACCTCAAGGAGAGCTAACTTTGACAGCTTCTGTCTCACTGCAGTGCTTTCATGCCATTGCATATTGATCCTGGGCACATTCTTTGCCAGTGGAGTTGAGTCCCCATCCCTAGGAAGATGAGGCTTCTGAATGTACAATGTTCATTTCTGCTGTGACCCTGGCAGTCTGTTTTGAGCACTGCAAAGGTAATGCAAGCCCCAAATCAACAAAGGAGCTCCCCACCCCTGAGATCTCTCTGACCTGTTCCACCAAACTTGGCCCACCTTACACAGGGGTGCTGTACAGGGGCCCTTGGTGTTTGTAGGATTGGGTTGGTGTGTGGGGAGCTGTGCCTCTGCCTCAGGGGGACTTGGGGATTGCTGCCTTGCATGAGTCCCTTCGCTCCAAGGGGCAAGGACTCAGTGGAAGCCCTGAGCTCTTGCTCCTCATGAGGAAGATGGCATCCCCCAGGGGACTGGGAGAGACCACACCTCTGTGCAAAGCAGCAGCCTTTACAGAGTTAAGATCAGTGAAAACTTGCTGTGGTGTGAGGCAGCCTGCTCTGCCGTGCCTATGCAAACTCAACAGGGGCTGGGAGCAGTTCCTGTGAGATCCCATCCTGATAAATCTGTGCACCATGACTGATTAGAAGGTAGGATGGTGAAATTTTTATCAGAGCCACGAGATTTTTATCAGAGTGTGGCAGAAAAACAGGTTTTTGGCCTGTTGCTAAAGGGAAAGAAGTTAGGAAAAATCCCATAGTTGCAAGGACAGAGCAAAAGCTTTGGGAAATCACACACAAAGCAACTTCCTTCCCCATCTACCTCCCAGGCCTTTGGGTTTGAGATGGCAGGACAACAATTGGTAATTTTCCTACTGGACTGTGAAGAATGGCTGGTACTAGCAAAAGTATAAAATGGGATAGAAACCTCTGAGTACTGGTTTGGGAGTTACCTACCAAGCTGGAGGGATTCTCTACAGTTTTCCTCCAGCTGAGCAACTTCATGCTCCAGACCAGCAGGTTGATCTGAATTGTGGCAGGGCTCGAGGGTAGGAAGAGAGATCATCCTAAATCCCTCTGGAAGAAGGGAATGTGTAGGGGACAGGAAACCAATAAATCTTGTACCAAACATACACTAAAAGCAGAAAAATGCCTACAGTTCACAGTATGAAGATCTAAAGCGCCTGGGCACTGAACATGCCTCATACATAACTCTTAGCACAGTTCTGATAATATTCTTTAGGAACTGTATTGGGATAATGAGAGAGACAGGAGCACAGAGATGTTTTAATGCATGATTTATTGCTCTTCTCCTACAATCCCATGAAGGGTGAGGATGTCTTCACCATGTAAGTCAGAAGTCTGTGGTCAGTGGTCGTCAGTGATCACAAGACCACAGGTTACAAGGTCTTTTAAAGGTTAATTAGCCAATAAACTACTGCCACAAAGAATGTTTCTACTTTCACACCAATCCCTAATTAAATTGTATCACATGTCTTTCCACAATGCAGACTTTCATGACAAGCAAAACTACTTGCTACACCTTTAAACTTTTACTATTTCTATAGCTACTTCTATAGTCAGACTTTAAAACCTTAAAACTTTCCACTACCTAGCTTAATATGTTTCTATCTAAACTACAAACTCACATTCTTTCTTATGGCGTCTAGATCTGGAAGCCTTTTCCAAGGTCTCAGGTTGAGCCCTGTATTCATTTCTGTATTTGGGGCTGCATGCACGAGGTTTTGAGGATTTTCTGGGCCTGGAATTCCCACAGAACTGGACAATTCTGCAAGGATTTTGTGGGGAGATGGAGTATTTTTTCCTAATTTCAAGAAAATCCTTCTTGGTCTACTTCACATCATTTGTCCTTGCAGCTTTTTTTTGTCTTAATATGTGATAGGGAACCCTTTTCATTCTATTACTGTTATTAAAGGCAGACAAAAAAGACACTATTCTGATAGACATAAGTAACTAAAATTTTCATTTGGACTGTGTATTTAATTTGTGGTAAACAAATGTGTTTTATAGTGCTTCTCAATCATCTGGAGATGTTTTTATTCCTCTACAATTCCCACTCATGCAATCTTTCAGCCCACAGGGCAGCTGGATCCAAACTGAGCCCTGAAAGAAAACTAGACCTTCTTTATAAGCTAAAGATTGTAACCTTTATAACCTAACCCACAAGAATTCCTGCAGTAACAGTCAGCAGAAGGGGATAATACAGCTTACAATGAAGCATGTGACCACTATAAAAAACATCCAACATAAATGGCCTGCTGTGGGTCTGTGAGCTATGCTCTGACACCTTTATGGGAAGTTATGAGGAAAAGGACTTACTTAGAGAGAGTTCAACTCAGGTGAGACCCCCTGTGAGGGAAGAGAGACACACAGGGCTGGGTCCCTGGAAGACAGCCTAGCTGTGCCCCAGCAGACCCGAGTGCCAGATTCTCCTGGCAGCCTATGAGCCATGTGGGAGACTGTAAGTTTGTTCTGTCTGACCTTGTTTATGGTCCAGTGGGACTGTGCTTGATGATAGGATACCTTCTGTCAGTAACTCTCTGTTTGCTTTGCCACATGGCAGAGTCCATGTAGAGTGTTGTTACAAAGCATGAAACAGTGGAATTGCAGGGCTCCTGCAGTGTGTGTTCCTCTCAGCAGTAAGGAGAGGGCAGACAATGCCAAAGGCACAGAGCATTTGGATAGTTACAGAAGCACCAGTTGCTCACACAAACTCTGCTGTTCAGGTGCTACCAGCACTTTGGACTTTCTTGTTCCCAGCTGCAATTTGAGCCCCAGCCTTGGTATCTGGAATGCCTTGAATGGGCACATCCACCCTCTCCCCACAGCCATGTCACCTGTACAGCCTGTGATCACTGCTATTATTGCAAGGAAATGGGAATTTGGACAGGTTGTAAGCTAACCCAACTCTAAATGTTTCTGTAGATTCAGTGCAACAAAAGCTGCAGGTATTTTTCTTGTACTCACACTGATTTCAAGCAGAGAATCACTAAGCTCTTAAAAACCAGATGATTGTGAGGGTTCCCAGGCAGAGGAGGTTTTGAATGGGGGTTCTGAGAACCCAGCTACTCATCTTTGACATGAGTCTTGGTAGTTTGGACGTAGGAAAAAACCTCAAACAGTGTTTTTGGAGGTAGGAAAAAACCTCAGATCCCCAATCCAGCATTCAAATCATGTCTCCAAAGCACAGAGGCACTAGGATTTCCAATCACAGAAAAAGTGCAAGAGAAACATGAGCATTCTTAAATGTGCATTTCACTTGAAAACTTTAAACATTCACTGCAGTGGGAGTTAGAAAAAGTGCTAATTATCAAAAGCATAAAAGCATGAAGACCACCATGGGCTATGTCTCTCTGAGTCCTGTAACACACCCTTCAAATCTTACCTATCCACACTACATTCCTGTTGGAGTACTGCACATCTGCCCTTACCCACATGGTACTGCTTTCATCACTGTAAACACAGCATAATATTATATCATTTATTCCCTTTAAACTGCTAGCTACCAAAGACTGATCTGGGAATATCGTTCATTAAGTTCCCAGTCTCAGGTATAACAGTGAACCCATTTAAAATAATTTGGTAATTGCACTTTCCTCAGACTAACAATTTTAAATAAAACTATAATTAATCCATTTCATGTAAATGTCCTTGATATGACTAATACCCTGGTTACACAAACTCAGCAGATGTTGCTGTAAATTGCTTTGGTGGTTTCTTGTAAAAAAGAATTTCAGTGTTGAAAGTACCTTTTCAGTTCAATTCTAGTGTTGGAGATGAATTTATTACAAATGAATAAACCTTATTTATACAATCTTTATTTTTCCTTTTTTTTCTGCATTCAGTTTCTTTTCCATAAGCCATCTAGAAAAAAAAATATGTTACTAAACTAGAATGTATTCTTTATCATTGGAAAACTGTTAACAACAATGTGATTCTCATATTGAAGGTCTGAAGAAGACTTTGTCTGAATTGAGCAAATATCTTACAAAGGAAAAGTTACTATATTGTTTACTATGTTTCATGTAAGAAAAACAGACCACATGAAAGAGGCTCTGATGAAGAAAGAAGTTTGAAATGAAAAATCAGTATAAAACAGGACCAGAAAAAACAGAATCATAGAATCATTAAGGCTGGAAAAGACCTCCGAGATTATCGAGTCCAACTTACATCTTATGGTCAACATAAGATGGTTGCAGCCAGGAAAGAACCTCATAGCAGGAGAAAACATCTCACAGAGGAGTTGAAAGATAGAACAGGTCCTAAAATATGTTTAGGATTATATTTATATTCCTAAAATATGCTGCATTAGACCATCTCTGAACTGTCAGAATCCTCAAAATCCTAAAATCATAGAGTCTCAAAGACTTGTTTAAGAAAAGGTATTTAAGCAATAGAATTATACAATAAATTTCATTTCATTAAATATATTCATTTAGCTAGTTGATCTTCCTTCTGCTTCTTCATTGAGACCAACAATATTAATCTGCTGTACAATAACAAATTATAATACTTTGCAAAGTTTAGCCCTAATACTTTCTATCTGGCTTTGGAAGCAATAAACTTTCAGTGTAATTCCGAAATATCTACATAAGGGGTATTTTTAGTGCTTGATTAAGGCCATGTTTGCATCACAAAAATATAGAACGTAAGACATCAATTGAAATTTAATTTAACACCAAGAGATTTCTCTGGGTAGACAATTTAATTTCAAAATAAGAACTTTTATTCTATGGTGAACTTGTTATTCTAGAAGTTGTTTACATAAGAAGGGCTCCTTACACCAAGACAAAAAGGCCCATAGGGTAAATTCTACTGGTAAAATGTAATGATTTCAGTATACCAGCTATGAGTGGGATCCTTGAAAGAAGCCAACCTTTCAGTGTGATTCTTCTACTCTGGTATCGTTGTAGAACTGTTATGCATGGAGCCTCGAGTGCTGGGGATTATAAGAAAAGGAGCCCTGTGCCACCATCTCCTGGTAAAATAAAGGAATGGACAAGACAAATTCTAACTCATTTTCAAACCAGAAAGAATAGTATCTTTCTGTCTGTTATTGTATTGATAGGGACTTTGATTTTCTTGCTAAGTTTTAGCTGTAGGTTTGGCTGCACTTGAACTGACTGCTGTCACACAGGACTGATGGTTTGTTATTCTGATAGGTACATATATACACATCAGCTCAGTAGTGGAAGAGGAGGCAAATTAAATACTAGAAATTACTGGGAAAGAAAAAAAGAGCAAACTGCATAGCAAATCATCTAAATCTCTGGGCCATCCACACCTGGTCCTATAATAACAGAGGGATAAATGAGAACTATTAGATCTTCAGAAAAAATTGTAAGGTTAATCAAAGTCTGGCACAGCTCCTGTTGGAGGTGAAAGATTTTCAGCCTTCAAAGAGACAACTCAGTAGGCAGAAAGAAGGCAAAAGTTATTTGTGGCAGAGACAGGGCAAAGGGAGGCTGTTCCATTACCACGTCTGATGCCAGAGCTACAAACCATCACACGAAGCACATAGGAGCCAAGTTCTATGGCAATAAAAAGAAATGGTTCTGCACACACAGGCAATGTCTGTGGAGAGGCACATTGCAGAGTGATGCTGAAATTCCAAAGGTGTACCAGCACACTACTTGGTCCTCGTGTGTTCCTGACACAAATTCCCAATGATCAGTATGGTATTTTTTTAAAAGCTGTGTCTTTATCCACCATGCAGCCTACAAACCGTACACTTCTTGGGAAGACACTGCATACACTGCTTTTCCACTTCATGTTGTGTCTGTTTTGTATTTCACAGGAGTAACCCCTGCTAAGCAACCCCTCTTTATGGGAGCCCAGATTGCTGATGGACCAAGGAAAGGCAGGACCAAGGTGCAAATGTAGGGCACTTGGTTGGAGGCAGATGGGGAAGAGTTGGGAATGGGAACTTACAGGAGAGAGTATGGAGGTTCCTCCACAATACGTTCGTCTTCCATTGTAAATGCTTTTTTTTGACACAAGGAAGAAAGGAATAAGTTTTGCATATTAAATGTTGTGAGCATGATGAAGGGTGAAGCAACCTGTATTTGTTCCTCAATGACAGACCTGGCTGAGAGAATTTTTTGTGGAGAATGTTTAGGCCCAACCCAAAGAGAGAGAATAAAAAAACCCCTTGACTACTTAACCATCCACCTCAACCAAACCACTGCCACCCTCAGGCTTTTCCTATTGAGGGAAAATTGAGCTATTATAATAGGAAAGGTTGGAAAATACCTGTGTTTACCCAGGGCAGATGGACAGACTCCCTATTAGAGGCTTCAGAAAGCAATGTGTTGTGTCCTTCCACTACATTAGCACTCTGCTCAGAAAATGCTCTCCATGCATGAGGAACAAGTGCAATTTGGATTTTTTTTCCATTCTAATATTAAGTGTTGTAAAAATATTTTAAACCTGAGAATCACTTTCAGATGTAAATTTAAAAATTAATAAAATTAATAAAATTAAGACAAATAAGTGGATTGGGCTGTAAATAATCAGGCTAAGAGACATTAACTCTCTCAGACAATCTGTCATCAGAAAAGAAAATGCCCTTTTACATTACTTCATGTCAGGATGGAAAAGAACACCCTCATTTTTACTAGCTTTTAGGGAAAAAAAATGTTTAAAACAATTGCATACAAAATCTACCAAATGTGCAATTCTTCAAAGTTTTTAAAAATGTTTTGAGATAATTATTTATATGTTATAATATTATTTACATATTATTGTATATCATATAATATTATTTATGTGTTATGAAAATATCACAAGTAATTTGAGATAGCATTTCATCCTTTTGTTTCAGTTCAAATCATAGCATATTAATTATTATTGCCACCAGTTCTGTCCAGATTTAACAAAGGTAATGATTCTCTTTAGCAGAACTATAGACACACTGCTATGACTACAATTAATAACAATTCCACATCTTCATCAATCAGTTATCACATTCAGAAACAATTCCTAGGGCCTTTGTTTCTTCTTCTGTTTGAATTGTTCTCAGAGGGCAACCCAAGTTTCCAGTCTGCCAGACTTGTTCATGTATTATTACATTAACACACCTCACTTACTAGATGATCTTTTCCCACTACTATGAATACTTAGAGGTGTGTGTATTTACATACATGTCTTTCACAGACAGGTGAAAACATGTCTGGTTATTCACACACAATTATCCACACACTTCACATAAGCAGTGTTATATTTATTTGGTTTTTTAGCAGAAGATCCTCAGAAGTAAAGCTGTGAATTGCCTTTCCCCTCACTTTCTCATCAACCCCTTGCAGGCCACATACGAGCCAAGTGGATGACCTGGGTCTGATGGTCTCAAGTAGAAAGGTCTGAGGGTCTTGTAACCAGATCAAGTGATCAGGTATTCCAGCCCCTAGGCTGGCATGCAAAAAGATGAACACTGCTGAATTCAAAATGGAAAGGGTATGTCCTGTTTTGCTTCTTGACTATTCAGCCACATAAAACCACCACAGGACAAGAGCCGTGATCTGAGATTTAGGGGAAGAAAGTCCAGTTCCCTTTCCAGCATTGCCTTCAGCTTCCTGAGTGCAGTTTCCCACAAGTCAGAGATATTGAACATCTCATGTAGGGCATTTCAATATCTGATATAGTCTGGGGCTCCTGCTAAGAAACCAAATGCTTGTGAGCTTGCAGAGAGGGACATGTTGGCAACCATATCTGTTAAAAGGGTTCATTTTCTGCCTTAGTTTCTCTTTCACTGATTTGTTCATATATTGTATTCAACCCTGAATATCCAGTGATGCCAGAACGTTTTTAGTACTGGATGAAAGGTGAATTGGCAGCCTGTTCTGTGTCCTCCTGGTGTCCATTTCAGCTGCATATGATGCAGAAGATTAACCTGAGGAAACAAGATGTCTGTTTCTGATCACGTTTCTCTTAGCAGCCAATGCTGCCTCTTAGCAGCCAGGTGAAAACTCTTCCCCAGTTGCCCAGATCCTCAGTCATAGGTGGTGGCCAACAGCGATGAGTAAACCACTTTACTGATTGTAAATGTCTCACTAGAGTGATAATGACACGTGTTACTCTCCTAAGAAACTTAGAGACTGTTCCCCAATCACACAGAGTCTTCTCTGCAGAAGAAAATTCCCCAAACCATTAAACATGGTGTTGAAGGTTGTGCTGCTGGCTCAGAGAGACCCCAGCAGGGGCTGTCCCTCACACCCAGTCACAGCCTTCAGCTCGGGCCAGGAAAGGTATGGCTGGGGCTCTCTTGCCAAACACCCACAGCAGCAGGTTCCTCCTGTCAATCTGCAAGCATGGAAGCAACAGAGATACAGCCTCTGCTCCATTCCCTCTTGTCTGCAGCCCCATCACCCAGCACTGCTAGCGTTTGTCTGGGTTGGACAAACTGTCCAAAATATCCAATGTCATTACTCCTTGTTGTGCATCCTCACTGGCAACTTTTATTTGAACTAATTAATGATTAACGGAGTGCTCTGATTAACTCTGTTTGATGGTACTGAAGAGAAGAATGAGCAGACAAGACCAGACTGTAGCAATGTAAGTACCCTTTCAGTTTTCCTATAGATCTCTTACACTTCATTTTGTGGGGGGTTGTTGCCTGGGAGTGGTGCCTTTGTACATGTAAATAGAGAATATATCTCTTATGAAAAAAATCAATACATTTCAAAAAGCCAGAAAGAACCAATACTAAAGAAGATGCTTCACATAATAAAGTTAAAAATTTGTTTGGAAACAATAGAAATGCCTATAGACTTTTATACCACAAAGATCAGTGATCTAGTCTTTCATCTTTGAAGAAACTGTAAGAGTATTTTGTAATTTTGGTTCTAGATAGTATGATCTCGGCTTATATCATATTTTTGTTTAATACAGTTTAAAGTCTCTAATTATTTGATAAATTGAGTAAGGCTAACAGAGCTGCAGCAACCTTCCTGCAGTAGAGTACAAAACTACCTCATGCCAGTTACTCTGGGGAAAAGGTCATAAGCTTCCAGCTATTTACAAATTTTAAAAGAATATGCTAAAATTAGAGTTAATACACTTTTAAAAGTTTTAAATTACCTCTTTTGAAAGAGAACTAGACTATATATATGTATAAATAGTGAATCAGGAGGCATATTATTTCCAGGGAACACTGGCAGGTATCAGATATGTGAATTATAAGTGTGGAGGACTTTGAAGAATAGGTGTGTGCTGAAAGCATCATTTTACCTTACTGGAGGACACAGTGTGAACTAATTAGTTTCCATGACATGTTCTGCATGTCTATTTCTTTTCCAGAAACAGCTGAAAGCAAAATGAAGCCCCCTTTCTCCTTGTGTTTATTGCTGGTTGGTTTGCATACTGTTGCCCTGTGTCATCAGCATCCTCGCTACCGTAATAAGCAGGATGATGCTAAAGGGTCATATTATCCAGGACATAGTTCTCAGTGGGAAGAAGCTTCTCCACTTAAGAACAAAACCTTTGTCAAACTAGTTTTCAGCAATGCTGACTTTGCATTTTCCTTTTACAAGCTGGTCGCATCTGAAGCAACAGACAAAAATATTTTCTTTTCACCCATAAGCATCTCTGCTTCCTTTGCAATGCTGGCACTTGGTGCCAAGGCTGTGACACTGACACAGATTTTGGAAGGGCTTGCCTTTAACCTGAAAAAGACTCAGGAGCAGGAAATACATGAAGGTTTTTGCCAGCTCCTCCACATGCTGAACCGTTCAGACAGCGAGCTCCAGCTGAGCCTGGGCAATGCCCTTTTTATAGAAGAGACACTAAAACCCCTACGGAAGTTCTTGGATGATGTCAAAAGCTTTTATGAATCTGAAGTCTTTTCTACTGACTTTAATAACTCTGTTGGTGCTGAGAGTCAGATCAACAGTTATATTGAGGAAAAGACAAACGGGAAAATTGTTAAACTAGTGGAAAATCTTGATCCTCTGACTGCAATGGTTCTCGTTAACTATGTCTTCTTCAAAGGTAAGATACATCAAAGGGTGCAAAGCTAATGCTTATTACAGAGAAAGAAAAGAGAAAAAATTTAAATATTTTAAATAGAGAAAATCATATTCAGTATCTGGAAGGTATCACTATAAGCCCATGTCTATTTGTTGCCAGTAAAAACAACTGCTCTAAGGAAATTCTAAAACAAACATCTTTGTTGAGTTTGGTTAATTTTGTCATGTGATCATAAACTAGTGTAGTGAAAGTGTTTTCAGTATTACCTGTCTGTAATTGTCTTTAAGCACCTAAAAAATAGATGTGATTCTGTAACACCTGAGGACACACAATTACATGAAAAGGATGTTTATTCTAATGAAAGGAAGGCTGTGGGACTGGGTCTTATTTTATTCACTGTGACCATTCATCTTTGTATTCTACTGAATAAATTTTCTTTTTGTCATAAGCCCATTGGGAGAAACCCTTCAGTACAGCACAGACAAAACAGGAGGATTTTTTTGTGGATGAGAAAACAACTGTAAAAGTTGACATGATGTATCGAAAGGGTTACTACAGAAATTACTTTGATGAAGAGCTGTCCTGTTGGCTGGTTCAGATACCTTACAATGGAGGTGTTGCAGCATTATTTGTTTTGCCTGATGAAGGGAAGATGAAGCAAGTAGAAGATGCCCTCTTGAAAAGAACTGTAACTAAATGGGAAAAGTCCCTCCAAGACAGGTAAGCTATTTTTGCTTAGGTGAGAGGTGACCACAGTACAGATTATTTGTGTTTAGGTCACTGAGACAAAACATTAAAGGAAAGGTTATTTGACTGAATTCTATACACTTAATGGTTCCTCTGTGATGAACTTCTCCTTTCTTAGTTGGAAAATGAAAATTAAAAAGAGCTGTGGCTAGTGAATAAAAGATCATTGAACTTTGGATTCATCTTAAGTTCCTGGTTCAATCAAAAATTACTTAGCTCCATGATGAGATCAACAGACTCTTGTTTCATACAAGCACTGGGAAACTGCAGTGGAGTAGTTGGGTGTTAGGGTGTTGAGGGCATTCTGTATAAAAGTGGATTAATTCACCATTACTGCAGCTATTTCTGTGCTGGCCAAGGCCCAGTTGTGTATTTGAACAGCCTTAGGCCAGCTAGCTGCAATCTTTTTGGAAAAGCCCTCCTGCCTGGCAGTAGTAGCTCTGTTTGCCACTGAGTTGGTACAGCTGTGTCTTCCAACCCACTCCTTGAACCCCACTGCAGAGGCAGAAGGTTCTGTTCAACCCTCCACATTAAGTAGCTAACCTGATCAGAGGTGCTATCTGAACCCTGAGAGAAGGCTGTAAACATTTAGAAAAACAAACGTGAAGTGTCAGTATACTGAAGCCATTGAGGAGTGTTGCCTAGATCATGATTTGTCTCTATTTGTGTCATTTGTTACAGAAAAATACATCTGCACATTCCAAAATTTTCTATTTCTGGTACCTATGATGTGAAAAATATAGTCAAACAGATGGGTATGGTCAATCTGTTTACGGAACAAGCTGATCTCTCAGGGATTACTGAGGAGCCTGGACTGATGGTTTCAAAAGTAAGTCAGCATGTGAAAGTAACCACAGGATTTGCCTGTTCCCAGGAACCTGACATTATTATCCCATGAAAAGCTTATCCCAGTCTCTCTGAAGCATCACTCTATTTTCAATAGCTGCCAGTCTGGAGGCAAAGAAAGCCCTATCTTTCATAACCTGAAGCCAAACATGCTTACAAGAGGTTAGAAAAGCATGGTTGGAGGACAAGGATGAAAACATATATATAATTAAATGTTCTTTTGGTTACTAAACAAAATTATCTAAATGTAGTGTATTAGCTTTGGTAAAATTTCCTCTAATTCTTCCTACAGATGGCAAAGGGCTGTTATTCCTGCCCTTCTAGTGTTCTCAAAAAGTTATTTTTTTCAGCTAGATGACAGGGTAAATTCACAATAATACATGAAGCTGCCAAAGACAAAATTGAGTCTCGGCTAAATTACCAGGTTTATTTGCTTCCAGAGTTTCTTGTCATCAGTCATCTTGAGTGCTCTTTGGCTGCCTGCAGTTTGAGGGTTACTCTCTGCACGAGCAGCGAGGGAGGATGGCTGGAGTGGTGTGATGGCTCTTGGTGGCAACTGGTGATGACCTTCCCCAAAGCTGCTGCTGCTCAGCCGTGCTGCAGGCAGGGCTCCCTTTGGCTGGCCCAAGTGAAGAGGGTGGCAGGCTCTGTCCTTGCTGGATTGCCAGCTGGAGGCTGTTTGCTTTGTTCCCTGCAGGTGATCCACAGAGCCATGCTGAATGTTCATGAGAATGGCACTGAGGCAGCCGGGGCCATAGTGAAGGAGGTCACCTGGAGATCCGGGGATTTCCCTCGCCCGCCTCGAGTCAGATTCAACAGACCATTTCTCCTGGTGATCCTGGATAAATTCACCCACACTGTCCTCTTCATCGGGAAAATTGTAAACCCTCAGAAAAACGACTGATGAACCATATGCACATCACTGGCTAAATTCCTGTGATCCAGTGAAACACTCATGTGTGCATACCACTCTGTGCTAGTGCTCATCTTTCAACCATTATCCTTACAAACCTTATTAATCCCTTAAAACACAAAAACTATTTTTTCTTGTCCAAAAGTCACTAGGATTTCCCACAGCCTACGCCTGAATGTTGCATATGGTGTTCATGAAATACAAGTCACTTTTCACCAGTTTTGTAAGAAGCCCTTTCTGTCATGCTTCAATTCAGTTGGTTCAAAGTCTCCAGTTGATTAGGTGTTGCTGTACAGCCTCAGGGTGTGCATGTGAGGGAGAAACAGGTTGTAAGTCCTATCTGTTTAATCCACTAACCCTTGACGACTACTCTTAGATGCAGATTTTTTTAATATGGGAGTGAATTTTCATTAATTTCTTTGGGTTTTGTAACCAAGTATGGCATGAAACTGCAGTATCAGTGACTGAGACATTAGAGGAAACACCAGTGTAAAGGGCTGGTGAGGGCAGCTGTTTTAGCTTGCCTTCCTCTGTCTCCTCCTCAGGCAGAAGCCCTCTGTGTGGAGACAAGAAGGCTTCTTTTGCTGTACAGATAATTTTAATTCTACTAAGGAAGGAATCCATAGCAGAAAAAAGGCTTCTGTTTTATCCTACTAATATAATGATTGTTGCTAATGCCTTGAGATAGAAGCCTGATGGAGTAGTCCATGACATAGCACCACTTTCCTTTTCATAGATTTGTTGTCACTGTCATTTCTTGTTTCTACTGATGCCACCTTCAGTATTCACTTTCCAGCTACACTTGACAGATTGTGGTAGAGAAAAGGAAGAATGAAAATTATAACTCCAGAAAGTTTGCATTTCCTCAGTAGAGCTTTCCTAGGCACTGTTAACTTGGTTTAAGCTATCATAAACACACATAAAATGCAGAAAATATTTCAGAAGTCACTTTTCTAAGCAGTGGGTTATTGTTAGAGAAAAACAGACTGTGAATTGATATCTATACCTGTTCTTAACTTACGGTTCCTTGAATCCAGCTACACTAGATAGTTGCATGGTTATGAAAGAAACCTAACTTTACTTAAAAAGCAGTAAATATTTAAATTATTTTATTATCTTTTGCTTTAGTTTTTAAATCAACATCTTTAGTGCATCTTATAAAGATATAGAAAGCCAAAGAAAACATGTAAATTATAAATTGATTAAATCTTTTGTTCCAGAATATCTCAAACTGGTA
Source organism: Prinia subflava (assembly GCF_021018805.1). Classification (NCBI taxonomy): domain Eukaryota; kingdom Metazoa; phylum Chordata; class Aves; order Passeriformes; family Cisticolidae; genus Prinia; species Prinia subflava. The sequence continues at coordinate 48,676,243 of NC_086251.1, read as the reverse complement.
GAAAAAATACAAATGACAACGCTTTAGACCTTAGTTTCTTAAGATGCCTGCAAAAAATATAACATAAAAACTGGTGAATATTTCTAACACACAATTCTTTTTTGGTTTGGGGATTTTTATTTTCTTTCATGTTAAATCAGTGTCATCAATATGAGTAAATTATAGTGCAAGAATACCAACAAGGAATAGAGAAAACATTCTATGTCTTTCTGCAGACAGGTAACACTTGATATTCACTTTCAAAGTCCCCCTCAAAATCACATAAATCAATGACAAAAGTTTCTCATAACTGTATTTAGTATGTTCTGTATTTAGTAACAAGTAGTTGGCTTCATGCCTCTAAACATATAAGGACTTGGTCTTGGTGTAATACAGATAGATTTATTCTACAAAAGGTCATTTAAAACTTCTTGCCAAATCTCAGGGCTAACTCAGGATGAATTGTCAAAGTCCAGCTTTGCAGTGACAAATAACTCTGTAGGCAAATATCAAGAGACTATGTTTGTTGTTCCTCATGGACCTCAGATCAATAGTCTCTGTTTGTTAGTAGGAAAAAAATATCTAAATGCTATTTTGCCAACCACATTTCACTTTGAGAAATAACCTTGCCTCTTAACTCATTTGAAAGTGGATAGACAAAAATGAAGCTGATTTAAGAACTGGATAACCAGAAAACATCTTGGTAAGGAATCGTCTTCAGGCAGGTGTAGGAACCATACACATCTTGCCTTGGTTTTCTTTCTATTTCAGCCAAAAACAGGGCACACCCCTCAATGCAAATGTGAAGCAGATTTGTGTAGTAAATAATGAACACAGAAGGATTTCACAACCCCCTATGAAAAATGTCAGGATTAAGGTTGTCACAAGCCCACTGCAGTCATGGTTTGCTCAGGACAGTGTTTCTTCTTTCAGTCTGCTTCTCTTTTGCTTCTTCTTTCACGGGTTTTTCTTTCTCTGGCTGTGAGTACTGTGACCAAGAATAACCAGGGAAGGACTTTCATCCCAACTAGTCAAGAGTTGCTGCTGCATGCAGGTTCTGTGATGGGTCACTTCAGTGCTGGAGGCCAGCCCGGTGTGATGAGCCACAAGGGACAAAGTGCAAAGGACATCTTCTAATGCAGCCTGCACTGGTGTCTACACACAGACGTGATGTGGGAGGGCATGAAAGCATGCACACACATGAGCTGCAGCCTCAGCACTGCCTATGCAGACCCTGAGGGAAACCTGGGATGGTGGGGATCACAGCAGTCTCTGTAAAAGCTGAAAGCAGTCTTCTCTTGTAGGTTAACAGCCATAGAAAAGGAATTGCCAACATGGCAGAAACTTTGGAACAGTACATGCTGAGCGGGTCTCTGAAATAAGGAGAAAAGGAAAACAAGCAGTGTGGAAATAGCAGTAAACTGTATTTGTTGTCATATTTAAGAACTAGAAATGAAACTAAGACTAAAAATGTAAATGAGGAGCTCAGAAACCCAGAATAACCCATGGCAGAGATAGATTTAAATGTCTACAAATTATGTGAAGTTCAACAGACACTGGAAGAAAGCCAGATGCAATTTTGACTGGTGTTAAAGATCATTAAAGAAGGAACAAACAAAGCCAGGAAACTGTATATTGTTGTGGGGCCAGAGAGAGAAATAGGATTCTTGTGATATAAAAGAAAATTACCTATTTCCAACAGCCAGTGGTTAGTGCCAGTGCACAGGTCTGTCATTGTTCCCAGTGTTGTTCAGAACCCACTAGGGAGAAACTAAAAGCACATAACAGAAGCAACAGCCTTAAATGTCATGGGCTGAAAACAAATTACATATTCTGCTGGAAAGACCAACTAATATGCCATTAAATGCACAAAGTAAGGATGGAACACTTCTCCTATGAGGAAATGCTGAGAAAATTAGAATTGTTCAGCCTGGACAAAAGAAGCCTTTGGGGTCACCTAACTGCAGCCTTGCAGTACCTGAAGAGGCCCTAAGGAAAGATGGAGAGGGAATTTTTACAAGGGCCTGGAGTGACATGACAAGGGGAAATTACTTCAAATGGAAAAAGATTAGGTTAAATTAGGTGTTAAGATGGGATTTTTTTACTGTTAGGGTGGTAAGGCACTGAAGCAGGTTGCCCAGATAAGTTGTGGATGCCACATCCCTGGTAGTGTCAATGACCTGGCTGGATGAGGCCCTGAGAAAAACTGGTGTGGTGGAAATCATCCTTGCCCATGGCATGGGTTGGGAACTAGATGATCTTCAAGGTCCCTTCTAACACAAACCATTCTATGATGTCATGTATTTAATGTATTTAATTTTGTTTTCTGATAGTCTAGTAATTGTCACACAATTAGTAATTGACAGATATTCCTGGGAAATACTATGAGAATTTCCCAGTTTTTAAAGAACTTGGTGATTGATCAGGGCTGAAAATGTGGCTTCTATTGCCATCAGGAACTTGACAGCTATGAAGGTTCCATGGTCAAGATCCTCATAGTCAGTATCCATCACTTGCCAATCCCAGCAACCTCTAGGCTCAGGAAATCCATGTGAGAGATAAATGCCTCAAAGTAGTGCTGTCCCACAACCTTCAGAGCATTGCCAACCTCAAATGCCCTGGCATACTCCTGGCACATCAGCATGAGTCACCAGCAGCAGAATCCCCTGTGCTCAGGGGCACCCGAGCAGCAGCCCAGGGCCCATCAGTCCTGTGAGCCAGCCTGGCTGGGAGGGGACATTTCCAGGGCATCTGCAGGAGGTATAAATGGCTCTGGGAGTGTGTGACCAGGGCGTGTCACATCGGGCGTGCTGCAGCACTTGCGCGGGCAGGGCGTGCAGCGAGGGCGCTGCAGTCTGCCACAGGCCCACAGCTCAGTTGAGTGTTAAATGCTGCAAAGGTGGGCTAAAACCACAGAGCCCAAACCACTGTGTCCACTGGGACAGCCCTGGGAAGCCTGCTGCTTCCACCCAGATGGGAGTGGTGAGGAAGGAGGTGTCAGTACAGGTGCCAGCCTGCAATGGGTGCCCAGCCTCTTCCACTGGAGAAAAGGCTGGCGCCTGCACAAAGAGTGCACAGGCTGATGACCTGTTGTGGCATGTAGATTAATTGCAAGAGAGACTTAATAGGCTTGAAGTATTAGAGGGGCTGAAACAGAGCTAGGTCACCTGGCTTCTGGAATGGAGTGTATTTAATTGTAGCACTGGCTACTAAGAGACTGCAAAAAATGAAAGTAAGAAAAAAAACCAAAAAACAAACAAACAAACAAACAAAAAAATTTCACTCAAACATAAAGGCATAATACTAACTCAATAGTTCTTCTATATATTAGATTTCTGGCTTGTGCTCTGTCATTTGGCCAGGAGACAAAAAAATATCTGTGGTTATTTGACTCCTACAAAGGTTTGGAAAAGAGTTGTATTTCTCCTCTTCAAATACAACATGGTTTGATCATTTTTGTTTTTTCATCTGGGAAAAAAGGCTGGGAAAGAAAGAGGTTTACAAGTCAATCAGAAGTGGATGTCTCTATAAGCAAAGCATGATCTAGTTGAGGCCACTGGTTTTCCAATCCATTCTTCAGATCTCTCATTCCCTCTGAGTAGCTGACTTTGACATTGCTCATGAGATTTCTCCAGTTTAAATGGGCCTACAAGTATTTGTTTTGTGTTAACTGAGAAGCACACCTTGGACTTTTATCCCAGTACCTTTAAAAGAATTTAAACCACTAGCTGCCTGCATTGAAAAATGATGAAAAGGAAGTAATCTTCCTCAGAAGATTATTTACAGCCTCCAGGATTGTTTTTACATTCTCATTCAGTTGCTTTATGCTGTGTGAAATGCAAGCAATAAAAGAAAGGGCAGAGAGGACACCTTGGCTAAGGGTCTTGCAAGTGGTGTGAACATGGGATAAGGCTCATGTTGGAGCTCATGTTACCTATTACTCACGGTACAGTTTCTTAAGGGTGGGTTTGATAGTGGTGCTAAAGGACATCACCTCTCTGCAAAGGAAGGACTGGGGAAATAGCTGCTCTTGTGAACTGGTGAGAAAACAGAAATACTCTTGGAGGTTCTGTGAAGAAACATGCTATGTCTTGAGGAGCACTGTTCTTTCTCAAATAAACATCAGAGCTCCATGGGGAGTGCAATACACACGAGGAAGAGGGGAATTACCAAGACAGTCACATTTTGCTGTGAGAACCAGGGGCTTAAGCTGAGGTGCCTCTTGCAGCTGCCATGACACAGGAAAGGAGGAAAGCAAGAGCAGCCTGACAGCACACTTGGGCTAATTAATTCCTCTGCCTGGGCAGACCACCAGGCAATGTAGACTTCAAGGTCTTCTAAGGCTTGGCAGTAACTTAATTAGCAGATATTAAAGTTTTTGGTATTATGAAAAACACGGTTCACCTTTGTTAAAATTTTTAAAGTTTAATGATAAAGAGAAGACAGTAAGAGACATAAAAAACCACAAAAGTGACAGACATCTGGGTGCCTGGCATTTCCACCCCAAGGCACAGCTTGCTAACCAATGGTCTTCCCTTTTGAAACAATAGGTTATTGCATATTCATAAATTTCATACATGACTGAAACATTCCTTTCAACTATAGGTGTTTTTGCTTAATTTCAACTTTCTCTCCCACCATTCTATCTTGCAAATAAATCTTTTTGTGGCTCCACAAAGTCGCAAATCCCTTGATAATGGAGGCAATAAATTCTTCCTTTTGGAGTCTTTGGTGTCCTTGCTGTTATCTCTATCCAGATAGGATGATGTGAGGAATTTCTTAATTGTCTCTCCCATTTTTATTTTTTTTTTAGCTAGTTACAAAAAGCATCTTACATCACATAGTATTTTAATATTATGCTATAACCTAAAATAATATTTATCACACTACCAAAAGAGACTATATTAATACAACATAACTTTTTAACATAACACATATCATTTTCCTTTAATTTTTGCAAAAAGCCAATCAAATAATATGTATTTATAACAGGTATAAATAAGCCAGAGAGTGATGCCAATGGAAAGAGAAAAAAGGAAATTATTGCAGGTTAGAAGATTTAACACTGAAGTTTTCACCTCTGTCAGTTACAAGTTTAGTCACAGGGCACAGGCTCAGACCCATGCAAGTGCAGCTGCACTGGTGCTGCTGCCTTGCTTGGAGGTCAGAGTTTGGCTGGATGTCACATGCTGGCCACATAGGGCCCCTAAGGCTTTAAAACTTGGAAACACTCAAATTAAACATCCTGCCCCTGTGTTAACTTTCCCCTCCAGTGTCATTTTGTGACACTTTCATTTGCATAGTCTTTTATGTACTTTAGAGCATACATAAGGCTTTAAGCTTTTGACCCCCACTTGTTCCTGAACTTTTTTCCTGAAGGCAAGGTCATGTGTAGGAGCTGACAGCTGATGTGACACAAACATTTCTTGCTCCTTCTTCCTTATTTTGGGAGTACTAGGGGCTCTCCCGGTACCAAGCCATGTAGCATTTGCCGAGCACTGCAGCAGTTTCTTTCCTGAGACATTTAAATCTCTTCTGACTGCCAGCAATTCCCACACCATTATCTGCTCAAAGACTGCTCCCTGCCAGGCTTAGGGAGGTGATGGCTCCCTCTCTCTTTTTGATTTTGTATATCTGGTATGGCAGGGTTAAACCCAGTCTTTAGTTTAGGCTCCAACTCATTCAATACACTGCTATGAATCACAAATTATACTCAGACCTATTCTAATCTGAGGTGTCTCACTTTTTGGCCAGTTTTTGGGTAGTATAACACAGAGGTCCCTTAAAGAAATAATTCAGTTTCTTTACTAAGAAATTAGGGAAAAGAGGAGTCAAAAAACACAGCTGGGGTAAACACAAAGTTTTAATTCTTATTTCTTAAAAGGTGTATTTTTCTGTACTTGTATTACTGTGCAGATGAAGGCACCACAGACATACATCTTAATTTAATTTAACACAGCAAAATTAAAAGGGCCAGGTAGTTCAGAGGCAGTAAGAACAGTCAGATATATCTTCTATTTCTACATTCAAAGTAAAATCTATGTTTATCTAGTTTTTTTCTTACTGACATTGATTTCCCTTGATCCCCCCAAGAAGCCCAGCTCCATTTTCTTTCCAGGGCACTCCAGTTGGATGTGACATGTCTGCTTTGGATGGAGGTGGAATTTGGGTGGGGGAAGATGATGAAATGTCAAGAGACGTTTAAGGGGAAAACAGCCTCTCTAAACACTTCAGTATTCACAGAGTCTGGCAACACTGAACTGCCCACTGAGATCTAAGCCTTGTAACTCATTTCTGTGGGAAAAATGAGGAATTATTTTTGGCACTCTGTGGATTTTTTGGGTGTTCTAATCTCTCTTTAGAAACTACTTCAAAGACATTAATTAAACCCCCTTTTTTTCCTCATTGTTTTTAGTCTTTGAGTTCACAGACCTGAAATAGCATAAAATTAACCTCTGTAACAAATATCGATGGGTTGCTATGCAGAGGTGGGAAATTTCCATTATGCTTTCTCACTCAGATGTTAATTCCCTTCCTCATTACCTTGTAGATGACAGCTAGGAAATAAAAAGTTCACTGTGTAACTGGGTTTCAATCCCATAAACTAAATGATCACTCCACTGAATAGTACCTCTCAAGAGCTGTAAATTACCTACATCTCCTGGAAAGCAGCAGTGTAGTCAAAACCTGATTCTACTGAGGGTAGGCACCAGCAATGCTTATTTTATATTTTAGCATTACAAACAGATCTAGGCAATAAGAGGTGACAAGAACATTTAATTTTCTCCTTGGAATCTTTTTGTGAGGCACTCCTGGGGTAGGAGTGGTAAAGCATCCATGCAGATTTGTCTTCACAAAGACCTCCCCTGAGATAAATGGAAGAGCTGAAGATCCATGGAAGTTTTCCCTCAATTAATTCCAAGCAAGGTCCAGCTGAGAAAATGCACGGGCTTCTCTGCAAATGTCAGCCCAGAAGTTCCTGGAGTACAAAGAGCTGTATGATGCTGGAGCTGAAAGACACTGAAGAGAAGATCAGAGAACAGAATGTTTGAATGTAGAAAATTCTAATAAGGAACATGCTTTTACCATGCAACGGTTAAGCACTAGGAGAGGTTGTACAGAGAGATTGTACAAAAGCTATGCTGGGGGACACGTGCAAGAGAAACCTGATGTTTTGTGCAAAGGGCTGGACTAGATGGCCTCTGGAGGTTTCTTCCATCCTAGATTTTGAGTCTAAGATTCTGCTGCACAGGCACAAAACCTGCGGGGAAAACTTACTGGGACACTTGTTGATGATGTTGTCCCAAAAAGTAAAACATTTTATATAGAGGGACAGTTTTAGAAATACATTTTAATGTCTGATTATAATCCCTGAGTTTTAATGTTTTCTGCTGTATTGATTATAAGTTTGCTGCAAGAAACCATTGGACAATGCAGCTGGAGAGAAGTTTAACAAGATTTTATTACTAAGTGCACACGTGTTTTGTTAGAGAAGCACAGAACATCTCCCTTGCTTTTTCACTTCAGCCTCTTTTTCTGGCATTTCTAGTTCCCTGCTCTCCACTAGCTAGGTCTGTTTCAGTCCCTGGGCTGGGATTCCTCAGATGAAATCTCTCCAGGGAGCCACTGCATCAGCAACCTCCCTTTGCACTTTTACTGTCCAACCTGTTTCTATTTGCCCACTTTCTTTGCAGGATGTTCACAAAGACCTCCTGAATTTTGCTGGGATGCACGCTGAAGCTGCACTAGCCAGGGCTGCTGAATCTTGTCTTCATGCTACTCAGCAGTTACCACTGATAAAAGCTGTAGGTTAAACTATCTGTAGCAAAAAACCAGATTTGGCTCAGAGTTTTGAGTTTGTAAATCCACGTAAGGCATGGTGAACATCAACATCATTGGAAAAAAAAAGCATAAATCATATTTCTAAAGTACAAAGAGGATGCTGTAAACTTCACTCCGTTATTATCTCTGTGCAGACCTTATGCTGTCTTAAGCAGCCTGTGTGCTGCACTCAGAGCTTTTGCACTCTGAAACAATTTTACATGTTGGAGATATCAAGGATTAGGGGCTTGGGTGCACAGATTTTGGTTTCTTGTGTGATCCAAGCTTTTGCTGTGATTAAACAATAAGAATATGAAAATTGTAGCTTGAAAACAGCCTCTATCAAACTCTAACAGAAGAACATACCAATCTGCTTAACTGAGACCTGCTTTTGTATTGTACAGAGGGAAGCAGAGTCTGTAGGAGAAGACAACTTGAACTGCAATTACACAATACTAGAATAAAAGAAAAATTTCAAGGAGTGATCTTTATTTCATATGCATACATGCATCACTAGCCAGCTGTACAAACAGATAGTGTGCCAGCAGCACACTGTCAGATTAAGTTGGGCTAATTAAACCTTATTACTTTGTTAGGCACGGCTCATTGAATAGCCACTGTGTAGCTGCTTACAGAAATTCAGCAATGCTGACAGTCCAAGCCAAGTGAAAACATGAAGGGAGAGTTTTCTTTAGTATCAGTGACAAAAGATCAACAAAATTGTCTCTCTTGAAAGGATAAACACAAAACACCAAATCAGAATGACTTTGCACACATCCTGTGTTTGTATTAGAACTAAGAACAAAACTATGTTTCTTTCACAAGTGTGCTAGCAAGAAAAATGAAGCAAATCATTGAGAGAAATTTCCGTGCATCCAGAGCCTGTGTTTGCATGTCTTAAGCTGTTTTTAAAGTCTCTTGTAAGCCAATCATTACTACTACTAAAAAAAAATAAATAATGCTTAGGACCAGTAACACTTTCATGGACAAACTTTTCACTAGCACAACTAGAGTTTTCAAATTTGGAGTTTTAAAATTATACTCTTTTAGTTACAGCAGGGCTATTGGATAAAAACATGACTTGGGCAGCAAATATCAAATACCTCAACATTTCAAACATCTGCCAAATGTATTCATGAAGTACAGAATAATTATTAGGACATTTTTTGTTTGGTCCATAAACACAGATTTAAGAAATCTGTTTCCAGATTTAAGAAGTTCACTTTCCACACAAGACAGAAAACTGTGTATTTGACACATAAATTCTGATTCTTCTCAGAATCAATAAATACAATAGATAAAAAGGAAACTTTTGAGAGTTTAATGAATGAAACAAAATGGGATCATCTCCTTTCTTTCCTGAGGCTCTAATTCTGAAATATTATTTTCAAGGCTTTGAAATATGAAAATGGTATCACAATGATTTTGCACATCTCTTTATAACTGAGTTGTATTTCTCACTGTGCTTCTCGAATTGAGACAGCTTTTTCCATAGATAAATATTAAGAGAAAACTAGAGAAAATCTTGAACACATTTTAAAATTATTAAATGCAAAATTCATTATCCTAAAGTAATGATTGTAACAGAAGTCAGAAACTGAACTCCTGCTATATTATATTTGACTGACGTTGGTGAATCATACATCTATCTTCCTTCCAGATAATTTGACAACACCATTCATCATCTGTAGCTTCTATTATCATTGCTTGAAATGGATATGTTTACCTCTCAAATTACGCAAATTATTAAAGACTCATTAAAGCAAAAAGTTCTTAACATTAATCTCCATCTACAGTGTAAACCAGCACATGGGTTCTGTCAAATGGGATAACAGAACTATGAAAAATATTTGTGGGAAAACAAATGCAGGAAAGTTTTTTATGTGAACCATGATAGAACAGTGTGGTTTACCTTCCATGCATTCTTCCTCCCCTGCTGACTGGAAGGCCAGGGGTAGGCAGACCTTTCAGTCCTGTTGCAGGAATAGAAATCAAAGGGAAAATCTGACTGCAACCATGGATGCCTTCAAGACATACTTTAGGTAAGTTCTTCACCCTAGCTCTGACTGCTGTCCCAGAGCTGCCACCCCTCAGCTCCCCCACGGTCACTGCATCCTCTCAGCTGGAGCCCAGTGCCAGGGTCAGCAATGGTGAATTTTGGTAATGCAAGTCCTGTCTTTGCAGATAGGACATGAAGACAGCCTTGGGCCAGCCAGTAGAGAGGATTTCACATCCACACCAGGTATGTATTCTGTTAGGTGGATGTTATAGATCTCGAGTTGGGTGGCTGGGACTGCTCTGCAAATACTTCATCCAGGTCCTTCCTCAGCCAAGGCTGACATTTTTCTGCTTTGAGACAGCGCCATTACTTTTATTTCAGAGTGCCCAGAATGACAGGAGAGTTTTGTAGCAGTCTGAGAAATGTTTCTATAGAGTGATGGTTTGCATTGCATTCAGCGGGGCATGGTTGGGGCTACAGGCAAGGCATGCTGAGTATTTGCAGATGAAAGGAGATAGGTAGCTTTTAAAAGAAGCATCTCAAATAAAATAGTAGGAATACAGTCCCATTTTTAAGAAGGAACTAAGGTGTAAAACAAAGTAGCAGTGTAGGCATCCTTTACACATTACTGTCTCATAAGCAGGCCCTGGGGTGGACCAGCTGCTGGCTTGGAGAACCTCTGCTGACCTCCCTGGCAGGATGATGAACCTCATCTTCAAGCCACCACCTCATGACAACAAGGATAATTGAAGCAAACAGAAGCAGATTTTGAAAGAGTTTCAAAAATCAATTCATGCTGATTTTCAACAAGAGATAAATGTCTGAACAGCAAAACATTTGTGTTTATGTCTCTGAAAGTTTTCTCATTGTACTGAAGTATGCTTTGGTTCACCTCAGAGTCATAGAAGGAATCCAGAATTAGCCTCAATGTTTGCATGTAATTCTTTACAATACTATCTCTCTCCTGCTACCTTCTGCTTCAGCTGGCCCTGCAGCTGCACAGTGGAGTCCACTGCCCAGGGTCCCTATTCTGTTGTGACCAAACCAAGGCTCTAAGGAAGTCTCTGAGTGCAGGACAGTTTCTGAACTGCTGCCAAGTTAATTTGTGGGGAAAAAAAAACCAAGTCACATATTAACTACCTCTTCTGATCTGCTCTTCTTAGTACCATGTTGAAGCAGATGCCCAAGCTGCATGATCAAAAACCTAAAGCCACAGTGCAGGCCATAACACACTTCAGGAGACACCTCAGCACTCGTGTCACTAGCTGGCCATAAGCTAGGGAGGTGTATCCTGTAGAACAGCTGCTCATGGCCATGGGCCTCTGCTCTTCAGTGTTTGCAGGTGGCTGTTATGTCTTTGGGGACAACAAACATGAAAGCCAGCTGGCCTGGGGAGCACTGACTCCTACCTTCTCTGCATGGCTACATCAGCATTTATCTATGTCCTCAGACAGGGTTTTTTTATCAATGTAACATTTAACAGAAGTGTAAATATTTAACACTGCTCACCTCTATGACTAAAGAAGCCCCAGAACCACCAACAGCCTGATTGCCTTAGAGCACCATGAGCACCTCTCTTGCTTTCCCTGAAAGACTGCACTTGTGCCATCAGGCACTCTGGCTTACACATTCATTCAATTTCAATGCAGAGTTCTTGTGGCTGGTAAAAAACCAAAACAGGCTATTCCATCAAGCCTCACAATTGCTCTGAGGGACAGCAGCAATCGGTACTCTAATAAGAAAAAATACAAATTCAAAATCAAAATACTTAACAGCAGACTTTGCCTATATCTAAGGAGAACATGCAGAGTTCAGCTGTATTCTGAAATTTAAAAAAAATAAACAACGAAAATTAAAAAGCGGTGCTGGGTCTGTAAACACCATACAGGGAACCTATCTGCATGACCAAGACCATGGATCCCAGCAGGTAGAGAATGACCTCTGAAGGCAGCATAGCGGGGGACTGCTGTGCTTACACAGTTTTACATTCACATCTCCTTGGTTCTAGAGTATCAAGGGGATTGTACTGTCCCTTGCTGAGCAGACAGTAACAAGGCCTGCAAAGTGCGGCAGAGGCAGAGAGACTAAGCAGGTATCCTCCTGCCTCTGAACAGCTCATCCACTTGTGAATGGTGGTAGACCTGCTTCACAGCACTTACCTTCATCTTCCTTTGGGAGATCCCAGGGAAATACATCTTTATTGAAAGGGTGAGACTCACAGTCTGAGACTGCCTCGATTTAGTACTGGTTAACATTTCTGGGTTACTCTCTTTCATCATTTGCTATTATTTGATGTGTTTGAGACTAGGTTGCTGTATATATTACAGCAGTTGCATTTGTTCAGTATTGTCTTTGGGCACTTGGGCACTTGCAGTGATGGCATGTATTTTATACAGCCTTTTCAAGTGCTGAATTAAGTTTCAGATCTTGATAGGCTAGGTGGTTCTTAACAGAGATACAGAAAGAATCATTTGATTGTGAGGAGACCATTCAATGGCCTCACAATTTAGGCCACAGACCTAAAATTCACCATTCCTACAAGACTGAATGAGGTACCTTCTTTATTTATGAGACCAAGAGAACTCATTGGCTGCTGAGTAGTGACCTGTGTGGTTTCTACTGTGTAGAAATAAAAGATGAGATATTGACATTTAAGTGGAGTCCAGCCAGCATGACTGAGGACAAGCCATGCTCCTTGTAGCTCCCTCACTCCGGCCTTCAGAGCTTAGTGCTGGGCAAAATTGAGTCTCCAGATGAATGGTTATATTCATCCCAGAGTACCTAGGGCAGAGTGGCTGCTCTTGACACCAAAATATAATTTCCAATAAATATTTGCTTAGGAGTTGCATACCCTTTGGGATGCAATGCTCTGCTCTGCTGAGCAGCCTGTGGTCTTTGTTCTATTTGGATGAAGAGATGTGGACATATGCATACAAGGTCCAAGAACACTGGCTTCATCAGCATTCAGCTTTGTGCTTCTAGGTAATCTGTATCTGAAGCCATGTAATGTTTAACAGAGGAAAACAGCACTACGAGTAAAGCAGCAAGAAACAGCAGAGCCCATTGAGAGCAAGAGCCTTCTGAATGTAAAGTAAGTACCCAGTTATCTTTACTTTAATGATTTTGACCCAATGTACAGTATTTAGCTAAATGAGTCATAAAGCACATCTGCTTTCAAGGTAAAACCTAGTTTCTAAGTACTCAAATGACAGCTGAACCTAATTTCAAGAAATACTGAATAGCAGATTCTGGAGATTCATTATAGCAGCTCCACAGAGTATTACTCTGCTCTGGATATTTATCCCAAATAGCTCAAAAACATCTAGAACAAATAAGCTTCAATAATAGAAATATACTGACTTTTCAACTGTCAATTTTATTAATCATTACTAATTTTCCCTAAAGCTTACAATCAGATAACCACAACTGAAGTCAATGAGTAAGTGCCTTGCTTACACTAAGATGGCCCAGACAGGATGCACAAACTGATTTTGTTATGCCAGTGTCCTCTGTAAATTCCAATTTACACACAGCCAAGCTGCAGAAAGACAAGCTGGCTCCTTTTCACCCAAACCTTAGTGGTCAGAGTGCTGTCCCAAGGTGGAGAAAATCCAGTAAACATCTCATCTGCTCTGCTGAACCCATGTCTTTGAGTGCCTTTACCATTGACTGCAGGGTAAGCAGGTAGCTTGTGATCTTCTGCCTGAAGCTGTTCTGTTTCAAGTAGGGCATTAAGTGAAGGCTATTTAGAGCTTTTCTAATCACTGGTACCATATTTTTTTAATGGGAATAGCTCTTACTTGTTTTCTGACAGGCTAAGCATCCTAGACACCATAAATCATCCTAGCATGTTCCCGGTCCAACTGGTAAAAGAGAAAGCAGTAAACAAATAAAGTAAAGGTAAAAAGTGGTCACAGCCACCACAAATGTCCAAGATGCCCTGATCCAATCCTGCTGCTGAGCACTACTTTGGCCTTAGGCATATTTACCTTACAAAAGGATACTTTCCTGCTTGTATGAAGCTTGGAAAGAATGGAGAGGTCAAGTCCACACCAATGGTCCCACCTTCCCATAACCAGATATGGGATACACACAAGAAGGAACCCATCTGGAAGACAAGTGACATGAGTGGTCATTTAAAATAGACAAACACATTCTAATTTAATCAGGTATTGAAGCAAAAAAAAATTACTAGCTCTTTTGATTAGTCACTTTGTATGGTAAAATTAGTCAGGAATAAGAGAAAATAGCACTTTTGAATTCTGCAATCTCATATTGTTTCCTTTTGATATGGCAGTGTAGCACTGCCATAGAACATAAATCTCATTCAAACCCTAACAGCACAATAATCCTAGGAGGTCTTAAGAGACAAAAACACAAAATAATTAATCAGAATTTTTTAATGTGTTGTTTTGCCATTTAAAAAAAAGGAAAAAATGCACCTTTTCAATCCTTCTCTCCCTTGGACTCTTATCTTACTTTAATACTCACATGTTTCTTTCCCTACTAACAAGGAACTTTTGTAGCTGGAGTAAAGTAGAACTGATGTAGGCATCAATGGACAGGAATTACAGATAAACTCAGAAGCACGAGGATTCAAAAAACACTTCCATAGCAAAGGAGGAGGCCAGGACATAACAGTGATTTCCACTTGAAGGCAGTAGCAGACAGAAATAAAAGATGAGATGTCGATAGAGCCAACCTCCGCCATCCAAGACCTTTTGTTCTTTGTCCACGCAGTATCTGTGAAGAGTGATGGAGGCCGTGCTCCCACTGTGCTTTCTGGTGGCCATGCTCCACCTCAGTGTCCACAGCCTGACCCAGACTGCTCACCAGCCTGAGGCAGCTGACCCTCAGAAGCAGTACTCCCATGAGGGAGATCCTCTTGAGTCCTGCCAAAGGATAGTCTCAAGCAATACAGACTTTGCCTTTCAGTTTTACAGGCAAGCAACCACTCAAGAGCCTGGCAAGAACATCTTCTTTTCCCCAGTCAGCATCTCTGCTGCCCTTGCCCTTCTGGCCCTGGGCTCCCGAGGCACTAGCCAGGCTCAGGTGCTGGGAGGACTGGCCTTTAACCTCACCAGCATCCAGGAGGAGGAGATACACGATGGCTTTTGTCAGCTCCTCCTCCTGCTGAACCGCCCTGGCAGCCAGGTGCAGCTGAGCATGGGGAACACCCTGTTCATGGACAAACGCCTGAAGCCAACCAAAACGTTTCTGAAGGACATCAAAAAACTGTACAGAGGAAAAGCTCTCTCTAGTAGCTTCCAGAATACCGCTGAAGCTAAAAAAGAGATCAATGATTATGTAAAGAATAAAACTCATGGGAATATAAAGCAAATACTTGAGGATCTTGATCCAAACACTCTGATGGTAATTGTTAACTACATTTATTTCAAAGGTAAGTCACATGGATGCTACTTAGTACATCTACTTAGTGCTGTTTCACCTGAAGTAAAACAAGTACACCAAGTTATTTCTGAATAATTTTTAAATGAATGTGTTTGGATGAGATTATTATGAAAAAAATTTGAAAGCTTTCAACTCTGAAACTTCTTCCACATCTAAATTTTTCTGTCATGTATTTAGACTTCAAAGCATAAAAGTTACAATATTCAGGGAATATTGTAACTTCAGTGTTCAGGCAATTAATTGCCAGAGCACAACAAATTCACGCATTGTTAAATAATCCTAATGTCATATACTTATTATTTTAAAACTTAAACTGTTTTCACATTGTATGTGTAGAAATTTAATAGAAAACTAAATTTTGAAGATGATGATTAACAAAGATTGACAAAACCTTTAATTTACTTACGGTCCACGACTATTAAATGGGTAGGTACCTCTGGAGTTTGAATCCAAATGTTCTACACCTTGTCATCATTTTACACATATCCCAAGAGGTATTTGAATGTACTGCTTTGGAAATTATTAACTTCTTGGGTGTTCATTTGTTGCAGCATGCAGGACATACATGGAATTTCCCACCCAGAGAGGAATATTTGGAAATTATGAACTTTCAGCAAAATAAAAAAAGATTTTATTTCAACTACTTCATAAATTTGGGTGCCCTAATCTCAGGTTTCCTAGTCTGAGTACCATACCAGAGTGCATTTCTTTTCTGGAGGGCAAGGGAGAAGGCTTAAACTTATAAAGTAATCAGAATACTGTGGAGTTTACCTTCCATTATTTATTTTTCAAATTAGGCTATTTCTATTCAACGTTTTAAAAAAAAAAAAAAAGCCAAAAAACATACAGAATGACAAGCTGTAATCCCTATTTGTTTAGAGAATGACCTGCTTTTATTACAAAAAAAAAAAAAATACATAGAAAATTCAATTGACTAAACATCAAGAGCAAACCATTTTGAAGACTGAAGACCTTGAGCCCCCATTCCATATATCACACTGCAGTTATGTTCAGGTCCTAAAGTTTGTGTTTCTCTAGCACGTAAGCTTTTCCTTGGTGCCACAAGAAGAAAAACATATAAAAAACCATGTAAGGTGCATAACATGCTACCTTTTAAAAGTCAGACATCCACTGTGAAACTTGCTTTACAAGCAATATTCTGAAAACAGACAGCAAATCCCTGGATTCTGGACAGTTTTCATTTGCTTCAATAAAACATAAGGTAATATGATCAAGTTACTTCATTTAATTTATCTGACTTAGAAAGTTGGTGTACAACTCCATACAAAATTTAACCTGTGATATTTAATTGTTACAGGGAATAAGATACTTAATAAACTTGGAATACTTTTTATCTTCAAGTATAAGTGTACATCTTCAGATACAATTTTATTTATTTCACATTTGTCTGTACTATATTAATATATCCTCACCGAAATAAGTATTCAATTCCATTCTTTCTCTTTTGATTTTAAGCCTACTGGGAAAATCCTTTCAATATTGAAGGGACTCACAAGGACTATTTCCATGTGAATGCAAAGACCTCAGTTGAAGTGGAGATGATGATTCGAGATGGATTTTATAAAGCATACTCTGACAGAAAGCTGTCTTGCATGGTGGTGCAGATTCCTTACAAGGGAGATGCTGTAGCATTGTTTATCCTGCCCAGTAAAGGAAAAATGAAACAGTTGGAACGTGCCCTGACAAAAAACACTGTTTCTAAATGGAAAAGATCTCTTCAAAGACGGTAAATAGAGTATTTTGATTTGATGATTCGAGGTAGTCAGAATCCAAAGTCTGAATGCTATGGTCAAGTTTTGCAGTTACTATCTTTTATTTTTGATGGGAGGTTTAAACAATAGAATGACTGTAAGTGATCAGACCAAATGATTTGATACGTTCAGCGAAAATTAGAATCAGCATTGCCTTGCGATGAGAGAAGAGATCTCTGAGGTGGGAAATTTAATTCTTTTCCTCAAAAACATTTTTTAGTTGATACTAAGGGTCTCCATTTCCCTTGTCTCAAGCAAAATACTTTAAGAGTGGTAATACTGTGACATAGCATTCAGATCCCTCAGAGGGAATGGGGTATGAATTCCAAAAGCAGAACTTTCCAGGTTAGAAAAAGAATGCAAACTTTGTCCCAAAAATGCTGGGATACTTGTCATAAAGTGACTTTGTTGCAGAATCATACAAGAAATATGAACTGATGTCTTTCTCCTTCCATACTTTCCTATCCTCCAGACAGCATCTTCCTATCTTCTTTTTCTTGCCATGATTTTTAGATTAAAAGACTAGCATTTTAGCACACAAGAACCACCAACAAATAAGAAATCTTCAGTCCAAGGCATGCTCTGATTGCAATAACTACCATAATTTACGTTTGAATTGACAGGAGGATGGAATTGTATATCCCAAAACTATCAATTTCAGGCACCTATGACTTAAAGAGGATCTTAATGAATCTGGGTGTTACTGACGTGTTTTCTAATCGGGCTGATCTGTCTGGAATCACAGGAAACCGTGATGTGAAGGTTTCAAAAGTAAGTTTATCAGCAGAAACAACCACCTGTGGATTCCTTAACAGCCAATTGACTTACCCTAAGCTCACTTGTGAAATTTTACTTATTGCTAGGCCTGGCGGAAATAGAACATTTAGCTGATGAATTCCCTTTAAAGTACCTCAGACTTCTCCAAGATCTAGAAATAAGGATATCTTCTTTTGTCTGACAAGCAAAGGTGGAGGGTAGACGGAGGGGTGGGTTTAGCATTTAACCAGGAACCCAAACACAGCATATTTTCTGCATGTAAAAGAAATGCCTATGAATAACTCTGTCGTGTGTGTCTTGCATCAGCATATGCACCAAAAAAGTGGCCTTTTTCTAACATGCATTCTATAATTTTAAATTAGAAGCTGTCATTACCATTGAAGGCCCAGTTGAGTGCTAACAATGTAAAATGGACCAGACTTGAGGAAAACATCCCATTTACTGAAAATAATGTGAAGATAAACACGAGCATTTTTACAGCCATTTGGAAAACAACACTTAAAATTTTCTAACATTTTGGGGCTAGTAAAAGAAAAAGACTACAAATTCCCAACAATAATTTAACAAAAAATTTGGTATCAAGATCAAATTTCTACCTGGCTAAACTGTAATGCATGTGCTGTTAGGAATAGTCACAGAGCAATTCTGGAGCTCCTTTTCCTTCCCCTTTGAAACTGACATTCCCTGTGAATTTGCTTGGCTATTTTATTTTCAGTTAATTCCATGAGGTGTGCAGTTGCTAAGGTCTGCATTGATACGCTTGTGGTGAGGAACACTGAATGTGTAAATATTTGCTTTTTGAGAGAACATTGCTAAAAAACCCACAATGGTCTGTAGCACCCTTCTTCCTGGTTCCTGGCTTAACAGCAATTTTTGTGAAAGGCAGTAGTTGAATTAAATTTGTGTAAATTTGAATAATCTCACACTACATCTTCCACTTACATTAATTCTTGCTATATTTTATTGTAGGCTACTCACAAGGCCCTGCTGAAGATTCATGAGAATGGCACAGAGGCTGCAGCAGCCAGCAGCATAAATTTTGTTCCTTATTCTGCTCCTCCCATTGTTAAATTCAATCATCCATTCTTGCTGTTGATCATTGATCAGTATACTAAGAGCATCCTCTTCATGGGAAAAATTGTAAACCCAACAGAAAAGTGACTGGTCAGTGGCTGGTCTTATTGACTTGAATTGCATTTTATGGAATTATTGTCCATTGTGAATAAAATTATATCCCAACAGTTACTAATAATTTTATTTTTCCAAAGAAATCAGGAAAGAGTGCATTCTTAGAAACATTACTTTTGCTTTGTCCTTCCACAGAAAATAACCACTGAGATATACCTATTAGTGATATGTGAAGAATTTGATAAATCAGCCTTTTAGTGATCATGGCATCTTTCAAAAGCAAGGTAATATCCAGCTGAGAAACTCAGTTAAAACACTGTAAGTAAATAAAATTTGAGTGGATAAATCCAAATGAATTGTCTATGAACTATAGGTTGGCTTCTGACATTGGTAGGGTTTCCAGCAGAAGGAAGGCATAGCTGCAAATGACACCCTGGAGAGTCAGGGACTTTAGACCAGGCCTAGGCACGACCTTTGAAGGTCAAGTCTTAGTCCATACTCTGCTTTAGGACATTCACAGCTGATGGCATCCACCCACATCATGTTGGCTTCTTTGAGCTGGCTGTTAACATAAACTCTACACAAACATCCTCTGTGGAAGCACTGCTGGGGAATGTTTTACTTGGCTAGATATCCAGAAGTTTCTACTGGCGTTGCATTACAGATTTAATCTTGTACTTCTTGGAAATAGAAGTCCTTTGTAAGTGGATGTTCAAAAGGGATAGGATATGAATACCAGGAAGGGGAAAAAACAAACATTGAGATTAATCCTATCTCCAGAGTTTACATCCATGCTGGTAAATAAAGTACTCTAAGATCTGTTCTCTAACCATGAGGTCAACCGGCTTATCACAGGTCGTATCCGCCTTGCTTAACTCTGACCCTGCAAGTCATCTCATCTACTTATTGGAAAAGTCCCTCAGCCTGTGCTAACTCCAAAAACATGCTCAGCACTTGTTTGGAAGAATCATATGGTGGCATGTGTCTGAAACTGTACTAGAAGTACAAGAATGTGAGTCTGTAGGTGATGGCCAGGTGTGTTCTCCAGGACTGCTCTGTGTGCTGGGACAAATGGAGCCAGAGTGAACAGCAGAGGAGTGGGAAAGTGTCCCTTCACCACTCAGCCCTAGAAGCTCTGCTGGCAAGCTGCATTTTTGTGAATAACACTAAGGTCCAGGTGATGCTGATAGGCCTTCACAACTATTTCTTAGAAATGAGGGAACTGGAGACCCTGATGTGGAATAAGACTGGGCAGTCCAATAAAGGCCCTTCAAAACGACTTCAAGTCACAGACTGCGAGACTCCCACGTACTTAGCACGGATGTGTTTGGGTGGTCTCTCCTGATTAGTCCTGTGCATTTGCTGTAATTGTGTATGCTTATTTTCACAGTAAATGTGAGTGCTTATTTTCAAAGGGCTGCTCCTCAGTAAGGATTTATGCTGTTCCTTAGATGGCACAGCAATGCTTTGATGATGCAAACACCAGAAACACTTCAAAACTGAGCACACAGAAAACTACCATGAAGCACAAAATATGAAAGTTTAATTCTATTATGTTGTAACATAAATGAACTCAAACGCAATTTCAAATGTGATACAACTTACTGCGGAAGCAGAGGCATTGTCCATCATCTATATCCCCTCTCCTCCTTAAGAATATTGAAACCAAGATTTTTGTTATGATCCAGAAAGTCTGTCACTAGTTTAAGGACCCAGCTGCTTGCTAAGTGTGGCCTGATGCTGCAAACTGGAATGAGCTGGCAGAAAAAGACCACTGGAGAGTCTCCCTTGGCAGGTGGACCTCATGTTGAGAAAGGCTCAGCACCCAAGGCCAGCATCCTGCAGCTATCCCTCCAACAACTGTGCAGAGGCAGGCAGAGAGAGCAGGCAGAGATGGAGGTGATGAAGAGCGTAGCTCCCCACTCCTCAGACCTGGCAGTGTTGTTAAAGCAGAGCATGTCTGCAGCTATACTACTGCCAAATTGTGCTGAGCCAGAGAGATATAACCAAATCCCAGGTGATCAATTCATTCTCAAAGACAGTGCCAGACTAAAGAGAAACTCATATTTTTTGATTGCTAAAATTTTTTAGAAGTTATTTTACTGACAAATCAGAATGATGAATGTGGCTATAACCTGATAAAGTAATAACTACAGAAGTTCTCAAAGGGCCAGATGGATAAATTTAGGAGTTGTGTTTGGCATGGTACCCAGATAGGAAATTTATTTTCAATTTTACTTTTTCTTTATCCATGACTGCATGAAATGCTCCTTTGCTGAATGTGAGCCTGTTGTCCTTAATTTTCATAGCTCAGTGGCCACGAGCAGAGTAAGAAAACTAAGATCCAGAGGAACAGCAGGCCCACAGTGGAGATCCTTTTGGGTGCTGCCAATGGATAGCCCTCAAAAACATGCACTCTTCCTTACAGTTTTGCTGGCAACTGACTGCCCAAGAACCCAGCAAGAGAGTTTCCTTCTCCCTGGTCACCTTCTCTAATGCTTTTACTCAGCTCTCTCTGGTCCCCGGAGCCACCAGCGAGGCCCAGGTCCTGGAAGGGACAGCCTTTAACCTCCCTGGCACTCAGTAGGGCACAACAATTTTCATTTTCTGCCACTTATTTCAATTCTGGGAGTTACACATGCCATCTCTAAGTTCTCACACCATTGTCATTAATTCAGGTGTTTGGTCTGTAGTCCTAACTAATTGAGTTTGATGTATCTTTTTAAAAAAGAAATTCAAGCTAAGATACATTTTGAGATCAAAATTTTGGTCTTTAATTCTACCTACTCTTACTTATTTTTATCCATTTTATTTGAGAGGTTTTTATAAAACTTCTAACAACTAGTTTTAAAAAGCTTTGGTAGTGTCAGGTATCTGTCAGTATAACTCTACTATACTCAGCTGAGAACTCAATGGAAAACATATCAGGAAAATCTGAGATGAGCTGTCAGTGACAGATTACCCATATTGAACACTACAATGCTGGCTGATTGACCCCAGTGGAATTCACATCAGGCTTTAAATGCTTGTATGCTCTTGGAAACACTTTTTCCCTCAGTACTAGGAGATTAAGTAGGAACAAAGTAGAAAATATAAAATATTATTTTCTGAGCACTGATGAAATAATCATCTGAGGTAAAAATGTCTGCTATGAGAAAAGGAATCACACCTAATAATAAAAGCCTATATTCTTCTGAGACATAACACAGAACAAAAAATAGAGAATTTGGTTCTGCTCATACAGCTTTCTTCTAGCAGACTATGAGTTTATATGAAAATTCAATTCAAAGATTCCAGTTGCATTGGTGAAAGAAGCTGACAACAAAGTAGGAAAAGTCTGGTTTCCATTCCCAGCTCTGTCACAGACTTTTGCTTAGCCTTTAGCTTTTTTTTCTTTCTGTTAGTCATGCTGGTTTTTGAAATGGGAGCCTAAAGTAATTTCATTATTTGAGGAGAAAAGGATTAAATATTTGTAAGACATGGAGAGTATATTTAGGATGCCCTCTACAGAAAAAAATAAAATTACTGAAAGGAGTTGATTTTTAATCTACTCACACCAGTTTTGCAATGATACCAATCTCCTGATTTTAATGGAGTTAGGTACGTCAAGAAATCAATTTAGATGAACTTTCATAGACATACCATACACATCTTTATAGGGAAAAAATAAATGGCTGCATGAGGATTTATCATACAATGTACACAATTATCTTGCTGATCTTTTGTTTTTACAGTCAGAAATCTTTTGCCCTGGAAAGCCCTCAAATATAACTTGCAAAGCCAACATATAATAATTAGATGACCAAGCAGCAACTGAAATATGATAATTTGATGACCAAGTAGCAACAGAAATAAGTTAATGATACGGGATGAAAGTGCTCCTATAAGGAGGAACCAAGACACATTGCATAACTGAGCAGAGTCACTGGCAGAGAGTAGGGAGAGAGATAATGAAATTATTCCTTAATTCCTTCCATATAGATCATTACCAGACCAATGGGAAAAACATGTTTGTCAGTCCTTTCTATGATTCCCCTGGTTCCTGGAGCAAGAGTCCCCCTGTCCCAGCCACCACTTATCTCAAAGCATCCAGGAACTCCACACTGTCTTCGGCGCAATTCCCCATGATGCCTCTTTTGCAAAATTACACCAAATTGCCAGTTTGGCCTTGCATTTCCCTGTGTTCTGGGGACACAGCCATTTTCAACAACAGGAACGTGCAGTGAAGAAACAAACTGTTTTCCTCTCCCTGTGTTTTCACAGACTTGTCACCTGGCTGACATGCAGGTGATACCTATGTGTGGTGATTCACCCTCATTTTCCATTGCCTTCAACAAAAGCAAGATATATTATCCAAGAGTCTCTATTTCTGGCACCTATGACCTAAGGGAGATTTTCAAAGGACTGGGTGTGACTGATGGATTCACTAACCATGCTGATCTGTCTGGAATTGTTGGGAAGCTGATTCTTGGAAAATGATCATTTTATGGGTCTGCTGTAACTGTTGGTCTTAACCTTGTCTAGGAAGACACTTGGGCCAGGATCAGAGGATCTTGTGCCTGGGGGTGAGCAGGGACAAAAGCAACTTTCCACTATCTCCCTGACATGCTGGGTGCTGCTGCATCTCCTGGGAGAAAGGAGAGGAATCACTGCAGCAGCTTTGCTGTTCCCAGAAATTTATCTCAAGAAACAGTGGCATCCTTCAGATGGTTAGCCAAGCATTAGGGCTGGCCTGAAAGATTAATGCTATCTATCTAGGCAGGCCTAGGCTCGAGAAAAATATCTTGTCTAGAGTTCAGCAACAGCATACTTGCTGCTCCTGAGACTTGGTCATTTTACATAATACTGCAATAAACTTTCTGGGTACTTGCACATGTCGTGAAAAAAACCCTCTCTCTGTAGGAATATATTCTGACCAACCCTGCCTCTGTCTTGTAAGAGAGAGCAGTTACACAGCAGTAACAATGATGGTTGATTCCTATGTGTAGATAAATTTCAAGTTTACCTGGGGCGAAGTCATGTACATTCAACAGAAATAATTAGTCATTGCTAATTAGGATAAGTGCCATGCACCTCATCCTTAAATAACCTCCTAAATAGCTAAATTGTGCCTGTTTCAGCTTCCTCTGAGAGCGATCCCAGTGTAAGATATGTATGATACTATGTAATTCATGCTTATCCTATGCATAGATAGCACGAGAGGTTAAGATCTTTTCTCCCAAGTTAACATTTTGCTGTGGAAAAGTTTGCCTATTTCATTCTTTCATTTGTTTTCTTATTTTGGTTATTTTTCAAGGCATGCTATGTTTTGCTTTCCACTTCAGTAGTTTCTAATACTCATCAAAGATCCTTCAAAAAGCTAACCAGTGTTCTGAGCCCATCAAATAATGGCATGCCTTCCATAGGGCAGCATGGAGCTGCACCTGAACAAACTTGCTGCTGCCTTGGGCACTCAATTAGATGGCATTGTTGCATGTGCAGAAGATCCAGTGGGACAGAGCATCCATGTTTTCTGGTCTTTTCTTAGCTTTCCAGTTCTTCTCATGTTCTGTTTTCAGGAGCTCATTCACCACAGTTATTGGTAAAACTCTTTTACTGACAGTTCAGTTTGAGCCAACAGTAGCAAAGTCCTTGGTCTTTCCCTTTAGACTCCTACGTGCTGGCATCATTCTGGCTGTGTGATGGGAAAAAGACTTTAAATATTTGATACCCGGAAAAAAGGAGTTTACTCAATCTTTGCTTTGCAAATAACTCTTATTTACCCTGTTTAATCTTTACCAGTGGACATAACTTAATACTAGGAAGAAAATGAATAGGAGGGAAGAAGCACTGTGAAAGAAAAGTCCAGCGCAGTAAGTACCATATTATACTTTCTTAGAAGTCTTTGAATTTATGCTGAGTGTGATCCCTGCTATTTACTGCTGAGAGTAGTTTGTTTTGTACAGTAATTGAAAATTATTTTAGCTTCTGGAAGCATGTTCTGAATGTTTGAAGCAGAATTCATTCAGTGATGCAGCTCCTAGCTATAGTAACAGGATGACAGGGATATGAGGTCCAAAATGAATACCCAAAAATCAATACCAAGATGAAGAACAAAACCTTGTCTCTGCTCCCAGAGGAATAAATTTAGTTGAAATCTCAGTGTCCCAACAATTCCAGGCTGATGCAGGGCTAATGAGAGTAGCTTCATTTCTGTCTAGTGTGCCTAAAGACCAGCCTAGTTGCAGTCAAGTGGCCTGGAAGAGAAATCAAAGGCAGATTTGGGTTGTTATGAAACGAGTTGTTACCAGAACAAAATGAATTATCAAGAGCTAGAATGCCTTTTTTTCCTGAGTCAGTGTTTATACCCAGCATTTTGGACATGCTGAGCACAGCTTCCATGCTCAGCACTTCAACAGCTTGTACCTCCAGTTTTTCATAATGAAAATCCAGAAAAGGGGAAGCCTGGAAATAACAACTCTCCATAATTAGTCTGGTGCAAGACCTGAACCTGGCAGCCTGAGGCAGATTCTGGGCAGAATCTCATTCTCCAGAATAAGTATACAGCTGCTATGAACAGTATTCAGACCATCTCTCTTTCCCTGAGGGTCACTGCTTGCTTCATGGGTTTGAATTTCTGTCATTTGAGATCATTTAGGTGAGGAACTATATGGAGAGCATTCTTCTCCAATATGTCACAGGATTCTTCCCCCAAAATGACATAAGAGGGACTGTGGGGTTATGTAGAATTTGCTTATGTCAGTTAAAGGAAAAGGAAAAGTCATCAAATTATATATACACAGCAAGGCAGATTCCACTGTAGCTTTTCCTAAGCTCTTGAGTCTTGAGCTTTGCAACTTTATGGATAGCTTATGTGGAATATAGTCTCAATAAACTGTCTCAATTTAGCCTCAATTTGCTGAAACACTTAAGGTAAAAATCTTGGAATAATATAGGTCTTGAGTCAGAGCTGTTATATAAGAGGCAGAAATCTATAAACAGTTTAAGAGCTGAGCATTTAGGTGGATTTTATACACTGCTATAACTGACTATCTCAGCAGTGCTTGAAAACCAAAGTCCTAACAAGACCATGGGTAGCACAGAAGCACATCAGCACAAGTTGGTCCCTCTGCCAAAGTACTCACCAGATAGATGGGTGCCAATACATGAACTCAGCCATGTACCCCAAGGCACTTAGGAATGCACTGAGGCCACACTGGTCAGAAGCAAGAACTACTTCACACATAATATCTCAGGAAAGCTGATTCTTCCCTGGCAGTACCACATTATTGTCTCATTTCCTTTGCTCCTTGGTCACAGATGAGGAGAACTGATTAGAAATAGACTATCCAGAGGCCAAGTAGAAGAGTATTTCCAGGAAGATTAGTAGTTCTAATGACTATCTGAAAATCAGTATCTAGAATACAAAATTTTTTTATCCAGTAAAGAAAAACTTCTGTAGATCTAAAAGTTCCTCTGTTTTTTCTTAACAGAACTATTCAGGACAATGAAGTCTGTATTGTATTTGTGTTTGTTGCTTCTTGGACTTCAAGTCCAGGGTCAACAGCAGGAACAACAAATACACCATCCCGCAGAAGACCAGTCCCAGGCTGATGGTGAAAACTTGCCTTATGTCAAGCTAGCCCCCAGCAACGCTGACTTTGCATTCAAGCTTTACCAGCAGATCAGCACTGAATCGGGCGACAGGAACATTTTCTTCTCTCCTTTGAGTATCTCCACTGCCTTCACAATGCTCAGCCTGGGGGCCAGATCAAACACGCTCCGAGAGCTGCACAAAGGTCTTGCCTTCAACCTGACACAGATAGAGGAGCAGGAGGTTCATGAGGGATTTCGGCATATCCTCCAGCTGCTCAATGACCCTCACCGAGAGGTCCAGTTGAACATGGGCAATGCCCTGTTCGTAGATAACCAAGTGGAACTGCTTCAGAACTTTTTGGATCAGGTCAAAAATTTTTATTATGCTGAAGCTGTTTCTAGCAACTTCCAGAATCCCCCAGAGGCTATAAGGGAAATCAATGAGTACGTGGAAACAAAAACCCATGGCAAAATTGTCGATTTAGTCAAGAGTCTTGATCCGGAAACCGTGATGGTTCTCATTAACTACATTTTCTTTAGAGGTGAGTGACAGACATGGGTAGCAACTATACAAATAAGCTCTGAAAGTTCTAAGAAACAAAACTTTTCCACATTGTGAACACATCCTATAATCTAATTTAAAACACATCTTTCTATTTTTAAATTACACAGGAAAATATTTAAAAGACAGGTGAGAATAATCATTTTCTATATGAGAAATCAAAAAAAAAAAAAAGAAAAAATAAAAGAACCAGCAGAAGTACTAATCAATGCTATATAAATTTTAAACCAGGTTCAGAGCTGAAGATATTCAGAACTTATGATCATTTGTTGAAAGGCACAGGTGTCTGGCTGTGCAGGACATGGTCAAACACAGATGACACTCACATGAAAGGAATAAGACTGAAGCTTGTATAGTTGGAGTCTGTGAAAGATTTACCATTATCTGAACAGGCAAAGGCTCATCTCTTTTCCACTGCAAGCTTCAACCCATACTTTTCTTGTGTGTTTTTTATTAAAACCATTGAAAAGAGGTTAAGCTTCTTCCTGTGGCCAGGGAACAAGCATCCTTAAATTGAGATAGGCTTGTCTCTACAGTTCAAGTATATTATTTGAAGCATCAGTTAATGTGACATGCCTTTATTAGTCCCTTTTTTTTTTTTTTTTTCCCAATTCTATACTCATTCTTTTTTTCAAAGGCTCCTGGGAAAGACCTTTCAGCAGTTTCAACACAAGAGATGATGACTTCTTTTTGGATGCCAAAAATTCTGTCAAGGTCAAAATGATGCATAAAAACAAGGACTTTAATGTCCACAGGGATGAGAACTTGTCTTGCTGGGTAGTAGAAATCCCATACAAAGGAAATGTTACTTCATTGTTTGTTCTGCCTGATGAAGGGACAATGAAACAGGTGGAAGATGCTCTGCTAAAAGAAACAGTGTCTATCTGGTTGAGATCACTTAAAAGAAGGTAATATTTTATTTGTGGCTTTGCTTAAATATTGAACAGACCAATACTACTCATCCAGGAAGGGTAAAGCTTAGGATACCATGATGAGTTGCTAAGTACAGCTCTGAGGAACAAGCACCACTCAGCTTTTTTAAGCTATTATTTCATACCAAAGAGGAATCCTCTCAGCTCCTCTAGTCACAGCTCTCAGTTGTGAGGGTCCTGCACATGGGTAACTGCCCTCAGGAACCTGCCTTCAGTAGGAGGAATCCATTAAAAAGAAAATACAATTTATTTTTCTTCAATGTGGATGATACTTTCCAGTCACTTTCATAGGCCACCACTCTACCCCTGCACCACAGATTAGACTGTGGCTGGTGGGATAGGTACCTCAGTTTCTGCTTCTCTAACATGAGATTTATCACTGTCTTAGAAAGCCAAGCCTCAGCTCCATGGGTGTTTGGGATGAGTATATACCTGCAACAGATATTGCTTCAAGGGATCTTGCAATAACAAACTCACATTTTTATTTATTTTTTAAAAGACAAATCTACTTGGATCTTCCAAAATTCTCTGTCTCCGGTTCCTATGATGTTAAGAGCCTGTTTGAGAAAATGGGTGTGACAGAGGTGTTCAGTGATCAGGCTGATCTCTCTGGAGTGGCAAAAAATCTTCTTCTGAAGGTTTCCAAAGTAAGTATGCAGGCAGGGGGTGGTAATCATGAGATTTTTCTGCCTTGTTTGTATGCAGGTTTAATCCTACCCTTGAAGTGTAGTCATAGCTTAACGATGGTAATAAAGGAAGGAAAAGGTTAGGCATTAAATGGCTGTTGTTTCTACAGTTTAATATTAAATTGTTTACTGCACAGTGATCCTACAAACAAAGTCTCTGAAGAAGAAAACAACTGGAAAGCATAGCAGGAATAATTTCAAAAAAAGCTGATGTTAAAGAAGTAAAGCATGACAAGAACCATAGTTATGACCTAAGTCTGGGAATAGTCATTCTTACACTATGCATACACCTTTCATTATTACATTGTCTGAGCACTTCAGAATTTATATGGACAACAGACTTGTGGGACAGGGATAGCCCCATTTCACAAACAAGAAACGAGTACACAGACAACCAAAATGATTTCTCTAGAATCCCAAGGAGTATGTGCCTTGTGTCATGAGGGAGGTGAGCCTTCCCTTTATTCTTCACTTGTGAGACTAGCTCTGGAATTCAACACATCCAGTTTGGGGCTCCTGAATACAAGGGACATGGGGGCACCCTGGAGCAGAGTGGGTCCAGTGGAGGGTGAGCAGGGTGGCTGTGTGGCTGGAGAGCAGGGTGGCTGTGTGGCTGTGGCTAGAAAATGGGATATTCTGATTGGATATTATGTAAAAAAATTCACCATGAGGGTGATCAAACAGCTAGTATTGTTGGTGGAGGGTTAAAAAATGTAATTTCTGGATTGAGTAATGAGTAGGGGGAGGAAAGTAGAGAACGTACAACTGGAACTTGACGCAGCTAGCTGGGAACAAGCGTCAGCTTTTGTAAACAGCTCCATGCTATTGTTTTAACCAAATCAAGTGTGGATCAGGGTAGAAGCGTAGGTATGATTTAAGATAGTAACTAAGGAATAGGATAATCAGTATCTAGGGGTGGGGGTTAGTTAACATGTGTATAATTTAAACTATAAAAATCACGAATCGACTCTGTATGCTTCGGACATCAGATTTGGGTGTATTATCACCCCGGTGTCCCGCGCGCTGGAATAAAGAACCGCATATGATCGCCTCTGTGTGGTTATATGTTTTCCTACGCTAACAGTATGGGTTACTAATGAAATTTCTGTCCTTGGAAATACTCAAATCCTGATTGGATTAGATCCTGGTTAACCTCATCAGAGTTGCCAGAGGTGACACAGTGCAGGGACGTTGGTGGCATTCAATGGCCTCTAGAGGTCCTTCCATCATATATTATTTGTGATTCCTCGCATTCCTCCCTATGGCATGTGGAAACACCTGGAATGTAGATATGGGACTGATGCCCGGAAAGCCAAGTAAATTGGTGAAGGATAAGCAGAGGAAAGAGGAAATTTTAGATGTGTTGCAGACAATGAGGGAAGAAAACAGAGGGCTGTCTGAACCAAATGAAATAGGTCACATGAATTCCTAAACGCAAATTTGTTATACCTACCACAGAAAGCCCTGAAAAATCTTATCTGTGGGCTGTGTTACAGAGAGACACTCTATAAAGCTTGTCACTACTATTTTTTCAGAGAGAATTATTTTACTTTCATAGAAATTGATGCAAAATGAAAAAAAAATTATTCTTTTGTGTTCAGTATTAAGGACAAAATCTTATTCTGAGAAACAACAGAATCATGAATATCCCCTGTGTTGCTCAGCCTCTGCAAGCAGTCATGTTTGACTCTGTTGAAGAAAACTTTTCCTGATCCCAGAGCAAACTTTGCTTGTCTTGGAAAGGCTGGACACTAGTATTTTTTTCACACCGGTTATACATTCATTCTGTGTTTTCTTTTAAGAATTACCTTCTCACAGTGCAAGCAAATTTTCCCCTAGCTGCCTCTCTCTCTTCTGCACCTAGGTTATAACCTCTGTTTTCCTTTCAGGCAATTCACAAGGCCACAGTGGATGTTAGAGAGAATGGCACAGAGGCTGCTGCAGTGACTATGATAGAAATAACACCACTGAGTCTGCCGTTTCCTCCTCCTCCTCACGTCAGCTTCAACAGGCCCTTCCTGATGATGATTATTGACAAAAGCACTGATGGCATGCTCTTCCTGGGGAAAATTGTGAACCCAACTGCTAAGGAAGGCTAGGCCAGAGCACTGATGCTCTCCAGTGCGGAGAGGAGAGCTTGTGCACATACCAGGAATTTCTTTGCGAAGTAGGACTAGAACTGATGAGGTGCATAATTAACAAATAAATAATTCAATTTTCTGTCAAGTTCTTCTTTACTTCAAAACAGACATTTGAGTACAAACTCAAATAGGCCATTTTTACAAAATTACTCACTCCAAGTAGGCAGCTGTGGGATCTTCAGCAGGCATACATTTTCTGTGTAGTTATCATAGTGTCAGGGGGGCTTGTATGCAGATAAAACTTCCTGCTGTTGGCTGAGAAACTTCCTGTGTCTCCCATTTCCTGTCCTCACCTCACAAACCACAGGTCTATCCCTTTCAGCTGGGGAACCCTTCTTTCCCTCCCTCCCATTCCACCATGAATCCCAGGAGACGTCTTCATCTTTAAAATCTTTCCAGGGGAAAGGAAACAGAGACAGAGCTGTTATACCTTTCCTCTCCTAGATGGTGGATGCTCCTTGGTAAAGAATAATCCTTTCCTTCTAGCTTGACAACTGCCTTCTACCAGCTCCAAACCTTGCTCCCTTCTGCGCTTCTCACTATTTGCTCCAGAATAAGGGGCACAGCTGCCTCACCAGAGCCTTCTCCAGGGCCTGCAGGGCAATCTCTGCTCCAGAGCCTGGAGCACCTCCTGCCCCTTCTTCTGCACTGATGTGAATGTCTGTGGGGCTGCTTGTCTCACTTGTTATTTCAGTCCTCCTTCTCACAGCTGCCACACAATGTGTTTTCCTTTTTCTCAAATGCATTCCCCACAGGTGCCAGCATCGTGGCTGGGGGGCTCAGCTGTGCTGTGTGGTGGGTCTGTTGGAGCCCTCTGGAATGGGCTGGAACTGCTCATGTCCAGCACAGGACAGCCCTGACCTCTCCTCACAGCACCTCTGCACAAACACCAGATGCACAGAATCCAGTCATCAGCTGGGGCTCACAATGGGTGACACCATTTAGTGGAGGGGCAGAACACTTTGATGGTGCTAATGAACAGTCAGGAGCTCCTTCACTGTGTCCACTCAGCATCAATAGCTGGAGGACACTCCTCCAACACAGCCTGAGCCTCAGGACGTCTCAGGACACTGCTTCCTCCCTAGGTTTCCAGGCTCAGCTCTGCTCTCCACCTTAGGAGGAGCTGGAATCAAAGAGTCCACTGAGAGGGCCTGGGGCTCCCTGACACTGCTGCAGGGCTTTAGCTTCTGGCTAGGATGGGTCAGAGCTGCCAAATGCCTCTGCAATGTGTTTTGGTTTGGGAGAGCCCTGGCAGGTCATGTGGTGGAGAGAAAACCATGGGGTGCATTTTTGCAGTGAGAGATAATAAAGCCTTTCATGTGAGCAAGCACAGACCTTTCCACAGTCCTATGGGAAAAAAAAATAACAGCCTCTAGCCAACCTATTCACACAGACCTAGACTTGCTTAATGCAAAATATTTTCTCTATAGTCACCCCCTTATATCCCCCATCTCCAGATTTTAAAGAAAGAAAACTAGCAATGCTCCATGGAAAATCTGAGTCAGCTATACCTGTCTAACGCATTTTCTCTCTCAGGAAAATAAAATCATTTCAGCATTGCTTGAAGGGGCAAATATCTGTTGTTGGACACAAGCCAAGGACTTCAGCTTTGCACAGGGCTGCCAAGCTACAAGTCTCTTTCATCCACAGGTACTAATACAGCTTGCTCAGTCATTGCTCCCCTGCCTTGGGAGTGGTGAGGCTTAGGGGAGCAGTTAACTGTGCGCTGCTTGAGACACCTTAAAGGGAAGGCAAGAACAAGAGTAAATAGGAAACTGCCCATATTGCCTCATTCCTTCATTCCCCTCTGCCCAATTCTGCAAAATGAAACCCAGGAAAAACCCAGTTTTATTGTTTACTAATATATACTAGATAACTGAAATAGAAACCTTTGTAACAATTCTTAACTATCCTCTTATCAGAACTGTGAGCTTTTCTTATGGAAAATAGTGCAAGTTCACTTGGTCTCTAATGGGTTAAATGCAGTTTTTTGAGGGTGGAAAAACTATTTCAGCTGAGAGGAGAGTTCCCAGCTATGCTTTTGTTACTTCCCTGCAACTGTAAATAAGAACAATTGAAAAAAATTTAAAAGGCAGACCAGTGATTTTTCAAATAAGCAGTTAAGTTCAAAGACTGTTGGAAACTTAGATGGATTTTGGAAAGGAGCTTAAAGAGTTGGAAGAGAACAGGAGTGTTGAGCTGATTTGCTGAGTTATTTTAGCTCCATCGTGGAGCCAGGGGGAGTATAGCAAGAACATGATGATTTAACAGAAAAAATGAAAGCTTTACAGATGTTCAGAAAGCCTGCCTACAAACCAAAGGCAACACATTGGCCCAGCTGTAGATACCCTGAATCAGCTCTGGCTGAAACTGAAATTCTACCCAGAGGAAAACATATCACCCTGAGCCAAGATAACTCCAGCAGACTGAGAAACTTCATGTTTTCAGGAGCAACATAGAAAGAAGAGGAGAGCAAAATCTCTCTGAAGAGTACAAGGAATCCTTGGCCACACTTTACCATACAATGCCCCTCATACTTCAGACATACTGACCCAAGGGAGAGAAAATGTGGAGCCAGCACATGGAGTGTACTGCCAATGTTGTGGCACGGTGTTATCAGGGATAACTAGCCTCACCTCATTCTACACCAGCACAGCACCTACAGGTAATTAGTTAAAATCTCAAGGATATGCATTTTGATCCTTGATGATTTCCTTTGTTAGCTAGAAAAGTAACATCTACCCCTACCATACTGGAATATTGGGCATACGGGATGCACAGTGAGGGGTAAAAATAGACTGCAGTGACTGGGCCATGTTTGACCTTCATTTTGCACAGATTTTAACAGACAGGTCTCTCTGTGCCTCCATTAGTCATCTGTCTCTGATGCCTTTGGTGTCAGGGCCCTACCTAAGAAAAAATGCATTTCTGAAGTATTTAGAGACAGCAGTACTGTAGCTGAAGTCTCAGGAGTCCTGACCTAAAACTCCCCACAGTCAGCTCTAAGTGGGGATGGAGATTATCTGTGCAGTGCTTTTGTTTTTTATTTCCAAACAGTCTGACCTGACATTCAGCAAAATTAAGGCTTTTGAGAAGCAATAGGGAATGTTGTAGGCAGCAAGCTGACATATTTGAAAAGTAACATATTGCACTTCAAAGTTACTATGAACTCTCTTGATTTGTCTGAAATGCACCTATTGAAATAAGAACCATAAATAGCCAACAAATCAGAAAAAATCTGAAAGAAAACCACCATGATTTTCACTTGGCTAACATAAAATCATTTCTTTAAAATGCACTACAACAGCTTGTTATGTTGGATTCTTTTTCTGCTCTAAGTCTCTTCAAGCCCCTCTTTTTTCTTTTTTTTTTTTTTGTAGGGTTGAAGTGCCTTCCAGTTTACTAAAGTATCACTTTTGCAAGTGTCTTGCAAGGAAAGAAATGCATCTGGGGATCTCAGGTCTATGCATTAAAGGAATTCCACAAGATTGTGGAGAAGGCCAATGCCCTTGACTTCCTTGGTTAGAGAATCAGGTACTGCTACCCAACTTGGCATGCATTATTTCTAGTAAATGTGGAGCTCCTTGATGACTGAGAATTCAAGCAAAGGATTTCTCATGAGCCCTTGGGAGAACTGGTGGCTTAGCCAATATCTATTACATGCACAATCACATGGATATCCTTGCCAGTTGTGTTTCTTTGAAGATGTGCCAGTACAGGCAGTATTAAAGGGGCACATCAGGTTTTTAGTCTTTTAAGACCATTAACTCTTGCTAGGTCTGTTAATGTTTTCCGTGAAAATTGTTAGTCCTCATTTGTAAATCTGTAAATCATTAGGCAAGTACATCAGTTTACATCAAAATTTTGCATGCCCACATGCTGTGTGGATGTTAAGGGGAGCTGTACCCAGCTGTATGGATTGTGTGTACTGCAGGTAGGATTGATTTTAGCATTTAAATATGGCAGTGAACAAGGAAGCAGAAAGCCACAACTTCTGTCTAATTTAGGAATGCAGCCACTCCTTCCAAATCTCTGCAGGGTCTGTGGCACTCACTCAGGTACAGTGCATTTACACCACCCTTTGTTCAACTCTTACTCAAGAATGAAGTGCCCCAAACTGAGCACTGTCTATTCTGTTCTGTGAGGGACACTCTACATCCCTGGACATTCACCTTAAGACCTAAAAAAAATCAGTATCTAAAGTGCTGTAAAAGTCCTGTGGAAATCCAGAAAGTGGTCAAGCTGACCCTAATAGAGCAGTTCATATGGAAGAACCAGGTCCCCAAAAGAGGAGATGGCTTTAGGTCAAGACTGAGATGCAGATTTCCTTACTGAGGCCCACATGTGCATATGGATATGAAAGTGAGAAAGCAGTATCAGGATTCCTTCTCTCTGAGAGCATCAGTTTCGAACAATTTAATTTCCCATCTTGCAGGCTGTTTGGTGTGAGAATTTTTGGTAGCCTGTAAGGGTTGTAGGTGGAGAGTAGGTTGTGTGAAAATCCTCTCATAACTTTTAAATTAGTTGGATGATATTAACAACTCCAAACTAAAAAACCAACTATCTTAAATAAAATTCTGAGTGCCTATCGCTTTCCCATCTACGTCCCTATCTTTTGCGCTCCCTGTGCATTACAGGAGAAAAATAAATTAGATAAAAGCTAAACATGAGCCAGCTCTCTGACTCAGCCATTGAACTGCACGTTGTAAGGGTTCGGGGGAAGAATTCTCAGTTGTACCACGAAAAGAGAGGGTTTATTAGTTTCTACATGTTTCCAAATATGAGACAGTTTGATCTGGAACTGATCTGAAACTCATACAAGGGCCTCAGCAGAATTACAGAAACAACTAGAAAAACAATTTAGAAAACTTGCTTTCCTAAAACTGCAGACTTAAAGAAAATCATTTTCCTTGCCTTTCACTAGAAATATTATTAGCTAGTAAAACTTTCAGAGCACCAGTAATTATGAGTACTGCTTGTTGAATCCAGCCATCTGGCTACAGGATAAATATGCCATTACAGAAATAAGATTTCTGTGGTCAAGAAAACCCTAAACCAGACCTGGCTAAGCAGAGGTTCATTGAATATTTCCTAATGATTCCTGTTTTCCTTCATTTAGCTTCATTTTCTACTGTTTCTCAAAAGTCTCATGAACAAAGAATTTCATTATAAAATTACCCAAGATCATGTCGAAAAATCAGTTAAAGCCCAAAGGAAGACCAAACTAAGTAAATATTATAGTTAGCCTCATAAGCACTGAGTGGCTGCCTGCCTGGGTGGTGAAATCCCATAGACATAGTAAATCTCTTGTTTATCTCACAGAAATGAAAATGTAGGAGGAATAGAAGGCCCTTTGGAATTACAGAAAAAACTGAAAAAAATCATTGGAATAAAA
This sequence comes from Prinia subflava, assembly GCF_021018805.1. Classification (NCBI taxonomy): domain Eukaryota; kingdom Metazoa; phylum Chordata; class Aves; order Passeriformes; family Cisticolidae; genus Prinia; species Prinia subflava. The sequence continues at coordinate 48,640,064 of NC_086251.1, read as the reverse complement.
ATTTTTATTGGTTGCTATGTTTACATACACTAGAGGCCAGAAGAGGACAAATGCCTTAACAATACAAATGTAGTCTGGTCTCTTGTTTTTCATACAACACTACAAGGGCAACACTTAAGTCACGCTTCTTGGAAAAAGCCCTTTTGCCTCTGAAGGTCTACTCTGAAAAGGAGAAGTTTTTCTTCCTAGTTTTACTTCAAGTACATGGCATATAATTACTGAATGACATCTACGGAATGGCAGCTTTTTCTTCCGGGGGTATTTCTCCCCTTGTGCTGTGACATCAAGGTTTGCAATTCCCTCAAAGGTGGCAACTTCAGCATCTTGCAGAATTGGTGGGAAGGAGCAGGGTGAATCATTCTTTCAGCATTTTCCCCAGAGTGATCATGTTTAAGGAGCCATTATACCTCAACTGAAATAAGACAATTTCCCTCTCTTCTTACCAGAACAGAGCCTGATAATTCCTACTCCACTATGGAAAATCATAAATCCTCCTACTTAACTCCTTTAACACTCTAAGGAGTAGTTTAATTGTAAAATAGTAGTGTTTGGGGGAGGTTGTGTTCAAGAGAGATTTTGAAGGAATAATTAGAGAAATGATCTTAAAATAAGTTTGTGAAACAGTGAATAAGGGGTGAAAAATAAAGTAATTGTCTGGCAGTAAAAATTGAAATTATAACAGGTGAATAAAAAGTCAGAGTTGACCTCTTCATACCAAATAGGAGACAACAGAAAAGGTCAGAGTTTGCAAAGAGTTTGGAAATAAAAAAGAAGCATTCACCAGTGCAGTAATCACAAAGGAAAGTGAGTGAAATCTTCATAGGGTAAAACAAGCCTTTGGGTAAAAGTGCATTTCTGGAGCTCAAGCAAAAAAGCGTGTCCCTCACATTCTGTTGGTTTCCTCATTTTCACAACAGCATGGCTGCTGGCTCCCAGAGGCAGTGCCAGCCTGGGCTGCAGAGGGGCTGACACAGGCACACAAAGGTCACCAAAGCAGCGAGCATGGTAATGTGGTGGGCAGCACTGGAAATACAAGTCTGTGTGTGGTAGATCACTTTGTTAAGACAGCTGAACTCGCAATTATTCCTGCACATGGACACCCAGGTTTCCCAGTCACATACTGGATCACTCTAATTAACCACTCTGTTCTCCTAACAGAGTATCTGATATAAAGCTCTTTACATTGCATTGTGTTCTTAACCAGTAAGTACCAATAAGTACTGTAACTTGCAGTTACTGTGCCTGCTCCTCTGGGCTGCTCTTCCTCAGCTGGTCTCCAAGAGTTTTTACCAGACCTTGCACATAGTTTTGCTCTCTGTGAACTCTGGGCTGTTTCCTTGAAGTCTTCATCTTGGCGAGCCCTATGGGACATAGGAAACAAAATTCTTAGGGATGTTTTAGAGTGGGCATAGTCAGACTAAGTAACTCTAGCAATATTCAGTGTACTAAACATCTTCATTTATCAATATACCACTCAGAGGCTTCCTATTTAGCCTTAACTGAAGAGTATCTCATCATGACACCTTTGGTCTAAAGGCTTAACTAATCTTAAAACCACAAAGTAGGAAGATGTTCAGCACTCAGAAAATAAAATAGGCATGATTTGCTATTTGTGATCAGCTTAGTGTGTGTCATTAAGTTAATTCAAAGTACCCCATATGGTACTTTGTATGGTTTTAACTTTCTAATTATTATTTTAATTAATCCTAATATTTCTCTATATTTGGAAATGTAACTGACTGAAGTATTCTCTTTCTAGTAATCAGACATGGGGAACAGAATAAAAGTGACACAGCTTCAAAGGAGAGGTTGATTTTTGAAGCATGAAATGCAATTTAGAAAACATATTTTAAGAAGAAATGTTGCATCTGTCACATGCAACTAACACTAAAACTTGTCAGGATTTATGAAGAAAACAACTTTATTTGATATGTCTAAATTTGGAGCCATGCTGCTGCTGGCTTTCATTTAAGGACATTGAATCAGAAAAGCAGGGGAAGGAGAGTATTTGCTACAGCCTTTTGCTAGAGAAGCTCTGTGAAAATCCCTTTGCCCTTCATTTCTGGCATGAACCTTAGGAGACAGCAAGAAACAGGGGAGCCATTGGGACCCAGGAGCACTCAGTGTTATTGCTGCTCTCTTCTGCTGGCATGCAGCTGTGCCCAGAAGAGCAATGTTGTCACTGCTTGCTCTACAGCTACTGTATAAACTTTATTTGCTGTTTAATGTATAACAGTGTGTTCACTGTGTAAGCCTGTTCAAACAATATAAACACAGTACAAAAAAGCAATAAAGGTCAGATGAATGTGATGGGATCCCTCTGAAAATGTCATAGATACCATTAGATTTTAGTAGCTAAGGAGATGTAACTCACATTAGCTATCTCTTTCATAGATTAACACACTCAATTAATTAATTCATACCCAGCTATGAAGCTCATTAGGGCAAAGACAGTCTACTTCGTGCAAAGAAGCTCTTCTTTAGCCAGCTAAGAAGGCAGACATTTTCACTACCATAGAGATGATTTTTAAATTATACTTTCAAACTTTTAAAAAAAGCAATAGGGCAAACATGGATTACTGAACACAAATTTTAGAAAGACATAGGATTTTTGGGAAGGTCTAATTCCCATAATTAGTAGACAACTAGGGCATCTATTTCTTTGGTACCTAGATGGCTTCCACAGACTTCAGCTGGTCAGAACAGAGGCATTCATGTAGCATGAAACAGATCTAGGAAGTCTCATAGCAGAAAACCTGAAGAGAGAATCAGGAAACTCAAAAGCAAATTTGCAGTTTCCAATGAATGGACACCCTGCTTCTGCTGTTTTTGCAGAAGAAGAAGAAGAAGAATGCAGAGGTCTGAGGGACATGAAAGAATTTGTGCCAATGTGGAAAATTTTGATCAGGGCCTTTTCTGTGAAGGTGACTGAGGTGGGGAGGGAAAGGAGGGGCAGGGGGAAGATGGAAATGCTTAAAGGATGCTTTGCCACCTCTGAGGCCATTTAACCCTTCCCAGGAAGACCATCTGATACTGCAGGGGCAGCTCAGGTAAGGGAGAAGAGAGTTTCTTCCCTGGGACACCTTCCTAAGGTTTCTGCTGCAGCTAAAGACTCCTGCCACAGTGCAGCTTTCACCCAGTGCCTATCTGCCTAAAGCCACACACACAGATGCACACACTGATCTTCCTAAGACCTCCTTGCTGGGTGCAGACCCACCAGCTAAATATATCTAGCCTCTGACCACATCTCCCAGGTCCTTTCTTATGCTTAGCTCAGAAATATCCACCTATCTTCCTCAGGATGAAAAAGAAAAGCTGCTTAGCAATAACTGCATTTTTCTGGAAGAATGATGCATATAAATATCCACTTTGCACTCTCCATTTCTTTCATCATATAGCACCTGAATTTCAGATCACAAGCTGAGAAGAATTGAGAACATAAGTCATTCCTGGCTGTGTATAAACTTGTGATACATCCAGGGCACTGCCAAGACAAAAGTCTTGACAGATTCTATGATTGTTGCATGGGGACATTACTAGTAGCTGCTTCCTTTGCTGTTGCTATCTGATCACCTGTAGGTAGCTTCCCTTTTTGTGCAACTCCACGTTACCCTTCTACTGCAGTAATAGTTATCTGCATTTGGACCCAGAGTTCTTCACGATCACCTTTGCCGAAAGAAGCTCCTATTCCCAATACCTGTACAGTAGTGTGCTGACTGGTCAAAACATGGAATATCTGGATAGCTGATCTGCAAATATTAAAGAAAGAAAACAGGAAAGAACAGAGGAAGCCCTCACTGGCGTCACAACATGCCAGAACAAACACATGGAAACTCCTGATGGAGCTCAGGGTGAAAGGGCTGACTTTGCAATATCCTCAATACTAGTTAATAATACTTGGACGTTGCACTTTGTAATTATTCCTTACATCTTGTGCTTCTGGTAGGGAATAGAGTCCAGGTGAGCAAGCAGCACCTACAGGAGAAAGGGGAGTTTGTAGCTGGCAGGTTAGGAGGTTGCCAGGTAAGAAGACTCAAGGGGTCCAACATGCTTTTACTATGAGGGCAAGGCAGCACTGCATGAATTACAGTTCCACTGGTCCTTCCCTTTGCTCACAACTCATCAACTGCAGGAGCACTACCAGCTGGTTCTTGCCAGGGATGAGATGGGAACTGTAAAAAAGTGTTATGTTTCATGTCTAAGGGCAACAAAGGATATAAATTAAGTGCTTTAGATACCTACAGATTCCACATTGCAGTCCATCATCTTACAGGCTATCTCTGGTTTCTTGTTGATTCTCTTCTATTTCAGTTTTATTGGAAATTTCCCTTCTTGATCCTAACCAGGAATACAGCCTTTTTCCTGCACTGTTTTTTTTCTAAATGTGAATTTAATTTATTGAGCAAACAACTGCACATTTCACATTACTAGATCAGCTGCCTCTGCTTATATTGCCTGAGTCCAAAAGACATGGGGCCTCCTTTGACTGATTAAGGTGATTGATTTCCATCTTGTAGCAGGGCCCAGCTGTTCTCTCACACTCATCAATAATGTTCTCCTTAAACACACCTGAAGATAATAGAAAAAAAAAAGAAAAAAACGCAAACAGGTTTTGTAAGAACACTATGGAAAGTATTTCATAGCAATTGATTACTACAATATATTGATTACTACAATGCATATACAAATGCATCAGTTGTGTCAGCTATTCCTTGTACTTTCATGGCATTCAGGAGTTTCAGTCACCAGAAGCAGGACTCAGCTCTGCTGAGGTGAGTGTGCGTGGGATGGAGCCTTTTCCCTTGGAGGCAGGTTGATGCCTGTACATAGTCCTCCACACCCTTCCCTGATTCCCACTGGTCTCATCCCCAGGTCTGCTCCTGAGGGAATGAAACACCATGCCAGAGCAGTTCTAACAAGTAGTTTCAGACTTGCCCTTTGGATAAAAACATTGTCAGAAAACCACTTTTCATTTTCTGGGTAAATGAGCTGAAAGTTTCTCCAAGAGATCAGCAGGTTTTGTCTGACCCCAGCTGAAAAGCAGCAAATTACTGAGCTGAAGGAGGTGTTGTAAGAGTCAGACAACATTTTAAAGAAACTTCTAAAATACTGTTCCAGTTCAGAAACTATCAAAATTAAATGCTTACATTTTTCATCTAAAAATATTTGGGAAGAAACTATTCAGCAGATTCAGCAAAAGCTTCAGAAGTTGTTCTGGGAAACCTGACACAACATGTCTGGATGAAGATGAGTTTTTACAGCAGTATTTCACCCAGAGTCAGAGGCTCTCCCTCTTCACCATGCAGCTGACCTTCCCCTAGCTAGAAATTCTCTCAGCTTTTGTGAAAAAATAAAAGCAGGCAATATCTACATTATTTGCTGTTCCTCAGGAATGATTATCTGTCCCTGATCTGGTTAATGTTTATGACAGAGTCTGGGTTTGTAATACTGTTCAACAGCTGAAAGAATATGAAGAACAGGACAGACTCTGTGCATTGGAGATAACTGACTAGAGCAGGAATAAATATCTCCAAAAATGGCCATATTTAGAAACAGCTACTGAGCAGCAGATCTTTCACAAATTGAAACCTTCAGAGCCCCAAAAACATGGCTTTTCCTTTCAGTTTACCATCTCCAGTCACCTCCATGGCCATCATCTCCCAAAAGCTGGGTGAGTTTTTGAGGAGTAATAAAGAAGGTAGAAAGGAAATATAAAACCATACAAGTCTTATTATAAGCAAAACAAGACTAGTAATGAAACCTTGCATGAAAATGCATTTTTACTGTGTAAGAGATATTGCAAGCTTTTTTTCTTCATCAAAAGACATACGGTAACTCCTGTCTGCTAATAGCAGTGTGCTACTTGGCCAGATTGTGTTGTGTGTATCTGTATATTCCCTGGTTACTTGTGGTGATGGTCTAGACTAGCTGGATCTGTTTGCTACATGTCCATGATCACCATCATGCAAATAGTTGCAAAGTATACTCAATGTCAGCTAAAACCTGAGCTAAATCAATGCTGAATTTGTACAACTGTCTGTTTAAGTATTAGGAAATATAATAATCCATGTGGCACTGATAAATAGATCTCAAGACCCTCTGTGTAGATATCTTCAGGAAAGGTACCTTGTTGAGAAAATTGCTGGATATTTCTTCTTTCAAGTATCTGAATAGCTGTGCTTGGAAGGAAGACTGAGGCCTCAGAGTTTTAGCTCTGGAGAAATGTAATGTCAAATCAGTGTCAGTGGAGCAGGCCTCTACCAGTCCCATATTTCAACAGCACAGCCATCTGCTCATCCTGGCATTTCCTAACTGCAGGAGTTTGTAGTTAACATGTCCCACTGAGGAGCCTGGCATCTGACAGCCCTTCCAAGAGTTCTAGGACTTATCACCTGCAGTATCCCATTTCTGAGGTGTCTAAGTGCATAATAATCACTATATACAGTGGATGAAACCAAAAAGCAAGATTCTGGGGCAAGGGAAAGTGCAAATGCTGGAGCAATCAGCAGTCTCACACAGGAAATGGTAGACCTATGGGGTTTAAAATCAAGCTAAATAATAAACTGGTTTTCAGTCTGCTGGGATTTGTGTGTCTCCAATTTCTGTAAATCTCCAATTTCCTAGCTATTTCAGAGAAATCTAAAGGGATCTGATCAGAGGTGATGGACTTTTTAAGAAGAGATTTGAAAGCCAAAAGCGTTTCCACAGGACATGTACAGAGGTTGATAATCCCTGAGCAGCTTCCAGAGTTTAAATCTGTTACAGACCACATCTCACAGCTCAGGGCAAGAGGTGTGCAGACATTTTAAACTTGCAGAAATCTAGGACCTTTCTTTGGTGAAAGAAGCAACCATTACCAAAATAAAGATCTAACACTGAGTATGTTCAGACCACATCGTTTTAGAGCATAGAAGCAATAGGTTCACTGAATCTTCCTCTTTCCTGTGGTTCTCCATAGGGAGCACTTGCAAGCAGACACAGAGAGGAAGGAGATTTGTCTACATAAAAAGTAAAGAATTGTCAACATTTGTTTGCAGATTTACTCACATATGTTGCGTATTCATGCCTCAAGAAAGAAAAAAATAAATCTACTTAATAATAAATGCATATGTGCAAGACAAGTGAGTGTGTACTTGAACATTTCCTAAACTGTGTTCTCCTGTGCTAAAGGATTTTATCACGCATCAGAGGTAGCTCTCCCCACTGCAATCACACAACTTTATCTTGAGAGATGCTTTCGCTTGTCCTGGGAGAAGACAGCAAACAATCAGACCTGTTGAGACACTTGCAGTCGTGTTTTGTACACATCCTTCTTGCACACTTAGAAAGTAAATGGACTTAAATCCCAACTTGTTGAACCCCCCACTGAGGACACATCTGAGAACTTACTATGCTAACAGACACATGTGAAAGAAAATGGCCACATCAAATATTTCTTTCATAGCAACTTTTAAAATATCTCATTCAAGTTCACCTGTTCCAAGGTTCATCAGTTTCCCTGTCTCCACCACATAGGCTATCAGAAAGTGTATCATCAGCAGGCCTGAATTACAGGCAGGTCTGGAGAACTGAAGACAGCTACATGGATTCCCACTGAGATTCAGTCAGTACTGGGAGCTGCCAAGGTCTCTGAGAAGAGCACAGTCCTGTGCAGCGCTGCAGGTCTGAGCACAGGCACCCCATGGAGGGGTGTGAGCCGCCTGCCGTGGCTGTGGCGGGCTGGGGGCATGGCAGATGGCCCACCAGATTTGTTTGTTCTCAGTGTGCATTTTGTGTGCTGTGCCCTGGCAGAGCCTGTGTCTGAGCAGCCAGGAGGGAGCCTGCCTGCTTCCCTCGTGCTGGCTCTGCTGGGGCATGCCTGAGGACTGGGAAGGTGACAACTTCCCAGGAGCTGAGTGTTTCAGGGAAAAACCTCTGGACTCGTGTGGTGAGAAGCAGAGGGGAGTTTCCCTGCAGGATGAAATGCAAACCTGCAGCACAAGTGGAGACAGACTCCTGAGAGCGTGGCTTCACAGTCATTTTTTGTTAGAAAAGTAGAATAATTTATGTTGGAAGGCTCCTCCAATGTTGGAAGGTCATTCAATCCCACCACCTGCTCACAGCAGCACCAGCCTGGATTGTAGCTCAGGTTGCTCAGGGCCATGTCCAGCCAGGTTTTGGATGTCTTCAAGGACAGCAGTTTCACAGCCTCACACAGAGATGTGGCCTTGTATTTCACCTCCCTGTGAACACTCCTTTCCACAGATCTCACTGGCATTTCCCTTGCTGCAGCTTGCATCCCATGCCTTGCTCACTACCACTGAGCACCTCTGACCTCATCTGCTCTCCAACGTAGCCCATTATGTGGGAGAGGACAGCAAGTGCAGTCTCTCCCTTGGCCTTCTCTTCTCCAGGCTGAAAATACCTGTTCCCCCAGCCTCTCCCCACTTGTCCTGGGCTCCAGACCCCAGAGATCATCAGCCATCCTGGAGAGATGCAGGGGGATGAGACATCTCTGGCAGCAGCATCCTGTACCTTAGTTAGGTTAAAGCAACTGTACAACCTAAGAGAAAGAGGCAGACTCCACACCAGATTTTGGAAGTGATAGAACATAACTCTCCTTGGGACCCAGAAGGTCTTGACTGCATTGCAGAAAGAAACTGATGCTAAGACTGGCAATAAGGGAAGGGACTCACTGCAGGGGCTCAGGGGACAGTATGGTGAGTATGGTGTGTGCATTCCCTCATTGGAGATGGAATTTGTGTCTGAGCAAGACATTCCCCCATGGGGTGAGCTCAGACTTACTGTGTGGGGCTGGTAGGGGGCAAGAACAATGCAGAGATTAAAGCAAAGAAGAAGGAACTTGAAGGTGAAGTGTGCTGTACTCTCACTTGGAAGCACTGGAGAAGGCACTTGACACAATTGTACTTGGTCTGTATTGCCACTTGTTCCAGCAGGTCACTACTGAACTGTTCCAAGTAACCATGAGTGCCTTCCCTCTTGAAACACAGAGCTCCACAAATTAAATATGGCCTGGCAGGGGAGAGTGGGATGCAGCTTTCACTGGCTCCACGCTGACATTTACTCTCAGTGCTGTCAGAGGAGGGACCCTGTGCTCTCTGTACTCCAGAAGGTATCATCAGAACAGCAACAACCCATTGCGATTTAAAACAGTCTTTAGGGAAATTAGTTCAATATTTTAAAAAGATGAAACTGTTTCTCTACTAGAGAAGCAAGCATACAGTTCTTCTAATTTAAATAATTAATTCTTTTCGGACTACAGCCAGCCTGATTTCAAGGGAATTCACACTGGATGACTCTTGTTAATGTTGTCAGTTTACAAAGAAAAACCTGAAACAGTATTATTAAGATATAATAATAATAATAATAATAATAATAATAGTTAATAATTAATAATAATTTTAAAACTCCACAGTAACATGGGCTTCAAAGTAATAAGACACCCAGTGTTGCAGACCAAGAGGATTGGTCTTTGGAAAAGGATTGGTCAATGGAAGGATTGCTGTCTTTCAAAATACCAGAGCAGTGCCTACATAAGCTTACTGCCTGCATAATAAGAGAGCTACAAGTCCCTATGTAACATACTCCATCATCAAATATCGAAACAGAGTCTCAGCAAATTTCAGGATGGCTTACATGACCGGATGAAACTGTTATATAGATGAGGAAAAAGAAAACAGGTATCACATTTGATATAACATTGGAGATTTATATAGATTAGATTTTATTTACTTCGTTTTCCCTCTTGTACTCCTGTACAAATGTCAGCAGGGGAATGGCACTTCCAATTGCAATAATAAATTGCTCTTAAATAAAGTCTTATTCAGTTGATTGGTTTTTCCTTCATTTTTTTTTCAGTAACTACTCATAACTGAACTTTGGTGGTCTCATTTTTCTCTCAGTGCACGTGTTATTCATCTTCAGTCCAATTATGTTTTAGATAACTTCTGTAACCTCAGAGGCTATTTTCATTTGTTGGTTTACAGAAAAACAGACTGCATGTGCCCAGTCTGTGTTTACAGTCTGGATCAAAACTTCTACTGAATCACTCTGTTTACCTTTGCACAGGTAAAAGGCACCCACAGAAGAGAAAGAGGTAGAAGCCAGGAAGGAAGGATTTGCAGAAGCTCCAACAGCCCTAAATGCATAGAACTTTTCATGCTGTACCTCTGGTAGTTTCACATGTGCAGACATATAGGCTGGAAAAGAGAAGAAATGCTTCCATTCATTGCTAACCCCTGAAGAATGGCCAGAGGAAAATCCTTCCACAACATTTATTCTATTATTGTAAAGCTTTTCTTTCTGACACATTCCTTCTTTACATGCACTACAAGAAAAGGCATTTGCTTTACAAGAAGAATATTGGTTCAGTGTGTCCAGAGAAGGGCAACAGAGCTGGTAAAGGGTCTGGAGCACAAGTTTTATGAGGAGCACCTGGAGGAGCTGGAGTTGTTTATGCTGGGGAAAAGGAGGTTCAATGAAGATCTGATCACTCTGTACAACTACCTGAAAGGAAGTTGCATCAAGGTGGGTGTTGATCTCTTCTCCCAAGTAACAAGTAATAAAAAAACAGGCAATGGCCTCAAGTTGTGCCAGGAGATGTTCAGATTGGATATTAGGAAAAATTTCTTCACCAAAAGGATTATGAACACTGGAACAGGCTGCCCAGGGAAGGGGTGGCATTATCATCTTTGGAGATATTTAACAGACATGTAGATCTGGCCCTTAACAACAAGGTTTAGTGATGGAGTTCTCAGTGCTGGGTTAATGATTGGACTTGATGATCTTGGATGTATTTACCAACCTAAATGATTCTACTATGTATAGCACCTTTTCCCCTTGCATCCCCTACCTCCCAAGGGGATGGTCATCCTGGATGGAAGGTGTTCACTGGGGCACTGACCTGTGAGCTTTTCCAATCCCTCAGTCACACCCACATGAGCACAGTCCCTGTGGCTGCCCCTCCGTGGGTGCTGCAGGAGCCCACCCTTTCAGGGGCTCATGTAAAACACAGGTGGCCTGGCCACATGGGTCCAGCTCTGTGCAAAAACAGGCTCTGGTGTCCTGGCCTGCCCTTCCCTGTCTGCCTTTTGGCAGTACCTGCACTTTGTGCCAGCCCACACCAGGAGTACAAAGCAGCAGTTTGTCCTTCAGTCCATCACTGGGTGAGGCACCGGGTGCCACCACTCTGGCTGAGGTGTGCAGGGTGCCATGGGGTCCTGGATGCACACCTCTGCCATCCTGCCATCCCGACAGCAACCCCAACCACTACAAACAGCAATACTGCAGCTGTGATTCTAAAAGCTATGTCCCCAGAAATTGGCCCTTATTAATGGCAATGCAGGTAATTAAGAAATAGTGTATCATTTAAAACAAATATGGCAAATAAAGACAGTAGTCTTTAATAAATAAAGACAAAAATCTGGAATAGAGGAAGCAAAGTACCTTGTTGAAAAATACTAAACTGAGATCTGGCTGCAGCATGCATCCACAGCTGTCTTTTCCTTAGGCTCATATACAGTGTTATGTATATGTTTCATTTTACTCACTTAGTTACTTCCACTGAATGAACTCATGCAGTTTACAGAACTTAATGATGCATGTGAAGTATTTCCCAGAGCGAGTAGCTAGATTCCCATCAGAAGGATGTGTAGAAATGCAGGGGACTCTTAGGACTGTTCTAAGAAAAGGCTGGGTCTGGCCATGCATATACAGCAAAAATCAGGTGCCTGCCCAGAAAAAAAATGTCTTCACTGTTTACTCTGCACCATTTCTAAAGTAGTAACACTTGTCTGTCCTGGTTAATGTTTTCTAGAGGACATTTTGCTTTCATAATGCTATTCAACTGTATAAATAAGAGAGGGAGCTGCAGGGCAGTCCTGGTGAAGACAGCAGGATCCTTGGAAGCTGCTGTAAGTAGTCATTTATTTTCTTCCTATAGAGATGTTAAAAGTGTCTCCTCTTGTTGAAGGCAATCAATTTTAAATCTTTTCCAGGGTTGTATCTTATACTGAAATCTGTCCTAAAAAATGAGGTTTTTATTGCGTCACCTGGATATAAAGGACATAGGCATCACAGTTGAGGCCATGAGTTCCCTACACATTGTCAGGTCACTTGAAGAAGGGGTAAGACTCTAAAAGCAGACTAGGGTGTCTTGACAGAAAGTAAGGTGGTCTCTGCAGCCAAGAAATCCTAAAAGGGGGACTTTCCCTGATGTACTTCCTGCTAGAAATAGGCCCTGATTCATTAAAAGTCTGAGGATGGGTGCTTAAAACATTTTTTAATGTATTGGTGCTTGTTTTTAAATAATTCTGGTGATTTTTATACTAAGATCAACAAGAAATACCATTGCTTAGGGGATAGTGTATCTGATGTCTACTTCCCTTTTAGGTGAGACATTATTGAGGTAATCATCATATCACAGGACCATTGAGAGGGAAGTGGAGAAATTGGTGATTTTCACATGTTCAGAAGATCACAGTGAGGTCAACATTTTTAATGAGACAGAAACTGGGCTGTGGTCACATGTACACTGGAATGTAGAAACTGAAAATCTGGTCTGTTCTTGCAGAGAGAAGAAAATCCCCTCTATCCTAAACACTGCACTCATTCCTTTTTTTTTTTTTTTTTTTTTTTTGTCTACTTTTTTATTCTCTTGGCCTCAGTGATGCTTCATCCCTGAGTGTGTGCAGTAACTCAGGTTCAACAGCAAATACTCATGGTGGCCTGGTAGAAGAGTGAGAGCTCATGTTCACCTGTTTCCAGGTAAAAGGAGGCTTAAAGGTGGGTGATGCCACTTTCTGGGTAAATTCTCTAATGCTAAGCTGGCTCAGAGAAGATAGAAAAAAACCCCACAAACCAGCCCTGTGAACAGTCACATATATTTCCAAAGGATTATGTATACTAGGCTTTCACATTTCTGCTGCAAAAGGAATTACTTTTCATTAAATATTCACAGTGGTTGGATTCTCTGAACAGTCCAATGCCCGTGGCTTGTGTTTGCAGTCTCCTCAGGGGCTCAGACATAAAGGTGTCAAAACTCTGAATGACAGGAGAAGCGAATGTCTAGATGATCAGTCTGGAATAAGCCCTGAACCTCTTCAGGTGCATATGATTAAATAGGCAGAGCTTTCTGACCAGCCAGGAAAGCACACGTGAGTTTGTGGTGTTCCTTTGAACAGGTGGTCCTGGACAGTAGGACCTGAGGTCATGTTCTAACACACAGATATGGCTAGTCAAGTCTTTCTTTTGTGATTTTTTGTGTGCTTGGGTGATTATTTTTACAAGTCTCTGAGTAGCTGATTTTTAGTTCAGCAGACACCACTGGTGGTTGTGGTGCTGTAACTTGATGTGCCCAGTGCCCCCTCAGTGCTGCTTTCAGGAAACAAATTTCTCAGATTTCCTTCTTCAGAAACAATCAAGAGGGAAGCAGCACCATCTGGTGAGCAAACAGCTTTTCTATGTATGCCTTCATATGTTTTTGAGTAGTGCAAATTTTCATGTTGTCTAAAATGAGATTATCAGTGAGGACCCCATATGGGAGTAGTATGGGATGAATATTCATCTGCTTGAATATTACATGGGACTCCAAAGGCAGAAAGTCGTCCCCAGAATCTCTTCAAATCATAGAGACAGAAATCATCCCTAAAATGGACAAAATAGCTATATCCATAAAGAAGCAAGTTCTGTCAGTCAGAAAACTCAGTCCAGCCCACTCCCAGGTTTTCTGGTGGAATTATTCTTCAGCTAATCCCAGTGTTCTCCATTTTATTTCTGAGTTGCATGGTAGGGAATATTTTGTGCTAGGGAAGAGGTAATATATTCCACAAATGTTATCACCAAGTCTACTACAGATAAATTGCTGAAAACACTGTCTTCCAAGTGCTGGCATGCTCTTGTATCATTGTCTGGCTTGATTGAAAGCTCTTCTTTAAAGCAACCTATCCTTGAACACCACAAATAAACTATCATTGTATAACACACACAAAGAAAAGAGGCACAGGTTAACATATTTTCTTCCAGTCTATTCAAGTCAGACTAGATTTGGAACTAGAATTGAAGTGCTTTTCACTTCTACTGCCATGTTGATGGATAAATTAGGGCTTTTTCTGGAAATTATAGAAGTAAAGGCCTTCAAGAACTTTCTGCAAACTTAGCATCTTCAGTCTGGAAATTTCCTACAGGCTTCACAGCACAGGTTCTCAGCCCTTTGCTTTTTAATGAATCATTAGCAACCATGCTCCATCTTTAAGACCATATGAGAATCTGCATCATCTGTTTCCTGCTGAATGGGTGTCTGTTGTCAATTTGTCGGTGTTGATCACTTGCTAACCCAGAAGCCACAATAACATAAAATGAAAGAGTAAGTATCAAATATGAAATAACATTCCCCAATCATATTCTGAAGGTTCCAAGGGTGCAAATCTTGTTATAAAAGTACCTTTGGGTTTCAAAACAGGGATTAATGAAGAGGGCCACTTGTATCTTGAAGGCTTAAACAACAAAAAAAGACCTCTACAAATCACAGTTGCTAATCTTATGCCTTTAAAACTAACCATTATCAAGATTTTTGTGAGGTCTGACTCATGAGTCTTCACTGTTTGTGATTGGCCAGTACTGAGTAACAGATGGATGATTCAGATTCAGATTGTATTTAATTATCTGTGAATTCAGAGCTGTAATAAAATGAAATTAATTTCATGAAAGTACATCAATTAACCACAAAATGCGAGCATGTTGTAACTACATTGAGAAAAAAAATCAGGATAGGGAAAATTGCCTTCAGAAAACTGTAACTAATATTTTATAGAACCCTTACAGCAAAACCATTTCATATCCTTTCACCATAATTTCGAGGCCAATTCAGTTAAAATCCCTTTCTGCTTTGCATTCCAAATAAATAGAATTGGCAGTTTGAGGTGTACACAGAAAAACCCATCTACCAGGTGCTATATTTTGTAAAAAATATTAAATGTGATGAGATAGAGAACAGGTGGCAACTTGTGTTTAAAATGAAATGTTTCTCTTTTTTAGTATTCATGTTATTCTTAATAAATTATGACTGCAGCTGAGTAAATTGTTCATAGTAAATAATTTATCCACAGGCAGCTTCTGAATCAGCCTGCTGGATATGTGGAAATAGATTAGGCTTAGCTCTGATGCTTTTGTTTGGGAGTTGATTTCTTTTCAAAGTCTGACTAATACATTGGCTCACTGATAGCAGTTCTAAAAACTCAGAACTGGAGCTCTTGTGTTGAGTTATAAGTATCTAGATACATCAAGAATTATTTCAATGTCAAAATCAGAAGAGACAAAACTATAATTTAAAACTACTGTGTACAGAAATTAAAAATGTAGTTACCAAGAACCCAACCCTTATGGTTCTTACATTTGTCAGTAATGCTGTTATTGCAAATAGGCCTGCTTTTTAAAATCCCTTATAACAAACGTGTAAATGTGTGAATATTTGATTATAGCTTGACAATGTTTTGTTGTTCTCATGAGTCTTAACTGTAAGAGGATATTCAACTACTAATACAAATTGCTCCCTCTGATGATGAGAGAAAGCAGGACCATAAACACAGCACTTTCTGTCAAGTCTCTCAAGTTGAGTCATGCCAGAGATGTAAGATGCAATTGGTGTAATATGTCTCTCTGTGCACAATTTTAGCAAATCTGGCTCATTATCTCCTCAAACCCAGTGCAGCTCTTGCACCATTTCTTTGCCCTAGATTCCTCCTCATAAATGAGGCCTATTGGGACATTCATATCCCCATTTCCAAGGTCTCTTTTTTAGGAGCTTATACAGTGCAGAGAGTCAGCCCTGCAATGAAATGTGGCTACCACAGCCAAGGGTAACACACTGATAAATGCTTTGCCCTTTGACCAGTGCAGCAGCTGATAAAAATAAGGCCTTGTTCTTTGTTAATGGCGTTGACTGCTTCTGCTGTGCTGAAAATGAACCCACTCCAATGGTTTTGTAGAAGAGACAGCATGTTATTTCAGGTTCTAATTTAAAATATTACATTATTTCTATTCAGAAAAAAAACCCCCACCTAGTCCTTAGAGAGATAGGTGTTTATATCTGGTTTGCTACTGCAGAACAGCCCCCATTATTTGTCCTTTCTTTAAACAGTATACCTTATCAATCTGACCAAAAGTTTATTTAAAGATGTCCTGCCTGCCTGTTTGCTCAAATTCTGTTTCTATGTAGCTACTGACTGCTGCTCACTTGCATGAATTTCCTTTTTCTCCCCTAACTCACAAACACCCCCATCTTCTACGATGAACTTTTAAGGAATTATTCAGACCATTACTGTCAAAAGCAGAGTGGTACCGCAGCCTTTCAGCGATTAGCCAAGAGGTGTTTTCTGATGGGATATGCTCCATTCTCCAACCTGCTGAGGGTGCTGTGTATTCAACCAATCCATGCTGAATTTTGTCTTTGCAGGTGTTTAGGGTGGGTGGCAGAAAGTTGGCAGAGACTTGCCAGGAGGCCTGGGAAAATAAAAAAAAAAAAATCTGGCAAAAACTGGAGAACATAGAAACTGAGGACAAAAGAAAGAGATAAGGCTTTTTAATTCAGTGGTAATGACAGAATAACTCTTTCTACATAATTTATTTACTTACCTCAGTAATTATCATCTCCTTTTTTTTCCTATAGGATTTTAATACAGGAGCATGAAGACCACACTCTACCTGAGTTTGCTGCTGGCTGGGTTTCACACTGTTGCCCACAGTCAGCTCCCCCCCAGCGACCACAGCGGACACGATCCAAATGACCCTGAACATCACGTGCATCACGGAGGTGAAGCCATCGCTTGCCTCAAGCTTGTGCCAAACAATGCTGACTTTGCATTCCAGTTTTTTAGGGAGGTCACACAGGAGGCACCCAACAGGAACATTTTCTTCTCTCCTGTGAGCATCTCTGCTGCCTTTGCAATGCTGGCCCTTGGGGCTAGATCGGCCACACAGTCTCAGATCCTGGAAGGACTCACCTTCAACCTCACAGAGATTCAGGAGAAAGAGATACATGAAGGCTTCCACAACCTAATCCACATGCTGAGCCATCCTGAGGGTGGAGTCCAGCTCAACATGGGGAATGCCATCTTTGTAACAGAGAAGCTGAAACTCCTAAAAAAGTTTTTAGATGATGCCAAAGCTCTGTATCAGCTGGAGGCTTTTACAACTGACTTTAACAAACCCACAGAAGCTGAAAAGCAGATCAATGATTATATAGAGAAGAAAACACATGGGAAAATTACTAATTTGGTCAAGGACATGGACCCACAAACTGTAATGCTTCTGGCTAGCTTTGTTTTCTTTAAAGGTATGTCTCCTCTAGGGTTCACATTCTCAATATTCATTCTTATCAACAAATCTAATGGTGCCTACCCCAACTGAAAACTGGTCTGGGGAAAATTTCAAATGCTTTTTTCAGGGGCAAAAGATCCCATAATGGCATAGTGGGGGAGGTGGAGAGGTAACAGGACCCTTCTCAGCATAGGGAGGCAGCTGGAGGCCACGCAGTCTTGTTCCTCTTTGTGACAGCTTCAGGAGCTCTGTTCCAAGCCACAGCCTTCCATGCAGCCTGAACTGGTGTTCCTGGGTTTAACCATAACTCCAATTGTCTCATATTCTTCTAATTTTCAGTGAAGGCACTGAGACTTATATATTACCTAATGCCTCTTTTTAAATTACGCATGATTCAGTAGCCCAATTTACTACACACTTTTTTTTTCCCCTATCAGAGTCCTTTATACTTGTACACTAACATTTATATACAGGAGAAGGTAGTGACAAATAGGGGAGAAGATTTTAAGAAACAAAGCAGAAACACTGTGCATTTCTGATGTGGGTTAGATGTCCCTTTAAGCCTGACCTGATCTCAGATACAAGATCCTACATTATTGTATCTACAAATTGAGACTTAAGATTAAAGTCAGTAGAAATTATTTCATGCAGTATATGAGTATACAGATGATGTTTACAGAAAGGCCACTTAGATATCCTGAACAGAAAAGCAGTAGTAGGTACAAAATAACCACCTAATTATTTCATTACTGGCATCTGAAACATAAATTGAAGGTGGAATAGAATGCACTCTTTTGAACAGGTAAAAGATCATGGCAATTCTGTGATACACATTCTAAAGTGTTATGATTGAAAATTCTTTATTTGACACATGGAGAAATAGGTGAATATTATTACTAGTATAAAAATTTTAGTCTATGATGGGATATTCAGTTAAATTCTCCTTCTCTGTATCAGGCAGCTGGGAAAAGCCTTTTAAACCAGAGCATACTGAAGAAAGGGAGTTCTTTGTGGATGCTGAAACGACTGTGAAAGTCCCTATGATGCACCAGATGGGGAGATTTGACTTCTATTTTGATGAGGAGCTGTCATGCACTGTGGTACGGCTGCATTATAATGGGAGTGCTACTGCATTCCTGGTTCTGCCAGCAAAGGGGAAAATGAAGCAGTTAGAGCAAATTCTGGACAAGGAAACCATCCAGAAATGGTCAGACCATCTCTTCCAGAGGTAATCTTCTGCCAGTCAGCTGCAGTGGCACCTAATTTATAGTACTTTTTCTTTTGGGGGAACACAAACACTATGAACGTGGCAATTCTGGGAACTGAGTGGGTTATTTTGGGCTTGTGTGCCCTAGTTGTAAAAATCTTGCAGCTGGTTGGTATTTAACTATTCTTTTGTTGATGGCTGAGTGACTTGCTGCCCTCCTAACCACAGCAGAGACTGTCCTATTCCTCTCTAAGGAACAGCAAGCCTTGGTTGGTGTTTCTAAAACACTCCATGGACTGAGAGGAATGGTTGCAATTTCAAGCCAAATCTTCTATACTGAGATTTCAGCTAGTGTGTTTTTCCTCTAATGTCACTGATGCACTCTGACTCAGACATAAGTCTGAACCTTAAATAAAGCATAACTTACACAGTTTGTAGTAGTGCTTACAGATACGATATGTCCTACACAATCATCTTGCAGCATTCAGTTGTTGTTAGAACAGGCAAGTGATTAATTGTGAATGTCCTGATTTTCTGGCATTTTGTTTTGAAACTATAAATATCTGAGTTTCTGTTAGCTTCAACCATGGACACCAACATCAGCTAATGCATTTTACAACCTTGTTTGTCTGGGAGAGAAGAGATCTTAGCAACAGTAGATGAGTCATATCAAGTTAATACATGCTTAATTTACCAAGCTCTGCCCTAATTCACAACTAATAAGTGCAGTTCACACCCATCAGTCAGTGCATCATCACAGAAATACCAGTACAGTTAGTAAAAACATAATGGGCAGCAAACTGAATATGAGCTAATAATGTGATATCTCAAATATCAAAATAAAAATGTATCATTCTCAGCTGCAATATCAGGAAAACCCTTACCCAAATGAATTTGTGGTGCAAACTGAGGATCAATATAGGAATATGTTCTTCATGGGAAAAACTGTGAGAACCAAATGGCAATTTCTGTTTCACTGTTTTGTTGTTGACATGCTGACACAGTTGGTCCCATCCTCTTCTAGAGACTGGGCAGTATCACATGAGGGCTACAGCACTGCAGTTTGGGCCACATCTGTTTTGCAGTTCAATACTCAGCCCAAGCTGTTGCTGGGCAAGGCAGCAAAAGACTTCAGCTACCCAAAGGGTAATCACTGCTGTGGTGACTTGGACACTCTGAGGATCCCTGGACAGGCCGTGAAAAGAAATCCAACAGACAGCACGCTAAGCAGGAGCTGCCACAGACAGCTCACTGTCAAAGGCAAACTGATCATGGCCAGCCCAGAGGAGGAAGACAATTAGAGGACATGGAATCCAAATGTGCAGGCAGCAGGGAACAGACCTTTCCTGAGGCCATGACAAATGCCCTACTTATGCCAAAAATACTTCTTTGGTTTGAAATGCTGGGATCTGCCACACTTCTCCCCAAGGAGATTTTGTCAGGAATTCTCATCAGCTCTCCACCTTCTTGAGCAATGTGGGTAATCCCT
This sequence comes from Prinia subflava, assembly GCF_021018805.1. Classification (NCBI taxonomy): domain Eukaryota; kingdom Metazoa; phylum Chordata; class Aves; order Passeriformes; family Cisticolidae; genus Prinia; species Prinia subflava. Next base: position 48,620,055 of record NC_086251.1, on the reverse strand, counting down.
CCTCTCTGCCTATAAAGAGGGGCTCTTGTTACTGTTCTACTTAGCAGAGTCCTCTCAGATTTCCTGAAAGAAAACACCAGATAAATACCATTATGACTGCTATTATTATGACCAAGAATGATAATCCTTGTATCACCATGAGAAGCATCAGCAATTGAATTAGTGTTCATTGTACGTTGAGGGTCCAAATCTCTGGGATTTGACAGTCATGGGAATTAAACAAATTTCTTACCATCATTTATATTGGTGAAAAAATTGTTCTCACCACGCTCTATGTTTCTCTTCTACCTAACAGCTTTATGGACCTCTACTTCCCTAGATTTTCTATTTCTGGAAGCTATGAAATAAGTAACACCCTTAGAAAGATGGGAATTGTGGATGTTTTCACCAACCAGGCAGATCTCTCTGGCATCACTGGCACCCCAGAGCTGAAGGTTTCCAAAGTAAGTCTGTGGCTGCTGTCTCTTTCCTTTCTTTCACAAACATGCAGGAAAATCCATCAGTGGTAGCATCCAGAAACACCAGGTATATATGGCTCCCAGCTTCCCAGCTTGCCTGCAGCTGGGTCACCCAGGCCTCAGCAAGCTTACAAAAGGAGACTGGCCCTTGGTGACACTGGAGATCAGAGTGCTCCACGTCTGTTTTTTCCAAGACTGGTGTTGGCCAAGATTTTTTGGCAGTATCTTAATCATGAGAGGAGCATCAAGCCCTGACTCCTCAAGGAAAACCACTAATGCTCCCAGACACAGCACAATCTGTCCTTCTCACCATGGAGACTCAGTTTTGGAGGTGCAGACAAAAAATCACAGGTGGAGCCTCTATACTTCATCCAATATTTCGGACTTTTTTTAGGAGAGCTCCATAACTCCAGCCTAACCCTCATTTAAACAGCCATGACCACAACAATACAGTTCTTCTGCCTCTACTCACTTCTCTGTGGATCCCTCAAAGCAGGGCTGCTTTAAAAGGACTTGTTCATTTCTCAAGAGCTGTTGACTGCCCAGAGTGACTCTATTTTCTTTTTTCCTAGGTTGTCCACAAGGCTTCTTTGGATGTTGATGAGAAAGGTACTGAGGCAGCAGCAGCAACTGCTGTTGAAATAATGCCAGTGGCTCTTCCTCCAACCATTGAATTCAGCCATCCCTTCCTCGTGCTGATTTTTGATAGAGATACAAACAGTACACTCTTCGTAGGAAAAATAGTTAACCCAACTATCACTAGCTGAAATGACATATGAATTTTGTTTGCTATTATTAATTAAAGATGTGAAAATGCATGACATGATTTATTTCCATTTGTACCAGCTCATATATTGTTCTTTGTTAGTAACAGTTTTTATTTTATGTCATCATCAAAAACTATTGGTATTGACCATGACACTTGCTGAAGAGGAAGGAAGAAGCTGTTCTAAATTCAGCTAGAAAAGAATGTCTTTTTTACGTGACTGAAAGACAAGGAAAGTCCTCAGCTTTGCCAGCCTTTGGAAAGAAATGCTTTATTACAATGGAAGACTCCTGCTCAATACAAGGCAGTCAGCAGATAAAATTATGAACATTCTTGCAAAGCAAGCAGAAGTGGTTGTAATTTACCATAAGTAAATCTGACATGGGAACAGTTGAATCAACATTGCAGAGTCACAGAAACCTGAAGCTTCTAATGGAGACAGCTCTGGGAAAGTGAAAAGCTGCCTTCAACAGCTTTCTGTACCAGAAACCTTTTATCATTCTTAGAATCAATCTAGCAGCAAATCTTCCTGACTTTCTTGCAGCTCAAAAGAGAACAGGAAGATCAACTCTGCCTTAAATATGAAGATTTTCACCATGTGTTACCAATTTAACAAATTTAGATGGAGCTACTGACTTCTCACACATGTATCACCATCACTGGTGAGAAGGAGGATGTAGCTGAATGGGAAGGTGAGGTGTTTGGATGGCAATTACACAAGCATACTGTCAGCTAGATTTGTGGAAAGCCTATAAGGAGACTAGAGAAGTAGAGATTTTTCAAATGCTTTTGTCCTTTTACAGCCAAAAATTTAAGTAAGGAGCATGTAATAAGCAAATCATCTGGCCCAGGTAGGGGTGACAGACACCTAGGTAGAACACAGGCTGGCTGGGAACCACCTTCAATGGACTTGCCTTGGCAACTGGTATCAGGAGTACAATTGGCCCTGTTTTCCCTGAAGCTGTGGGGTTTGGGAAGAGATGAAATGGTGTCATGTCACTGGCACTGATGCTGGGAGCAGTTAAATGGCTTGGGAAGCGAATACAACCTCAGCAAAGCCTTGTGTGCCCGCTGCAAAATTAAGAGCAAGTGTGATTTTATTAGTATGGTGTAGATAGGGGATTGTCTCCCCTATCGCAGTCTAAAGGAAAGCCCCCTTTCTGCACTATGTTCCTAGTAAATGTCCTCTGTTAACACGATGCTTGATATGTTTTCTGACTAAATACAGTCTCAGTATAGATGAATCTATCAACAACTCATAGCATCAAAAGCAGGACTCAGAGTGACAGAAGTGCAGGTACTTTTCTGGCTCCTGCATACCCCTCCATCTGTTTGGGTGGCTTTGTGGCCCAACACCCACCCAGGAGTAATTACCAAGACCCAACTGCAGGTTTTTCATCTCCTATAAATACAGTTGCAGGGTGCAGCCTCAGTCTCAGCTGTTATCACTCCTACTGTTTACTGCTGTTAAGCAATGGCATCCAGCAAAGCAACAGTAAAATCTTTAGAGGGTAGAGAGCTCAAAGAGGTGAGATCCTTAGTTATGTATTGAATTCCCTAGAGCTGCAGTTGAAAAATGGAAATAATTGATTTTAGCAGGATGATTCTCAGTTTACCTCAAGAGTGGAGGAAACAGAGGCCACAGATGAATTAGATATTGCTTGCTCCGTTGTAAATCACTGTGCAGTGGATGAAGACATAAACACAGAAATACAGCATAGTAGGAGGAAAGTTGTCCCCATGTGATTCTGGGAGAGATTTTAAGATGAAGAGAATTTCCCACACAAGCTAAATCAGCTTTTGTGGTCTGTTAATCCTTATTTTTGGAAGGAGATTCCTTCCTTTCCTACCCTTAGTGGCTTGGTGTCCTCACAGATGTGCCCCCTTCACAAGCAGGATGCTGGAATTCGGTTTTCCTGACATATTTCGGGAAGAAGAGCACACAGGGCAGTGGGAGGAAGGCAGAGGAGAAGCTACGCTGCTGCAGAGCTAGCACTTCCCCGTTTGTGCTTCTCTCACTCTGCATCTCACAGTGCATCTCTTACACGTGTTTTAGAGTGTGTTTGTAGAATGTGTTGGGGAGGTTACAGGGACAGGCAGTGGTGCCTGGAGGACAAAGAGGCCGGGAGCCGCCTGCTAGACTCGCTTCATCAGGCAATAGCTCCCGCTGTACTGACATCACGCTGTGATTTTCCACCGCAGGATTTGCCAGAGACAGTGTTAGGAAGAGGCAGGCACCACACTTAGCACAAAAGAGCAGCAGACAGCTTGCTCCCTGCCCACATCCATGCTGCGCTGCGCTGTTTGTTATGTGGCCCGTTCTCATCTCTCCCCCCCATCCACCAAGCCCTACTCCCTCAAGCCTGCTCTCGTCGCTGCAAGCAACAAAACAGGTTTTCCTGACGGCACTCACTCTCCCCGTTTCCGGACCAGCTCTTTTTCACAGCCTCCCACTCTCCCTCCTGCAGACTAACATTTTGTGCCTCCCACTCGCCGGCGCCGTTTGTTCGTGCGGGAGGGGAGTGCTGCCGCCTCAGCTGCGGCGCCTGCTTCGCCAGCAGGCCCGCCTCTCTCCTTCCCAAAAAATGGAGGGCAGGAATAAACAGGGGGCCCTGCCTTCCACAAAACATCTCCAGGGCACTTACAGCACAGTGAGGAAGGCTGGGCAGAAAGGCAGTGAAGGAGTATCCATCCTTCCCAGCAGGCAGACCTTCAGGTCACTTGGATATTGCCATTTGCTGCGATGGGCACTGTGGGAATATCCATGAGCCAGAGACACATCTCAGGGACAGTCAGTGACCAGGTTCATTAGCCACTGAAGCAGCTGACATAGATACCAAGTGTAAGGATGGAACTCCCAGCTGTGCTTGTGGTGATCCCAGGTTTGCTTGTCCCTTGGCCCGGTGCCCGTCCTGTTTCACAGACTGCACCACGGCAACGCCATCGGCAGCAGCCTCCAAGGGCTCCCGATTCCCATCCCAAGGCCGCAACAGCCTCCTGGGCTCAACTCTGATTGCTGTTTAGGGTTGGCTCTTTTCTCACCATCACTAAGGCTGTACCTGGAGGAAGGGAACCAAAGGTCCCCTCACTTCCCACCCCACACCCCTCAGCCTCCCTACAAAGAGTAGTCAAGGGAAAAACTCCCTATTTACTCCTCAGGCAGGTGTGATCTGATAGTTCTTGCTCAGCATGAGGAAAGACACAGGTCAGTATAACCTCTAACTTTGCAAATACAGAAGTGTTATTGTTGCTGGTAATGCAGTGGCCTGATTTTTGTTAAACAGCACAGGCCTTGCTTCTCTGTGCTTGCCTGGCGTTGCTTGGACCTGCCCAGGCCTGCCCGGGATTTTGTTTTAGCTACTTTGTTTGTAACAGTAACTATCCAGCAATTGGGTGCTGTTACCTAGTTTGTGTAAATTTTTCCTTTGCTTTTTATAATTCTATACAGATATTTTTGTAACCTGGAGATATTAAGCACAAGGAGTTCTTTGCATAGAATGTCGTGTCTGTGGCCCTAGAATGAAAAATGAAAGCAATACAGACACAGTGGGATGATAGCAGGGGACTGGAGAGTACAAGCAGATGATACTGGGCACCTCAGAGCTGAAATCATCTCGTTAGTGGTCAGTCACTGGTCATCAAAGCTTTACAGACCTGGGAGCTGGGTGAAAACAGTTTGGGGCATAACTAGTAACTATGAGAACAGAGATTGAGTACACAGTGTGTGTGAAACACATCGCAGGTCCTGTGTCCAAGTGTACTGTGGACCTGTGAATCATTGAAGAAAATCAAGGGGAAGAACAGGTGAACACAAGTGTGTAAGAGTGATCCCAAGCAGGCCCCAGAGCACAGAGGTGACATCTGCCCCAGAGGACAGAGGTGACATATGGCAAGGATGTAGCCATCCCTTTCCTTAGGCTGATGGTAGGTAAAGAAATTATGTTTTGGAAAGAAAACATCCTCCCCAAAACACCCCTTTGTAGTCAGTCGGTGAGCTCTCCCAAGTGCTTCAAACCTTGTGGATCAATGCTGGACAAAAGGCAAAAGTTGTTGCAACAGGAGGAAGAGGACTCAGAGGCAAGGAGCCAGCCCTGGGTGGCAGTCCTGATTCTCCCCCAAAGAACCCCCCTGGGCTGCCCTCCCACCAAGCCTGGGCCACAGGACATTCAGCTCTTCCCCGCAGCTGGGCAGCAAGACCAGGAGGAAGGCTGGCAAAGGGCCACATCACAGGGGACACCTCCGGGCAGGAGGCTGTGATCCACAGCCCCAGGACCTTCTGGGTGACTGCTCTGGGGCTAACAGGCACAGAGCTCTGCTGAGGAGATCTGTCCCACAGACAGAATTTCACACTGCTTTCTTTATTAGTCCAGAAACTGAAGAAAGCAGCACAACAGGCTTCAGTAGGACTCCTTTTTCTGTGCCTCCTTATCTGTTATACTGATACTCTGTTATTCAGTCACTAGATGTTTAGCAACTTGACCAAAAGCACCTTTCCCCCCCCCCCTAGATAGCTACAAGAAATAAGATATTATTTATTCTGTCTTATCTTCAGGAGCTGAGCCAGTCAGGTACAGATTAGTGGAAGGCATCAGCATGCCTCTACTCATTGACAAAGGAGAGCAGCTCACTGAGAAGAGATGAAATCACAGCAGAAAAGGGTAGTAGGTTGCTTTCTTCATGGTTACATGGAAAAACTATTTTAAAACAAATCTTTACAACTGTAAATGACTGTCAGTCCTGTGACAGCAACTCAGAAGTTGCTGTGGCAAAACTTGTGTGCTCGTTCATGTGTCAGAGTTCTCAGCCTCTGACCAGAACTGATAGTGAAACATCCAGTGTTGTTGGGGCACTGAAAACAGCCAGCATTTTTTAGGACACCTTGTTGCAGGCCACATGAGTGTGGTTGTGCAGTTTATTGGTTGCAGGAGACAAGCATGTTAATCTGGTTTTGTTTGTCATCGCTCCCTAGGCTATCTGGGTATAATTTGAAGCACTTATATTACAGCTTGATCTAGTTCTATCCATTATTTTATATCCCTGGTTTGGCTATGTTAGTTTACACAGAGAAGCTATTTGCCTGGTAAATGGTGCAGCTGAGAGATTATCAGAGTACCTGCTGTGTTGAAATAGCTGGCTTCAAAGCAGGGGAAATAGCTGTTTAATCAATTTAACATGTTTGGCCACAGGTAAAAGTCTAGCATGACTTAACAATTGTATAACATTTAAAACTTTAACAAAAGCTTGGGGAAATTTTATTTTATTATTTTATTTTATTTCTTGGGGAAATTTAGTTTTCAATATTCTCAAAATATATCCTGAGTCCCTAATACAGTCAGGGGAGAAAGACACTACTGGAGTGGCTCTGCAGTGGAAATGAGCACAGCCTGTCATGCTGGCCAGTGAGGGTGATGCCATCCCACGGAGCCCAGCGGCATCAGCCAAGAAAACCTGCCTAACTCAGCAGTCTTCCCAAACAGGCACATTTTGTGTGCATATTTCTTTGTCAAGTTTGCATCCTTTGATCACAGAAGAAAACTTCCTAATGACTCCAGACTTTAGTAAATATAAATGCAAAGTTCAAGGATGTTTTTAAGATGATGGCTGCAGAAAAGCTCAGCCTCTTTGGTTAGCACAGGAAGTAATCTTGCTCTGCTTCTGCACATGGCCACCAGAATGGGCAGTGCTGGGACTCAGCCTGGCCACGTGTGAGGCCACTTAGACAGAGAAAATTGGAGTATCCCTACAGTGGGGCTGATAACAAATAGGAGTTCAGGTGAAAGGAGCCTTGAAGTTGTAGCTCTCAGCCTCACTGCCAGGCAGAGAGCCACTGACCATGGTACAGAACCACAGTGTCACCCGTTGGGTGCCCCTGAGTGTCCTTCCTTGGGTAGCACAGACAGGGGCATGAGGGGAAAGGAAAGATTTCCATGAAGTTGGAAGTCTGAAGTCAGGAGTGTGTTTTTGCTGCCGTATTTGTAGTTATTATCTCCCCTGCAGAAAAAACACCAATTTCCAAATGTCCCCTTTAACGTGACACAAGCAAACCCCACAGTTTTTAGGGTGTGACAGCTGAGATCACCTTATCTGCAGAATCAAGAATAGACACTTGAAGACAGCCAGTGCATTTTGTTTCAGCTTAGCTCTGCCTACCATTTATATCATATTGTAACCAATGCAGGTCATGTTTACCAGCACAGGGCGTATCTCCACAGCTCCTGAAGTGCATCAAGAGGAAATGAGTCTCACACCTCATGCAGTTGGGGAAGTGAACAAAACAACACACCAAGATAGCACGAAATCTGGACACTTTTGAGATTACTGGGAGACTGTGATGACAGCACTTTATAATACAAATTTCTCCCCAGCTCAAATGCATTATTGTTGAGATGACAAAAGCAACAGTGGGGTTTAGCACTCTGCTCCCTCCTGGCTGTTTCCCCATGCCACAGAGCTGTGCTGGGGCTGCTTGACATGCCAGCAGGGCTCCCTAAGTGGGCTGCTTCCTCCAGCAAGGCATGCTGTCTTCCCAGATTTCTTCCTAAAATCTGCTCTCAGGGTGACTGCAATGTGCCACCATTCCTGAGCACCATTCCAGTCCATTCCTGGCTAATGGACAAAGAGACACAGGCCAGGTCCTCCCAGCTCTGCCTCTGTTTGCTTAAGTCCTGGCACTCAGGCTCGGTGTCCTATTTCTTTCGTACAGATGCACCCACACACAGATACACTTGAACTCACTGACACACACTGATCTTTACTGTATGGTTTGGGGACATCAAGGTGTTAGCCACTGCTAGTATAATTAAACCAAATCACTCTAAAGGAGATGGTGGCTAAGGCACTCTCAGTGCAAGAGGAGATTCTATGAGAAAATGCTTTGCTGGCTTATACCTTTGTTTTTTGCTCTCTCAGGGCAAATTTAAGATAACGCTCATGTTTGTTTTGTGGTGAGCCTGCTGACTTTGCATTGTTCTTCCACCCCGACTCCCTATTGCTTGATTTTAAACTAGGAGATAAAACTCTGGGCAAAGACTCCATTGCACAGCTCATTTTTCTTTTCAGCAGAACTGAAAAAAGATGAGACATTTGCATTTCATATGTGCTTAGGACAAAATTTCTAGCCTGGCTTCAACTTTTGCTTTTGCAATCTCATCTGTTAGAGCTTGTTTGCTCGCAGGCTTTCAGTATCATGCTGTTGACTGACCTCAGCGGCTGAATCTATCACATCTACTTGAAGTAGACACACTGTGACCAGCATAAACTGCAACATGTACGTAATTAATTACTAAAGTGGTCCTTGCCTGAGCAAGGCAGTTAAACCCACAGCCTGTCCAGTGAAGTAATGGAGCTATGTCATTACACCACTGTCTCATACAGAGCCAGTTTATGCCACTTCCCCTGAGCAGCATGAGCTGTTCTGCTGCAGGTACAGCTGTACTGGTGTAATTGCTCCTACAGGGAGTCTCCCACTGGCTCAGCTCAGTGAGACCTCAAAACACCATTGCAGGTCTGGGCATGCCAAGAGTAAGAGCTGCTGTGTAAGTCAGCTAAGCATGGGAGTCACACAACCACAGAGGGACAACAGACATAATTCTGTGGTGCCAGCTAGTAGTGGAAGCTGTCAGTTTTGCAAGGTTTCACATGTTGAATTTTGGTCAAAAAGGCAGAAAGAGTTAAACCAATTTCCCAAAATTATATTCAGTGATGTGCTGAATCATTCCATCTTCTATTACACTACATGCATACAAAACCAAGGGTCTGCTATGATCTAAAGGATTGGTTTAAAATAATATAGTTCTAGACTGAAAATTTTCTGTACAGAAACTTCTGTTCTGACATAAGAAATCTTTTTCTATGTGTCATCTGCTGAAGAGTTTAAGAGTTTAAACTCACCCAAGAAGCCACTCATGCTAAAACAAAAGTTCACACAAGGATTTAGGATAGTAACGCTTTCCCATCACAGTTCTACTGCATTATTTCCTCAGGTAGACAGCCCTATGTCAGCTAAAATTTACTGATATAACAATAAAACATCCACATAGAAAGCACTGGTAATTTTTCCTCCCCTTCATATTGGAATTGTCTGTATATTATATGTTTCTGTTTCATATGAAGACCATCAGTTCTCTATTTTTTATGTTCTGTTTCACGCTCCTGATCTGCTGCAGCCCATCGTGTCACACATTGCCTGGGAGGAGCAATTTGACCTGGTACACAATGGCAAGAGGCTGAGCATCTGAGCACATTGTCACACACCATCCATGTTACTCGTACACACGTCTAAGCAGGAGTTGAGACAGGATGTCTGCAGCAGGATAAAAGCAAAGATGTTTGCCAGACCAACCTACGTGGAGTACAGGGAGGGTGGATTATCATTGGATATGACCTCCCACAAGCATCAAAGTAGGTGCAATGACAACATTCTTCCTTTAGAGTTGGAGCATCTTTGTGTCCAAGGTCAGATCTTCCAACACCTACTATGGCTACGTTGTGCCTAGGCTGTAAGAGAACTACTGTCAAGTGGAACATACAGGTTTGGGTGGCAAGTATATGAACTATGATGTTAAAAAGTCTGTTCTCTTACAGTCTCTTGATAGAGTCCTTAATTTTTTGCTATTACTGCACTGTGTGTTTACAAGAGCACTTGTTTGCTTTTTGGTCAGAGAGGGCAAAGTCTTGTTAAATATAGACACTTGCTCAATAAAATGTAGCTGAAATATCATATTCAGCCTACGCTTATCTTCTACTGAACAGAAATGTTGGCTGACAAAAAGTCTGCCCACAGAACTGGCTGTCCTTTAGAAGGACAGTGACTGGAACTTGAAGGCACCACTGCTCACTGAAGAAGAATGGGTGTTGGCATGTAATTTAAACCTCCTGTCAATGCAAATGCTTCCATGCTCATTACAATGCCAAAAAGAAAAATGAATACCTCCATCAAAAGCAAATTATATGATGCAGAAATCTTGCATTCATTCTATAATCACATGCTGACCAAGGTTACTATCATTTACTATAGATCGACTTTAGTGGGATCCAAAAATTGTTTCATTATATAGGGAGCAAAATAGGTGCTTTCAATCAAAAATGCCTAAGAGGGAACAAGTAAAGATGCTAGATGAGGCCTTCTGGGAGGTAAGAAGGATGTCTTGGATGTGTTCAGTCACTTATTCTGATCTGGCCACAGCCCCAGGAAGTGTCTGAAGTAAGACTGCTCCCACACTGGAGATACCACTCTCTTTAAAGGAATATATAATACAGTGTATTATAGGCTTTTAAATGCTTCAGTTTGGCACAAAATCCTGGCTGTAGGAGGCTAGGAATCTTTCCAAGAAAAGACATAGAGAACAGTGCTGATATTGTAGTTATGACTGTAGCACAGAAAAGCAAGACTAACCTGCAGCTGAATCGGCACCGGGGTGCTGACAGTGAAGGTGCTTTGAGCTGACCCATGGTCCACATCCTGTGGGAACACAACTTTCTTCTCCAGGTGACCCAGAGAGTTCACTGAGAGACTGCACTGTCCATGCCAACCACGTGGGAACATGCTGTTACTGGCCAAGAAACAGACCTCGAATGGCCAGTTATGTTTCATGGATTGATGGAAGTAACCTACAAGGTTACTTTTTCTGAGCTCTGTTCGACAAAGTCTCAGCTTTCTGCAACCTTGAGTGTCATCCTTTTCTTCTCCTTCCAGCTGTCTTATCACCCTATAGGAATGAATACTTACATAAAAACTGTTAATCATGAACATATCTCACTATTCTTTGTTATACTGGAAGTGAATATTAAGATTTTATCTGCCTCTGACATGTTGATGGGATTAATTTACCAGCATAAAACTTAGTATCTGAAAGCAAACGTATTTGTACTTTTTTGGTGCATATCAAGAGTTATCTGGCCTGCAGATTCAGTGAAACCTGGTTTCCATAACTTCTCTAGTGTGGATTATCTGATGTCTGGCAAGGATGAGCTCACCACTTCCTCCCACAGTACAGGCTGTAAAAGTGTCTGCCCTGGATCAGGTCATTCAGCTTCATGAATTTGGTATGTTTCAGACATTTATCATTTTGTCACAGTAGATGCCAAAAAAAATACTTCCAAAATATATTAAGAGAGAGGGTGAGCTGGAGAGTGAATGAGATAAAGAAAATATGACCTAAATCTCAAAAAACTCAAGCTGAAAATTTACTGACTCAAAGTTCAGAGTTAGATGGCATTTTGACCAGAAAATACCAGGATCTGGGAAGAGCAGTTCTGTAGTGGCCTAAAAGAAACCTCTCAAAAGAGCTTTAAACCTAGCACCTGGTTTCCATCAGGACTGAAAGCAGTTCATGCATTTGCTCCATTTACCATTTTTTTTCCAATACAAATTATATTCTCATTAGCAATGTATGTGCATCCTTAAGAAGTTCCATTTCAAAGATGAGTAAGGTTGCTAAGTGACATTAGCGCCTAAATCAAGGAAGTGAAAATTACACCTCACATCTGGCATTGCCCACATATTAAATGCAATATTCTTATGAAACATAAAGAAAGCCATAACTGAGTACCTATACAGCTCATAGAGAGAGGTTGCTGTCTACTTAATTATTTTACTGTCTAAATAGTTTTCCTTATGAGAAAGAAACAATAGACATGTAGATACTATAGATACTGTCTTCAAAACATAGATACACAGATCACAGCACAGATACTGTCTTCAAAACCTCAGCAAGGGCCTGGTCACAGACCAGCATGTAGAAATGAGTAGAACCAGGGAGCACAGACATGTCACATGGAAGAACAGATAGTTTAAAGTGCTGGAGCAGCTTAAACAAAGACACCAAGTCCTGTATGAAAACTAATTTCTGCTTAAATACTCCATGAGAGCACAGCCAGGTTGGTACAAACTTTCTTCTGGATAAGTGTTGCTTTTGAATCTCCAGTCCATGCATCCTCCAACACTCAGATCAGGCAGTGCACACTCAGTGCCAGGCCTGCAGCAGGTTACTGCAGTGATATTTCTCTTCAAATGGAAAAAACCCTAAGAAACACAAGTACCCAACCCCACAATGCAGAGCTCTTTGGCAGTCACTCTGGACAATGCAGGTAGCACTAACTTGCACTCATTTGGTGCTTAGTAACCCTCAGCACATTTCACAAGTGCCAGAGGGCACCTTTTGCATGTCTGCTACAGAGGCCAAAGTGCAAAGATTTCTTCATTACATCAGGTAATTGCTTCAGGCCAGACAGTCAAACATAGCAAGTCCCAGGAACTTAGATTGATTATCACAGCAGTAAGGAAATGCATGTGCAGTGCATGTAAATATGGAATTTGGATAAGAAATAGTGGGCAAATATATCATATTTCAAGTTCAGGTCATCAGAAGTTATTGATTGTAAGATTTTCTGCCATTCTGAAGGTGTAACAAAAAGGTTTTTCCCCTTAGACATACCAATCTCTTACACACTTTGTAATTCCTGCCTTTCAAGTTGAATTTTTTCCAGGAATTTAAAACAAAAATGCACTTGCATGTGACATCTACCGGAGAAACTTTGAGATGCCCTCCCTGGAGAACAAAAATACCTACCAGTGCCATTTTTTTAAGTTTGTGTGTCCTGCCTGCTCAAGTCCTGTCTGATGACACAAATTTAGTAAGACACAGAGAAGGGCAGCTGTCCAAACACACAGAATTATCCTTCTTCCCATCTGAGAAATAAAAGTTGTGATGACACCTGCTGGTTCCATGGGGACTCAGCAAACACCAGCCAGCCCCTTCCAGAGCTCTTCAATACTTGCAGGTAAAAATAGAGGATAAATAAATAATTGTGAATTGAAATTTTTCATTGCTTTAGAAAATCACAGGAAACAAGGCTAGGAACTTTAAAAAATCATTTACTCCATCCCCTGGGAAAAAACAAGGTTTGTGCTGTTTTCATCATACAACATGGATGATTGTTTTACCTCTTACTGAAAAATAATAGTACTTCTCTGGACACAGTGTTACAGTGTTTCATCATTTCTGCATTTCCTATAAAAGACTCCACAGTAAGACGTGTTATTAACAGACAATTATATTTTCATTATGTGTTCAAGGACAGTTAGCACTTGACTGTGAAGCTGAAAGCACAATGGAGATACTTCAGCCCTATTTATGAGCTACTACAGCTTTACAGCTTTGTCCTCCTGGTACAGTAGTACACCCATCCCACTGCAGGTGACATGCAGGAACAGGCACCTTCCAAAGAGGCTTTCACTACAGGAATCCTGTCACATGAACAGTGGCAAAGTTGTACAGAAGAGGCCAAGCTTATAAACAGTGTAGGTCTGGAGCCACAGCTGCATCCTGATGATTTCAATCATACTGTGCGTCCTTGGAGTGGGAGAAGCAGCAGTCACCTTGATGAATCAGCTCGCTGACAAACTAAGTATGCTCAGGAGACTGTATAAAGAGCTGTTTTATAACTGTTGGACCATGTTAGTTTATGTGTTATGAGTAATTTCACAGTGAGATTTCAGAAGAACTGCAGATCCCTTGCAAATCATCCCCTGTGCTAATTCCTGGTATTTTGTTTAGTCTAAGAAACATAGAAGAGGTTAGATCACATTTAGCCTAAATATTTGCCTGAACTGACACTTTTTACTTTCTATCGGTCTCCAGTATGGTCAGTGTTTCTGACTGATTTCACCAAGATCCTTCAAGACAGTTGTAAATACCCTGTGTCTGCCCTTGAGAAACCAATTGGGTAGCCACTAGCTGGGGACAGAAATTTGCAGGGCCTTGAGTGAAATAGATCTTTTTAGTTACTACCTTGTTTGAGCAAGGCGAGAAACTCAGTTCCAAAAAATCTCTCCCTGGGAAGCTGGTGCACATACAATTAATTAAACCACCTGTCTCATTCCTGGAACCTGCTCTCAGTAGTGCAATCATGCCTGCCATATCTCATAGCTCACTTTGAATCTCAGCTGTGGTCAGCTTACAAACTGCTGAAATGGGTCATGGCATGTGGAACAGAGGCATTACTTAGGAAAGCACTATCGCTATTCCAAGGAGATCATAACTGGGAGGAATCATAGCACAGGGAACCTAAGCCCCCAAACCCCGAATATTACAATGACTGGTTTCTTCATGGTCACAGGTTTCCTAAAATTGACTGAGGAAATTAAGTAAGAGGAAAAGCAGCCACTGAATTAGAGGTGTTGCCAGCCCCACAAGAACTGCAAAAGAAGAATTCTTACAACAGAAACTCTCTATTTGGAACAAGCAGCTGAATCTGCCTCTGCAGTATCTACCCCCAGGTACTCAAGAGTCACACGGCTTTGTCAAACAGATTGGTAAGAACCTGGACTACATCGTCACTGCCAAGTTTTTGAGAGTTGCATATGCATCCAAAAACAGTTGTCTATTAGAAACAGACAGTCTTTAGCTCAGCTGCGGCCCAGCCTCGGCACTGGCACAAGCTCCCAGCAGAGACACGACTGGGCAGCAGTGCACTTGTATTGGCCTTGCTTGTTCTGGTTTCAGAGGTGGTTTTGTCCTAAACTGTGGAAAAGTGCAATTCTGCCAGAGTCACACACTGGCAATCCTGTCCCAGTTCACTCTGTGAACATGCATAGTTTGGCAGAATGTTACCCATATGTTGTGGAGTTTAACTGCTCACAAAGCTCTGTTGAATGCAAAGGGCAAATGACAATATAAATAGGAGTTGGTGGGAGGAATACGTTACTCCCAGTAGTGTATGGTGGATACGCTCAGCAAGGTGTTACCTGGCATAAAAACTAGCAAGGGCTTTGTGAGTAACTAGAGAGGAAGACAGTTCTCTCAGATCTCTGTACACAGCCAATACATGTCGTAACAGCCTCCTTTTTCCTCTGGATAAAACAGGACTGATAGGGGCTTTGTGGTGCAGCAAAGATTTAGCCTAGAGATTCAAAGATTTTAAGATTTCTTCAAACTCATCTTTTCAGTACCATCTGTAAACAATCTCAATCTTTTGAATATTAAGCATCAATATTGAGTGTCTTAACTCAGCTTCCAGCACTGACCACATGTGTCAGCGTCCTGGTGCAAGGAGGGAGGAAGAGGTTTGTTTGCTACTGTCATTGCAAATAACTGTTGATTCTGCTGAACACAAAAGCTGGGCTCTGTGCCCATCAGGTTTGTCTTGTATTTTGTTTTGGGCCACAAGCACAGTACCACAGTCTCCAGAAGACACACAGATTCAGAGACACACCACAGTAATGCAGCTTTGTTCAACCATACCAGATGCAAATTTCTTCCATGTGATGAGAAGACATCTGAATTTCAAATACAACTGAATTAACCACAAATATATATAGACTAGGAAGTAGGGGGAAAAAGTCTAGTCACATGGGCAGAGAACAGAAGTTCTGAAGTCACTGGGGCATCCACAGTGGAGCTTTTCATGTTTAGGGACTAGACTGCCTGATGCTACAGCAGGGCCTTCGCTTTTAACCCCATCTTATTTTCCCATATTCTTAAATACCATGCCTACACTGGGGGCCTGTTAGGACTGGGATTGCTTCTAAAAGCAAGAATATTTTTAATTAATTTAAACAAACAAGAATTTAAGAAGCTAGAGCCTGTCACCCCTCTGTTGAACTTCTTAAGAGCATAAACCCCACAGCTGCCTTCAAGTATGGTACCCTTGCAACACGGATACAAATCTGGTTAGACAACGGAGGGGCTACATTCAGTTCTTGTGCCCCTCCTAATCAAATCCTGCATTTTGTAAGCGAACACTCTTACAGAAGCAATACTCATCAACAAACAAAAGCCTTTTTTAAATTGAGTCCTGGATGTCCTTATTCTTTTTGGGCTTTCTAAAATGTCCAATACAACCACTTATAATAGATACACTATTTATTTTTTTCAGTACAGTGGAGAATTAGAGACTAGTACCCTTAGCTCACATTTTATTTCACTTGTACAACCCAAATCAAAATTAAGTGTTCTATTTCATTTGGGAGTATTTTTGAAAATAATTTAGGAGCATGAGGGGAAGATAGGGAGTTCCATGTTTATGTTTTATCTGGAATTAGGCCAATGATCAAAATAGTGAAGAGTTTAGACCATCCCATGCTACACAAATTGTTGCATGAACTATCTGTCTTAAAGAATGTGTTTTGCCCAACTAATAAGGTTCAAGACTCAAAGCCAGCCTTCAAATCTGTTCAAGCAAGACCAACTGAAAATTAAAAAAATGTCTTAATGCCTCCCACAGCTCTGTGTAACTTTTGCAGGAATATCAGCTTGGTCCACTTTGTATTTAATGGGAGAAACATCCCTCAGTGGATATCAGGCAGTTGATGTTGGCAGACTGATGTGTCACTGAATACCTGGCATGCTCTTCAAAGAGGGGGTGGAGCCCTGGCCTCTCCTCTCAAAGCCTGGCCAAATTGCAGGGCAAGGGAGCTGGTAACACCCCTGCAAATGTTCTGTACCTCCTTCCTCCCTCCCTCGTGCTCCCCCTGCCTTGGTGAATATTGACATATTCTTTTATGTAAGGGGATAATTTAAGCAGGATTGGAGACATCTTCCACCACTGAGTAGCTCAGAGCCTGCCTGAAAAATTATTCTCATGGCCCATTGGATGCGGGGGCCACATCCTGATAGGGTGCTGAAGGGCTGAATGCAAAGAATTTGTTGTTCTCTTGTTTCTCATGAAAGAACACATTTACTGGAATATAACCCTCCCTTATTATGCCATTTATAGGAAACACATATTCAGTGTTTATAAAGCAGTTAATTTATAACGGACAAAACCAGATTGTCGGTCTTTGGAAGAGCAAATATTGGTTCAAAAACTTCTAAATGGGACAGACATCTTCATCTCATTTTTAAACATAACTGTTTGAGAAAAGTAACAGAAGAGCTACCTAATAGGTAAGATTTATATGAAGCCTTTATATTGTAAAGGAAAAATTATTATATTCTATATATATATAAAATGCAATTTTATATATTTATCAATGATTCTCTAGATGTGATGTTTTAAATGGTTGTAGACCTTAATCAGCTTCTAATGTATTTTCCTCTAGCTCTAATGCCTTCAGAAGTAAACGGCATTTGTACCAGAAGCTTCTTTCTTTGATATTGATATTACTAAAAATAAATGTTTCTTAAAATGGAAGTAATGTCCATTTTGCTCTAACACACATTTTGCTCTATTAATGAACTGTCTGCTCTACAAATAAAGTGAGTTGTCTAAAATTAGTAATAAGCTTCACTCAGATCTAGAAATACAAGTCTGTAATGTACATAAATTCTACTTTATTGTTCCCAGAACTGTTTTTCCTAGTTCTAGAGGACATGCTCTAACTAATAAAGATGAATGATTCAGCTGCTGTAATGTTAACTTTAAATGTTTGCAACCTCACATTTGCAGTGATTATTTAGTGCAACTGCAAGGTTCTTATTCCCACGCTCATTAGAACTAAATCAGTAGCACTTATCCTTGTGTTTGCCTGAGGATTCAGGAATCTTTCCTTGAGTGTTGAATAGTTTGGGGTTAACCTGTAAACAAGAGCTTCTACATTTGCCCTGCCCTTTCCATCCAAAACCTGTGAGTGTTGGGAAGGCAGAGCCCTCTGGAAGGCAGCTCAGGCAGTCCCTTCACATCTCCTAGGGGAAGCTGGAGGCTGTTTGAGCCAAGTACTGTCCCAGACCTCCCAGAGAGAGACGCAACAGAGATGTCTGCCAAACGCAACACTGCCACATGTTGTGCAGGAACCGCACCCTGCCTAGAGGAGATGAGGAAGAGCTTGCACTCTGCAATGCCTGGTGAGCAGCTAGGCCTAATGCTCTTCTAGAGGGAGGGACTGCTGCTGCAGAAAATGCTTTCCCAGTGATTGAATATGATCAAAAGCAAAATTTTACAATCCCTGCCTCTTCGCTAGAGCTGACTCCGCAGTGTCCAAGGATGCTTCTTCAAAGTAGGGATGACTCCCAGAGGAAAGAACCTTCTTCTTTGCTGCCAGGGCAGGTGCAGCATTGCGGCAGAACGGGACCTCTGTGCCTGTGTTACTTCCCACAGAAGTGGGTCACTACATAGGCAGAAAGAACGCTCAGCAGTTACTGCAATAGCTCTGAGCTGCACTGCACCAGCCTGCCAGGGGACAGTGAGTATCCCTGCACTCCAGAAGCCACATGCACCGCTTGACCAGCAAGGCAGGGGCTGAAGTCAAGACATCCCCTTCCCTGCTCCAGTCCTGAAAATCCAGACACTGGGAATCTCATAAAAAACATAAATAAAGGGTTAATGGGAAAGAAAAATTAAAAAATATTCACAACGTATTTGCTGCATATTTTGCTCTGTTCTCTGTCTGCCATGCACTCGAGAGCAGGCATAACATTCATTGAATTCACTGCCTCACGATTAAGTCATGACAGCCCATCTGTGTTGCAGCAAGTACAGAACGTGACCTATTATCTCAAAAGAAAATAGCACAGCACCTGACTGCCAAAAGCACCTCGTGACTTGGCACCCAAATGTCTCAGTACTCACATCAACATACCTTTTCAGGACTAACTCCCACAGCCTGAATCAGCCAACTGTGAAATTCAGCTGAACTCTGAATAAATCAGATAAAACCAGCTTTCCCATATGCCAAATCACAAATTATACAATGACCGTAATTTGCTGTTATGGATCCTTAACTTAAAAGGAGTAGTTAAAAATTGTCATGTGATTCTAGACTGTTGAATCTTTTACTACTTTAATGATGGGCTATATAATCCATTTTTTAATCTCATTTATCCCTTTGTCCACTACTATACAAAAGGAATCTGTGCAGGTTTGGTGGTCTTGAACATCCTGTTTAATTTACAGTGGGAAAATGCAAGGATTGTGGCCATTCCAAAATTTTCCATAAGGTGCAATTCAACACTGCTGTATGGGAGAGAATTCATACATTGCTTTAATGGAAAGATGGATGATAATCATATTTTCACTTTACGCTTGCAAAGTGCATTTCATTTGCAAATTTACACAATGTCTGATGCTAAGGTTTGTCTGAGGTGTCCTGTAAGATGTGCCTAGTCATCTCTGAACATTTTGTTGGCCAGATTTAGAGTATATACCCTGAAGATGCAGAAAGACCACTACATCTATGACGTTTACATTATGAATGGAAGAACAAACCAAAAAGTCATTTTGTTGCCTTTCTTGTTTTCTAGGGGAAAAAAAGAACCTTTAAAGAGCTCATTATTGGATGTCAACATGAAAACAGGAATCTCCATACTTCTCTTAAGTGAAATATGTTTTGAATTCATCAAGGCTGATATCAAACCTAAATTTCCAAAGGAGGAAAAAGAGAGTAATTTCTTGGAAAGAAATAACATCAGCATTTCCAAAGAGTGGTATCATCACAAAAATATCTCTAAGCCTTTTGAAGACCAAGGTTTTGAAGACCAAGGTCATGAAGACTTCACTCTTCACAACTTCACAGAAAAAACTGCAAATTTTGGATTTAACCTCTACAGAAAAATTGCAATGACACATGATAACAATGTATTCATCTCTCCCCTTTCTGTGTCAGCTCTCATGAGTGTCTATATGATGGCAGCCAAAGGAGAAACATACAGACAAATTGTAAAAGGTCTAAACCTCCATGCTGTGAAGGACAGAGTGAATCACCAACATTTACCAGCTTTGTTTAAACAACTGATAGGTAACATCACAATGAATGAAGAATTTCTCCTCATGCACGGTATTCTTTCTTTTATTCAAAAGGACTTCAGACTCAAGGAGCCTTTCCTGAATTTATCTAAGCAGTACTTTGATATGGAATTCCTGAAAGTGGACTTTGAAAATGTAACACAGGCAAAACTTTTCATCAATCAAAACATTAACAAAACGACCAAAGGAAAAATCCCAGGGCTTTTTGAAGAGCTAGACCGCCATAATAAACTGGTGCTTGTGGACTACATTTTATTTAAAGGTAATTGCTATTTTTATTTTGCAGAATAATTAGTTATTAGGAGAATCAAGACTCTAAATTAAGCTACATTAGGGGGAGTTTAAATGAATTTAGATGTCCTGTTTTCCCTATGTTTCTATCTAATTTTACTTTTTTCTATTAAGCTTATTTAATAGGAAATTACTCTTCATGACAGGGAACCACAATTCTTCTATGCTGTCTTCTATGCAATAGAGTCTCAAAGTGCTGGATACTGGGCATAAAATCATGGACTGATTTAACATAGTACACAAAATCATTGAAATAAAAATAATTTCTCTATTTCCATCAAGAATCACTTGCCCCAGAGAAGCCAAATTACCCCATTATATTACCTTACAAGGGGAGGGAAAAAAATACCAGTGATGGGCAGAAATCATTCTGTGGAGAGGTCAGTGAATCCCCATCCAAAATACTGGATAATTAAATTAAGTACAGGATGCTGAACAGCTGGTAAAGAATTTCAGAGAAGGTTACATGTTAGGAAAGGTCAGATGCTCACCAGGCGTTTATAAAACAAAGAGAACACAAATTCTGAACTTGAGTGGCAACTAACCAACCTTAGAAAAATATTTCCCATCTTTATGTGCAAATGCAGCAGTTTATTTTGTGGATTACTTTGGGGTTTTTCTGTAAAAAAATTATATACAAGAAACATAAAATATACTGAAATTGTCATCCACTTATCCCAGACATAACTGACAGCCACTTCAACTAGATACACAAAATCTCCTATAGTTTTTAAAACCTTTTAGAACATTTTTCTGAATAAATCTGAACACACATAATGATTTGATTTCTTTCTTTCCTCAGGCAAGTGGGTCTATCCATTTAATTCCAAATTCACGGAAATAGAGACTTTCCACATAAACAAATACAGAAGCGTACAGGTACCCATGATGTTCAAGTCAGACAAAATTAATTCAACTTTTGATGAGAACTTAAGATGCACTGTGATAAAGATACCTTACAAAGGGAATGCCCACATGCTGATTGTTATCCCAGAAAAAGAGGGAGACTACATTTCAATTGAAGACCATTTGACTACAGAGCTTGTGGAATCCTGGCTTGGAAACATGAAAATCAGGTATTGCTTCGACACATATGGGGTCCTAATGTCTTTGATGTCTACCGCAGTAAATGGGACATTAATGTCTTTGATGTCTACTGCAGCAAAGCAACACAGCCCAGCAAAGTTTAGCTGCTCTTCCTAAGCCTTTTCCCATGGTAGCATCTCTGTAGCAAGAGGTATCTACAGAGTCTTGACAGAGTTTGGAAGTTTTGACTCTGAGGGGTCAAAACTCTGGCTCATCTCAGTTAAAAATCTCTCTCTGTGAGGGCATGCATCTTTCCATATTCTTCCTTAGGTCTCCTCTCTCTTTAAATTTAGTACTGCCGAGCAAAATCCACAAGAAGTCTAGACATTTATTAAACATTTCTTACCAGGGGAAACCCAGAGGAATTGATAAATTTGAATATAAAAATGTAAACCCAAATGATTCCTTTGAAATGTAGTACCTGAACTGACAATCCTTTTCATCAGTCAATAAATTAGTGCATTGCCCTGGTATCAGGACGCTGTAACTGCTGGTGGAAGTACTTATACAGAGAAGGAAATTATTTCTAGCATCACTAGCAGGCAACAGGTTAGAAATTATTTTCTGCCAATCTAAATGCCAGCAGAGACTTTTCAGGTTTTCTCCCTTCTTTTTCTGTGTAAAGCTTAATTTCTGAGTAGTGTGAATTTCAGCAGTCAAGTGACCTACTGTTTGCATTGAATTTTATTTCTTTTTTAACAGAAAAGTGGATATTTCGTTTCCAAAGTTTAAACTAGAGCAAAAATACAAAATGAAGAAACTGCTTCAAGGTCTTGGAATTAAAAAGTTATTTACAAGTTCAGCAGATCTCAGTCATCTCACAGATCACGAATACGTAGCAGTTTCACAGGTAAGCCTACCAAATTACTCAGGTTTGGATTATAATAGTATACAAATGGCCCAGCCAAGATGGTAATATAAATTTATAGGGACACTAATAGCAAAGTACCTCATCTGCCACGTATATGCAATCTACACATCTTAATCAGGACAGGTCCCACTTCAAGTCAGAGGTGTGTAGAGGCAAGGGGCAGTGATATCTCACAGGTGCTCAACACCTCCCAAAGCTAACCCATCACGGGAGAAAAGCTCTGCCTCAAGAGGAAGGTGGTTGGCAAGGAATAAGCACAATTTCACAAAAACTGTGAACAAGAAAGACACTGAAAATGACAGTCAAATGGCAAAAGCCAGGGCAAGGAAGGAAATTCAAAGAAAGAAGTCCTCATACACAGTTCAGAGACAGGTATACTTCTCAAAAAAATAAAGAACCTTAGAAGGTTTAAATAATTAAATCTCAAAAAGGAAACAGGGAGGAAGAGAAGTCAAAGCACTCCTGCTTCTCCTTCTGCATACCACAGAAGAGAAAAAACAGAATCTCACAGCAAAGGATTGGCACAGTATAGTTGTACTCCAGCCCACACAGATATTCTTCTTTGTATGCTGAAACTTTTAAAGAACCTTTAAACAGGTAAAGGCAAGGGCAGTGAATGGGCAAGAAGACAGGGACACAGCCCCACAGAAAAAGAGGAGCAGGAAGAGATATTTGGTACCACTGTTTAAGGGAGAGCATAGATGAATTTCAGAAGACTGATAAAAAACAGAGGCAGAAGGAGAAGCAGAAGACAATGGAAGACAAAGGACTTGTCAATCACATCAATATCAAGAAGGAATAGGTCTATGTGACCAGAGACATCTTATGAAAAAGAAACAGCTAGTCTTTAAAAAAGACAATTTGCTGATAATAGAAAATTAAAAGGCATGGTCAAAGAAAGGAGATGAAAGACATAACACACCGAGATACTTGTGCCCACAAGAACGGAGTGCGTGGGAACAAGATGAAAAGCAATTAATTCTAAATACAAATTTGTATATTACACTAAAAGTAAAAAAAATTGTGAAACAGCATGGATTTATAAACGAGATCCAAATAAAATTAATCTGGCACAGGATTTAAAAGCATGGCTTTATAAAGTTATGTAAGGAAACTGTAGCATGCAACTGCTTGTGGTGGTGGAGGGTTGTATGGCTCTGACAACCCAGGACCATAACTCCAGGAGTGGCTTCCCAGAATCACAGAATGCTTAAGGTTGGAAGGGACCTCTGGAGGTCACCTGGTCCAACTCCTCTGCTCAAGAGGGTCACCTAGAGCAAGTTGCTGAGGTGCATGTCCAGACAGCTTCTGAGTATTTCCAAAGAGGAAGAATCCACAGGATCTCTGGGCAACGTGCCAGTGCTCAGTGACCCTCACATGAAAAAGCGTTTCCCAACGTTCTGAGGGAACTTTCTTTGTTTCTGTTGGTGCCCACTGCCTCTGGTCCTGGGCACCACTGATGAGCCTGGCTCCACCTCCTTTGCACCCTCCCTCTGAGTGTTTGTATTCTATGAGAAAGAACCCTTCTGGTGCTGCTCTTACAAGTCTCCCTACACCAAATCCTTACAGAAGCCTCTGTGATTAGCCAGTTAACAGAGTGGTGTAATAAACACTTCTATACAAGTTTCAAAAACTCTCATGCTTGACCTACAGGTTTTCAAAATTGCAGTGGCTTAACAAAACAACCTTTCTGAGAAGATGTAACATCCCAAGAATAAATATTTAATGGACAAAATTGCAGTGATTTCCAGTTTTGTATGAACTATTTCACTGTTGGAAATATAATGGCAATCTGCAGCACTTTTCTCCCTCCCTCTTGATCATGTAACTTTCATGATAATTCTCAGCAGTTAACTCTATTGTGTTACGAAAAAATCACACTTTAATAGGAACTGCTAACTGATATTAGAAGCAATATGTGCATCAGCTACAAAGTGCCAGAGGAGCATCCTGTCCCTGTGAATTGTGAAAGACAAATAAATTATTGAAGAATATGTAGCAGAAAGCTCAACACTGGGGAAGTCCTTCAACAGTTTTCACAAAAGTATTTCCTAGAATTTAGAGTTTAGGAGCTGGAAATCCACTAGATGACCAGGCTGTTCACCAATACAGACACTAACACAGCAGAAGCACTCAGAGATATAAGCAGGTTGAAAGTACAAAATGGAAAATATGAAAAAATGAAAAATCAGATTCTGCCAGGCTGCAGTTTCAGTGGGAAAGTAAAGTCTTCAAACCAATCCAGGACTGTACCTCATTGCTCTACATATTTAGTCTGTGATACCAAATGTACAAATTAGAAATATACAGGGGAAAAAGCCAAGATTGGTGCATTTCCCTAAGCTCTCACAAAATCAGCTGTGAATGACATATCCAGCCAGGCAGTGTTTGTGACTGGTGAAAACACATTTCCTACAATTGAGAAACTCCTTTTCACAGTTAGGTGTCAAAGAGGAGCACTCCACACAAATGCAGTGGTTGCTTCATGTAAAACCCCCAATCTCTAAGCTCAGAAATGTGGAAAAGTGCAGTGACTCCTGAACCATCCACACTGAGCACTGCGGGCAGAGTGGCTGGGCTGACTCCTCTGCTGCTGATGCAAACAGTCCAACACAGGTAGACAGTACTGAACTGCTCATTTTAATCCTTAACAAAAGCCTACTTCAACTGAATGCCTTCACCTGGAAAAATACTCTTCATGTTAGTATTTACTTCTGTCACGTATTTATTTCTACCGTGCACTTCAGGTTGTCCAAAAGGCAGTTATTGAAGTGGATGAAGAAGGAACCGAGGCTGCAGCAGCAAGTGGGTCAGAAATAACTGCATTTACAGTGCCTCCTGTCATCAAAGTGGACCGACCATTCCTTTTCATGATCTTTGAAGAAACTTTTAAAACATTACTGTTCATTGGCAGGGTGGTTGATCCAACAGAAATGTGAATAAAGGTAATCGTTTCTATTCTTTGTATGTTAGAGGTTTTCTTTTTATTAATTTATTTTAGAATAAAAAAGACATTGAAAGATGAAATGTGAAAACCTGTTTTGTCTCTCCAGCTAGCACTAGGTCATTCTAGCAGTATTTTATTAATGCCACATAACAAGCCAACCTCATTAAGGCTCAAAGCAACAAAAATGTGACTTGTATAATCTTCCTTTGGTAACAGAAAACCCAACAACCACAGAAGTGAAATTTCAAAAACCAGTATTTTAGTGATAAATCTGAATAAAAAGCCCAAATCACATGCCAAAATATTCAGAAAGCTCATTGTTATCTTCTCAGGGCTATCTTCTGTTGCAGAGAATGAAGAGCTCAGTGATCTCAGTGTTAGCAGAATTTTGCAAGTTATAAAAACAGAAGCAGTATCAAGCCATAAAAGAGAACTTACAATCTTTGTCTAGAGATCTTTATTGCTGTAGAAAATAAGTCTATCGTGAAGTCTGCCTTGTGAGTGTGACCTCTTTCAACGCATTTATGCAGACTATCAAATCACCTCATTTTCTCAGAGTACATTATGTGCCTTAAAAATATTCTTTGAGTTAAAAACAAACCAGTTCTGAAAAACAACTTAGGTGTTCTGATTGTGGAAAATCTGGCCTGCACTGTTTCATAGCACAAAGCCTACCCTCTCCTAAACCCAGAATTTTTAACTGTAACATCATCTAGACACCAGGGTGAACTGTATAACAGGATACAGAGTGCCAAAGGATATACAGGCTGGATATTAGAAGAAGGTTTTTTTACAGAAAGGATAATAAAGTATTGGAATGGTTTACCTGGTGAGGTAGTGGATTCACCATCCCTGGATGTGTTTAAGAAAAGACCAGATGTGGCACTTGGTGCCATGGTTTAGTTGAGGTTAGAGTTGGGTTGGACTTGATGATCCTGGAGGTCTCTTCCAATCTAATGACTCTGTGATTCTGTGATTCTAAAACTGAACTAAGGCAGACTTTGGTAGGAAAAAACATACCTCCATTAAAGTGGAATAAATCTATTCACAAAGTTGATCCTAAAATCCAAAAAGTATTGCCAAGATGTTTTGGTAAAATATTTCCATGATCTAAATAAAATTTCCTTTATTCAAGTAGAGGAGTGCTTCCAACAGAATGAAAAAACCTTAAGACTTAATAGATTTTAATTAGCAGAGTCCTATGTGTAAAGTACTAAACAATGGTACTTCCAGGTTTATGCACCTAACAGACCTCAGCATTATTCTGCTTGCTCATAGAACCTTCACAAAACAATTGCCCAAAAAGAAGCAGATGCCTTTTCAAAATCATTTCACAAGGAACTTCGCAGGTGTCTATCAGTAAACACACACAGATATCCAGAGAAGATACAAAAGGTACATTGCAGGATAAAGCTGGTAAATCTCTAAAACTTACCTCAGTTACCATTTGGTGTCTGCCCACAACAGCCCAGACACTGATGTAAGCCCCTCACAAAAGGACTTAGGAGGCAGGCTCTGCTATCTGACACGACTGTGAAGGTGCATCTAACCTAACTCTCGACTGCACTACAAATGTACACAGAAAGAAAATCACTCCTTCCTGCCACTGGTCTGCACAAAAACCAACAAATTCCACTGCACAGCTGACCTTCAGCTGTTGTTCCAGAGCTACAGCTGACCAGCAGGCACAAACAGTGCTCTCAAGGGTTCAAACGCATTGGTGCTGTGTAACAGAACTAACCCAGAAGTAAGCTGTCCCTAAAAAGACTGCTTGGATGGAGGTCTGTAGTGCAAAGGACTAATGAAACCATGCACAAGACACCACAGGTATTGCACAAGGAAAATATCCAGTCCAAAAAATGTTTAAACAGAGCATTTAAAGATTACATTGAAGGAATTTCGGGTTATTGAGTAGAGCACGTGTCATCAGCATTAAGTAAATTAATCAGTTTAAAATGACAGACAGTGACAGCCAAGAAGGAACAAAAGACAGAACTCATTATATGCTTATTAAGGGGAGAAAGGGCTTCAAATTTCTCAACTTACTGGTTGTTCTGCATTGCTCTAGTAAAGGCATGGAAAGGGAAAACAATCTTGAGTCCTGTTCTCCAGCTGGCTGCTGATGATCTGAGTTTGGTCCCTGCCAAAGGTCAGATTAAGAACAGACTGAGCAATCTCCTGTGGCCCACAGGGGAGCAGCTGTAGCTGTCAGCTGTGCCTGGGGAAATGGGAGTATCTGTTTGCATTAATGACCCAAAAGCAGAACCCAGGAGGAGCCAGCCCAGGTCATCTGTACACCTACATCAATACTGAATGTTAAACATGATAGAACTCAAAGAAGATTTTAAAGAAATTTGTGATGTACAAGATCCTATGCCAGGCTTCAGAACAAACTAAAAAAATTAGGTATTTTTCACACATTAACCCAAACAATGCCTGTGACATAAGACAGAGAATAAAGCTAAATCCAACTGTGGTGTAGGAAGCTTAAGAATTCAGAGAGTGCTTAATCCAAAGAAACATTTTGTACTTCATGCAGACAGCATACATGCACCATTATTACTGTGTTAAATAAATACCCTCCATAGGTAAGTGCTTTCATTTATTTTAATTATAAAAGATGCCCTGAGAATTTTTTTTTCAAGAACATGCATGTACAGCATTGTCCTAGGTTTTATTTTGAGTAAATCATCATTCATGTTTTTACATTATAAAAAGTAACCACGCACACATATGCATACACAGACCAGATCATCTTTATCATACACCAATAAATTTTAAAAACTGTGTATTTCTGATATCAATATATTTATGCTGCCTCCATTTTGAAAGAGAAGCTGACAATAGCTTCATAATCTCTCTGAAGTATTGGCATAAATAGAACTTTTCAAAATATGATTGCATGTTTTTACACATAAGTTTTGATAGAAACATTAGCATTAATACAAACAAATGCAGATGACATCACTGAACCATGACAGCTTGCAAAAGCAGCTGATTAAAAACTAGATTCATTATTATGAATTATTAAAGTGAAAATACAACTTGAAATACTAAAATTAAAACAAGTATTTATACAACAAAACTTAGAAATAAAACTTTTTTTACATCATCTGGAGACATTTGCTTTTAGATTGCTTTGAAACTTACACAGAATTTTTAAGAACTTAATACTTGTAAAAACATTAATTCCAAATTCACAGCACAATGCTTTAAAAGTCTATGCTTTTTTATAGACTGATCAATGGTTCTGGACTTTGGTCTTAAACTAGGTTTGCAGATTCTGTAAAATCTGGGATTACTTCTTCACATTCATAACAATTCCTTCTATTTCTTGCTTAAAATATGGGAGCTAAGAGTTGCTAAGATTGTAAATAAGCCAATTAAATAATGGGTATGTGCATTCTAAATCCAAGACTTCAAACTACAAAGGCATAACTGAAGAAAACAAAATCTTCTCCTTAGCTGCAGCAGTTAAAAGCACATAGCTAAAGTTATATTTCATATCATTTCACTAGGATGTTAGAATTCTGCAACCATTACATCGTTTATCAGAACATATTTTACAGCTTGGAATTTTATTTAGAAGATTTATTTAAATTTTTTAACATTGCAGGATGCATTTTATTTAGTCCAGGCATTAGAGAGTCCCATCTGCTGTTCCCACCTTGTCCCACCAGAATGTTACTTCCTCCAATCTCTGGTTCCCTCATTTTTCTGTCAGATGATCTAGGAATTTGATTTTCTGTTTTTTCTTCATGCAAAAGAAGAAAAACACATAATATGTTGTTACCATATTGTCACAGTGGTACCATATTATTAAATTACATAACATATTAAACTGCTATTGTGTACAACATTTTAACATAACTCTTAGCTGCTGTACTTTAAAAATCATGAGCTGCTCTAGTGCACCCACTGAAAAGGCCAAATGGACATCTTCTGAGGGCATTCTTCTCAGGAAGGGTGAAGTTCTTCATTGTCTACAGAAGGTCTTGTAGAAATCCCCCTAAGTGTCATGGTTAATGTGGCACAAGCAGTTTACTCACAGCTATACAAGGTGCCAGAAGTCTGGCACATTACACTGTGATTTCTAGGTGTTCTGTTGACCAAAGGTCATTTGGGTAATTTCTGGATTTTTCATGCCTTAATTTTTTAATCTTTAGATATACTGTTTTTCAGCTTCAAAGAGCTGTAGCTGTGTCAATTAACAGCTACTTGTATCACTCAGAAATCTTTCAAAGAATGGGGCGTAACTTTTATAACTCTTAAAATTTTAATTTGCATCAATACTGTACAGTATCATTTACAAGTAAAACAATATATTGTTCTGTTTTATTGTTTTAAAACTGCCAATTATTTAAAAACTGCAAACATTTTATGATAATATATCAGTGTCAGGGTACCTTCTAGCCTCGTCATAGAAAAGGGATGCAAAACACATGACAATCCCTCTGGAACTTAGAACTTCCAGCATCTCAAATGTTATGATAAAAAACATGATTAAAAGCTGTGAGTAACCAACTCAAAGTGTAGTAGATCTGTGGCAGAACTATTTCATCTTATGCTTTCTAAGCAATTATATGGCTCTATGAAAGACATTACTTTAAGACACTTAAACATATAAGTGGTAAATCATGGTCACACGCGAAACTGGATGTCTTACAGGCCAGTTGTAGACATCTTATAAAATAATTATTTATTTAGATTTACTGTTATATAAAAATTAACTTTCTAATAATAAATTAGAAATTTCTAAAAACAAATTAGAAAAATAAGTTTTGTTCAACAATAAATCTACTCTCTCTTTTTACAAGATGGAAAAGCTGTACCACACATCCTTGAAGAAAGTTTTGATTCAAAGTGAAATAAAATCAGCCAATATCTGTATGTATACAGGCAAGATGCAAAATACTTAAATGCTATCTATAAAGTGGACATATTCATTGATGAAGTGATAAAATTTCTAAATACTTTTAAACAATTGCATGTTGAACATTTGCAGTCACATTACAGCAATATAAACTAAAGAAAACATCTTATTCTCAAAAAGCCTAATCTCATAAAGCTGAAAAAATTCGAAAGAATATAATAAAGCTACATAGCATAATGATAAAAGATCTGATTGCTTGACAGTACACAGTGTTCATGATTTATGTCAATGTCTGCACTAGGATGATTCATGATCTAACTGGCAACTCTTCAACAGGAAGTCAGAAAAACTTCTCTGCTTATTAAATAAGATCTCTTGTAGGACAAAGTACTCAACCAGTGCTCTTTCTGATTCTTTCCTATTCCATCAGGTACTTAAAGCAGACAGTCCTCTCTTTTGTGATTCCCCCATGAAGTTATACAGGTGCAGCTTTAGCAATTCTGGCATTTTCGATGGCCTAGGTATTACCTAAGACCTAGCACTAAAATAATACTTCCTTAGCACCTGCATCATGATTTACTATTTTTTTCTTGCACCTATGTTATTTTCAAAAAGATAAAACTTTAATTGGCACACCCTTATGAATTAGTTCAAACTTAGTATTTGAATGTATGAGTGGGGTAAGAAAAGACTTCAGTTCTCCACCAAAGTAACTCTGAGTTTTGAAAAATTCCTGGACCACTATCATGTATGAAATCAGAAATTCTTCACCCTGCAAACTGCACTATATTGTCAAAGGTGAATATTTGCCAGTATTCTGTAGAGCAATTTTATGGAATATATTAGGCTTAAGCAATTAAACAATATTTTGTCCAAACATATATCTCTTCAAACTAAGAATCGTTAATTTTATCTGCTTATACTTTAATTATTGTTCTACTGCCCACCTATTTACTTAGAAAAATAAACATATTAGCAGTTACCTTACTCAAGTTGCAGAGCCAGCAAACTAGAAGTTAGGTCTTGCCAAAATTGAGATATTCAGTGCAAATTTTAACCAGGACATACATAAATCTGCATGATGATACAGTCTAAAAAATACCCAATTATTATTTTCTCATCTTAGTGAGTTTTCTGCCTTAGTCAGTCCACCAAAGGTGGTGCTCATTAATGAGCATCTATTCAATTGTACCTTTCACTGTACAATTGTCAAATTCTTCTCCCAGAGTGATTTCTATCAGCTGCATATATATTTGAATATCAATTTTTTCCATCATTCAACTTAGAAAATAATGCTTCCTTGAATCTGATATTCTTGTTGTTTTGTTGGGTTTTTTTTTCATTTAAGTGTGCATATGTTTAGCACTAGGCCTGACTTCCTGAATAAAAGAATGATAAAAAGTACGGCTAAATATACCTGTGATTGAATGCATTTACCACCAAATATTCCTGTATCTGTATCTCTTAATATCTCCCTGTAGAGCTGTTTCATTTTCTTATGAAAACAGTGAAGTATTGGGTCAGTTTACAAAGAGAACTTGAATCTACAGCTCAGCAGACATTAGACCAACTTGAGAGATGTCTTTTCCCATGAGAACACAGAACACTAAAACTCTTACTCAGAACTAAATGTAGGACATGCTAAACTTCCTCTTCTTTCCCCAGAAATGTTTTTCTTCCCCAGGTATATCCTCTTTAGCTTCTGGCCCTATGCAGTTCAGGGATTTTCTGAACCAGACAAAGCACCCAGAGCACTGTGTTTGATCAGATTCCTACTTTCAAGCACTCTGCTCTTAAGGCATTCGTTTGGGAATGGTACATAGAGGCTTGAAGCTGTGTTTCTTACATTCCACTTTCCTGCCTGAAGACATAAGTGCAAAATGCTCTGCGTGAGCCTTTGCCTGTCCCTCTGTATTTAAACAAAAGATATCAGTTTTATTTTAAATGAAAGATAGAAAAACCTTTGAAATTTGGAAACATTTTTTGTGATATAAAAAATAGGTCTAACTAACCTTTGCACCTCACTGCTTCGTGAATATTAATCCATTCATTTTCCCCAAATCCTTGTGGGACAGCAAATAATTGGAATTTCTACTGATTGCTAAAAATATTTACAACATTTGAACTAATTTTCTGGTTTTAAAGCAAGGAAAAGAGGCATACAGTGATTAGGGTGAAAGAAAATAAGGTTTTGAGCACACCTAGTTTTTGAATCTATGTAGCACTCCATGACATTTTATGTTCTCAAGATAAATGCCCCATTTACTTTATAGATAGCTGAAAATGTCAGCATGTCTCCTAATCTAACTGCTGACTTTGAAATGGTGCACTTTGAAATAAGTGACCCCCTAATGATCACCTATAAAAAGTCTGAAGAACTGTGGGTAGTACTAAGAGAAGCCATTAGACACTAGCAAAGACATGGACAGAGGGCAAAGTGACTTGGCACCTTAAAGTACTATTCCTGTGAAACCACTGACCCAAACAAACAGTCCATCTGCATTCACAACTTACCTTCCAACCTTCTGTACACAATTAAAGCAGTTTTAAAAACTATACATCACTATGCAAGCTGGAGTTCATTCTAGAAAACAATTTATCTTGTACAGTGAAGAATTCCAGCAGAAATCAAGTACACAAGGAGCTACATGAATACTGTCCTGATAATTTCTTTTTTTGTTTGTTAAACTTTTGAGGGTTTTATTTTACAATTTAGTAATTTTATTAACTTAAAATCCTGAGTAAAGCTGGGGAGATGTTTTGGTTTGTTTTTTAAAGGAAACTGAAAATACAGAAGTGGGAAAATATGTTCATACAGATATTTAATTCACCAAAACAGACCATCACTATTGTTTCCTCTTTACACCTGACAAACCAGTGTAAGATGTTTCCTATCTTAGCTTCCAGTTGTAGTTTTTGTTACACTGAAGTCTACTTTCCCAGACTCCCTTTCTTGCTGTAGCTCCTTCCCTTTCTCCATTCTGCCTTGGCTAAGAATGCAAATCTCTGCTAGCAAAGAAAAGTCTCAGTTTGAGCCCACAAAATTACAGCTAGTCCAATGACAGTAATTTAGTTATAGTGTAAATCTGCAGGGGATTTGCTGCTAGAGTCTACAGAGATTTGGGTGAGTATATGTCACACTGATTTTCTATGACTTACAGTTTTAGCACATCTTTGATTTTGTTCTTGCAAAATGCTGAACAGCAAAGGCTGCTGTTAAAAGGAAGCAGCCTGAGGGAGATGCTTGGCATTGAATTGTTGGGCTTTTTAAATGGCTACAGTAAGGCAAAGAAGGCAGCATGACTAACGAGTACCAGCAGCAGTTCATCATAAGCCTCAAGATTCATCACAGAATTGTTATATAATGATACATAAACATATAGAAGTCCACAAAAAGAAGGAAAATGAAAAACTAAGTGGTCTAAAAATACTTCTATTTCTCCAACTACAGGCAGCTAAATCACTGTGACTGTAGTTATTACATACCAAAGGCACTAATCTTCACTTTGTCCCATTCCACCCTCTCAATTATGTACCAGCTGAATGCAAATATGTGCAGGAGAAACAATATGAAAGACTAATTAGAAGGTAATGCCATCTTAGAAACACTTATAATTGCACACATCACATTTCTACCCTGCTATTTTAGTATTTCAAAATCTGTGTGAAGTATAATAAATACAGGCCTAATTTTGCAGGGCTCTTTTGAGCTCCCTTTGAGAACGTTACCCCTAGGCTCAGTTTAACATCTTGCCAACAACTTACATGCTCATCCTTCGGGCCTGACTCTCCTTATTCCCATTGTTCTTTTGGTCAGCTGAGTTGAATAAGTTGCGAGAACAACTAGAAGGGAAGGCAGCATTCCCACTATTACCAGCGGAGTGAGTCCGGAATGAATCATCTGAAACACAGAGGTGCAGCTTAGACAAAGAATTTGGGTTGAATTTTGGTTGAAAACAGTACACAGAAAGTAAACAGAATGAGCTGGTTTTCCTGTGGCAATAGTGGCATATTTCCTATGGCACTAATCCAAAATTTTAATGGAATGCTTTCTACTTGGCATTTCTTTGCGTATTTTTATGAAAAAATCTCACTAAATAATTGGAATACACATTTTCAAAGAAAATCTTAATATATTTAATGCATGTAGAGAGTGTGATTTCTTGGGCCAATCTTCAGCTGCTTAAAATTTAGCTATTTAATGTAATTTAATTGCTTAGTGCCTATTAGTAGTGAATGGAAAGACAGGTTTCTCTAGGAAGCCATTCATCTCAATCTTATCTTTAATCATCCAAAATCTTTAAAATTTAGTGGACAGAATTGCAAACAGTAGTTTCTCTCTCTTAATTCAGTTGAAGTTTTACACATTATTCATTCCCCTCAAAACCCAACCTTTTTATGATATCTGAAATTCCAACCAGGACATGACAAACTCAGTTTATTTTTACTATTTTTTAAATGTAAATTAAAACAAATGTGTAGGGAAAAAAAAAGCAATCTGAAAAATACACTTACCAGACTAGAACTTAAATACTCAAATGTATTGGATATCTATTATTCTGCTTTCTTTAGGAGAATGACATCTTGAAGTATGCCTATCTAATTGAACCCATATATTCAACACCCACAAAAAAAAAAAAAAAACCTGAAGTAAAATACATTACAATAACCTACTTACCACTAAAGGATAACATACAACTCTTTCCTATTCCTGGTACCGAAGATGTATATCCTGTAGCAGAACTTTTACTTTAAAAAAAACCAAACAAAACAAAACCAAGTTGGTTATTTCCAAAAGTGTTCCTCTCAATTGTACCATCCTGCTGTTTAATTGCATTGGAGCTTATTTCTGAGTTTATATGAGAAAATTAAATGAGAAAATTAAATGAGAAAATTAAATGAGAAAATTATGCTGAAATTTCTTTAAGAAATGTACAGAATTAGATTCACCAATTCATACTGAAAATTATTTTAATATATGATAAAAGGTGACCTATTAACTTAAATGGAATTCACGTTTCTAGGCTTCAGCATGCCTTAGATGGTATTTCTGCCCTCAGTTAATCAATTAAACAGAAAGCTGAAAACATAAGTCACAATCAGTGAGCACATCACTACTTTCAGAGATCCATGAGCATTAATTTCATAAGAGCTGTCTATTAGCAAACATTTGCCTATGAGGTAAGCAAAGAAGATTATAAAGATACTTAGGACACTTGTCTATGTTGCTGTATTTTGGATGCAGTACTTGAGTACTGAAAGATTGGCTTCGAACCAGCTTGGATTTTTTTTCTTCTTTGCCTAAAATTATAAAGAAAAATTTTTAATATGAATATTGCAGTTCCTCAGAAATTAAGAACACTTTTAAATATATTTTTCTGTCAACCTATGGTAAATGAAGGAAGGAGAGGATTTAAATACTTTAACTAAGAAAATAAACCTTAGGTCATTGTTTATATACTACAGAGTAAAACAAAACTAAAAACCACAGAAAATACATTCAGTCCTAGGAGAAGAATCTTTTCCTCTGTGCAGTAGGTGAAACTTGGGTCCACAGATGTCAACAGCAGCTTTGCTGGGGTTTAACCTGATGATGAGAGACCAAAGTGTTCCAAGTGAGTTTTTGAACTGTTCTTACCTGCTGATGTACCAGAAGAGCTTCCAGAAATAGAGAGGTTTATACTTTTTGCCAATACTGATGATGTTTTACTGTCTCTACCTACAAAAAAAACCAAAAAATCCAGTATAATCCCTTCCCTCTTAAAACTTAAATTTATATAGAAAAGAGAACATAACATATCACAGTCCTGGAGCAAAGAGTAATATCTAGTATAGTGCTACCAGCACTTCAGCAATACCACAGAAAAGTACTTACACTATATCCCAAGGTGAAAAATAACAGAGAACTAAAACTGTAATGTATTTTATTAAGAAGCCAAAATAAAACAGATGTATTATTATATATTGTATATAATATGAGGCAATTTTTCATAAAGAACTTCAGAAATATATAGAAACAACTTTTATTTCCAATTTCTAAATCTCTATTTATTGTGTCTAAATCTCTATTTATAAAGTGTCTCTTTCCTGCTCCTTTCTCTACTACATTTGTAGAAGAGTAAAGCATGCATAAACACGCACACAAATAAACAAACTTACGCTTCTTTTCAAACATTTTATCATTAATATTTGTAGATCTTCCTTCATTTTTCTGCTTCTCTTTTTCTAATTGTTCCTAAAAGAATAAATAATTTTCTTAGATATTACTCAGGCAAAAGTAAATAAACTGTGTTTCCAAATAATAGTTCATTTCTACTCTCTCCTGCCAATAGTGCAATCCCTGATGAATATCCAGAGAACCAATGAAGTAGTACAGAAAGAAATCAGGGTACATATCTCATTTAAATATCACAATCTGAAGAAAGCTCAGAGTTGAAGTGTGACTCTGTAACTTATAATTAAAATCATGCCTGGCTTTTGGGTTTTTTTATATTCAAAAAGATACAGACATTGGCAGCTGCCAAAGTAAAAATTTTCTGTAAAACAGACACTCTGAAAATAGAACAAGCAACTCTTTTATTTCATACAATTCAATGGAAATGTTTTTCTTAAATTTTAAGTTGTGTCATGTATTCAAACTTTATAAAGGTCTAAAATTAACATCTACAGTTGATAAATCTTTATGAAAAACAAAATCAACTATGTAAAATTGTTCAAGTTCATGGAATTGATTTGCCCTTCTGTAATACTACCCAGCCTAAAATATATTCCATTTGGTGAATAGGTATCACTCCAACTTCAAAAAACTATACAATATTAGCTTATTTTCTATACCATTTTCATAATAAAATTGTTAAGTAAACTATAATTGCTCTAATCTATTTTTTTTTCATGTAGTTCTAATTACTACCCAATCAAGAAAAGAGAGAGGTGACTAATTCAGGTCAGTGTTGCCAGAAAATAAGTTTCTACAAAGTCAGCTACTAAAATTAAAGAAGCTTACTAACACATTCAGTATTAAAATCTTTAGCAGTCAGATACATTTTAAGTGGGCCAAATGGCTCTTCATCCATTTGGGACTGCAACACGTCACAATTCACTGTGTCCATCTCAGGCTCCCCAAAAGCCTGCCTCTCACACACCAGGCTCAATGAGGCCTTTGTCATACAGAAGGGTTGCACAGATCAGTGGCCTGTGTCATAAAAATTCAGGTGCTTTTCTAAGCTATAGCTGTGGAAATGGTAAATCTTGTTGTCATCCTACAGTAGACAGTAACACAGAGCACACTGGAGGCTATTTTGCACCAGGCAAATACTTTCAGTATGAAAGCATTAACTGTGTGTACCTGAAGACTGCTAGAGCCAAGTTCAAGAGTCTGAGTGTGTGTATGCAGGTCCTGAGAACAGAGCTGACTCACTGGCTCGAGACAATGGAAGTGGCAGGAGGCTGTGGTCAGGGCTATTTACCCCTACTGACCTGCAATACCTCGTGACATCAAAGTGGGCCACAAACAGAGGAAACAATGATATTTTGGGACACTCTTGAATCTCTTCTAGTTCACTACAAAGAACTTCATTTACTGTAAGTCAGAGGAAGCCTGTTAACCATTTTAAGATGTGAATCCTATCAGCTGCTCAGCTTCTCCCACCTCAGGCTGGAGGGGAGGCAGCAGACAGGAGGACTGCAGTGGTCTAATCTAGGCTTTGTGGAGATGTGGTGTGTGCTAAAGTGCCCTACTGCCCCTTTTGCTTTTCTCTTTTTCCTGGCTAATAGGAAATTAGCTAATAGGAAATGAGCTCTGTAATACAAAGCATTCTTTGGCTTCCTTGGGACAAAAGAAGTTATGAGATTAATTTCTTTGCCTAGGGAAGCTGTATGTGAATTCTGAGGTGTTTCATTGATCAGTTTATTATGTTATACGTGGTATTTCTCAAGAAACTCAAGTCTGCCTTTCTAATTCATACTGCAAAATTTAGGTAGTAAAGAAAAAAATGTCACATGTTACTTTGAAGGACTTAACCCTATTATAAAGTGTAAAATGAAACCACACACAGATTATGAACCTATACAGTCTCTCCAAAATATGTATTTCCCCTACCTTACAATTATTACCTCATTAATATGTAACTGCAAACTATTTAAAAATAATGACAGTGTACTGATAAAATATACCATTTCCAAAAGGAGATGTTCTTGTCTCTCTTTTTCTTGATCCAATAAACCATTTTTGTAAAATCTTTTCTGAAACTTCAAAATAAAATCAATAAAAATAAAAAAATCACTACATGAAAATGGAAACTAAGAGTAGTTGGTAAGTATTGAAGTTAGTAAGTACTTACAGCATCTACAGAGATCTCCATTCTGTCCAGTTCTAACACCGTCTACAAAGAAAATTAAATCATTATTTATTATTACTCAATGGCATGACATACTTTGAAGTAAAAAACTGTCTTTTCTCCCTAAATATTTGAAGCCTGTGCTTTTATTTTTGTGGTACAAATGCAGTTTGAAAGTGTCAGAGAGTATTCTCAGAGCCCTGCTGAAACTCACAATTAACAGATTCACAGAATATCTGTATGGAAATCAAAATACACTCAAGGAAGCACCACAGCAAGAACAGCTATACAGGCTTAGGAACCAGGACAGAAAAAAGTAACTCAGGAATCTGTGTATAACTCAGAAGGTCCCACACAGGTGTTCACCCAGTCTCTCTCCTGCAGACTGGCCCTGTAAGGAAGCCACCTACTTAAGCTATTTCACTTCATGGTTTCTAAATTTGAAACTAAGCATGGGCATTCCTTAAAGATGTACTTTTTTGAATAGTCACATTAAAAACAGATTTGCAATAATTTGAAATCCTGCAAATGCTTTGTCAGTATATTGTAAAATATATGGACGAACAAGATATCTCTGTCTCACAGACCTGATGAGCTTTACTAGAATCAACATTCAATCTTTCTCTAGTCATTTGCTATTTTTTCATAATGGTCATTAAGCCAAAATCCTGAATTTTAATCACTACAAAATAACTGCAATACAAGTAACCAAGGAAACATCACACTCCTAAATTTCACAGAACATACTATACTACATCATTTTTTAATTGTTCAAAATTACATAACAGACAATGGAATTTTGGATCTCCTGTTCTTACATTGAGAAAATCAACAGAAAAGATAATGTTAGTCATCTTAATTTTCAGTGATAAACCCAAGATTAAATGCTGCTTAAACAGAAAAATGCTTACTCTTTTCACAATAGTCAGGACATCTTTGTCTTTCTCTTGACACAGAAGTTTCCTTATACATAATTCCAACTGCTGAAGTAAATGTTTATCAGTGGGAATCTTCAGAGTAGATTTGACTTTTGGCAACAAACAGCATAGCTTCATTCTACAAAAAAAAAACCCAAACAACCAACCCAAACATTCACCTTTTGATGCATATATATTTATTTATATTTAATATATATTATTAATACTCAGTGTATTGCATGCTAGCATTTGACACAAAGTAATTAAGTTAGGCGGTCTTATTTTTCAGAAGTGATTGCTGGTTACGTGTCCAGACATACTGTTTTCAAAAAGTCTCTACAGATCATGAATATAGTCCATAAACATATTTGGTTTGTCTGGATTTTTTTTTTTAATCTAGAAAATTAAGGAGACCTCCAGATTTTCCAAGTGATTTCCACACCTGACTTTACCAATTATGTAAATATCCTGGAAATCTGGTCCATTGGTACAAAGGAGCCCAAGTCTCACCAAAAATCATGTTACTGCAATTCCATACAACTGCAAGGATGAAAATGTATCAGACAGACTAAAAAGGAGAAAAAAAGCCCTTCTTTCCCCTTCCTTATCTTCCT
The DNA here is from genome assembly GCF_021018805.1 of Prinia subflava. Lineage (NCBI taxonomy): Eukaryota > Metazoa > Chordata > Aves > Passeriformes > Cisticolidae > Prinia > Prinia subflava. The sequence goes on along the minus strand of NC_086251.1, from coordinate 48,580,215 downwards.
CTTTATGTCTGGAGGCTGCCCCTGCTTCTGCTGCTCAGCAAGGTCAAGTGCTAGGTCACAACAGCCCCAAACAGGCTGGGGGCAGAGTGGCTGGAAAGCTGCCTGTGGAAAAGGACCTGGGGGTGCTGTGACAGCAGCTGAACATGAGCCAACAGTGCCCAGGTGGCCAAGAAGGCCAATGGCATCCTGGCCTGTGTCAGCAATGGTGTGGCCAGCAGGAGCAGGGCAGGGATTGTCCCCCTGTGCTGGGCACTGGTGAGGCCACACCTCAAATCCTGTGTTCAGTTCTGGGCTCCTCATGACAAGAAGGACATTGAGGTGTTGGAACATTTTCAGAAAAGGGCAACGGAGCTGGGGAAGGGTCTGGAGCACAAGTCTTGTGAGGAGTGGCTGAGGGAGCTGAGGGTGATTAGCCTGGAGAAAGGAGGTTCGGGGGAGACCTTATCACTCTTAACAAGCACCTAAAAGGATGGAAATTGTTTGAGCTGGTCTCTTTCCACAAATGACAAGCAATAGGACAAGAGGAAACGGTCTCAAGTTGCTCCAGGAGGACTTAAATTGGATACTAGGAACAAGTTCTTCATCAAAATGTTTGTCAAGCACCGGCACAGGCTGCCAAGGGCAGTGGTGGAGTCACCATCACTGGAGGTATTTAACAGACATGTAGATGTGGTGCTCAGCGACATTTAATTAAAATATTTGTTAAGAGGAATAAACTATTTCAGATTATATACAAATTTAGTTTATTATTTTAAGATACTCCTCCTAATTTAATGACATGATACATGACAGTTAGTTATCATACAAAATTATTTAATTTTTAGGATCCTGCTGAGTTGAAATGTGGTAGTTATACTGAACACAGTATCTATTTAAACAGTTTCACTTGGTAATAAACAGTATGTGGCAAAGCTTACTGAGCGCACACGTGTATGTGCAAATTAGGCTTACATAAATCTCTGTAGAGCATTAATATTAGATGTTCAGATATGTTAATGATGACAACATGAATGACACATCAGAAACAAGATTAAAAGCATAAAATCACACAAAATATGTGACAAAAAAAATCTACTTTCTTAATGGTAATAACTGCCTGGTCCCTAACTGTTTAGAAAATGAGGAAAAAACAGTTACTACAAAAATAACAGGAAAAACACTGTACAAAAATGAGTAACAGACCAAATTCTCTAATATTAATGTGTTGTTTTTCAATTTTCCTTAACAATGAAGTAGATACCCTTTTCCATAATGTAAAATCTGTTCTAAGTTGTTTAGTTCAGACCACTGAAAGAATTGCTTGAGTGTTTTACTTTATACATAGTGACATGACATGGATGAGAATTAATGGTGATTGAAGTTGTGTTCTCTCTCTACACACATGAAACACCATATTATTTTCTTCCCATCTATTGCTGGCTCTCCTCTGCCTTATTGTTCCCTTCACTTCCAAACCCTGGTGCTTTGGATCAGCCTCTCAAACACTCAGAACTGGAATTCCCTACTTCTGGAATTTTCTAGCACCATTCCCACACTCCCCTGTATCTTTAATACTGGTAATTTTGATGGCTCTTTATGTTTTTACTCACATCCTATTATTCAAGCAAAACAAGAAACTTCTAACAGTATTTCTGAATATATTATTTAAAGCTTTTTTTTCCTGTACTCTGCTACATATTCTTCATACCTGACATTGGCCACTGGGTCATGTGTAAGTTCAAGCACAGGTAAAAAGAAGTATTTACAGAAGAATGATTTTGAAAACAGTTCCATAATGAATTCACAAGTATCTAAAAACCGAAGTCTGTTCCAGTAACTTTTTCCTTGGCCCAGTTCTGAAAAATAAAAATTTGCAGATTTTATCTGTCAAGTTTTCAGTGTCAGATAGAAAACATTTCACAGGTTGACCTTTGACCTAAAGATGATAATCACAGGCATCAAAAGACAATTTATCAGCCTATCCCAATTCTTTCTTTTTACTAAAAAACTAATTCTGTCAGTGAGTACTTGAAAAAGCAGAAGAGCTAGTAGACTAGCTACTGTGTGAAACAAACTCCTGTATGCCTCCCAAAACATGTCACAGGACTATCAAAACTACTGTGTAAACATTAAGGAATGTTAATGGGAACTGTTAAAATTTCTAAGCTATCTTTAAAACACATAGCATACACCAAAACATCAACTGTAGGTGACTGATTAATCAATTAATTTCTGAGTTTTATTCAGCACTTATTTTGCTGAAGCCTCTCGAGAACTTTACTTCTCCAGAGGAACTCTGCTTTTTCTATTGCTGCACACACAGCTTAGTAATTTTGGCTAAAAGAAGTAGGGTTGGAGGGGTCTTGGCATATAATCAGTTTCTGCACTGCCTCTTCCCCAATCCTTTATGTAAGCTCCAGATATATTCCTCACATATGTACAGTACATTTTGCTGGTGATAATATGAGCAACTGAATGCCTTCCAAGCATAGTCCCTCCAATGATGGAAGGAAATTACACTGAATAAATGTAACTGTAAAAAGCTCTTCAGTCAAAACTATCTTTAATTTCTCAGTAATCGAGGAAAGATCATCTTACGTTCAATCAGTTTCTGAATAACCTCATGTCTCTGCTCTTGTTTGCGGTTGTAGCGCAAATAAACGCAGAGAGTCCGAGCAGCTGCTTTTTGGACTGGCAGGACATTCTTGAAAGAAATAAAGGAAACACAGTTAGACATATCTGAAAGAGTGTGACTAAAAACATATATAGAATTAGAAAAAAAATAGCTAAAAAAGTAGCCTAACTTTATAAATTTTGAGATAAATGTTATAATGTAAGGGAGAATTAGGAAGTTTGGACAATTCATGAGACACCTGCTTCTTTATTCCTTCTGCCCAACTTCAACTATTTTATAAGCACCTTAGAATATTCCATGTTTGCAGGGAACCTTTTGTTTTGCAGGTGTTAAAAATAAAGCGTATTCTCTTACAACCGTTTGATTCTTCAATTAACACAGTGAAATTTCAGACTAGTAGCTCTACATGACAATTTATTTTAGAAATCCAGAATTCTTTCATAAAGAATAAACACAATGTAATGTATGGAATTAGGAAAAAGAAGGCATATTTCAGAGGAAAAAGTTTTGATTTAACTATAAACAAACTGATGATGAGCACAAGGAAAGGAAGAAGTCTTGGGTAGGAGGAAAACTGTCAATCCAAATTTTGCTCCACAAATGGGGGCAAGTTTTAATTAAACTTCTCATAGAAAAATGCCAGAGCTTGACACACCATATGAAAGGGATAGTACTTTAAGATTAATATAACACAGGAAGTACTACACATAGCAAATATCCAGTGGTCTAACCTGCATTAACAAATAAAAACAAATGAGAAAGCGACAGGTGGGCTCACATTTGTCAAAATGATTGTCAACATCCTGTGAAGAAAACGGTAATAGATCTGATCACTTGATATGATATGAGGGAGACATGCATATTTTTGTAGTAACTTCTCATGAGTCCTCCATTTTAAAGAAGTTGCTGCTCTCTGTTCTGCTGTTGTTAATGCAGGAATCAAGTCAGGAATAGAGAGTAACTAGAAACAGAAAGATAAACAATAATCTTACATTTCAAGCTGTGTGTCTTGTCACTATGCTTGAAAAGCAAATCACAACAATATAAGAAGGGAAGACTAATCCAAAAGCTATTTCAGTACCTAACTAAATACACTTTCATCTCCAATCCCTTCTCCTGACAAAGGAAAACTAAACAGTGCTCTCTTTGTAACACCCTTTTACAGATATTAATATCATTATGCCACCTCTCCTCAGCATTCTCTTTCTCAAACCAAATGAATCCCATTTCTTTTATCCTCTTAATCTTTGCAGTTATTGTTCTCAATCCCCTAATTAGTTTTAGTAGGAATTAATTTTAGTAGGAATTATACACCTTTTCTCAGTAGAAGGCAAAGAGTTTATAATAGCCAAGCTAAATTCCCTTTACATTAAGAAAAATGAAACAGACTGCCACACTTGACATTGCATTTGCTTTATGTTATATATATTTACAGCTGTAAACATCTGACAAATTCAGATGTTTAAACTGCACTGGCAACTTCTGTCTGAAAAACAGAAAACAAATTTCTTCAGGTCTTATACTGCTGCAATATCTCAATTTATCCATACGTTTAGGAAGTATGCTCAAAAACAGCATCCTTTCTGTTCCATCTTAGAGGTGAGGAGTCATGGAATAAACCATCATCCAGAGCCACACACAATTAAATTAGAAAAGGTGGGAGCTGAGTATAGATCTTTTAATTCAGTGTCTTTACTTCGGGAAATAGATTTTCTTCTAGCAGAAGCCTGAAAGTGGCACCCATGAGCAACTGATACATCAGTATGAAAAAGATTTAAAATAGGTATTAGCTATCACTACCTTAACATGAAACCAAGTATTGTTTTCACTTAACTGTGGTTAATTAGAAAAAGAACATGTATAAACTGTTCATTTTTCATATTAGCTCTAATCTTTCCAAATTTTTTCTAATGTTAAAGTTTATAAAGTTAACAATAAAAAAAAACCCAGAAGCTTCATATCTCTCCAAAACAGAAACTAATATGAAAGCCTTTTCCGACAAAATTTGTCTGGAATTTCTTACTCCCTTCATTTAGAAAGAAAATTTTAAAAACCCCATGAGAATACCCACCTTGCTTTCTGATCCATTGTTTTCTCCTCCATTAGTCATTAGTTCAAGGATTTCAGGAAGGTGACCTACTAGGGCATCTAACACCTATTTAAAATGAAAATGCATGAAAAGGTCTGTAAATGAACTCAATACCATTTTTAACTCACACCAACATATCCCTGCTGACACCTTTCAAGTTACTGCTCTCTCATGTTGAAAAAAATGGAGATTAGTTGCACTGATCAGTTGCACTGATGACTGATATGTTAATGCAGTATATAAGTATATAAGCATTAGAGGTCTCAGTTTTTATCTATGTGATCAGACAAGTTTTCTAACAAGTCCAGTTAGACTGGAGCAGTCTAACTTACTGCTGGAGTAACTGGTATCAGAGGAAATGGTGATTTTTTTTTTCTCCAATATAAATGTGTCTCTTTTTTCCATCTAAAAAAGTGTCACTATGTTAACTGCAATATAACTGATTCAGGTCCTATGAAAGTTACCTTGGACCAAAACTCTTTCTGTAAATCTTGATTTTCGAACCATACACAACTTCTTTATCTCCTCTTCAATTGCACAATAAAAATAAAGCAAAAGACTTTGAATTCTATCAACTATTGCTTTAATACAGTACCAAATCCAAAGCTTTTTAGAATTTGTAAGGTAATAAATAATACAGCAATTAAAATTGTTTAGAATTAGTATTTTTAAAAGCTAATAAATTTAGTGTGGGTTTACTAAATTCAAACACGTTCCTATTTTCCTCCTTTTAATCACAGAAGGCTGTCATCTTTATGCAGAGTCTGTGCAACAGAAGTAAAAGCTGTTAATCATTTCCAATTGTTACTCTACTGTGCTAGTGAAGAGTTATTAAACATGAAGATAATCTGCCTTGATGTAACAAGCAAAAAAGTTCCAATAAAAGTGTATTACCTCCAGTGACTCATCCTGTAATAGCGTAACCAGTTCTTTATGTATTGTGTACACATCAGAATTTAAAAGCTTAGCAACCTAAAAAATGACAGTAAGATAGCAAGGTGAAACATTCTCGAGTTCTGTGGCACAACACCGCTTACTTACTTTACAGGAAGCATGAAAAGACACAGAAAAAAGTGTTTAATATCAGCTTCCTAAAGTTGTGTACTTTCCACTGATCACAATAAAAATATGCTTATAATAAAGAACATGGGTCAAGAAACAAGTCTAACATTGACCTATGAAACATGCTTTTAGAATTAACTCTATTTCACAATTACCAAAAATGTTTTCAGCTGCACTGCAAAGCTAGAAATTTCCTTGTGGAATATTCAAACATAAATTAGGTGATTTAAGAGTCAGCCTGCTGTAAAATTTACAGAAGATAAATACAAAATTTTCTTAGCCTGTGCTGTTTTTTAAGTTTCCCCAACCTTCCACCTGAAGTTTTCACTCCTTACTTCTTTTGACTTTTGACTGTGACTTACATGATTCATAAGTCTCATGTAAATTTTTAAAAAACACTAGCAATCCATCTCCATGCTATTAAAAAGGTTTTATAGCAAGCATAACAAAAACTTGAGGAATGAGATTTTTTTGCCACAAGAATTATTTAGATCATGTTTTTAATGTTTTTTTTAAGCTAGTGAAAATAAAAGCTTACTTCCACTCAAGATGAAACGTTAAGGAAATGGCCACAAGGACTTTTATTTTTGAGAAGTAATCCAGCTAGCAGGCAATGCCATAAATTACTCATTTTTTTCTGTCACATGGTTGCCTAGTTAAGCTGTTAAAATTAAATCAATGAGAACTAAATGTACATTTAGACCAAGGTATATTTTTACAGGTTTTTATAAATGAGCTAAAATACTTTCCTTATAGTCAGGCAGTACCTCAATAGTGTTATATAGCTAAAACAAAATATTTTGTAGAATTCCAACAATTATGTTGGACTATCATTCATTAAAACAAGGCATCAGTAGATAATGAGAACTGGAAATCCATACATCTTTCTTACAATGGTGGAAATAAAGCCATTTTCCCCTCTACTATTCATTTAAATGTTTTCAGCAAACTGCTTAATTTACCAAGCAACAAAATGGGATCAAAGCTGAGCTCAAAGACTGAAACACAAGGTTTCTCAATGAGAGAATATGAAAAGATTGAAGATTTTCCTATATTGGTTGCTATACTCAGGAGAGTGTGTTTTAATTTCTAGAATTCACTCCATATAGTTAATAGTACCTATGCATTTGTACACTTTTTAAATTTTAGGAAAATAACAGAGTAGAATTTATATAAGCTGAATGGAAATTTTAGAATGCATATGCTCTTACATCTGCATAAATTTCCAAGTAGTTTCATATTAAATTGAGCATTTCATTTAGATCTGTTCCACATAAATATTCCTCTTATACACCAGGAAACTACAGTTCTAAAGGTTTTCAGGCACAAAAGGGGGAAATTCCTTTCTCCCATTTGTCTGTTTTCTAATACTATGGAAAAACTTCAAATATTAAGTCACTACATTTGTTTATGTTTGTGGTACTAGATCATCGAAAGTTTCATCTTGATTTTGCTCCTTACCATCTGACCTAGCAGTAATCTCCTGTACCTAAACGTCACACAACTTAAACAAAATAATGTGTGCATATGGGCTATATACAGGGGTTAGAAGGAACTGAACACCCTTGATGAACTGAATAATTTCAATACATTTTCTCAAGTCTCTTTATTTTGTTTGAACAGTCACAAACATAAGCTTAAGGACAAAAACAAAAGAAAATAAACCCATGTCAGCAGTAATAAAGAACCACTGTAGACTTACTTCAAAGAAGCTTATGGCCATGGTATATCTGACAGGAACTTCGGGGTCATGACAAAGGCAGAAGAATATAGAATAAAGTTCTAAATGGAAATTCTTTGGATCCACAAAAACAATCATGGCCTGTGGAAGGATAAATTCCTTTTTAACTACAGAGGTAAAGGATGACACTTGATGAGATTATCAGATGAACTGGAGAGACAATAGGTGGTTATTTTAAGGAGAAAGTGTGGAGGTTTTGCTGGCCTTGTTAAAACACAGGCACCAGACAAAATCCAGAGTTGAGAACAAATTTATTTATCTTTCAGACATGCTGCAGACTGTTTTTCTGAAGATAAGGACTAAAAACATGAGATATAAAACCTCAGATTTATATATATTGCTAATGTTTCTGTACTCTAGCAAAAACTGTAACTGGATACTTCAAAAACAAAGAACATTTTAGCAAGCAGCCAAGCAAAGATCTGAATTTCAATATGATTGTGTTTGTACATACCTTTGTTTTGTACAAATAAACCAACAGATGTCTACCTACATACAGTGTGCTTGCCTTTAAAAGGCAGAAGAAAAAATAGTTGTCTATTGGCTCTTGGTGCAAACATGTTTTCACTGAACACAAAGGCAGAATGTCAAAATACAAAGTAGATTTACAGAAATGTGACTATTGTATTTGAAGACCTCACATAAAATTGAAAAGACTTTCTGTACTCAGGCAGGAACATGACTAAAACATCAACCTGAGCATCCAGTTTCAATCTCCAATTCCCTGGAATGATGAGACATGTGATGAATGTGAAAGTGTAGATTCAAGTGATTTGAAACTGGGGACTCTCTTTCACAGATCTTTTCTCAAATCCTTTGTGCTAAGTGTTTGGAGGAAATGTGTAGGAAAGAGTAAGACCAGTAAACTCTTAGTATACCATTTCCTCAGTAAAAATTTGTCAGTAATTTTCTGAGGCTCTGCAAAGACTTGTATTTCCTGCTTAGCCTTTTGGACAACCTCACTAACTGAAACTTTGCAGGAAAGAGCTAAAATCTAGCTAACAATGAACAATTTGGGAATAACTCCTCCATGACTTGTATAGTCCTATCTTGGTGAACCACATGCACAACACAAATTCATATTAAACCTTAAATTAATATTACGTACTGGAAAATTGTAAGCACAGTTCTTCCTCACTGAAATATACTTCTTTTCCTGTTCCAGAGTTTGCAGATGTAGTTGATTATCATTGTGCCCATTTTCCTGCTGTAAACCCAGTGTGGAAAGCTTCTTATAAAATTCCAAAAACCGCAAGTGCTGTTCAGGAGTAAAAATGCCTCAAAAAAAGAAGAAAAAAAAAACCAAACAAAACAACAAACTTTCCTCATTACAAATGCTATTAATAATGTACCCAAACAAATCTTATTTTAAAATCTAGCAAATATCTTGATTTTATCACTCCTCTCCTTCCCATCACCCTTGAATCTAGCAGAGTACAACCAGTACACACAAGTACCCAAAACAACTGGAATGTAACTAGCAAGAAGAATTCAAAAACTACATAAAATAGTAAAAAGAACAATCAATGAAAGGCTCAATTTTCTGTTCCAGAGAGGGAAGAAAGCTATCAGTGATTAGTATCAAGAAGGCTGAAATGCTTAATTATTTTATTTTCTTTTTCAAATTCCACTAGTATTATCATCAGGCTGAGTACAATTAATAACTCTGACAAATATTCAAGCTTTAAGTAGAGAAGCAACAGGTCTGTGGATCTTAAACAAAAGGTTTTAAATATGTGCAGTCAGATGTGTTTCATTCCAGCATTCAAAATACTTAAGTACTAGTTGTTGAAATCTTAAATAAGTCAAATAACAGAATAGAAAAGGGCTGAAGTGGTATTGATATTTAATAGCTGGAGAGGAAAAGGACATAATTAGGTAAGTCAGGTTACTTCACATCTTTGAAAAAATTGAAACAAACAAAAAAAAGAAATAAAAAAAATCTACAACTAAATACCAACACACACACACATACACCCACATACATCCCCCCCAAAAATAGCAGTAGCCAACATGGCAAAAGGAAAACTTGTCAAACTGATTCCATTTTCTTCTACTACGGGCTAACAGGACCTGTGAAACAAAAGAGGTAGTAAAAGTCATGACTTTCACAACAAGGGAACAGGAATGATAGATTAAAAACTATAAAGGTGCTCCAAAATTGCTTGGAAAAACAACTAAGAGAAAACCACCCATGTACTACTGACAAGATAGGCCACTCTATAAAGTAAGTTCTATCCTAGTTGTGGTACTATTCAGTATTTTCATTAATTTTCTGGATGCTAGACAAGAGACTTTAGTATTCTGAAAGCATCAGCCAAGGACAGAGACTGCTTATTCTTCAGAAGACAGAGTTTAAAATGATCATCACTAACAGGACATACGGTCTTAAAACTTTAGAACAGCAGTAAGGTACCATGCTTAGTCTGATCTGCATCACCTACACAAGGCCAGGAAAGAGAAAGACTAACTGGCTGCTAGATTTTTTAAAAAAGGTAATTTTTCATACTGAAAAAATGTGAACAGCAATCTATCTGGCAGGACACATGAAGTAACCCTTTCACTTCATTCAACTGTACTAGGGCGTAACATTTCAAGAAAAATACGAATTTGTCAGATGGAGTTCAGAGGTGAACAAAGATCAGGAATTAGTCATTCAACCTAATGAAAACAAGACTGGGAAAACATGATAAACACAGAATGGACTGTCCTAGCTCTCTGTTTCTGAAAATAACATTTTGACACTGTGGAATGGCCATTTCAAGTAATCTGCAGTGAAGCAATGGTCACTTTGGTAGTCTTCAACATAATCATGAAGGTTCATTTTAAAGAGCTGTAGGAAAGATCAAAGATTTTAAGAGTCCAGGGGGAAATTACAATGTAAAGGCATGATTCTGTGCTGTTCCTCCACAAGTAACATATGGTGGGCAGAATAATCAAGGAAAGTTGTGCTGTGCTCAAGTGAAAATTCAAACACGAATTATGGGTCTTAAAATTAGGAGTACAGATTTGGCCTCAGCTGCAGCTGGGGAATCTGCCTGGCATTAGATATCCTTTCTCCCCTGAAGATCCTTATGGGCTACACTCTGTACTGTGCCTTAAAAAGGAGATCAAGCATAGAAACTAATAAAGTTAACATCATAATGTTTTCAAAGATTTTGAGTTTCAAAAATTCAGTCATCCAAATCACAAGCTCCAGAACACCCAAATAAATCAGTCAAACCAATAAAGATAAAACACCATGTTTCCATCTTTGACCCCATCTAAACAAAACAAAAAACCAAAAACAAACATACAAAGATGGTCACCCTAAGACGAAATTTCCAAAATCTGACTAACCACCATTTCATTTGATACATTCAAATCTTCAAATCTGGGTATTTTCCAAAGGGTTCAAATTCACCAATCTTCCCTCATTCTTAAGATTTTTAAAAAGAAATTAAATCATACCATATAATCCATTACACAGTTTCCCTAAATGGAAAGATAAAGAAACTAGGATAGATTCATCTGCTTTGAAGGATTTTTCACAGAACGATTTCACTAATGGGAGAACAGTCTGACTCCGATCATCTGAAAAACACAAGAAATTTTTAGAGTTAGCCGTTTGTCAACATTTTAAAAAGAGCACAGAGATAGAAGTTTTGTAATAAATTGAGAAAAAATTAATTTAACATTCTCAGGATTACTTCTAGCAGGCACTCACTGAAGGTACAAAACAAGAGGTAGAGAGAATGATCCTAAATTTAGTAACTTTCCTGTTTCTGTTCATTTGTTTGCTGGCTGTTAATGAAAAGGCATCCCGCAGTAAAGGATGAGGCAGAGAATAAATAGTCACTACCTTCTCCATTCACCAAGAATATATAGAGAGAAAGAACCCTACAGTACTCCTGCAACAGGATTTCCTCCAGTAGCAGGAATACAGGGAGATCAAGACTGAACATGACTATGACAGTAAATAGAAAAATCAGGTTATGCTGCAAGTTAATTTTTTAAACCTACTGAGAAGTGTTTCAAATTTTTTGTATACAATAAATTCATGGAGAAACAAAATAATTAAGGACATAGTAAAGAAAATAAATAATTTAGAAACTAAGGCCAAATCCAAACACTCTGCATCCTTATGAAATAAAGGAGCAAATGTTTGAAAAAATTTATAACTTTGGACTTACTTTAAATAAATCATTGTATTAATATGTTTGAGTTTTAAAGGGATCATGATTTTTTAATGGTAGATCAACAGCAAAATTCAGCAATAACTGTGGCTGAACAAAGTTAGTTGGCCTGAAGAAATGTTTTGATATTATAGGAGAGAAACACTAGGATGTAATTTTGGGTCATCTACCTTCAGAAGTGTTAATTTTCTAGTTCAGCCATGAAAGCAAAACCCACTCAAACCCAATTTCTAGAACCATTGCTTAAAAATCTGTAAATAACCCCTAATTGCTTTCTCTAAGCCTCTTACATTAACTCAAAGCAGTATTTACAGCAGGGAGTGGGGGAGGAGGAGTGAAGACTGAGAGGAGCAAAGAGAGGCACAAATTGATAGCATCAATACAGAGGCTCAAGAATTAGAAAATTAAACTACTATCATACTTACTGATATAAACACTAACTGCTAAAAAGTCCATTTACAGTATTCTCCCCAAAACTATTTTTTTCCTTTTCCTTATCCACTCCTCTATATGGCTTAAATACAACCATACATTGTAGTAATTCATCACCAAGTTCCTGTACAGTATATTTTTGTTGAGCTAATACTTTGTATTCTGTGTACTGATAGCACTACATTAACGAATTAAATACTAGTAACACCACATTCCCATAATTTATACAGTAATATTACTCCTTCCATTTAGGCATATTATATTAGAAACTTGGAATATGATAACTGATTTCATGGACAACTAGCTCACCTCCCTTAAAACTTTCTGCATATAAAGCACTGCACAACATGAAATATAAGGAAATATAAAGGACAAAGCAGTGATCAAAAGAAAATCAGAAACATCTGAATAGTGCAGTGAGAACAAAAAGCATTTAAATAAAATTATAAGATGCACTAGACACTAAGAATCAGGCTAGTAAGCCTAAATTAAATTCATACCTGCATCAAACATATCGAGCAGATTCACTAAGGTCTCAAAAGCTGCCAGGCGTACACTGCTGCCCTCATCCCTTGCCAGTTCCACTAGCTCAGGAAGCACCACGGTTTTGGTTAGTTCTGTCCTGCAACATGAAGCAAGCAGTCAAAAGAAAACTTACCATGAAGCAATACTGCCACTGCAAAACAGAATTCTTCCTTGAAATACGCATTTAGATATTTCTTGCGTAGTCAAGAAGAAAAAACTGACAAAGTTCTTAGGAAATGGAAGTTAAATAAAAACTTCCAGTCAATCTCAGGACTTGTCTTTCTTGTCAACCAAAGAAACATGCAAATTTTAAATGCAAAACTTTATCATTAAAGAAGCATTCAAATTAGCTCAAAATAAATTGGAGAAAATGTAGTCTGAAAAAAATCAAAGGACTCCAGCTATTTCACCGTATCACTAAGAAAATTCTTATGATCAAATATGCTCAATATGATGGTCCAAAGCCAAAATTTAATAAGTATGAGCCATGTTGGATTGAAGTGTCTGGAAATTTTATACATCAAAGACAAGTCTTCTTTAGAGGGAACATCTCCTGCTCAGAGAAAATGCCATTTCCCAACTAGTCTAAACACTGGCTTTTGGCCTTGGTTTAAAGTAGTAAAGAAAGTGTTCTCCTTGTCCTTTTCTGCCTTGGTATGTACTGACCTACTAACATACTACTAATGCTTAACTCCAGGATGCTGAAAGAAAATGCTCAAAATATCCCTTCCAATCAGACTGAAGCAGTAATAGCAGCTCCTTTTGTAAGTCAATATAAGCAATAATCCCTTCAAATGTTTATAATTAGCATCAAAGTGATTTGCACCTTACAGAGTTTATTATACCTACCAGCAAATCAAGAGGTGTTAACAATATGCTTCCAAGCAAATGATTAAAATTTCAAATAAAATTATGAGAAAACGATAGATCATTTAGTGGCAATAACACTAACTAGTAAAAATAAGCATTTGGGTTGTTGTCACAGTATACCTTCAATATTTACCTGAAAATTTGTTCATGTCTGTTTAGTTATTTTTTTATTTACCTACTACCTATTCATCCTCATCATGACACACTGGAATAGCTTCCATACTGAAAGTACTCAATGTTCACCAATTCTCACGAGATTAAATCATCTGAAGCATTGAGAAGGGATTAAGTAAAAACAGAGGGAGAACAGTCTACACAAATAAATTAATGCTACAAATAAAAGTTGGTGAGGAAAGAATCAAAGAAAAATACACAGGACAGACCATGAATTGATCAGCAAGTATTTAGCCCTGTCAAACCCACTATTCTAAGGCAGGGTAAATTACCAGTAATGCTGTCATTTGCCACTGCAAAATACCCATGATTTTTGTAACTTTCAACTCCCAGGTAGAATAAGTGAAATTTAGTTCATTTTACAGACACTAAACAGAATTAAGAAAGTTTCCTTTCCAGAATGGTTACTTATTAGTATAAGATCTAATCTATCTCTGCTGTCTAGCACTGCGTAAAGAATGTTACTTGATAAAATTTCAATTCTCTAAAAGAAGTTACTGCTTTTTTTCCTCCCTGACAAAATAACAGGTAAAGAGACTTTGAATTTTAAAATATTTTTTCACTTGGAAACCAATCCTGTGTGTTTTATTTATTAAAGTTCCAGACTTTTTCAATTCTATGTGTGAATATTGAAGGCCTTCCAGCTCTGAGCAAAGTTGACACTGAGCTGAAATTTGCTTACAAAAGCCATTTAGCATCCTTTCTCAAACCACTGCACAGTAATTACTCAATTTGCTAATACTTATCAGAATTTTTAAATACACCAAATACTACCAATGGTTAATTGAGATAATTTCAAGAAGCTATAAATGAAGTCATCATTTACAAAAAACGGCTGGGTTTATGATTCAGCAATTTTACTATAAAAGAGAAAGAAAAATCTAAAAGTGGAAAAGAGACAACTGCCAACAGCCAGTTACTAAGAACACATCTGTACATTCCAAATTCATTATTGAGTATGCATGAATTCAGCAATTTTAAAAGGCGTTTTTAGGTTAACATTTTAGAGAAATATTTTGCATTTGAGATCAGTCAGGCAAATTGCACTCACCCTATTCCTCGAGCTACATGTTCCAGTTGCCGACACATGCAAGTTCTAACTTCATATTCCACATCCTGGCACAGTGATTTTACCAATGGAAGAACCTCTCTTTTCATACTAAAAATGTGAACATTTTTTTATTAATATATGGAACAAAAATATATAAAACCTATTGAGTAGTACTAAACTTTACTCACATATTACTTGTTTATCCCATACACTACTAATTTATCACACACAGTCCATGATTTTTCTGATATCAGCAATTAGAAAAGAATATTGTACAATGGATGCAAATATGTGCTACAAAGACACAGGAAAAGCAATTTTTACTGTCACAATCATTTGCTCCTATTTCATCTACTATTTCTTATAAGCTACAAAAATAGTAGGTAGGCTACTGTAGTAGAATGCTGTCCTCATTTAATAACCATCTTCAGTACAATTTCTGAACAGCCACCAAAAGAATAAAAAGATTATATAAATGGAAATGCAAATCCCAATTAAATGTCTGTAATACCTCATCTTTGATATGCAGGTATCACCCAAGACATAATTAGGAAGAAAGGAGAAAAAGAATTTAAGATTAAAAGCTTGAATATTGCAATGCCTTCAGGAAAGTAGACCAAGTATTCATGTAAATCAATGGCACATAAAAAATAAAAATTTTGATTCCTATTTCAGTAAAAACACACATTACAGTGTGGCAGAATCAGCCATTGTGTTTCATTTCACTGCCCAAGGTTCTGTCATAAGTATTCATAAATATCTCTATAAAAATCCTTATGTTATTGCAAAATTCAAGATAAATAATATATAGACACTGACAAGCAAATTTTCAAGCCAGCTTGTACAGCCTCCATTCATTCCAGTGAAAATTAACTTACTTCTTACAGAAAAAATTAGCCTGAAGTTTCAAAAATTGTACAGTCTTGGAAGTTTTTAGAACACACTAAATTAGAGGCTACATTAAAAAAAAGGACTTTTTCACTTGGAACACTGGAACAGAGGGTAGGAAAACTAATATTTCATGACAAGAACAGGATATAAATAACCTGGGAGTAACATCAAATACAAAATTTTTAATTACAATATAAATTTTATGAGGAAAAACTGTGCCAAGCTGTAGAAGAAAATGAAGATAGAAAGTGAAGATATGATTATATATTGCCTACTCCTGAGGTTAGATATGTCTTCTGGGCCTGTACCAAGAGCCCTTCTGAAAGGGAATGAGAGTGCGGGCTGAGTTTTACTCAGCCTGCCACTTTCTATTCCTGAGGACTCAGCTCTCTTTTCAGGCCTCTGAACTGCACTCAGAGCTCTCTACCAGAAGAACAAGATGCCCCAGAAAATTCTAAGTTATCTTCTTAAGATGTAGTGGCTGTTCAGAAAAGGTGTTAAGATCTTTTTACTGAAATGAGGGGATTCCTTTCTCTGAACAGCAAGGAATCATGCTGAAGAGACACCACAAAAGATGTGATTATAATGGCCACTAATTAACACTACTTTATTTTCACGTAAGATTCCAAGTAATCCATAAAGTCACTTATTTCCATGAGAATGTAACATCAAATAGATAAATGCAACTGCTATTCTGACAGAGTACTAGCAATTTGGAATATAAAGACTTGGTAACATTCTCAAAAAATACTACTATACCAGTTCATCAATTTTTGAATGTCCAACAAGTGTAGTCTAAACATCAAATGAAGATTTATACAGTTTCCTTTTGGGTGCTTCTAGTTCTTTTTTATTGAAGAAAAAAAAACATAATCTAAGGAAATTTACTCCTAAATGTCTCATCATATTGTCCTGTTGTTCTTCTTTTCTGTTATTCTGAATTCTTACATTTTGAGGCAGATCAAAATTATTAGAGTGGACTTCCTCACCTAGAGAGTTTCTGGGCATTTAGTGGCCCATGGTGGATTTCTATTGTAATTCAAAGTTATGCTCTGCTGGATTTCCCAGACAGAAAACAAACAAACAAAAATTTGGTGAAGTGGTCCTACCATCACAAGCCTGGGTAAACTGAGCAAGGAATGTCACCACACCACCACACCAACTGCTCTGGCAGATGAGTGACTCAGATTCACTTCCATCATTGCACCCTCTTCTCTCCAGACTCACAGACACCGAATCTAAGAGCTGGATAATATCAGGGAACAGCAGTAGTTCCTGATATAGCTATATTTTAATCAGGGATAGAAAAAAACAGAGCTATATGCTAAGTTTGGGTACATAATAAAAAGTTAGGAATGGAATTCCTCTCTATGACAAGTAACTCAAAGGAGATGAAGTTGTGTTTGGTGCCTGTAAGTAAGAAATCCACTGTGTGGCTTATTTTCTAGTAAGAAAAACAGTATGGAAGAATGGCATGAAAATGGTATCCATTCAAATGTGTGAAAGAACATATAAACTCAAGTTATAAAATGATGAACATCAGCAAGTCTGGACAGGCTAGTTAAATAACAAAAGGGATCTGTGAGAAAGAAAAAAAAAAGCATTTCATTTTTGCAATAAAGTCTACTTTTCTTGTAGTAGTTTTTGTCCACTAACAAAGAAATACTAGTGGAACACTGTAGAATGAAAATATATTGAAAGTCTACTTACACATGAGCTTCAAATTTGTTAGCTACTTTTCCCATGATTTTACAACTAACTAAGCGGGACTGAAGTGTTTGAGAAAGTTGTGCTTTGGAAACAAGTGGATTCAGGATCTACACGAAAAAAAAGAAGAAGTATGAGCAGAAAAATTGTGAGCATTAAATAGAGTATTCCTCTTCTTAAAAGAAATCTAGAAAAAACTTCTCCCAAATGTCATTAACCTTTTCACTGAATTAATCAGTACTAACAATAATGGTGCCTAGGCACATTAATAGTCAATTTTGTTTAAATGACATCTTTGAAATTACATTGCAATTAGATTTTGGAGGTGACTAGAATAATTCTTCTGTTTCCTCCAACCTAATTTTTTACCTTTTAGAAGATGTTTTTTAAACAGTTCTGGGGTTTACTCTCATTTTAATGAGAATTTTTATACTACACAAACAATCTTGTATTTAAACCTCCATATTGTTTTAAATTATACACACAGTCAGTATGTCTGTTGCAAAGCTTTTAATCTTAATAAAATATGAATACCTAAAAGTGAATAAATTAGCAGACTAAAGGGAACTGGCATTATAACTTATGGACACATTTTCTTTTTCTATCTTGAGCTACACAGTGAAAAATTAAGAGTGTTTGCATTGCATTAGAGTTTTTGGTACATCAAGAACTACTGAAATACACTAAGGAATGCATCTCCAGCATTCAGTTCCATTTAGCAGGGATTGGAATTTTAGTGCAATAGTAACAAAATGTAGTTTTTTCATGAAGACATAGAGTGAGATACTATCCTGTAAACCAAAATAGGATGCAGGAAAACACGTTACTGAGACTATAAAGAGCAGTGGAAGTGTTACAGTAGAGTGTAAATGTTAACTTTATTTGCTGAACAACACTATTTCTTCTAAGGCAACCTTCCTGTCTCATCTTTTGGCCCATTCATCTCTTACACATCCATTGTTCCACAACCATTACCATTTTCACAGGTATAGAACTGCCGCAAATCTGACTGAGGTGAATAAAACTTGCAGGGAAATACAGTCTTATAATAATTAATACTTTTTTTTGTTAGCATGAGAGATTAGTTTTACCTCATGTCTGACAGTTTCCTTTGGTAACGCTTCTATTACAGCAAGAAGAGTTTCTAACCATGCACTGCTGACACCTGTTTAAAAGAAATGAGTTATATGTGAAGTCTTATATTGCACATACAACAACTAAACCAAAGCACACATCAGTTTTACAAAATTTGCTCCAACTTTTTACACACATCTTCAAGGAGCTATGTATCTGAAAGCCACTATATTAACATTCAAGACTTCAGAGTAAGAAGTAGGATAGATAAGAAGCAAAGTCTGACCCCATTTCTTTACTCTTTCTAATTCCTATGCAAAACTATTAACTAGTCTGATTGCTTTGTAAAGCTAATTTCCCTCATTTAGAAGCACTGAAACTTTCTAGTCACACAACAGGCCTTTTTTTTCCTTTGTATTCTAAAACTAGTGTTAAACAAATTAAGAAAAAATAATCAACACAGAAGAAATGTCAACCATCCTCCCTCCATTTTCTCAGCCCCTAAACGATGGTACTTCAAGGAGAAGCCCAGACTCAGAAACAACTTTGGGATTTAATCCTTCAGACAAAGTGAGAGGGATTTTTGCTTCAATCAGAAATACATTTAAATACCAGTATGAAATTGGTCATCATGCCAAAATC
Source organism: Prinia subflava (assembly GCF_021018805.1). Taxonomy (NCBI): domain Eukaryota; kingdom Metazoa; phylum Chordata; class Aves; order Passeriformes; family Cisticolidae; genus Prinia; species Prinia subflava. The sequence goes on along the minus strand of NC_086251.1, from coordinate 48,561,168 downwards.
CTTTCATTCATGCAAGTCTAGATACAAAGTCACAGTGATTGCACTCAGTGTTGACACAGTGTTTTAAGGTCACTGGGGAAACAAAACATGCAGAGGTCATCAGCGTAGCTGTGCAGCCCTGACCTGCATCTCTGTGTTCCAGGTTCTGGAGAATGATGTGTAGGAAGGAGTGGGAGTACGTATGAATGGACACCGACTCCTCTTGCAGAACAGTCAGAAAAGAAACAGCAGCTGTTAACTGCATTTCCACTCCTGCAACATGCAGAACCTCCTGTATAATTACAAATTTTAACAATTTAGAGAGTGAGGCAGAAATGTACTGAAAGTCCATCCAAATTTTTACATTCACTTTTAGAATTAATATGAAACAACCTGGGCAAACTACAAAATTTGCTGTAAAATTGTTTTCTCTTAACAGCAACTTATTGCAGACATTAAATTTTCTTGATATATCATGATATATCATGAATCTTCCAAGAAAGAAGAAGTTACTTACAGTATTTTTTGTGACTTTAAGTTTCATCAATACAATGTGTGGATTTTTCTATTTTACAAAATGAGGGGTAGAAACAGACCAGCCAACAATTGCACTTCTGCTGTTTATGCACATGAATTAAAAAGAAGTACTTCATTCATTCATTCATTCCTTCAGTAAGAGATACTAAAACAGAAGGCAATTTAAATTTCATCCCTTGACTAACATGGAATGCAAACAAAAAGTATGTATATATAGTCTTAAGAATAAAACAAGATACACTAGAATATTTACCTAGCTAACTAAACTTTTAGCACTTCTGAGCTCTGACACGTAAGAATATCATTAATTAGGTTGTCTTTAAAATCATCCACTCAAAAGTTAAACAAAGTTAACATGTTGTAATGAAATGAAATATTACCATTTTTTAATTTAAAACCAGGCATATTAAATTTTAAATTTCAGATTTACGCACAGACCTTGCAGGATGCCATCTTTGACATAGCACTGATTGTAAGCATTAGTAATTGTAAATATCTATCAACTCAGTTAATATTCCACTTGTTTACTTTTCTAAGTGTGTCTTTCTATTCCATGAGAAAATAAAATTCATTATTCTACTACTAAAGCATTACACTCATTTTACAAGTGATTCCAAATTCAGTAGTAGTCTAAAGCCCACATTTCCTACTTAGCACTTTATATATGTGGTTTTGTTTCTTTTCTAAAGTGCTTGATATGAACAGTGTTTTCTCAGATCACTCGCCAAAATTCAAAAACAAGCTGGACTTTTAATTAAAAATAAGAAAAAGCCTGGATCAGATTTTAAAAAAATATTTCTTTTGCACTTATGTGCATGGTTGCTTATGGATTGGACTCTTCACTCAGTTACAAACTGGCTGCACGGCCGGGTCCTGAGTGCTGGTGAATGGAATTACATCCAGTTGGCAGCCAGTCACAAGTGGGGATCCCCAGGGCTCAGTCCTGTTTAATATCTTAATTAATACCAAGGCCCAGGCCAATGTTCTGAGGTTCAACAAAGGCAAGCACTGGTCCCACACCAGGGTCACACAAACCCCATGCAGTGCTACAGGCTGGGGACAGAGTGGCTGCAGAGGGCTCTCCTCACTGAAAGGGCAGCCAGGCTTTGGAGGCTGCCAAGGACGTGGTGGAACCACCATGCCTGGACGTGTTCAAAAGGCATGTGGATATGGAACCCAGGGACATGGTGAAAATGGTGGTGATGGGTAAACAACTGGGCTCGATAATCTTAGGGCTTTTCCAAATTTAACGATTCTATGACTCTAAACATTGCATATCAGAGGAATTTTGCTGAGAAAATAGTTTGTAGAGAACATCTGAGAAATTACTATTTGACTTGGTAAAAATCAAAAAGTTTTCATTCGACAAATGTCAAACCATTTGTACATGCAATTGTACAATTATTAGCTTCTCTTATTTCAAGGAGAACCATAACTTATCTCTGAAGACCTGTCTCAGTTTACAACCATGTTTCTTTCTAAAGGGATTCTCTGTGCCCTTCCTCCCACAAATGAAAAAAAGAAACAGCACTGTGCTGTTTTCTAACAAAATATTTGCATTCAATACCCATGGAAACCATCTTCTTCTTACATCCACAGACTCTGTCCCTGTTCCACCATTGCTCTTACAGCCACAGCCAACAAAGAATAAGGACACCCACCAAGTTTTGAGTATTTTTGGTATCAGAATACCTGTCCATACTGTTCTGCAAGCCTGGCTCGTGTTCAAACAAACATCACTAAGAGAACCAAGAGCACTATCTACACACTGTAGATGCTAACACAGCAGTGCAGACCAGAAGATTATGGAGCACTGCCAGGTTAACAGTTGGACTGGATGAACTTAAAGGTCTTTTCCAACCTAAATAATTCTGTGATTCTATGAATTCAGTTTTCCGTACATATTTACTTTGTACGCAATACAAACAGGGTTACTTACCAACAAACAAAGTTTCCAAATAGTCTCCTCCACTGATCCACATAACTCTGGATAGTCATGTGTGAGAACACATTCTCTGGATGTGCCTCCTCATGGACCTCGGGAGACATTGAAATATAAATTTCTAGACTGCTTACACACCTGCCTGCACTGATGTGATGAAAAGAACTGTACAGTTCTGCATTTGGAAATGTATGGGTCTCCTCTTTCCATTTTCATACTTTTTATTTTCATTTAAATTTACTTTCATTGATTTTTATTTAAATTTAAATTTACCTAATATAAATTTATTTATTCAGAAAGTAATGTATTTTCACAAATTTTCACTCCAGACTACAAAAGTTTTCCCTATCTTATTCAGACAAGCATATTTAGTGGAATTTAAGGGTATTAGCATGTTCCTAACTATTCTAATGTCTACAAGTTAAACTCAGGCATCAAATTAGAAAGCCTGGTTTATTCCATTAATTGAAAAAAAGAAAATTCACCTCTAATTTAAATGCACCTTTTGTCCTGCAACAACAGAATTCTCTTGAAAGAATGCTGCAAGCAGAGACAGAGTCAAATCATTTTAATACTTGCATTGGTATGATAGAAATTTTTATTTAAGACTAAAAGACAAAGAAATAATGGCGATTACAGAAGCTCAAGGATACAATGAGAATGGACACTAAAATTAATGTTAGGTATAAGGAAGAATGAAAATCACCCTTTTCTTAAACTGTAAAATCAGCTATGGAAAAGAAAAGCTTTCAAGAGGAGGCTGATATATTAGGAAAATAAGTACCTATGCAAATGAGTTTGGAACTAATCAGACAACACTGAATAAAGCTTGCTGTATACACAACAACAAGAATAAGCATAGTTCACTGCAATCACAGCATTTGGAAAAATGTTTATTAGTCATTCAGATAGACACCTGCAATCTCCTCCATCACTTTCGGTTGCAGAGCCCAAAGATGGAAAGCAGGAAAAATACTATTAACATCATTTGAAAAGAGCCATTTTGTGCACAAAGAGAAATGCCTGTAAGAATGTCTAAGCTTTCCCTACATCTGCATTTCAATGACTTCCAAGGTTCATGAGGAGGTGCATGCAGAAATCCAGAGTGGGGTTCTCTATGCAGAAGAACACATATGAGGATGCAACTTCATTTTAATGGCAGAATTTAAAAAAAATTCTTAATCTCATTCCTGCATTAACATCTAAATTATATACTGTATGTTTGTTTAAATAGCATAACCAAAATACTGACAATTAATTCAATAACGACTGACGTATGTCACATTTATTGATGTACTGATTTTACTCATCTCATACCTAAAACACTTAGGTTAAACATAGTGTCTTTGATACAATTTTAAGTTAATTAGATTTCACAGAATGATAAGCAATTTGCATACATCCATTTCTATATTTCTAGAAGTAACCAGGTTTATCAATTTTTCCCACATTAAATACAAATTTGCAATGTATTCAGACTGAATATTCGTTGCATTTATTTCTTTCTTCATCTGCTTTACTCTCAGCTCTAATAAAAACATTAATTTTGCTTTGGGTGTCTGCAAGTATGCTAAATAAGTGCACTGGTTTCCTTGTGCAGATATATGGTGACAATATTTTCATATAAACAGCCCTCTGAAACTGCTACACAATTCATCTTTCATGTGCCAATTTGATTTCACACATGTAACTACTTCCAACCTAAGGAAGCAGAACATAGTGCAGTAATTTAAATTAGTTTATTTTCCTGCAATGGCAGATTACATTTGCAAGACTCTAAGCACAGTTGAGTTCAGTTATGTCTCTACAGACTATAAAAGTTTCCATTTAATGGTCAGGATGATTCCTCCAATAAAAACAAGGTTAAGAAAAAAATAGGTCAAGTTAATGATGTCAGAAACTGTTTTGCAGTTAAAAGTGCAGTACACATGGCTACAACATCACTATACTTCTATTACAGAGAAATAATATTAGATACCAGAACACCATTCAAGAACTGGCTTTATAATTGCATTGCCACAGAAAGGAACTTAATTCATATACATTCCATAAAGTTTCAGTTTATAAAGCTTAAACTTGAAAGGAATGCTTAGATTTAGACTGACCTCATTATATTTTACTTTTTTACCTCTGTCTGGAGCCCATTAACTTAGGTTTCATTTATTTTATCATCTAGGAAGGCATCCAGTTTGAGTTTAAATGACACTGTAAGATGAAAACCACACTACTTTTCTCTGTAATTTGCTCAAAGATTGATTGCATTTATTATTAAAGTTGTCTGCTTCATTTCAAATGTTTCTATCTTCAATTCCTAAAGCTTCTTTTTTCATATACTGTTTTCAGTTGAATGTCTTTAGCATTATACAGGAAGATACTTTTACAAAGTTACTAAGTACAGCCTGATCAAAGATCACACTGAGATCCAATTCCCACTGTACAAATATGTTCCAGGCTCTAGGCCCTATTCATGCAAATGATCATACTTTCAAATATTTTCTTCATCCCTATATAAAAAAAAACTAGAATCAAAAACTGTATTCCCATACTAGACTTTTTATTTGAAGACAGGCCAAGACCAGCACTTCTCTATAGCCTGAAAAATAAGGGTAGAAAATCCCCAGGGTTTCCTATTACTCCTTAATTTCAGGAAGAATTCTGCTCTCAAAGTAGAAAACCAGAGGCAAAAATGGATTCAGTATGGTAAGCATAAAAAAACCAAACCAACTATTCTTGAAGCCAGTAGGCTGGTTTAGAAAGACTGCACTACATATTTCAGAAAAATGTGGTTCTAACTGCAGATATTTGGTGCACGTTGAAGGGTTGCCAATTACTTTGCAAGTCATTCTTCTCAAAGCACTTTTGCACTCATACATATTGAAGTAAAATGCCTATTGACGTGCATCTTATAGTGCAAAATGCAACCAGAAGCACTTTAATGTTTTCTACACAATCTGTCAGTGTATACCAGTCCTTAACCCTGAGGAGAGCTGTTTCTTGACCATTTGCTGAATCTAGTCAGACAAAAGCTGCAACAGTTCCTCTTACGAAGGAGAAGTCTCCTGAGAGCAAGGATGCTTCACGAGATAACATGAAGTTGTGAGGTGATCTCTGACAGTCATAGAGTGCTTGAGGCTGGAAGGGTCTTCTGGAGGGCATTTTGTCCAACCCCCCTGCTCAAGCAGGGCCAGTTACAGCTAAAACATGCCCAGCCTGCTTTTGAATACCTCCAAGGAGGAAGACAGTAACATCTCTAAGCAACTTGTGCCACTGCTCAGTCACTCTCACAGTGAAAAAGTGATTTCTGCTGTTCAGAAGAAACCTCCTGTGTTTCTGTTTGTGCTCACTGCAGTTGACTTCAGTTCTGTGTGTCACTGGGTACCACTGTAAAGAGCCTGTTTCTGTCTTTGCTTTGTCAGGTACTTGTATACATTGATAAGGCCCTCTCCAACCCTCTTCTTCTGCAGGGATCCTAGGGGTCTTCAACGTTATTAAGTTTTGCATTTGCATTTGTGATTTAATTTGTTCTTATTTGGCCAAGGCTGCTCCTTAAACCACACCTTAAATGAACTTGTACACTTCTTCTGGGCAAGGGTTCATATCTGGGACAGAGTGGAAATACACAAACAGGTATCCTCTCCACAATCACAGAATCATAGAATGGTTTGGGTTGGAAGGGACCTTTAAAAGTCAGCTAGTCCATCCCCACAGCAATGAGCAGGGACACCTTCCACTAGAGCAGGTTGCTTAGAATCCCATCCAGTCTGACCTTGAACATTTCTAGGGATGGGGCACTCATAACTTCTCTGGGAAATCTGTTCCAGTGTTTTACCAACCTCATGTTAAAAATATTCTTCCTTGTATCTTGTCTGAATCCCTCCTTCTTTAGTTTAACCCCATTGCTCCTTGTCATATCTCAAAAGGTGCTGCCAAAAAGTTTGTCCTCATCCTTTTATAAGCTCTCTTTTAAGAACTGAAGAGTCAAAATAAGGTGTACCCAGAGCCTTCACTTCCCCAGGTTAAACAACCCAAATACTCTTTATGAAAACATATCTCTATATAAAATTACTGTATAACATTACATGGTCAGCATGCATCTATCATAACTAGCAGTGACTTACTAAAAATGTGGAGGGCAGAACAAGAAATTGCACAGACAGCTGAAAGCAAACTATACTGCTCTGCACAGCACCATGAAGATCTTAATGTTTGGGTGAAAGGAGATTGAGACTATCAGAATCAACCATTATGACTGGATAGTCCTCAAAAAGAATTCTCAAAAAGCTGTCAAAACATTGGTAAATCTTTAGAACATTCAGGTAATATTAATTCTGCCTCTTTTTTTTCCTCTGTTGTAACAATTTTTGAAAAACTGTAATGCCTGTAATACTTTGTAAGTTCAGTGAATTAATGCAGAAGACCTACAGGACATACACCTCCTAAAGACTGATATTTTGCAATAAAAGTGGGATTTTTGCTTTCTTTGTTAAAATACTTAAACTGTAGAAAAAGATACATTCAAACCTCGATACACAAAACTTACTCTGATTTTTGGTAAAACCCGACGAAGTGTTTCTGCAGGATTCTGTCGCATAAGGACTGGGAGATTTGCCACCACACTTGTTCCTTGGATATCCTGACCAGAACTTATAAAAACATAAAATACAATACATTACTCACTCTGGTGATTACAACCTTATGGCTTTCATTAAAAAACAAAACAAAACCAAGAAGAATAAATCTACACTACTCAGGTTTTTCATGCAAGCAAAGAGAGCCTTTTTTTTAATATATAATATGTGATAGAAGATAACTTTTGAAAATATTAACCTATCAAGCTATATCATTTCCTAAATGAAATGTTTTAATTTTTAGTGTAGCTTTGCATAAAAATGTGAAACTTTTGAAAGATTTTTTTCAAACCAGATGATCAAGGCAGTGCTTTCGTGGAATCTTTTGCCTTACAGCAATACAAGGGATAAACCATAGGAAGGGGGCAAATAGAAGATATACATGAAAACAACATGCAACGTACAACATTTTAGCAGAAATCTACCATTATTTCCTTTTTGTAGAGAAAGCAGTCGGATGTATAGTCATATGCACACAAACATGATTCAAAATGGAAGTAAAAACTTGGTTAAATTAGAGACTTTGTACCTTTCTCCTCATTCTCTCTCTCTCTATGGTATCCCACAATTGAAAAAGGAAATGAAAAAAAGCAAGAACAAGGGAAGGACATGACAGGCAGCAATGAAAGAAAGTATGAGGTGAAAAGAAAAATTATTCAAGTGGATCAACTCCTAGAATAAATTCAGAAAGCAAGAGGGTCTGGATGCCAAAATTAAAACTAAACATCAACAGATCCTTTTCCTTTGGCAAGGCATGCATATCTTTGTGTTATCCAGTAGTAATGCAAAAAGCCAAGGTAACTTGGAGAAGCTATTTAATTCAAATTTTATTCGTTTTGTATCAAGATGGAAGAAACCTTAACTGGTAAAAAAATGCAAACAAAATGCCACCTTTATCCATCAAAATGTAAAGAAAATGGAAGCATTTCCCTTTAAACCAGAAATTCTTAGTATCTGGCTTACTGCCAATTAAGAATGTGAAGCAGGAGGCATTTCAACACCTACACAGTCTGTAATTTTCCAACTGCAGAAGATTTTTCCTCTATTTCTACCGAATAAGCTGCATCATAGATTTTCTTTAAATATTGAAGACTTCAGAATTATAGTGAATAATTGCTAAATGCTCAGATCTACACATTTTGGTACTAATAAACAAAACAAATGCTGCATCTTTTCTTCAGAGTCACAGTAAGCCCAGTGTTGTGAAGGCACTATTCCTTTATTAACAGTGCCAACTATAGAAGAACACAACAGAGCCCTATACTTAGAAGCAATTTAGCTCAGCCTCCTTTGTGCTAGCAAAATCCACACACCATTTAAATATAAAACTTCAGGACTCATCTTCTGAGTTCATCCTACAGGAGATCCCAGTGATTTAGCAATGCTGGGAATCCTCATGCAGGGAGGAAAGCTCTTGGGCCCCACCACTCCTGTCCTAATTCCTCTTTCCTCTGTGACAGCAGCTGCTTGCTGCTGGCCAGTGGTGCCAGACCTGGCCTAACTGCAAGACCCATTGCAAAGCACTTTTCAAACACTTCTCATGCACAAGCACAGAGCTAAGCCTTCTCCCTCTAGCCCCCGCATTTGTTTTTATTTGTTTCTTCTACCATCATAAAATGAAGTCCACATAATATTTGTGATGTCTTGAGACTGAAGCAAATCCTCCTAGGAACTATTTACAAACATACAAAGGACAAAAATGTGCCTGCGAGTAGTCAGCCTGGATTTGTGAAGGGAAACTCAATCCTGACCAGCCAACTTGACAACATGATGACTGGCTCAGATGGTAGAAGTTAACTTTTTTTAGCAAGGCTATTGACATTGTCTCCCATCATATCCCCATAGATAAACAGATGAAGTACAAGCTGGACAAATGGAAAGTGATGTGGACTGAAAACTGAGTGAACCACTGAGCCTAAAGGGTTGTTGTGATTAGTGTCAAGGAAGCCAGCCACAAGTGGTTTACCTCATGGTCTACCTTACTGAGGGCAATAAATAAGAGTATGGGTCAGAGTGCACCTCAGTGTATGCAGATGACACAAAACCAGGAGGAGGTGCTGACAGACCAGGACACTGGTGACTCAACAAGCTGGAGAAACAAACCAACAGGGATCTTACGAAATCAGGAAATGCAAGTCCAAGCTGTGGCAGAACAGCCCCATGCACCAGTAGAGGCTGGGGTCAGCCAACTGGGAAATAGCTTGGCAGGAAAGGACCTGGAGGTCCCAGAGGACACAAAACTGACCCAGAGCCAGCAATGCACTCTTGCAGGAAAGGTAGCTGAGAGCATCCTGGGCTGCACTCAAGAGCATCACCAGCAGCTCAAGGAACAGGATTGGTTTTCTCTATTCAACACAAGAATCTCATAGACAGGCGGCAGCGAGTTCATCGCAATATTTGTGCAGAAGCTTAGACAAGAGAGATTTTTAATCTTGAGAAGAGAAAGCTTGGGGGCCTTATTTGACATATATAAACTCTGATGTGAGACAGTAAAGAACACAGGCAGGTTCTTCCCAGCGGTGCCCAGTGATAGGATGCAAAACAATGGGAACAAATACAATACACAGGAAATTCTACCTAAACATTAAAAAAACCACCAATTCTTCCATGTCAGAGTATTCAAATATTGGAATGAGTTGCCCACACATGTGGTGCAGTCTCCATCCATAGGATTTAAAGTCCTGAGTTCAGGACAAGACTCTGGATATATTGCTCTAATTGACACTACTTTGAGCAGAGAGGTGGACTAGATAATCTCCAGAGGTCCCTTCCCACAACTATACTATGATTATGTTCAGGATGTGTGTTGCCAATTTTGCAAACTTTCATGAAGCTCAAGGAAGACAATAAGATTTCGTACATGAATTTTTAAAGCATTTTTAAAAACAGATTCTACAAGATAAGAACAAAGAAAATTTTAAAAGTCCCTGGGTACTCAATTAGAAATATTTCTATCTGGAAATGGATGGAAGGACTACAACTCCTTCTGCAGCATAAAGAATGAAGATTAGTCACTGTGCTGCAAGACAATATTACCACAAAGGATTTTGAAACAGAGAAGACAGATTTACATTTCTCTCTCCTTCATTCACACTAGCCTATAAAATATAATGGCAGGGGCAGAATACAGTATTGTAAAGAAGACTGAGGTTTACCCAAGCTCTATCTGAAACTCTGCTTGTGTAGAGCCTTTTCTTTCACACTGTGGCTAACTGCACCAGTTTGGCAAAAATGATTTGTTAAACAGCCATTGTTGAGTCAACCACTGAAGTCTGTGCTCTGTGTAAGCAGAAGTTCTGATGAATGGCTGCAGGGAATTAGTATTAACACCCCTTAAATGGCATTATTTTCAGTCCAAGATTCTATAATATTCTATGTTGATCCAAATCTAAATTTGCGGAAGTAAAAATTTAGCAACTTCAATGAGTGAGGGATTAGAATAGCATGATGAAAAAAAAATGATTAAAGTTTTCAGTAACTAATTGGATATTTAGGAAAATTAAATTCCCAAACACTTAAACTTGAAAAAGGGTGTCCACAGTTGTGGGAATCTTTGGACACATTCATAACTCATCTGGATAAAGTCTTGAGCAATGTGATCTAACATCAAATGGCATTAGACTTGGAAGCTGGCTCTGCTTTAAGCTGGGCATTGGACCAAATGACTTCCAAGGGTCCCCAGCCATATAAACTGTGCTGTGACTGGGATTCATAAATGCTAGACTTAATTTCCTATTTGTATAAAAGCTTACTACCTGACTGGATTTAGCCTTTTCAGAATTATTCAACTTCAATTCTCCCTCCAGGATTTCTGTTTTCCTGTACAATCTACTGTTGCCAAGGCAAACCAGAAATCCAGATAAATATTTCTGTCAATAACATAAAAGTGTGTGGCTCATAAGACTTCCTTTGAGAATCACCTTTAGTTTATTGTGAAGATTTTTACATAGCAATCTTTCCTATGCAGATGGGTAGACACAGACTTAAATCTATTACACTGTTTCTAGGTACTGCTCTTGCTAATAAAAACTAACACATTTATAAGATTTTGGGGGTTTTGAGGGGTGTCTGGGCTTAGTTTTTTCTTTGAATAATTTTAGGTTTTTAGTAAAAAAAAAGGAAAATCTAGAAATTATGAAAATGTCTTGAAATGACAAATATTCATGTGTCATTTTATGACTAGTTTTCATTTTATTCTGAAATTATTACTCCTTTGATAAAATACAACCTAGTATTTTCTGTAAAAGTATAACCCTTTCTTTACACTGGTGTAAAGCACTTACTTTCCTTTTATTTCATGTGAGATATACTTACATTTCAATTATACTTCTTTAAACATACTATGTAACAGTAGTGTCTGAACATGTATTTGACATTTGTTGTAGCAAGTATATTATAAACAGACTCAGTCCCATGGAAAGATCTGTTATTTTGTTAAAGTAACTTCCTTTGAGATCCTCAGTTGAACAAAGACAGAGAATTTTGAGCTATATAATTATTAGCACAGTCTTGAATCTAGGTATTACAAGGGAGTAAATCTGCAGTAAATCCAGAGTAAATTAGGAGAAGAGACTCAAAGATATTTCTTTAAGAGAAGAAACTTTATTTTTAAGCTTTTATTTAGTACATATCGGAACTTGTACCACTACATATGAAACTTCTAATGTAATTAAAGTAAGAACCAAAACCCAAGATTTAGCTGCATGGTAGTTCTGTATTCACAGCAACCTTGTTCACCAGGATAGGTTTGGTCAACTGAAGTCTCTTATTTCTCTTTCCTTGCTAATAGCTGTTGAAGAGAGAAAGGAGAATTTCTAACTCATACAGATACCCCTTTCTGTTTCTGAACCAAACCAAATACATTATAATGACACAATAATTTCTTTCTTACTAATATCATCAGTTTCTATGAGTTTAAACATTAATTATTACGACTAAACATTGAGCTTTTCTCCCTTGAATTTTAAGAAAAATTTCAAGAATGTAAGAAGTGCCTCAAAGGAACATATTTTTCCTCACCAACGTTACCTCACTATCAACATTACAATCTCCTAGAAGATAAATGTTTCTTCTTCCTTAGAGAGCCTATAACACAAATTGCATTTTGTATGGTTTCTAGGTAGAATTCATTTTGGCATTTTTTAAGTCTGAATGTGAAAAATAAAGCCAGTCTTTTTACTTCAAGATCAAGATAATGCCATTTCTCATTTCGAGGTGATATAGCAAAAATGAGCTAGGAAGTGGTATTATCTTTCATTCTGCCAGTCTTCATTCAGTGACCCAGAATTTATAATTTTCACATTCAACATGATTTGTCATGTTCACAGCATGCATTATGTGCTATAAGTCTTCTGAAAAAGTACAGGGCCTGTAATTTTTTCTACACTGAAAGTGGAAAAAAAAAATCACAGATGCTAACTGAATTCTAGAAGAGTGAATTACTTCTGTTGACCTAAATTTCTCTTATAGTCTAATTTAGACACAGGATATCTTTTCATTCTCCAGTCTTATTTCTTCTATCATTATACTTCACGCACACATAGAGGAAAAGTTTAAATTACCTAATAAGTACTAAAATCTACTTAGAGTCTTCTTCAGCTTGTGGGTCTTACCAGTGTGGAGCATTATAAACAACAGATCCCAAAGCTCCCACTTTATTACTATGTGTATTTCTATCATGCCTTCTCAGCCTTTCTGACTATAGCATATTCCATCTTGTATCAGTACTGGTTTTTTCATAGCAACTCTAATGTAATAGTCATAGAAGCTGATGAGAATTTCTAAAAAATAGAATGCCGTAGCTGTACATTTCAACTTCGCCTTTCTAAACTGACTCACAGGTCTAAAAAATTGTTTACTTTGTCAAGATTTATGGACAGCTCTAACAGAAGCTGCCACTTCACCTCAACCCTTGCTATTAGTCTCTTCAATCATTTAAAAACAAATTATTCTATGATAAATGCACTTGCAATTCCTCTGCATGCTATTAAGAAAAGCACATTAAAGGTTAGAAAAGCAACTGTTAAATGGTCTTTCTGCCTCTGTCTGCTTGGCTTCATAAAAAAGACCTTTCTGTATATGCAAAAGCTGAAGACCACAGTAAAAGCCTGAATAACCCTAGCCTTTTAAGAATTAAAGTACAAGTAGAGCTTCTTAGCAATCTTTAAAAAAATTCAAACTTTTTAGAATAAGTTTGTAATTCCCATAACAAAATCTTACTAAGAGTAAAACACAGACTAATGGTAAACAAAACATACTTTGTACATGAGTTGACCAGCCCTTTTCAAAATCACAGAGACTGGATCAAAAGAAAATGCAAATATAAAAGACCCATAGAGACAATATAAATAGCACTGAGTATAGAATGAAAGTACAGGGTATTAGTACAGTAACTGACTGAAAAGCCCCAAGAAAATAAAAATTAAAAAGAGTAAAGAGAGGGTTTGAAGCTTTTGATCACAGAATTTTCCTCATATGCAAGTAAACCATAACTAGATATCTTAGATATATTTTATATCAATACCTAGATATTTTAAGTAGATAGGCATCATATCTAATAATACAGGCTAAGCTTATGTTCTAAATTGAAAGAGAGGAGTAAAATTGTGAGCACCAAAAAGTACATCTGAAATTTTAGAAACAATTTGAAGTTTTAGCTGTAGAAGCAGCTTTATTCTCAGCCAAGGAAATCTAACTGTGGGCTCAGAATGACTTCCAACAGCTCATGTTAAATTTCTATTAAATTACTGCTGTTGTACTCAAAGGGCCTGATGACTCAAAAGAAAAAATAATCAGAAAATGAGCATGAAACAGTGAACTCACTCCTTATAAGAGCTAGGTTTAGGACAAGTTAGAAGTGGAAAGCTTTGCTGGTTCACATTCTATTCATTATTCAAGGACTATACATAGCAGTAATACTCATATTTTCAAGCATATTGGAGAGCTGCTTCAGACTGATGCATTTCCATGCATCAGCAATACAACGTCAAACAGCTGACTCCAGTGCTGCTTTCTCATTTATCAAAAGCAACCATAGTTCGAAGGCAGCTCTCTGAGGTAAATATACAAATAACTGAAAACTGCTTCAATTTCAAGCTGTTCCTGGTTCATATTCTGTCAAACAAAAAAGTGTCTTATTTGCTTCATGTTCACTTTGGAAAGAAGGATAAAATTCAGCTACTTAATTAAATAGAAGGTTAGTGTCATGCCTCTCAAACAAACATAAGATTTGTTCCATTTGGAGTGGATAATCAAACCAGGTAATACAATTAACATAATAAATAAACTGAAGTGGTGACACAAATCTTTCAAATTTCCAGCTCTCTGACAGAATAATTTCAAGCAGTAGATAAAAATGAGCTTACATATACAGATAATTAATCCATATCTGCATTCCTTATAAAACCATTATCAGCACACCATCAGAATCTTCCTGCCTACCTTTGCTGGTTTGGGGTGGGGTAGAGTTAATTTTCTCTCCAGTGTCTGGTATAGGGCTGTGTTTTACATTTGTGCTGAAGACAGGGTTGATAATAAAGAAATGTTTTTGCTATTGCTGAGCAGGGCTTACACAGAGCCAAATCCTTTTCTGCTCCATGCTAGGGAGGAGACTAGGGTTGCATGAGATTGGGGGGAGACACAGCCAGGAGAGGTGACCCAAACTGACCAAAGGGATATTCCAGACCATACAGCACCATGCTCAGTATATAAAGTGGGGGGGAGAAGGAGGAAAGGGAAACATTTGGAATATTTGGAATGATGGTGCTTCACTTTCCAAGTCACCATTACACACGACGGGACGCCCTCCTGGAGATGACCAAACACCTGCCTGTGGGAAGCAGTGAATTTGCATTGCTTTGCTTGTGTGCATGGCTTTTGCTTTCCCTATTAAATTGTTTTTATTTCAGCCCACAAGTTTTCCAGCTTTTACCCTTCTGATTCTCCCCCAGTGAGTGAGTGGCTGCGTGGGGCTTGGCAGCTGTCTGGGATTAATCCACGACACTATTCCACTATATTTGGGTAACTGTAGTCCTAGTAACATTCCCTATCTTAAAAATCACTACAATAATCTTAAATAGCCTTTTGTTACACTATTTTTTCCTCACATAGTCAAATTGACTTATTTCTAGTGGTATAGTTATCCCAGAAAGAGTTTGGCATTCTGCAATGGAAAGAATAAACAAAAGCATTTACCAGTAATTCCACCCACATTTACTAAAATTAGGCCAGAATGATCTCTGAAGAAAAGAATATCTCTTTCCTTTGAATGCATGTCAAATATGCTCAGCTGCGTAGCAAATATTCACAGCATATATTCAGTGTTAACCATCAGAATTTCTGGCTTATCTATTTACTACGTTGGTATCAACATCCCTCTATAGAAGAAAAAGTAACACTGAAAAAGAAAAATTATGTTAACAAGCATCCATTGATACAATACTATTTGCATGCCATTCCCTTGCCCTCCTCTCCCTATGGTTTATTTGTTACTAAAAAAGAACTTTATTAACTGATTACTAAAAAGTTTGGGACAATACATTTTTAGTCTAAGCTCATGGTGTAATATTAACCCAATATATAATTTTCATGAACAATACTTTTATTAGCTATCTGAAGAGACATCCACACAAATGGATATCGACTGGCAGAACTTACTGTAAACACAGCCCACAGCGTTTACATTATCAAGGTTATTTTAGTGCATAAAGAACTCCAACGTTCTATACAACTTCCATCGGGCCAACACAGTCTTTACAGATGTCACACAAACCATCTCTGTTGGTATTCAGTGTGCAGTCCCCTGAAAATAATGAGCTTAAGGCAAACTCTGCCATAGCAATGAGGGCACAGAAAACGAAAGTAAGAAAGGGGAAGGAATAACATTTGGGGAAAAATACTCACATCCTTTACCAAAAAGCAGGTAAAGTGAGTCATGAACATCTCAAATGACCTATCAAATACTACACTCTAGGTAGAATCTTTCTCAGCCCATGGGTTTTATGGTTGTGGGACATTATACCAAATAGATCCCAAAGCTGACATGTTCCAACTGTTCATTTAAAAAGACCAAAGCCAACTTCTTCATTTAATATGGAAGTAAGATGGGACACTGAGGAAGTGGGACACTGAAAAAGTGAGACACTTTTTTACTTAAGGCCCTCAGAATTTGCAATAAACATGTAAGATACAAAGATCTGTAAATTAATTTTATTGACCAATCTACCCTCTAACACATCATTCTCAAACAGGTGGGACAGTTTAAGTGATCAAAGCACAAGTGTACCTATCCACAACAAGAGTTGATTTTTACATACCAGTATGCATCTAATAATTTATTACTCATGGTGCAACTATTTCCTTGCAATCTAACAAGCATGCAGGGTTCAAAAGAATTTACAAGTAACCCTTAAAATACACCTAAGCTGGCTTTACACGGTGCTAAAAACAAAAAGAAATAGACATACTCTTGGGTTAAAACCTGTAGTAAAGAACCAGGTTAATTTTAAGTAGCTATCATTCTTTCCTCCATTGATGTAGTGACTATCAATTACTGCAGTTAGAAAAAAACAAAAATAAAATTAAATCTTGCCCTGAATCTAACTAACTATAACATAACTAACTTCTAGTTCCCAAAATGGCAGAGAAATGTGTCCTAATCCTGAGCTTTGAAATGAAATTCCATAAAAGAGATTAACTGTTTATAATGGAAGAATTTTGGTGCGAGCAGCAATCAGGCAATGACTCATGTTTTGCTATTTAATATGGACATAAATCCTCCCCCTCAAAAAGCTCAGTTACAATTTCAGCAGTGAAAATGCATCTTTTTTGTTTCTTCCTTTAAAGATAGGATTTTTATCTCCAAGCCTGCCCAACAATGTAAGCAATATTATCATGTAAAAAGTGTACTAAAGCAGATGCCTTTCACATTTCTCTTTTACATATGTTTATTCTGCCAGAAATAATACAATCAACCCCTACTTACAACAAAAATAAAATTAGCATGTTTAAAGTATTTTCCTTCTGTCCCTAGTTGAGCCTTCTCAGTATACTCTTGGTAACAGAAGTTACCAAGCAATTTCACTAAGGAGGAGGGGGAAAAAAGCTAGTATACACTACTTTAGAAAATCTGACCACAAGCTAGTCAGCTGCACTTCTCATGCAGCACAGACAAACAGTAAATCATCTCATTTTTTAGGCATAAACTACTGCGAGCAAAATGCAATGGTATTATTGAGTGCAACATCACTTCTGCTGTGCAGCTCTGTTAATATCAATTGTGTTGCCAAATGCTTTGATCCACCTTCAATCCAACTTTCCTGGTCTATTCCAACTGGTAAAGAGAAACGTTTTGGAATTAAATATGCAGATTTGAACAACCTTTATTTAATCATAGCATAAACTGATGGCTCCAGTGCTTGATGTTGTTCTTTGTTGTTCAACAATAGCTATGGGGAGGCAGCAGGCGTGGGGAGAGGAAGAAGTTAATTGATACCTACCCAAATTAATTTACTGGTTTTACTTTAAAAAATGTGGAATTTTTATTAGTGGCATAATTGACAATTTGGACACAAAGCTACTCAAATAAACAAAACAAACAAACAAACAAACAAACAAAAAAGTCCTCCAAGATATTCTGTTTGTACCTTTTCTCTTGGACTGTCACATAAAACCCTGTGGAAACTTATGTAATTTTATTTGAAGTTACATTGCTTTGCCATTTAAAAAACTAAAAACAAATTATATCATTCTGATTTAAGATAGACTGGGGAAAGAAAAAAAATATTCTTATTTTTTCCCACAATCAAATAGGAGATTTAACTCTAAAAACTTATGAGAAAAATGCCCCAGGAAAAAATGCTGTATTGGTCTATTTCCAAAGTTAGAAGTATTCTCTTAAACTGGATTATTCTTGAAAAATGGATAAGACAAGAATAATACATAAAATATTTTTTTCCCTATTAGAAAGAATGTAAGACTATGCTTTTTGAGACTACAGCCTTTCTTTAGCATTACACATCATTAATTTAGTAATGTGGGTCACCTTCGTTTATATAATCTTACAAACATTGTCAGTTTAAAAAAATATTTGAAATCCTGTAAGAAACCTCTGTTACTATACTCAGCTTGGACTCACACACACTTAAAACGATGCAATTCCATTCATGCCAGTTCATCTATCCCTGCTTACACACTGCCTAAATCTGACTTTCTTATAGTAAATTCAAGAACAAGTGGAAGAACGTGAAAGTAGGCATTACATAGAAACACTGAGGCTAAATTCACACTGTAACATGTTTCTGTAAATAAAGCAACTGCAATTTTGGAATTCTGCAATGACTAAGAAGTACTGCCTGTGTGTAGTCTGTTAGGAAAGGTAATATATAAGGGATAGATGGGCAAGACTTTTCCAACAACAGTTAATGAGCTCAGTAAAGCATAGCAATTACCCTTGGCCCTGCTCTGATTGGCATGACTGACAAGGAATGACTCAGCCACTCTGTACATGGGAGTTGCACACATTCTCAGAACCTACAGTCACATAACATGGAATAAACAAAATTGCTGCTGGAACAACCGCTACCAAGACACAAGGACATATCCAGAGCCTGGTAGTTTTATTTCTTAACATTAACGCCTCATAGGGTAATGTTTTGCAAAGAGAAATACACAGAAACATTTATTTGAATGTAAAAGAAGCTAAATAAAATAATTTAAATAAGAATACCTGCATCATCAAGAGTCCACTCAAATAATAACATGGATGTGAAACACCTGGTACTTTCTGCTCGTGTAAAAGTATGAGGCTGCAGCAAAAAAGTCTCAGACAGACATATGCAGGAGATCTAGCACAAGTTTTCAAGTGGTTCTTTGTCCCCTTCTTCATTCTGTTTAATTATCACTCTTAAACCAGAAAGACTTTTTTTTTCCATATATCAGGGTGGATAGGCCATAGGGAACTGGCATTCAGGGGCAAAGATTCCATCTTTTCAAACAGTGTCTCCATGAGACAGCAAGGCTATTCATGGAGAGAGGAGCAACTTCAATCTGCAGTGAAATTGATGGCCATGTAAAACTGGTTTTAACAGACTCAGGCCTAGGAGTTAGGAGAGCCCTGGTTTTCAAAGCCTGCAAAGGATACTGCCACTGTCTAGACTGCAAAGTCATCCACAACCTGATCTAGAAAAGTAAAGATACCTTGTGGGGGGAAGCAGAGGAGAATTAAAATATAAGAATGCCAGTGACACATTAATTCTCAAAGGATGAATTTCAAGAACACCTCAGTTATGAACAATTCCCATCAATGTGCCTTTGTATTACTGGTCTTTTTAAAAAATCTTTGCCCGAGGACATAACTGTCTTTGCCTAGAGATGCCACTTCTGGCCTCAGTTTTTGAATCTGAAATGACCTTCTTGTTCAGGTACAGAGTTCTATAATTCTGTATAATTAAAACAGTTGGTTCTTTAGCTGTAATATGGGTTTTGCCAGCCTATGTCAATAGAAGTCCTTGCTATAGAAATCACTTTCATTTCCTTTTCTGTTTGTCCTCAAGAACTAAAGGCAACTTCTCTTACACAAAAAATTGCACCTAAAAGATTAAATAAGATGCTCCTACCAATGCTGGAGAACTTATCAACGAATAATGGAGACCTCTTTGAGTTGCTTAGTCTCAAGGACTGTCTACATTCCCATTCTGTTTTCACAATGCAAAAATTTCTGTCTAAGTAATTAAATGATCCTGGTTTTGTTTCCTGTGACATAAAGCTTTGGGCTCCAAGGCTTGACAAAATCCAGGATAACTCAGTGTTGGCATTTAGAGCACCAGCTGGTGGAACAAGGACAAAAACACTAATATTACTAAAGTTAACTCTAAAAATAGATAAATGAATTATTATACAATTTTACCCCAGAGAGCAGGATTAATTTTAAATCTCAACAAAGCTATTTCTCATCTCATTTCAAATTCTTCTGTCATAGCATATCTGCTGAGGCACAGATACAGGCCCAAGACTGCAGTCCTAGTTCCTGAAGTCCTAAAATTATAATCAGAATTTCACCTCAGTAAAACAACTTCTCTTCACATAAAGTTTACTGTGTAGCAATATGAACCAATATATAATGGAGTACTATCTACCTTGCTTTGCAGAGATTCAGAAAAGCTTTTAAACAACCCTGAATGCAAAAACCAGCATGCATCAGCATATCAGCACGAAAAGTCACTCTTCTGAAGAGTCTCAGAGTACTCAGATTTTTTGGGACAAGTAGTGGTGCATGCTACTAAACTGGTTTTAGGGAAAGAGTAGCTGAATCAATACTAAATGCTGTTTCTTCTTTGTGCTAGCAACATATGGAGTCAGAGTGCAGGGCCAGAGAAGCAGCACATCATGACACATCAAGGGCTTCCTATGCCTGCAACAAAGTTGTACTCAAAACACCTAAAGGAATTCGCAAGAAAGACCTGTTCAGTAAATAAGGAATTGGTTGGATGTTTACAATTAGAGGCTGGTGGTCATTGGCTCAGAGTCTTGATGGACATCAGTGAAGACTGATGTCCCTGAGAGGTCTGTACTGGGACCAGTGTGATTCAGTATCTTCATTAGTGATACAGATGAAAGGATTGAGTGCACCCTCAGCAAGACCACCACCAATCATGACTGGATGCTGCTGGAACCTCGTGAGGTTTAACAAGACCAAGTGCAAGGTACTGCACCTGGGTCAGGGCAATGCCTGGTATCAGCACAGGCAAGGATGAACAGATCAGAGCAGCCCAGCCAGGAAGGATTTTGAGGTGTTTGTGGGAGAGAGGCTGGACGTGAGCTGGCTACATGCACTGGGCAGTAGCCCAGAAAACCAACTGTATCCTGGGCTTCACCCAAAGTAGCGTGGCCAGCAAGGCAATGGGACTGTGTCTACCCTGCTCTCACGAGACCCAGCCTGGAGTGATGGGTCAGGGTTCCTCAGCAGAGAAAGGACATCAACGTGCTTGAAGAAGCCCAGAGGAGAGTCACAAAGACAACCAGAGGGATAGAGCACCTCTCCTGTGAGGAAAGGCTGAGAGAACTGGGGTTGTTCAGCCTGGAGAAGAGAGCAGCCTCTTACAGAAGCCTTACAGTACCTAAAGGGGTCCTACAGGAAAGCTGAAAAAAGATTTCTTAAAAGGGCATGTAGTGATAGGACAAACAGAAATTACTTCAGACTGAGAGTAGGTTTGAATTGAGTATTATGAAGAAAGAGTGGAGAGGCACTGGAAGAGGTTGCCCAGAGTTCCCAGCCCTGGAAGCATTCACAGCCAAGTTGGATGGGGCCTTCAGCAAAGTGTTTCTAGGAAAGGATGAAAAGGTTTTCCCAGGACAACAGAACAGTTTTTAGAAGAAAAACTACAGATTTTTCAACTGTGTTTGACATTCAAAAATATACTACACAGCCACCTAATTTCTCCTTATTATGTCATGAGCAAAGATGTTCTGAAGAACAAATACAATTGACATCTCCAGAGAAGAATCTGACAACACATAAGGAAGAGCTACCTGGTCTCACACATCACAGCTCAGGCAGACTTCCAAATCTCATGCAGACATGATCTCCCTTTTATGACCAGGTGAACCATGTAGGGGTAGTGTAGGGTATGGCTATAGGGGACATGGACTTCTGCAAAGCCTTTGACACTGTTTCCCACATCTTTCTACAGGAGAAGCTGACAGCTTGCCACTTGGATGGGTGTACTGTTTGCGGGGTTAAAAATTGGCTGGAAGGCTGGATGCAGAGAGGGGTGGTGAAGGCTGCTGCATTCAGTTGGCAGAACGTCACTAGGGGTGTCCCCCAGGGCTTAGTATTGAAAACAGCCCTGTTTGATACCTTTATCAATGACATGGACAAGGGGATCAAGAGCACCCTTAGTCAGTTTGCAGATGACACCAAGTACAGTGAGGATGTCACTATGGAGGGTAGGAAGGTTCTGCAGGGAGATCTGGACAGGCCGGATCCATGGCCTAAGGCCAGTGGTATGGGGTTCAACAAGTCCAAGTGCCAGATTCTCCACTGGGGTCACAGCAACCCCACACAGCACTACAGGCTGGGGGCAGAGTGGCTGGAAAGCTGCCTGTGGAAAAGGACCTGGGGGTGCTGTGACAGCAGCTGAACATGAGCCAGCAGTGCCCAGGTGGCCAAGAAGGCCAATGGCATCCTGGCCTGTGTCAGCAATGGTGTGGCAGCAGGAGCAGGGCAGGGATTGTCCCCCTGTGCTGGGCACTGGTGAGGCCACACCTCAAATCCTGTGTTCAGTTCTGGGCTCCTCATGACAAAAAAGACATTGAGGGGCTGGAGCACTGAAGGCAAGAGAGCACAAGTCTTGTGAGGAGCAGCTGAGGGAGCTGGGGGTGTTTAGTTTGGAGAAGAGGAGGCTCAGGGGACACCTTATTACTCTCCACAGCCACCTGAAAGGGGTTTGAAGCCAGGTGGGGATCAACCTCTGCTCTCAGGCAGCAAGTGACAGAAGGAGAGGAAATGGCCTCAGGCTATGACAGGGAAGGTTCAAGTCCAAGATAAGGAAGGAGTTCTTCACTGAAGGAGTAGCTAAGGCTGCCCAGAGCAGTGGTGGATTCTCCATCCCTGGAAGAGTTCAAAAAATGACTGGGCATAACACTTAGTGTTATATTTTATTTGACATGGTGGTGTTTATTCAAAGGTTGGACTCAATGACCTTAGAGGTCTTTTCCAACTTTAAAGATTCTTTAAGTCCATTTTGTGTCAAAGGCCTTGTTATATAAACAACAGTTGATACTTTCTGTTCTCTGATCATTTCAACCAGTACTTTACTTCACAGATTCAAAGTGTACATTCAAAATCAGAGTAACAAGAACTAAATCTGGTTTGCTATTGACAGGAGAGTCATCTACCAGCTGTGACTTCTTGTTTATGCTCCCATTTATAGTAGCACGAGCAGTTGTATTTTGTTCCACACTTCATTGGAAGCAAGCATCTGAAAAATTTTTTAGAATTAGCATGCATTCCCTAATCTGACTAAGACTGCATAGCTGCAACAGCATCAGCTCTGGTACACAAAACTTATCAGTAAGATGCAGTCACATAATGAAAGGAGAGGAGAGCTCCTCCGCAATATCAGGAAAGCTTCTTTTAGCTTAACTTGACTGTGAAACCAGACACCAGGAAACCATAACTTCATAAATACCAAAAGCCAGCCAAAGACTCAGACTTTTCACCCCCTCCCATGCATTGTTCCCATGCTGCTATTCAATCCCTTTGTGCTGGCACAGGTGTTTTTTAAAAGTATACGAAGTCCTGGACCACACAGTTGATCAGTTTTAAAACTAACCACCATTTTCAGGGTTTGCCTCAGGTAAAGTCCCCAGTGTGCTGTGCAGGCTAAAGGGCAAATATAGCTCAAACACCAGAACAGGGAGAGGACTGGCACTGCCATCTTCCTGCACTGCAGCCTGAGAATGAAAACTGAAATGCAGATTCTTCTCTCTCCTTTATTTTAAATGTTTCTCAATGCACTACATTAACTCTGCTCTGCATATTCACAGCTGGTTCCTCAGCTGCAGTTTCAACTCAGCAAATACGATTAACAGAAGTATTTGCACAAATCTAATTTTGAATAAAAGTATGTGCCTTAGCAACACTTCAGGAGTCTACAGGTACATCTTTTACTTTAAGGTGAAAGAATCAATTTTATACTCATTAGTTTATTTGCATAACACATTTAAGGTGAAACAAATTGTTAATCTGTCCAACTAAGTGAATCAGAATGAAACTTTTATAAAACTTAAGTTGCAATTTGAAAAATAAAAGATGGGGGAAATGAAGAAAGACTTTTTACATTGATATTTACTGCTTGGCAGGACAGATGGAAGAACGATTTTCCAATATGCTGAGCATTACAGCTGGATCGTTCAGTATACCATGTATGCATCAAGACCATAAACTGTACAACTGGAACAGAGTAGCCAGTTTTCATGATTATGCAACACACCAAAAAAAATTTGATACCATGCAAAAACTCATTTCCTAAAGTTACATGTAAATAAAAGCTTTCATTTAAAATCAAATTATTTTGAAGTGATTTGCCTACACCTACAGAAAAATTAATTTTTCCAAAATTAACACCATCACTAAAAACTAGACAGAACAACCCACACAAACTTTTAAACAGTAGTGGTTTTGACATTCACAATCAACAACATATAATGCATTAAAAGATGTTTAGAATTTGAGAATGCTCTAGCTAATCAAGGATAGCTTGTACAATAAAGTACAACTTTTCTTGTTGTTACTGTGATCTTTTAAAGTCATTGTAAGTTTAGAGGCATTGAACTCCTTCCAATCTAGATAGAGTATCTATTGTATCTTCAAAAACTGTGTTAAACGTTTTAGAAAGGGATTGTGTTGTTTTCTACACTGATAGATAGGATCTCTCAAAAAACAAAGGTTTTGTTCTCAAAAGGGTGAAAAATTCAGTCTTCCACCTTGATAACTCATTATTACCTTGTTATTCTGAGTAAGACACAAATGTCAAGGTCTGGAAGCTTTAACACTAAGAAGGCACAAATTAAAAAAAACCTAGCTGAATACAAAATCATACACACAACAGTGTATAAGCCCTAGGGAAATCTGTCAGGAAAGTCCTCAGAAAACAAATCACCCTGCAGTGCACATGCCAGTAAGCATCCAGAAACAGATTCTCTTCAGGCAAAGAATACCTACTTTGGTCTGTATACCACAAGAGTGAGCTACATTAAGACAAATTAATATAAGTAATAACATGAATCAAGCACCAGAAAACATGGAAACTAAGATCACAGGGCAAAAGTTCACAGCAGGAAAAAAAATTAATATCACCGAGGTGCTTATTGCCACTGTCCTCGTAGAGGTCACGATGCCCTGAGGTGGAATGCAAACTATTCAGTTGCTTCAGTGTGTTCTGGCAGCTTCTCTTAATCTGCTGATGGTTTTATGATAAGCCATCAAGCTGGACACTTGACACTGACTTGGTTGAGACACCCATCTATTTTGCTGTCCTTGTTCTTCTGTTGTGCCAGCATCATGCAAAGCACAGAGAGAATACAATTCTTCAGTGATTCCTGTTAGAGGCTCCAGAAACCACCAAACACTCAAGCTGAAGCTCTAAAACATAGATCTGAGACACTCAAATGCCTCTCCCTCCCTAAGTCCCTAAGCCCATTTGACTTCAACGAGAAATTCATAAACATCCCTGACAGTCTGGTCTAAGGAAGCCCAGTTCCTCTACCAGAATCAAGGTTAAATGAGATTAAAACAAATTACAGTCCACTTTGTTACCACATTCTTATTAAATTAGAACTTGCTCAGTCTAATTGCAGAATGTTACCTAATTAAAACCCAGTATTCTAGGCATCAGCGATTTAAAGCAGAAGTTCACTTATGCTCAAGTGACATTGAAGTCACACTAGCCACCAGGAGAGCTACTACATGTCTCCTTTTGCTTGCAGAACTGTTTCTAGATCCACATGATGCAGCAAATCAAAGAGATTATTTATCTGAAAATTAATGCGACTAGAAATTATCAGCTTTAGATAGATCTTCTTATCAATCTACCTCATGACATAGTTATCTGAAAAACAGTACTAGCAGAAAAGGAGAGACTGAAAAAAGCAAAGACATCCACTAGAAATAATAATGAGAGACATATTAACTTTTCAGGATTATCAAAATTACAATTATCACTTTAGAATGTAAAACCAAATTATGGTAGGTAACAACGAAAAAACAGTTACAATGAAATCACGTCCCTGTGGAACTGATATCTCACACAAGATCAATGCATCAATGTACCTACCACGTGATTAAAAGATTAGTATATAATTACATTATACTTAAGAGAACACAATGAACAGAAATTTACAAAATCTGTGACCATACGTCATGGCTAGACACAGACAAGACACTGTGGAAATACAAAATAATCATTAGATGGTTACAAATACATACCACACGAGCAAAACAATTAACTTTACAACATCAAGAAGTAAAAGACCATGCCAGAAACTCTACAGTACTGCTGGTAAATGAGAAGTGAAGAACATAAAAAGTGAAAAGAGAAGAATAACTGATGAAACACTGAGAGTTGGGAAATTAATACCTCCTCATATAGTAAGCAACAATCAGTCACTAGGGAAAAAAAGAAAATCTATCCTCTCCGACTTGGATCTCAATGTATTCATTTTCAGACTACCATAGTAAAAGACTTCAGAAGCAGAAATCTTCTAAGAACAAGTATCTAGTAAACATACAACAACTCTGCATATAAGCAAATCCAAGTTCAAGGGTGGGGAGGAGAAGTTAAGAACAGGTTTTAGAAGGCAAGGATGTGAAAAGAGAAGAAAGTAGTTGAGGTTTTTTTCAGAATGAAAGCCTTTAAAATGTGAAGACTCCCTCTGAACTTTCCCAGAAAATCATTAGTAGACATTGGCTTTCCTGTAGCATACAAAGGTTTCACTCAGTATTAATCAGCTCCATTGCACTGAACAAGCAACACTAATTTAAAATCTTCAGCTTGCAGATTAGAGTGCAGTAACTAAATGACAGTACAAAAGACATTGTGAAAAAGTAGTATTTTGATGTTATCTGTAGAGATTTAAGGTGAGAGATTTGTTTTCTATTATTGTTCTTGTATATTTTTAATGTATATGGAGATAACACCATCCTTTCCAAACAGGATACAACAGAAGTGTCATTAACAATTTGTTTCATCTCAGCAAAGCTATTTCTATAGACGGATTTTCAGAAAAGGCAGTGGCTTTTTGGGTAAGATCAAGGAGAGTCCCACATAAGGAACAACCTGACGGACAGTGAACAATGCACCTGTGTGAGAAAATGAGACACAGAAAGACTCTAATGTTTGACACATTACTGTCAAACAGCAACAGGCAGGGATTGTATTAGAATAGATGAAAAATTCCTGACAAGCTAAAAACACATACTCTTATACATTATATAAAAGGTACTACTGGGTTACAGGCAGCTTTTCAACTCTGCTTTTACTCCACTCAGTACAAGGACAGCAATATGCTATTCAACAGCAGAAGCTTCCACTGGATTATTGTATTAACATACCTGCACAGTGAGAATACCTTACTAAAAGCCTATCAAAAGCAGAGTTGAAGGTACCTTTCAGCAAGGAGAACAATGCAGAGGAAAAAATGAAAGCTTCATTAAAAGAAAAAGAATGTTATGTCTCAAAAACAGCTGCTTGAGCAGAGAAAATCAGATAAAGATGTCAGGAGAAGGTCAAGGCCAGGTTGAAAAGCAATTGATAAGATGAAAGACACGAACTGGAACCCTTTGCCATTTAAAAAGGCAATGATCTAGTTAGGACATATATGCTGGAAATGAAATCTTTAACTGGAAAAAAGCAAAGAAATTTGCTACCACACTGGAAAAGGAAAAAAAATCACCTCTGCTGGTTGTTGTGAGGCAAAACCCAGAATGGATAAGCATCCTTTCAGTGATATGTACCACATGCAAAATGTTTCCTCTGAATTTCCCTACAATCAACAGACTGCTTTGATTATGGCAACCAAGAGCAAAGCAAGTTTTAAAATCATCTATTTAATAAATTTCAGCATAAAAAGAATACCCAAACCATAAACAGAAGTCAGTATCAAAAGCAGTATCAGTGGACAAAAATGATAACTTAAAAATAATGCCATGCATCCCAAAAAGAGAAAATTATATCACCAAGAGTATCTATTCTAAATACTGAGTGCAGGCATAAACTAGAAAAACACTTAAAATAGCAGAATAAGCAAATTGAGAGGGAGCTGCAGCTGGTTCTCCAATTACCAGGTATTGTTGAAAAATGCATATTCAACTGAAAATCCCCCAGAACATTTGTACTCTCAAAGATGACTTACATAGTAGTTGAAAGATCCAGATTTTTAACTACAAAATTTAAGTTATTCAAGTAGGTGCAAATAAATACTTTTAACAAGAAGGAGATAAAATGAAGAAAACCAGAAGAGAGGGAAGTATTAACACAGTATCTTCTACAGTAATTTCTAAGGACTATAGAACTAATCACTCAAGTTTTCTCTTCTGAAAGTCCAAACACACACAGGCTGCTACAACAGTTACCAGCCTGTGTTAACTGCCCATGAGTGAATATTTGCTTAGAGTGAGTATGAACTCCCTGAATTATTGGTGTTAATAACATTAATACTCAGGGCATCTTGCAAAATCAACTGCAGGGGGACAGATGATTAAGTACAACTCTGTAGAAGGTGATTAAGTACGACAGTACGTAATCTGTGTGCTGGTGAGGAACATATTAAAAGCTCAGAAATTCTTATATATGTATGCAGACATCCCATTATACAGTGATTTTTTTTTTAAATCACAGTCCTTATTTTTATCTTGCCTATACGCTTAACATAGTCGAAGGTAAAAGAATTACTTATAGACAGAAAATTAAAGGAGTGAAGAGTAAAACACTAAAGAAGCTGTATGTAAACACAATGCTCAGCAATGTTTCACAGCAACATTTAGGAAATACCTGAGTAGATAAACAGCCCTTTCAATATCACTGAGTTCTTCATCAACTGTCAATCTTTCTATTTCTTCTGGTGTCTGTCAAGTGTGAAATAGAGATTATGAGTTTACAATGCCTTACTATTTCACTGTTTTAATCTTAAAACAACTCCTGTCTCCCCACACATACAGGGATAGCTTCACGAGTAATTTAAATTTATTCGTGAAACCTCTAGCCAACATTTCAAATTCAGTCAAATAAATCTTTCACCAGGAATGTCAGAGAAGTACAGTTTCAAGTCAGACACTATCACTGTTAAACAAGTGGCATATAAATTAACCTAAAGATACAAGTCTATATGTTCCCATCTTAATATTCTTATACTGAAAACATTAAATCCCTCCTACAAAGAATTCAAGATTTTTTTATTGTAAAAGGACTACAATGTTTCACGTCCTGGTGCTGTAAAAACGAACAAACAAACAAGCAAACAAAAAATCCAAACTGTCTATTCGCTGATTTGTGTATAATCAAAACAGACACAATTTAAAATGGATTTTATAGCACCGTTCTTTTCCGAGGTATATACCTTCAGGCTCCTGCGTACTGGCCTCTCTATAATAGTTAGTTCCTGCAGGTCTTCTATGTATCCAAACAGACTGCTGTGACTAAATTCCATCTTGGAGAAGGTTACTGGCCGCATGGAACAGCTGAAGCCTGCGGCAGCCGACGCTGTCCCCGAGCCTCACATGGCACGGCGGACGGCAGGCGCGGAGCCCGGGGCGCTCCCGCGGCCGGCGGCAGCCCCGGCCGGGCGCGCTCACTGCGGCAGCGCCCGCGGCCGCCGCCCCCGCCCCGCCCCTGCCGCCAAACTTTCTCCGCTCCGCCGGGGCGGGCAGGCGGCGGGGCCCGCGCCCGCAGCCCCCACAGCCCGCTGCAGCCGCTGGTGCCCCGGTGAGCGGGAGTTTCGAGCCAACTTTGCCCTCGTCGCTGGCCACCCCTGTCCGCAGCGAGGGCGCAGGGGCCGGGCTGCCCCCGGGCGCCACAAGGGCAGGACGGAGCCCTCGGCGGCCGGCTCGCCCCTCACCGGCGGGGCAGGGCGCGCAGCAGAGCGGAGCGACACAGCCCCGCCGCGGTGCCCGGGTGCCGCCTCTCCGCCCGCCCCGGGAGGAGGGACGGTCGCTGTGGTGCAGTGACGCTCCCCGCCCCCGTCCCGCGGCGCAGCCCCTCGGCTCTCTCCCGGGTGAGCGCCACAGCCCCCGGCCGGGGCAGCCCCAGCTCCGCCGAGCCGGTCTCCGGGGAAACGCGAGGCAGGTTGCGCCGGGCGCGGCAGCGGCGGAACCCGCGGAGGCGCGGCCCCTCAGCGCCGGCCCCGCTCCCCGGCCTGCGGCGGGCACCGCGCGGCGCCCAGCGCGGCCGCGGCCTGTGGCTCGGCCCCTCGCTGCTCCTCCGGCCTCCCCGAGCGGCCGGGACCGCCACCAGCGTCACCCGTCTCACAGCTGTGTCAGAGCAGAATGACACCGGAGAAACTGGTAACAAGTGCTGTGTTTAATGAAAAGTCCAAAGCAGGTTCCTCCCCCAATGAAAGCTTTCGTACTACTGTGAAAAAATATATATATTTTTGGCAGTAAATTGTGAAGTTCTGACGAAGACATCACTTACACTCTTCATATATTCTTATTCTTCACCTTTTGCATTCTAGACCCAGGTGACACACCACTGATACAGCAGCAGCAGCAGCACAGATTTCCATACGGATATTTTTCCCGATATATTCAGTTAGGCCTTGGATGCCTTTACCATTTTGGCTCACAAAGGTGGATTGCCTTGGGGGTTGAAGGGACAGTATTCTTTTTAAAATAAAATTATGCTAATTACCTCTGAATCGTATACAAATAAGCATGGATGATCTTTGTGAAACTTAGTAAGAGCTTCTTTTAGGTTAGGTTAGTGATGCAAAATACATACAGGACAAAAATCATCACATAGTCACACACAGCATTTACTGATAAAACTAATTCACCAGACCTCTAGACAGTGGCCTTTGCAATGGTTATATGAACACATCACACTCAGACTAGGAATTAAAAAAACTTACAAATATTTTACAAGGGCTTCTTTGAGGGAGTGTGATTTTTTTTATCCTTGTGAAATGCCCATGTGACCAAGTAAGTTTTGTTGATAAAAGATGAAAACTAATTCGAGAAATCCTAAATGTTAGATGATATTCTGAAGTATATTGCCCAGAATTTTATTAGTTTTTATTCTATGACTGGCAAGTACCTCAGCTTTTATCTAGCAAAAAATAAACATTGCCCTCTATGCGCTACTTCTCTGTCTACCTGCTAGGCCAAACAGTGTGCTCAGATAAACCAGTAAAACATTAAAACATTCAAGCATCCCCACTAATTTCAAATGTACAACAGAATTATTAGCAGAAAAATCCAATCCAATATACATATAAATAATTAAAGTGTTATGTCATAGAAAACTAAACCCATTTGGAATTTTCAAGGCATGATGATGAATTAAAATGATAAACAGTTTTTTGAACATCTCCTTTGCATAATCTTTTTAACCACAGAGCATCATTAGACAGCAAATACAATAAACAGCTGTAACTGAACCTAAGTCCTCTCAGAGTAGGTAAGGAACTAGCTCTAAAAGAGGAAATAAAAGAGTTTTAGACAAAGTTCCCTCCTCAAATTTAGAATCCTGGCATGCAGGCTTCTGCCAATGATAAGTATTAGGAAAACATACTGAAATCCCAAATACATTTATTTCGGAAAATCCTTTTGCAAGTTCTTTCACAGTCAGTCTGTGGTTATTTCACCTTACAAATAGTTCTCATGAATCTTAGAGATCTTCTGAGATCAAAAGTATTTTCTTTTGCATGAATTGAACTAGGAACTCAATGCAGTTTTCAAACAAGGAATTACAGAATTCGGTTTTAAAGACTGGAAAATATGGAGTTTAAATATGCAATTAAATAGGCTGATTTCTCCTGTTATATTTTACACAAAATTTGTAAGCCACTCAGGAAGAGAGTTTTTTTATAAATGTGTAAACATTTAGAAAAACATCTCTTCCTTACTGCCTTAAAAAAACTGTCCTTCTAACTCAGTCCAGGAAACACTGAGCAGACATGATTCCCATTAACTTTAATATCTGTAGATATGTCAAAGAAATCTACAAATACCCTGGAAATGTGAAAAGCAGAATTAAAAAAAAAAAATCAATAAATACAGTACTGGAGTAGAATAAAGAACACAGAGGGAATTAGATTAAATATAAACATATCTCATTTTGACCCATACATTTGACAGAAAAAATAAGCTTGCATATTTGGTTCCAAAACCACATATATAAAAATGAATCCCCTCTGACAGTAAACCTGCAGGCAAGTGGTCTCTCATTCTCATCTGTGATTAAAGTCACGTATGACTTCCACTGCTGCTGCTTTCAGCTCCTCCCTTTTCCACTCCTCTCTTCTCTCAAATAAAGCTCCACTCTCAGCTTCACTCTAACCTTGTCATAGCTATTGTAGTAGAATCAAGAGCTATTTCATGCTGCTTTAGTGAAATCCAGAGTGAATCGAAACCTTCATTTTAACACAGGAGCTGTGTAACCTTGGAAAGACAGCACCAGGCTGATTTCAAATAATCCTTCCTTGATGACAGCAACTGCAGAGTACCTGGAAGAGTGGCACCCATACCTGGGGGAAGAAGAGAGAGTGTTGTTATTCATGCCTTCTAAAGCAATGGGCTCTAAATTCAATGAAGACAAAAAAAAGTAAAAATAAAAACAACATAGATGGAAGGACTTTGAATCTTCAGTACCTGAAGGATTCTTCAGTACTCTGACTTTACCTAAGGACTCTGGGGTGATTTGTCAGGTTGGCACAGTTCTGCTTTGCTACCCAGCAGTTCGGTGTCTGCCTTCTGGAAATTGCTCTGAAAAAGTTGTGTTTCTTACTCTGCCTGTTACACGTAGCAGAAGAATCTACCTGTAAATTAAACCTATTCACAGAGAAATTGAAAACTTGTGAGGTCTCAGAATGTATTGCAATGCCTGAATCAGCTGAAATAGAAAGGAACTGGTTTGGGGGATACAGAAAGACATGCCAAAAAATGCTTTGAGGCAAAACATGTGTGCTCCTGATTAAAAGCTAGAATTTCTCCTGCAATAGCAAAACCAAAAAAGAAGGAAAAATTCAGCAAAGTACTTTTTAATTACGTTGGTGAAAAAAAAAAACCCAAAAACCAAAATCATTCTTCATTTCCCACTTTCTCTAATTTAATAGTCCAAAGAAAAATAAATAGCATTTCATAATGCACACGATGTAGGTTATGCACTGTGTAATTGCAGTTCCGCTCGGGACTCAGCACTTGAACTGTGCAGAAGTTCAATTCAGAATTGTCTGTTCACCACCACTGAGAGACAGCCAAAGCTGCAGCAGCCAAAGCTGCAAAGCTTTTCCTCTGACTGGAATTGGTTTTTACAGCCCACCAGACTCTTAAAGAAATGCAATTTTGATGTTCAATCTAATCCCTTAGCCTTACAAAACAAGGTTGGTTTTGTTCCATTTGTACTCCATGTAAAAATGGAGTACAAATGAGTCATGAACAGTGATTCTTCAGAAAATCTCCATGTCAAGGCAAACCTGTAACAAGATAAATATAAAAGAAACACGCTCAAAAATATGAATCTACTTCAGAACAATACTTGGAATGTTGCACACCAAAATCTCAGCAGGAAAAAGATATTATTTAGCGTATTTTCCAGTTTGTTGCTAAGAAACTGTTGCTTCATTTCACTATTGTCATTTGCAGAAAAATTGTGATTGTTCTTTTGCCACTTCAGTCGTCTAATTGTAACTATGTAAGCTATGTAATAAATTGGTTATAAAGAGAAAAGCACTGGAGTGTGTTCAATGTGCTTTCATCTGTAAGCCTGGTCTCCTATATTCTATCCTGTAACTTCGTTCCCTCCAATAAGATTTAAAAAATCAAATAGATTATTTTATGAGAACACAGAAAAGATCCTTACATTTATTTTTATGTAACATACAAAATCTGTAAGAACACAGTCATTGTGCTCACCTTGTCCTTCTCTAAGAACTAGTAATGTTCTCCTACAGTGTCTAATCTGCTGCCCTCTGTCCGAAAGTAGTTAAAAGCACATGCAAAAAGATAGAGTAACAACAGAGAAAACAGAAATTGTTGTTCTTTCTTCAAATCTTCCAGCTATTTGTATGATTTTTTTTACGTGGCTGTACGGCCTAATACCCAACTATTTACAAAGTTTAAATGATTGATTTTCTACTGTAAAAACTGGCTCTGCTATATTCATAAGCGGAAGCTTATGATGAGTCCAGTTCCTTGCCATGACAACCACAAACACTGTCTGTCATACTCATGTCAAATATATTAAAACTAACAACTTTTTGCCTTCAAGTATTCTTTACTCATTAGTTACCATAGAAACTTAAGACTTCCTACCTAAAATTACTGTTGGCGAGTTTACCAAGTTTCTCCTTGTGCTAGTGTCCTTTACTTTATTCTTCCTTTCCTGGTACTTAAAGATTGCAGTCATATCTGCTCTAATCCTGGATTAAACACGATAAACTCAGAATTTAGTTATCACTCCTAAAACCTTCACCCTCCTAAAACCGGCTCTTCACCCTCCTGACCATCCTAGCAGTTCCCTTGGCATCTGCTGCAGTTTGACTTCACCTCTTTTGAATTAAGGTGATCAGAATATAGTATTGAAAATAAAAATATCTGGGAAATAATGCCTCTTGCAAAGAATGAATATCTGTACAGGAGTTTGTTTACCAAAGGTACTACATGGGCAGCTCACAGTTAATCTTGTGGTCAATTACTACTCTCATCCACAGTGACCTAAAATTAATTAAGTCCCATCTTAATGGTATACATTCTCAGTATTAGCTTTAGCTCAGTAGTGCTGTACTTTGTATAATACAATTCATCCAATTATTTTGGTCCTCAAGGTCCTTTCAGTCAGCCTTGATATCATAAATCCCCTCTGTATTAATAACTGTGTCATCAGCAAATCTAATATTGTATCACAGTTATTCATTAAATAAGATTAGTCCACAAGACTTTAAGAAATGCAAGTAAACTCCATATAGCTGTTATGTTAATCTTTTAGTATACACACCAATGTGCTCTCCCACAAGAAACGGGCATTTCCTTTCCTGTTTAGCCAACTTCTTTTCCCTTGCAGTTCTGTCCTATTCCTTTTTCTCCTATGCATAATATTTTGAGGTTGTCCAAATAGATCACATGCACTTTATTTTTCTGCCCAGAAAACCAGTTACCCTCTTTAGGGACATAGCCAGATCTCCCATTTCCCCTTGGTTAAACAATATGGACTTTTATTTGATTTCCTGTTATCTTCATAACTTCCTTTAGTAGTCTTCCCTTGAAAATAAGATTCTGAAGTATCTACTGCATCTGACTGCATTTGCAACCATTCCAAATGTTTCTCTCATATTAAACAGAGTTGGTTTTGCTATTCTTCAGTCACACAGAAAAATCTTCACCTTGATAAATCTGTATTTGAAAAGCCTTTTCTACTGTAACGAGAGTTAAACATGCCAGTACTCTTAAATCTCATGCTTTGAGATTATCTTGTTCTCCTGGCTTTATGAACACATCCGCTGAAGGAGAAGCATGATGTCTGACAAAAGGCTTCACAGAGGTAAGAAACGCATTTGTGAAGTTGGAAGAACAGAGAAAAAGTAAAAAAAGGCAGCACAGGCAAAGGAGTATGTGTTTTCAAATGAGGTTTAACAATAGGGAGTTGTTATTTCCATGGAGCTATGCCGTAAGGTCTTGTCAGTCTTAGAATGGTATTCCAGAACTTCTGAAAATGACAACAAATGCCTTAAGGCATTGTTACCTTGCCATTTCAGCACCAGGACAACAAACCTCATCTGCCTGCATTCCAGAAAAGAGAGAAGAGCAAATTTTACAGTCTGCAAAGCACAGGAGGCATCACGTCCCCCACTGGCCAGCAGCTGCATGTTTTTCAGGTGCACAGTGCACTGTGAGTATTAATATAAATCACAGTACGGTGGCATTCTTTTGTTAGCAGAAGTAGCTATCAAAATCAGTAATTAGGCACATACTGACATTCCTGCAAGAGACCAAAAAAAAATAAAAGGAGAGAAACCAAAGAATTTGATTACTAAGTGAAAGCCTACATCAGTTGCTGACATGCACATTCAACTGCTCCTGGTGCATGAATCCCAAAACTAAAGGTATTGGTCAAAACAACCTCTGGCTTGAACTTCCTTAGCAGAAGTCTTCCATACTTGATAAAAACTTGAAATATTAGTTGAAAAAACATATAACATCTATTATGTAATACTGTGCAGGAGGGAACAAACCACAATCCCTGGGCTACTGATCTGCAGGAATGTAAATTTACAGCTGGGAAGAACAGGATCTGTTACCAGATAAAGTTCTGTAATGAGGACATCAAACCCTTCAAGTTCTCTAAGGCTGTCAGACATACTGGCTTAAATAACTTGAAAACTATTGATAAAATAACAAAATATGCATGTACTGACATGAGTTATGCAAGCAAATGTCATAATCCATTCACTTATTAATGCAGGTTATTATCTTCAATTCACAATTTCCTGGTATTTAACTGTTGATCTAAAGAAGCCCTAGGGGGGTAAAGCAGACCAGTTTCATTTGTCACTGATATTTTTACTAAGAGCTCAGTTGGCACTGTCGATAATGGAATTGTATTTACCAGGAGTTTAACAGCTGACTCTCTGTTAGGACACAAAGGTGAACTTCTCATTGACCAAGCCTTGTCACAGCACAGAAAAGCTGCACCTCTTTCAGGTCACAAAGACTCAGAAAGATTAACATTACAAAGGCTTAGAAAGATTATTGTTACTGCAATACTAAGCACATGTTTAGTTCCCTTGGTTATCCCATTTCAAAGCAACTCAAATAACCAAACACCTCTTGTACAACTAGTGCTCGCCGTGGCAGTGAGAACGTTACCATGTCTGTGTAGGCTGTTCTGCAGCTCACTGCTTATTACAAACAGGCACGTCCCTTCTTCCAAACTGAGATTCAGTCCCTCAGTCTACAATGTACAGCTCAATACTGACCAAGAAGAAAAGTCTGCTGCACCCCTCACATGAATTCTTACTGAAAAAATCAGAATACTCCTATCTCCTGTAAAAACATGCCCACAATTACATTGAAAATCATAAGTCAATATAATTTGGCAAGTCATTTCCATGTTAAATCTTTCTTTTAGGACAAAGCTGGAAACTCTACAACTACAAAAAGACATATAATTACACCTAGAAGTAACAGCTTGGAACTCTTCTGTCCAAGTTTTTTTTTCATTATTTTTATTCAACATCAGTGTTAAGTCAACCACACAAGAATTCCAGAGTAATCTGTTTCTTGTGCTTCTGCAAATTTACTTTTGCTAACATGCAGTAATTAAGAAGAGAGAAAATGGAAAGACTGTAAACAAGCTCTTTTTTCACTTACAAATTTGAATCTCAACAACCTGGAAGGAAGGGTACTTTTAATGAAGGAATGCATGAAGAGTGCTGAGATTTCATTAAGGCTGGCATTGGGATGCAGTCCCAGTTCCTATCGGTGAGACAGAGCTGATGGCCACCACTGCCTCCAGCTCAGTACTACATAAATAAAGTTTGATGGCTGTAGTGTTAGAGGTACCATGCAAAACCCTGCTCCCTGAAATCAGATCTTCCTGACTCTCACTGATTTAAACTCATGTCGTACACAACATCAGGACCAAGCATCAAATGCTCTTTAGCCTTGCTCATGGAATATGAATTGGAAGAAACTCCTCATGTTGTGCACTGGTAAGTCATTGATGATCTCCTGGAACTGGAACTGTCATTGAAAACATTTCATATGCTTATTTCTGCACTTGCCCTTCAAACAAAAAAAAAAAAAAAAAAAAGAAGAAACAGAGAAAACAACCTTCTGTTTTCCCACCTTCTCACAGACCCAGGAAAGACCTTCAAATACCAAATAGAAGAACTAATTGTAACTGTTTTGTAATTGTACTTGAACCCACTGTCCTAGCCTCTATCACCTACGCAGCTCCTGGTTTTAACTCACTCTCCCCATCTCATAGCTAGACGCCTTTCTGAACATCAGCCAACCTTTCCGAAGAAACAAAAATCTCCCACTGTAACTTATCACATCCTCTTCCTACAGCAGGATACGGCTGCGAAGAGCATGGACCACACAGGAGGAGAAGCCCCTTGCTGTGACCGCGGTGGCGTTCGCTCCTTTTCTGTAGCTATTTGCAACTCCTTTCCTAAATGCGTAACTTTACCCGTAAGTCTAACAGGCCCACGCGAACACACAAGCAAGCGTGGATATCAAGTCTGCGCTGCTGCCTGAGCGGTGCCGGCGATCCCCGGCCGCGGGTGCCCGTGCCGGGGCTGCCATTCCTGAGGCCCCGCCCCGCTCCTCACGGGACCCTCACCCGCCCCGCCCCGCCCGGCGTGACGTCACACGGCTCAGCGACGTCACGGGGCAATGGCGGCGCCCAGGAGCGCACGCGGGGGCCAGCGGCGGTAGCGGAAGGCCGGGCCTGGGCAGGACCCGCTCCTTTCCCTTCTGTTCCCCTCCGATCCTCTCCGTTCCCCTCCGTCCTTCTCTGTGCCGCGGCTCCTGAGCGCGGTAAGCGCTGGGCGGGGCGGGGGGAGCAGGTGCCCGAAGCTGCCCGTGTGGCAGCGGAGGCCGTGCTGGGCCCTGCCGCGGCTCCCGGGGTGGGAGCGCTGCGCGACCTGCGGGGATTTATCCAGCGGTAACACTTTTATCTCCAGAGGTGTTCCAGGAGGGACGCAGTAAGCCCAGCCTGTCTGTTGTATTTAGTTATATTATAGTTTATTAAGTTATATTTTAACTATATATATATTAGAGCTCGAAGCTATATTTAAGTTATGTTATTGATATATTTTTTTAAAAAGCAAAGTAATTATTCCGTGGATTCCCATTTGCTTGAATATCAAGGTAGTCTCTATTCCTTGGATTTGAAGGCCTTCTTTTTCTTTTCCCTCGGTTTCTTTTTTAGGTAAAAAATGAAGGCCAGAAAAGGAGGAAGATTTAGATCTCCCTTTAAATTGAAACGAAAAGGCATTGAAGTAGTAGGAGAATGGAAAGCCGTGCAGATCGACCCCAATCTATTTGCTGAAGAGGAGTTTCGAGATATAGTGTGCTTGGAGGAACTCACAGAGTACAAGCTGGTGAGTTCTTCCAAAGTGGGGATAGTAAAAGAGAAGAAGAGAAAGGCTGAGAGTGCTTCTGAAGAAGGCAGTGAGGAGGTGGAGGAAACTGTCATCCCTCCGAAAAAGAAAAAGAAAAACAAAGATTTGAGGAGCCAAACAGATAAAGGCAATACTCCTAATGCAGCAGAAATTGATGTGCTGGTTGGTAAAGAGGCAAAGGGTGATGAAATAATGGAAGAAGATAATTGTGAAGACCACGGACATGTGGCAGAGAACATGTCAAGCAAAAAAGACACTCCAAAGAAGAAGAAAAAGAAGGTACCTAAAAACAAGGCTTCTCAAGCACAGCAAGCCCTTCCATCAGTAGCCATTTCTAAAAAAACCAAAAACTGGACAACAGAAGTTTTATCTGCCTCAACTGATCAAAAAGCTGATGTGTCTGCATGGAAAGACCTGTTTGTACCTGAGCCAGTGTTGCAGGCCTTGAGCTACCTGGGGTTTAGTGCTCCAACTCCTATTCAAGCCTTAGCCTTGCCTTCTGCCATTCGGGATGGCATGGACGTCCTTGGTGCTGCAGAAACAGGTACAAATCTGTCAAACTGATCGGGTGTCTGGGAGCATCCTCGTTCTCTTCTTAAAATGTAGCCCATGGTGGCAGGTTTTTATATGTAGAAGAAGCAGCTGTTATGTATTTAAAGAGCTTTTGTCTTTTGCATATCCAGCATATTAGTAAAGTTTTAAAACTTTGTAGCTTGCAAACATGGAAACGTCCCATCTTTCCAAAGCATGCAAAGCTTTGAAATCTCACTGAGTTTTTATGCTTTTGGCAGAAGTTCCTTTTCCAGTTTCTCAAACTGCTTCCTGTTTTGGGAATGGTAAGGTGATGTTCTGCAAAAGGCAGAATTAATGAAGAAAACAGGGTCATTTTTGCAGCAGCCAAACACGTGCTTCTGGCAAGACAAAGAGATTCCTGTGGAGATAATTCCTACTAGTGTGGAGCAGTGAGTAAACACTGGGCACAGTGTTAAGTGTGAATATGACCCAGGTCCTACTTGGAGCAGAACGGGCCCACCCTGTGCTCTGTCCCCTGGCTTTGCCTGTATGTTGTCACCAGCCTTTCTCCCTGCTTGTGCTTAAAGTGAGCTATTACAGTAATGAGAGGTGGATTCACATCCATCTTGTATTCAGCTCATGCTTTGAGCATTGCTAGCCTTCATGAAATTTGTTATAGCTCCTTGTTTACTTAATGCTATGAAGTCTCAGAACATTATGTTCCCTCAAACTTTGTTTGCAGTTCATACCTTTGAAGTTTTGCCTTTAGTTACATTTTTTCTCTAAAACACCGAGAGATAGGAAGCACGGTTGGAAGCTGCCTTGGTTTAAAAGCTTCCTTTACACTGTTTTCATCTGTTCCAGTTGCTTTATCTCACTGCTTCTCTGTAAAGTCATTTGCTACTCTCGAGCAAGAAGGTATAGTAACTAATAAGATATGCAGTCATTTGCATTTTTATTTTAATTAGAAGCTGTGTTGATGCTATTAGCTTTAGTAAGATTAGAAAGCCCTGCAGGGAGTGTTTATAAAAATGGAACTGAAAATTTAAATGATGTTTTTGTACTGCAGGAAAGTGCCATTTTGGCAGTGCTGGTAAGCAAATTCCTCTCCAGCTGCAGAATGGAAAGCACGGTTGGTGACAGGCTGTGTTGTTGCTTTATAATTTTGTATAACCCTGAGGTAGATGGAATGTATTTTGCTCATTTATTCTTTCACGAGTGAAATCCAGATCCTCTCCAGAGAGTCCATCAGATTATCATGTTCCTATAGAAACTTGAGAGATGTGGACAACTGCCTGTCAGGAGGTGCTGCAGCTGGGACAGGCTGAAACTCTCCAGTTCTTTTTTTGTGAGTGCTGCAGCATCTCTTAGCATTTGGCCTGAGGGAGGAATGTGTGAAGTTAAAGAACTATTAATGTCTTTTGGTAGCAACACTGGGGAGACTGGCAAGATTTTGGTATGGCAGTAGATCCATGAGCAGATCAAACAAAGGGAATGTGAAGGCTCGTTGTTTTTGCAATCTTGCTGTTCATTACTGTGTAGAACTAGTGAGGTTTCTGGTTAAGGAGCCAAATCTGTGTGAAATTATGCAATATGAAGCTGTTTAAAAGAGCATGAATTGACTTGAGCTGTAGTACCAAGATATTCTTTTCTCCTGGTTTTGCACACTTATCTATGGTATGTGGTTTGTGTGTTATAAAGATAATATGTCCTGTGAGGTGATAATTTGTTTAATTTGTATATGAGTCTAGTGCCTGCAGAATAATTCTGATATCACAGCCATAATTTGTCTGGGTGCAGTACTGACATTTGCACCAGGCAACTGCATTATGTTTAATTCAAAATCAGCAGTGTTCTTCACCTTAAAAACAGATATTCTGTATTACCAGAACCTTATTGTATAAGTGCTCTAAATATAAGTTATAAACATTTTCTACTTTAAGTGCAGACAGAAGTCATAAAATACCTCTCAGCCATGCATAAAGGTGGATAAGTGGATATGAGACTTTGCAGCAGCACTGGTCAGAGTGATGGCACTGGGCTTATCTGTATTAACTTATATTAAAGTTCTCCCATTAGATAGGCAAAATTGTGTGTTGCTGAGTTGGCAAACCTTTTCAGCTTTTTGATGTGGACAGGAATTGAGATGAGATTTCTAAAGGACTGCTTTCCAGCAATGGCCTGTTACAGGAATGGTGTAATAGTGTCTTGTAGTCTGGATGCTGCTTTCATGATTAGTGAACTGCTACATCTGAAAAGCTTAACTGGGGTGGATGTGCAACCAGGCTTTTCCTAATGTCTTTATTACTGACAGATAGTTCAGAAGGGAATATGTGGCAGGGATGTAACTTGCAGTTGGTACAGTGAACCCTTGCAATTAAACTTGCTTTTGACAAGCCCTGTCTCTCCACAGTGGATTCTCTCTTCTAAATTAGATGTATGTGTTCTGATTACAGCAATGTGACCCAGTGCTAGATCAGGAAATTGGATGGTGGAGTATTTCAAAATACAGTCTCTTAGAAAGTTGTAAATACAGGACAATAAATTGAAGATGGAAGCTAATCCTTCAAGTGCATTCCAGTTTGTCCTTGGCCTCATTTGCTATTGCTTTATTTGGAGAGCATTGATTAGAACTTTCAATTAGGGCATGGTATTCTCCTTATGGGCATACAGTTCTTTTAAAATACCTTGACTGCAACTGCAGCTTTTAAAAAACACTTCTAGAACAAATAAATATGCCTGACCTGCTGGAGATTGGAAAAATACTTGTTCCCCAGGAACAGGGCAATGGAGATGTATAAAGGAAACAGGAGAAAAGATGCTACTGCTGCAAGTTTGTGGCCTTCCAAAGATTATGAGTTTGCATCTGTTACAATGGTGTGTTTGAAGAACAGTGTGTGATTGGCTGGTGCATTTCTCATCTTTTCAAATAAATGACTTGTCAGTCTGTGTTATTATTCTTGTTTGTTTTTTTTAGGAAGCGGCAAAACGCTTGCATTTGCAATTCCAATGATTCACTCTGTGCTGCAGTGGCAAAAATCAAATAACTCAACAAACAGAAATGACAGTGTTTCTAAAGAGTCCCATCAGCATCATGATGAAACAAAATGGGAAAGTGAGGATGAAGCAGAAAAAGTAAGCCATCAGCAGGTTGAAGATAGCGGAGATGAAGATGATGCATCTTTCACAACAGGCTGTGTGAAGGTGCTGGAAAATGTTGAATTGGATTCCGATGACAAGACTCATACTGTTGATAAAAAGAGACCTCTTTTAGGACTGGTCCTTACTCCTACAAGAGAATTAGCCGTACAAGTGAAGCATCACATTGATGCAGTTGCAAAGTTTACAGGTATGTAAATCCCACAGGCCATGTTCCACAGCCCGATTAGACTGTGTTTGGATCTTGGCATTGGTGTTGAACCAGAATGTGTGCCACACTTTCTTCCATGAATTATAAAATTGGTGTGGCTTTTGAGGGGTTAGAGGTTTTAGCCACTGATGTGTGAGAAATGCATAGATTCTTCAGTGAGATGCATGTGGAAGTAAGCAGTTAATGTGAGCTATTTTGCTTTAAAATGTATCTTCCTTTAAATAATTATTGATTCATGCTCTTACAACACAGAATCAGTACTAGATACCTGGCAACAGCTAACTTTGTTCTAGGCTATATAAAATTAATAATTTTATTATATATAAAATTTTGGTTATATAACTTCATTTTTAACAAGTATATCAATCTTTGTATATACTGTATATGTATAACTTCATTCTAGCTAAAAAAAAAAAAAGTTATGGCCGTAGATATTTAGAGTAGATGGCATTGCTGGATTGTCTTACTCCTGCAGCAGTCAAACCACAGAAGTGTTACTGAGTAACAAAAGCAATTCCCCCTTCTGCCTTTCCTTTCCAAACCAGAAGTCAGTACATCTGCTAAGTGAGTGAGTGAGGACATGAAAATGTTGAAGATGGCAAGTTTTTCCCGATTCTCTCCACTTCTTCAGTACCAGTAAAGTTTATTTATTAAAGAGAATATGTAGTGCAACAAACTACTTTCAAGCCCATCTTCCTTTGGTCTCTGTATGTCCTGCTGTGCTCATCAGTCTGCATCTGACTACAAGGCTTATTTTAACTGCTAGCCTGAAATAATCAATTTATGTCATACAGTTCTGATAGGAGCAGTGCTATTTATGTATAAAAATCTGCTGCCCAAGGGATAATATACTTGCTGCAGCAGGAGGAGATATTTCGATGTGGACTTTCTTTATTGCCTCAAACTCACTTTGGGAAAACAAAAAAAAAAAAAACTGCTGTGGTGTTTCACAAATAGTCCAGAAGAGAGATCAGTGGAAGCTTGGATACTGGAAGGGTTTTGCACAGCAGCATTGAGTTTATCACAGGCCAATGTATTCTTAGAAGAAGTAGGGTGAAGTAAGCCATGTGTGGAGTCTGCTTCCAAAGATAAACTCCTTTTATTACCTCTGCAGACTACTTAAAGCTAACGAGGTCTGTGCTACTGTGCAAGAGTCATTAATCAGGTGGGAGCATATTGGTAGGATTATTCCATAGCAAATGAGCAGTTATTTAGCAAGACAAGCATTTCTCACTCTTATTCTTGAAAGGATCTTCTGGTTTTTCTTAAAGGGAATATGTTTGTTCATGCAAACATAATTGAGCAAAAACGAGACTCTGAAATACGTGTAAACAAAACTAACAGCTACGGATGTGGTTCTTCATGCTGTTGAAAGACAGGTGCACTAATTCTTAGCATCTAACTATAATGAGGATTTTTCTGCAAAATTAAGTGCATTTCTGCATGCTCAGTGTTGCATAAAACCCCTGAAGTTTCCTAGCTAAAATGCTTGTTGAAAG
This sequence comes from Prinia subflava, assembly GCF_021018805.1. NCBI lineage: Eukaryota > Metazoa > Chordata > Aves > Passeriformes > Cisticolidae > Prinia > Prinia subflava. Next base: position 48,516,861 of record NC_086251.1, on the reverse strand, counting down.
TTGCAATGCAGACTGTTTAAAACACTTCATGAAGTAGATATATATAAAAACATTCACTGGTAAATTAGTGAAATAAAATCTGTTATTTATATGTTCTAGGCATCAAGACTGCAATCCTAGTAGGAGGAATGGCTGCACAGAAGCAAGAACGTGTACTGAATCGAAAGCCAGAAATTGTAATTGCAACCCCAGGCCGTCTGTGGGAGTTAGTTAAAGAGAGACACCCACATCTTTCAAATCTACGCCAGCTCAGGTAAAGGTGCCTTTTCAGATAACTGCTGGATACTGAACTGGGCAGCCCTGCATGCTGATTACGTTTACTAACAGATTAAATAATTTAGACTACACAAGATCACCCATTTCTGTGTCAGTGTTTTATTGACATGCACGTTGATTATTTTGGTGGAGGGAAATATCAGTTAAAGACAGTAGTAAAAGCCTGATTTTTCAAAAAGAAATGCAGAGGGTCACTGTAGCTGCCCCAGCATACCTGGTGTTCCTTTCGGCTTTATATACATAACATCCTTTATGTGTTTAGCAGGAAAAGTTTTTCTTAAATGTATCAGGTTTGTGTTTAGCTGCACAAGTGTATTTTTACTGTGTGTTTTCTGCTTGACAGGTGCCTTGTGATTGATGAAGCAGACCGAATGGTTGAGAAAGGTCACTTCCTAGAGCTGTCTCAGTTGCTGGAAGTCTTAAATGACTCACAGTATAACCCTCGACGACAGACTTTTGTTTTTTCTGCCACTTTGACTTTAGTCCATCAGACTCCCACAAGAGTTTTACAAAAAAAGAATGCTAAAAAGATGGACAAGAAGACCAAACTAGAATTGTTAATGGAAAAAGTAGGAATAAAGGGCAAACCCAAAGTAATAGATTTAACAAGGAAAGAGGCTACTGTTGAGACTCTGACAGAAACCAGAATCCACTGTAACACAAATGAGAAGGACTATTATCTCTATTACTTTCTTCTCCAGTATCCAGGAAGAACCATGGTCTTTGCAAACAGCATAGACTGTGTAAAACGCCTCAGTTCTCTCCTCACAATCTTAAATTGTGATCCTCTTCCTTTGCATGCCAACATGCACCAAAAGCAAAGGCTGAAAAATCTGGAAAGGTTTGCTGAGCGAGAGAGGTGAGTTGATTTTAACTTCCTAGTAGAGAAAAAAAGAAATTGCAGAAAGGGTGCTGGGGAGGAGAAACAACTCTGTTAGAATAGGAGCAGGTTGGGGAAGTTAGCTGAGGATGTGAGTCCCCTGTTTATGAGCCCAAGATATGAATGATTAGGATGAGGTTTCACAGTTAAGGTGATGAACTGCATCAAGGTCAGTGGAAGGCCACCAAGATATTTGAGAAGCACTGGCTCTGCAGGAGAAGAGGCTGAAGGGACTGGGTGTATTACCTAGGAAAACTATTTTGTGGGGAGCTAATGGCAGCCCTCTGACACCATAAAAGGTTATCCAGAAGACAGAGCCAGGCTTTTCAAAGTGGTTCTTGATGGGAGGATGAGGTGCAAGTTGAAATAAGAGGTTCAGGCTGCATATGAGAGAGGGCTTTTTCTCTGTGAGGACAGTCAAGCATGGGAACAGGCTGCTTGTCTTGGAGTTTTTTGAGGCTCAGTTGGATAAAAGCCTTGAGCACCCTGGTCCAGTCTTGTAGCTCATCCTGCTTAGAAGAGGAGGTTTTACTAGAGACCTCCTGAGGTCCACTGGAACCTGAAATAGCCTGTGGTCCAGGAGCTTGTTGATGCTGAAGGAGCTGTCACTTGCCCTGTTTTCCGGCATGCTTTTAGAACAGTCCTGCTCTGCCCATGTCCTGGCTCTGCAGCTCATTTGATCCTCTGTAAGTTATTGAATCTCCCTAAACCATCAGAAAACTAACCACTTATTACTCATTTGCAGGTTTAGTTACAAAAATTAGTATCCCAAGGGTCAAAGTATCTTTGAGCAATGCAAAAGAGGGCAGTTTTGCCTTTTAGCAGTAGTGGGCAGCCAGGGCTTACCCAGGCAGACCTGTTCTGCCATTTTAGGAAACATTGTTTTGGGTTGTCTTTGCCTGGGCTTTGGGAGCAGACTTTTAGTGTCATTACTTCCACAGTCCAGAGGCTTCACATTTTAGTCCTGCTGTGAACTGCTGTGTGCTGTCTGGGAGTTTGTACCTTGTTAATGGATTCAGGCATGAAGAACAGAGATTGAATTGCTGTGATGGAGCTGCAGCGTCCCTTGGCAAATGTATTGATAGCATTTGCATAGGTCAGATGAGGTGTTTTCAGAGACTGCAGATTTTCAAGGCAGGGAAGAAATCTTTGAGACCATCTCTCATGGCATTCTGCAGACTGCAGGCTGTAGAATTTTCTGTCGTTATTTCTGCTTTGAACCTTGTAGCAATGGTGTATGCAGTCAGATGCCATAAAATCTGAACAAATTTCCATTACTTAAAAGTTACTCATTTCAGTTGCTGGGAGATGTTTTTAAAACAAACAGTTCCACATCCTTGGAAGGCTTTTGTCTTTGTAGAGACTGCTTATATAAAAGAACAACTTTTTTGAGTAGTTCATCTTGTCTAAGGAGAAATAGTAAATGTTAGAACAGAACTCCCCCCTTTATTTCTAGGTTTTAATTTACTGAGAGTTTATTTGAGTGCAAGTTGGTAGAAGATACTTCACCCCCCAAAAAATGTTATTTAAATAGATAAGGTTAATAATGTGATTTTTCTCAACTGGTAAAACTTTTAATAACCTGTCTGTACAGCCAGAGGATCAATTGTGTTGTTAATGGTGTGGTCATAGCAAGCTAAAGAAATTCTTTAAAACCTGGACAGTGCACTGAAAAGTGTAATGCAAGGGCACATAAACCCCCTTCCTCATTGAGTAACAATTTTTTCTAGCATTCTTGGGAACTGAGAGAGAAGAAAAACATAGGAAAACAGGATCCAGCTAGGTGTAGTGCATTTATTTCTTGAAAACAGACCAGTTTATTTATTGACTAGACCTGCTGAAGGCAACATTTGCATTTTTAAATTTTACTGTGAGAATTATTGTTCCAAGACTGCCCTTGAGGTAAATTTGGTATCATTTCTGTAAGGGCAAAGAGAATGCATATGTCCTACAGACTATACAGTATATACTTGTTTATTAAACTGCTATGGTAGAATTCTAGGTTGCTGTATTTTATGTTGCTTGGCAAATTATTTACTCTTCAGTTTTATGTTCATTAAATTTTGTCATTTTCTCAGCTGTGTCCTCCTGACAACAGATGTTGCAGCTCGTGGTCTTGATATTCCTAATGTCCAGCATGTCATCCACTACCAGGTTAAGCATTTTTAATGTTTTTCCTTTTACTATTTTGGTTTGATATAAGTTTCTGCTGATCCAAATCCTGAACACTGTAAAGCTGTAATTCTTGGTCCCATGTATAGTATAGTCCCAAGTATAGAGATTAAATAATTTACCTGTCCTTAGTGCTTTGTACTTAAAGATCTCATTTCTGCAGTGGCTGACTGCAATAGGTAGCACTTTATGAATGTGTGCCACAGAAATGACAGAATTGATAGGATCCTCACTGCTTTTTGCTTACCTTTGATATCCAAAGGTGTCGAATAACTCACCTTTATAGCTCTTCTCTGAGGACACATAAAATATTTTCCTGCTTTACAAATGAAATGACAGAGGGTCGGAAGTTAAGAGAGACTCACAAAAGATTACGCAAGGAGAAATTCTGGATCAGCGAACACAAAGTGTGTCAAGACAACATCTTCTACGTTCCTTTGATCTGTGTTACATACAATGTACAGTGTGTAAGTGTAAAACCCCATGTTCTTGGGCAGCCTGCTGTCCAAGGCATGGCAGGCTGTGCTGCAGTGCCCATGGCCAGCTGCAGGGTTCTCTGAATTCTTGCAGGTCCCTCGTACCTCTGAGCTCTACGTGCACAGGAGTGGCCGAACAGCCCGAGCTGCCAATGAAGGCCTCAGCCTGTTGCTGATTGGTCCTGAGGACTTGATCAACTTTCGGAAAATCTATAAAACATTGGAGAAGAGTGAAGAGCTGCCATTTTTCCCAGTTGATGCCAAGTGCATGACTTCTATTAAGGTAAAGAAATAAGAGTCTTTGCTTGCTTATTTATATTACTGATATGATATTGCCTGTTGTGTTCTTTGCAGTTGTCAGGTGAAATTTACTCTTGAGGATCTGGATTTGAAAATTAAGTTAATTACACTTTATATTTTTTAAGCAATAGCTATGATTTCTCCTCAATAACTGGCCCAAGAGAGGTATTCAAACATAAACATTACTTACATTTTTCCAGAAACAGCATAGGGAAGCAAATATGTTTTGTGGCTGTAGAGCTGGGATGGCTCTGTTAAGTACATTGTTTAAAGCCTCTTATGTTAGTAAGAAAACCAACAGACTAAAGAACAGTAGCAGGTCCAGGGATATTCAGTGGTCTTCACCTGCCTCTTCCCATCTGAAGAATTGAGTTTGAGTTGAGAATTGAATTGAGAATGAGTTGTCTGTTTTTCTAAAAGTTCCTGTGCTGTGAGGCCACAGCACCACTGAACCCTGTCAAACTGAGTGTGTTTCCCTTTCCTAGGTTATTGCCCATTTTAAAGAGGATTCAGTCATTCACTAGCTCACAAGATAGACAATGGTTAGAATTAACAAAACAATGTGTTTTAGAAAGCATCTAGTCACTGCAGATTTTCTGCTTCTTGAGTAAGAGACTATTTCATGTCTCAGCATTCTCTTGACAGTTTGGATTGTCAGTCATGTACAAATGGGACATATTTAAATACTAGATTTTAACGGAAGCCAGCTGGGATAGAAATGTCTGATTTTGCACAGTCACTGAGAACAGGAAAGGGTGCAAGCAGTGAGATAATGCAGCAGGTGTCTTCCTCATGGTGTTCTGAGGCTTACCTAGTTGGATTGGACTGAGCACAGGGTCTACCCCAGTGGCAACAGCAGTATCCTCACTTTGGGAGTGATGACAGCAAGTTTCAAAACCCAGGCTTGCTGCAAACAGGATATTTCTTTCAGGAGATGCAGCTTTCTGAAAGAGGAAAGAAAATCAAATAAATGCTTCTATGGATTATTTTTTTTCTCCTTTTAGTACTAATGAAGAGAATCTGATTTCCATCCCTACCTCCCCACTGCCCCCTTCCACCCACTAAATGTTTCTAGTTACTGAAAGAAATCTGTTGTTTTGAAGAGTGTTGCTTCACAGGTTCCTTCTGTGTTTCTTGATGAGTAGTTCTTGACTCTTATCATGCTCTGTCAATTAATGGGCAAATAAATATTGTTTCTACACTTTCCTTTTCCTGTCACTCTCTCACAGTCTCTCCTATCTGTAATAATGCTCCTCTCCTCAGAAGAGATCTTTGTAATTGTAGCTGCAGGACTCCAGCCTCATAAGCCCTTGCAACAGTCAGGTCTTACTACTCTTTGTGCTGGGTTTAATCACAAAGCCACTGTAGTTGGGACAAATAGTTCCGCTGGTTCTTTGTGTCTGTCCCGGTGGCACACTCCTTCCCTCCTTTTGCATGGCTTCATTCAAGTTCAGGAAAAGTCTGAAGGGATTTCAGACTTGAGAGGAATAGAATTGTTGAACCAGGATAGACTTAAAGAGGACTTAAACTTTACAGAAATGGAAAAGCTTACTTTAAATTTATTATAATGATTTGAAGTGGCTGACTCAGTAGTGCACTGCAAATGTTACTCTTCTCTCTCTGTAGTAATTGCCCTGGCAGCCCTGGCTGCTGCTGTTACCATGTAGCACCTCACTACTCAATATCCTATACGGGTTTGTTTTATGCAACTGCAAGTACATTCCAAAGAGCAGAACTTGATTCTTGTTGATTTATATTTACTGTTAGTGCAGATTTTCTTTCCACGGTGAATTAATTATTTGTTTGGCCCAGCTGGAAGCCTGCAGGTTAGGTTAAGTTTGCTGGACATCTTCGTTCCACCTGTGTGCAGCTGGAAAGAAGGACAGGACATTCTGTCCTGTGCCTAAACAAGATGCAGGTGCATTCCTGAAAATATGATCTAGTCCTTCCATATGGCCTGGAGGAGTTTACTTTCTTCAGAGTGGAATGAAACTAGTGGCTGCTCTTTACTGCTGAGACTAATAACTGTGAGATCAAGCTGTACTATATAAGTATGTAACTTGGAAATGATTAGTACCTCAGTCATGGTTTGTTCTTGATGTCTCTCAAATGTTTATAATGATTCATTCATAGGATGTTGAGTTGACATTCAGGTGTGCTGAGTAGTTGAGATGTTTTAGAAGTCAGATTCTATCATGGATCTAAGGAAGGAAAACGCTAGTGAATGATGTGTTTTTCAGGTGGGGCATCTCCTGGGACATGGGTAGGGAGCAAAAGTGTCTGTGCACCCCAGTTGCATTGTAATGCAAACACTCACTCTGCTAAAGTACCCCACATTTAAACCTGCTCATAATGTCTAAATGTACTTTCATTGCAGGAACGGATGAATTTGGCAAGGCAGATTGAGAAGGCAGAATTTTTCAACAGTCGGGCAAAGCAACACAACTCCTGGCTCCAGCAAGCTGCAGATGCTCTTGAGATTGATCTTGATGATAACATGTTGATGGGCAAGTAGAAAATCTTTTTTCATGGCTGTGCTCAGTAGGGCCCATGGCGCTGGTGTCCAGAAGAAGCCTCACCATGGCAGAGAAGCTTCAACAGCTGCAGGACAGGGGTGGGGGGAAAGGAAAGGAGTGTTGTTGATGTGTGGTGTTAGCAGTGTTTTCAGGATGATCGTGCAGCAGAGAGTGCTAGAGCTGAGGGAGTGAGGTGTGACAGTTCTGGCAAGTCACAGACAAGTCTACATACTGTAGGACAGGCACTGTTGAGCTTCTGGCAAGCATTTCAGAGTAATGTAAGCAGCCCAGTATGTCCTGACTGAATCTTGTTCCCTCTTGTCATAGAGAAGGCTGTTTCCACACTTCTGCTTCTCTCTCCCACTCTCTTGTAGTCAGGCATCAGGACAGGAGCCTGACAGCTCTGTGTGGGAACACCCAGGAAGTGCTAGGGAACACCAAATATTATGTGAGCCTTAAGTAGGTTGAGCTGTGTGGGCTAAATGGCCAATACATATATTGAAGTTGATGAGGGTTTTCATGGTTTCTTACATTTTTAATTTCTTACATTTTTAAATAAAAAATAATCTCTTACATTTTTAAAATTAAATGTTTTTGTAGGCTGTAGCTGAGAGAATGTGTAGGGCTATACAACTGCAAGTGGCTATTAGTTCAATGCCTTGAAGTTTTGCAAACCTTAGATGCACTGTAAAATGTCCCATTGTGTTCATACTTTGGGAGCTGAAGGTATGATTTCCTAGCAGGTCTTTGAAGGCAGGCTGAATAGGGTTGCTGCAGAGGTCACTTCAGATTAGTCTGGCTCTAACCTGTTAGCTGCTGAATATGCCAATGCCTTAATTTTGAAACCTGCTTAGATTAATGTCTTTTTTTATTCATGCCTGGACTAGCTGGTTCTCAACCACTTTGCAAGCACACACTAACCATCTCTGTCTAAATTGTTCAGGAGTGCTTTTAGATAATTAGCACTCTGCTGTCTTATTTTGACATAATATGAGTATGCTGTACTTTGGAATGAGTTTCCAAACAGCACATCCAATCCAAGTAAGTTGTGACTCTCAACTGAAACACTTTATAATTGCCACCCAGAAACTTGCCAGGTTTATGCTTTAAAGTGTACTCAGTCTCTAATTCTTGTGTAGCTTGTTGGAGACCAATTAAACTCCCGGTCATTCCTGCCGCAAGTGAAGTGCCTCTTACACAGTTACAAAAGATTTAGTAATGTGCTTTTAATGTTACCTTACGGTGACCTTGCTGGGGTCAGCATCTGCCCCTATCACTACAAAGGCCTGCAATGCAAGTCTTTTTCTTGTTGTAACATTCTGTATCTTTGATTTCTGCCCCAAGGAAGAAAAGCTAGTGAGCAAGAAGAAAGCCAGAAGCAAAAGATGCTGAAGGGCATGAAAAAACAACTGAAACATATGTTGTCCCAGCCACTGTTTAAAATCCTCATGAAAACCAAGTACCCAACACAGTCTGGAAAACTACTCTTGCCTCAGCCATCAGTGAGCTGTACAGCTCTAGGTGCCGTGTCCAAAAAGCAAGCCAAGAAGAAGAAACCAGTAAAATGAAATTAGATAACAGCAAGATCATTTAGTGTGACAGAAGCAAGGACTATCCTCATTAAGGCTGTCAGTGCTTATGGAGGAACCCAACTAGAAGACAGATTGTGTAAGGATGTTGCCTTTGTATTGGTGTTGCAGGTATAAAACTAAAGGCAGATTTAAAGGGCTCAATTAACATTTGGTTAGTTACTGTTGAGTCTTGTCTTGGATCTTGGTTTTTTATGTTCTTATTTTCTTCTTAAATCTCTATATTAATAGAAGTTAATTAGTTTTCACATAATTCTGATAATTACTCCATTTTGTGAGATGGGTAAGAGTAACTGGGTGAAATTCACTGTGGGCATACTCTAATGATAAAACTTGATTTGAATTTTAATGTCTTTGAAGGACAGGGGAAGGTCGGCTATATACAGTGCGAGCACAGTCTGAGCTGGTGGTAGTGGGAGGTTTGGCTTTTACTGCCTCCAGCTCAGTGTGAACAGCAGAAAGTACAGATAATGTTACCAGTAAGTCTACACTTCTGGTTATGGAAATGTCCCAGTTTTCTTTCTCCTCTGATAATATTTCTCTGTTCTCCACCAGGTTTAATTCTCTTAGTCCTGTGTTAATACATTTCAAATATGCAAAAAAAAAGTTAAGGTGGCAATGGGCCAGGAATGACCTTGGGAGATGTGTAGATTTCTGAGGAATAAGTGTTGCTACTAAGTGTTTTCTTGATTAATATTTAGAGTTAAGCCTGTATTTGAAAATATGTTAGAACCATGATCTTCACTGTAATGGAAGCGATGATGTTTTGAAATGTCGTTTTTGAAGATTGTTCCATGATAATTATACTTTTAAATAATTTTAACCTAATATGGGCAGGTATTTTTTAAAACTGTTTTTAAAAATATGTCAGAAAAATATATTTTGAATTTTTGTTAAATTATATCTTCCATAAACTCCAAAGCCTGTGTCTGTTTTCAATTACTTGAGATTTCTAAATCCCTCATAGCTGATGCTGTTTACACTTAGCAGGCAAGGAGAGGGGAAAAGCACCCAAAAGATAAGACAGTGGGATCTGTATTGGTGGGAGGACAGGTAACCTTCACCTGCTGGCTCTGGATGAGGCTTAGTTTCTGTGTCTCAAACAGTATGGAATGTACTGGTGTCACTGCCATGACAGGAAGCACCAATTCACTCAGCTACTCGGGGAAATTTGTCTGAGGAGTTGAGTGGCCCCTCTAACTACTTGCTAGTTATGTGAGAATAACAAACTCTCTATTCTTTCATCTGTGTAAATAATTGAAGCCCTCTGCCTCTGGAGGGCTTTTCTCTTGTTTTCATGCATTACTGAAGAAAAGCTGTGACAGTGTAATCATAAACATACATAGCTTGTCAATTATGTATGAGACTTCCCTTGCAATGCACTGTTTGTCTCATGCCCTTGGGAACAGAGGGGGAAGTTTTTGGGAGAAGAGATGGTGAGGTTCTGTTTCCTCTTTCATGTGAGGAGACACATCTTTGGAGTTAATGTGACATCTGAAAAATAAAAACATTTTTATGATGGTTCCTTGTAAGGAAGGCTGAAAAAAGGAACTGAACAAAGGTCAGTATGCCCTCATTTCTTTCCTGTGCCATTTTAATCAGACTCTTACATTATCAAAAGGAAACTTGTATTGGTTTTGCATCCTGAAGAGTTTGAAGACCAGGTAGGCCTTTTCTGCATCTTACGATGTATTTGATTCATTTCGTTAACAAAATCAAGGTGGGATCCTGACAACAGAGCTCAGCATCTCCCTCTCTGAATCTGCATGAGCAATTTCTAATTCCATGAGATCATGAGGAGAACGGAATTGGGGGACAGTGAGAGTTATTTCATTTCTGTCATTGCTATGAAGCTTTTCAGCTGCTTTTGTTTCCCTGTGTTTAACAATTCAGCTCTCACACGCCCAACCCACTGTCTTGCCAAGTCTCCCCAGGGTGGAGCATGGCACTTGTGCCCTCCTTGCTGCCTTCATAGAATCATAAAACCTAATGCTACCATGCCCATACAGCAAAGTGCCACATCCACTTGTTTATTGAACACTCCAGGGATGGTGACTCCACCACTTCCCTGGAGAGCCTGTTCCAATGCTTAATGGTCCATGTGTGCTTGTGGGACATGCTCTGGGGCTGGTTTGCTTCTGCAGCCTCTTATGTGCTGTGCATGAGCTCTCAGTGGTTAAATCTTCTAATGCTGCACCCCTACAGGAGCTAAAGCAGAGCCTGGACCCTCAAAATATCTCAGTGTCTTAAGAAGAATCTTTCTGTCTAGAGCTCTGAAAGCTCTCTTGTATCTGCCTGTCTTGCCTTGTCATTGCCTTACCAGAATACCCCGAGTCTTCCAGCTAGAGGAAAAGCCTTATATTTGCTTTAGCTAATTTTAAAAAATTAAACCAAAACCTGAAAGATACTACCATTTAGCTGCTCACTCCTATGTGAATGAAGTTACTGCAGAAAGAGACGACAGCAAAGCAGAATGTTTTCTCTATCTCTGATTTGCATGTGTACTACTGGTGCAAAATAGACATGAGGAATTTTACATCAAGTCCATATGGGTAGTGTAATCTTAGTGTTTATCAAATGTATAACATCAAATGTTTTCTCTAATGCTCTGCTAGCACAGCAGTTATACTGAGGCCTCAAACCAGTAATCTTGTGTTTTGTGGCAGCTTATGTCTGCTGAAATACCCATAATTAAATGACTTATTAAGTCTATTTAAACTGTCAAAGCAACTTCCAAGTAGTTTAATAAAAGCATGACTTCAGCAGAGTGGTGGTAAGGTACAAGCTGATACAGAGCAACGAGTACAACCTAACAGAAAAGTGAAACAATGGCTTCTGAAACTTCATTTTATTTTCTGAATGCATGGGGCCAGCTGACCTCATCCCTGCCTCAGAGTTCCTGCTCTGTCATACTCTATAAAGAAAAGGAAGAGTCCCTGCAGTTTAAGGCATCTGCTGAGGAGATACTTTGGACAGGATCTCACTTATTAGACAAGAGAATTTCCTGACATTCCCCATGCTTTTTCTTTCCTCCCCTGTGTGTTAATAAAACCACAAATCAGCAGAGCAGAAGCTGGAGTGATGCCTTGCCATATGCCAGCAGCCCAGGCGCAGGGCTGGCCATGTGGCACAGGGGAGGTAATTCACACCTTCCTGAGAGAGTGCCGGCTACCCCACACTCACTGCAATTAGTCTGGCTGGGTCCCTGAGGGGAGAGGAGGTAGGAAATGGACACTTTGACAGCCTCACCTCACACAGCCTGACACAAGCAGGAAAATATGGCAAGAAACGCTGTCCTTTCCTGGGTGTTGAAACGCCCACTGCTTTGTCCTGTGCTGGCAGGATGTGGGTTTGGGGTGCCTGAGCTATGCCAGACGTTTTGATGAATGGCTTGGTGAAGGAAGGAACTCAGAAGTTGAAATGAATGACAGATAATATAGCAAGCAACAATCTGTAAGTAATACCCAACAGTCATTGCAGAAAAGTAGGATGTTGTCAGTGGTCATAGGTTTGGGAAGTAGAAGGGAGGCACAAGACAGAAAGTATCACTTTGGGAAAATAATCCTGGTTCTGTAACCTATAGATCCCATCTACAGCCCCCTTCTGACACTCAGGAAGATGTCTGATACTGTTCTGGCCTGTGACAGATCTTTTATTTCAGCTTCTTTTTGTGAAAGGTATTGCAAGGTTTCAGTGTTTTCTCAAGTCAGTCATAAGCTCCTCCTGGGGTTGGCCTCCCAGAGTGAGTAAGAAAGAGGAAAATAATCTGTCACTCCTGTGGCAAGTTTATTGGCCTGGGGAAGCAAGTGAATAAGAGCTGCTATGCTGCTTTGCCTTGGAGTTCAGCAGCTCTTGCTGTGTAACTGGAAGAAATTGTAGCCAGTTTCCAAAGCAACCAACTTTAGATGGTACAAATTGCCAAATTTCTGTAGGTGAGAGCTGCACTTACAGAACATCAACACAAAACCTGGCTTGGAAAAGCAGAACAGGCACTACAAAATACATATGGGCTTTAGTACCACTGGGCTAATTAAAGGTCTGATTATTTTTATTACTGAAGTAATTATATCAGTCGAATCACTAGTGTGGATGGTTTTTTAGAAGTAAAGTTTCTTTTTCTTTACTTGTGGCAATATCTATAGGAGTGTGAGCTGACAGGTGTTATGGATTGACACACACTGGCCATCTTAACAAGGTCCAACCCTAGGATCCCACTGATTAATGCCAAGTCCAAGTAAAGGTTTCCAGTTCCTCTTTTGTTAGTTCTCAGGTTCCAGCTGTGTGCCTCTGGACAGGGACCCTTTCCCCAGACCGTGTCCCTCAGTTATACCTGTACCACCCATCCCTCAGTCCACACATTTCTACACTAAATTCTGCTCAGTGGTCTCTCAATTTCTTACCGGTTTTCACTGTTGCTGGGCTGGCCTTCTCAAGTTACCTCATTCTCTTGGAATCGTCTCCTTTGTCTTTGCATTCTAGAAAACAGAAGGAACCGAAACATCTATACAATGAAGAGTTTAATACCTGAACTGGAGTAACCATTCTAGTATCTTAAGGTATAGAAGACAGCCCAATAATAAAACTGGTTGAAACCACATCTTGTGCCTTTTTTTTCTTGTAGATGTTTTTGTGTTCCTGGTATACATGTGGAAATTTGTTCCTCTCCATCTAGGAGGCTGGTCATAGCAGGGACAGAGGTGGCAGATACAGCTAAATGCCTGCCAAACACTATTTCTGCTGGTGGCACAAAGTATTTCTAACAGCCCATTGCTCTATTCCTAAAGGCCATTTCAAAGCTCCCTGACTACAAATTCAAGTAATTTTATTTTTTAAAGTCTTATTATTTCTTTTTCCCCTCTCCTGAGGACTGTGAATGATACTGAATGTGTAGTTGTCACTGTGTTCCTAAAATTTTCTAAATTTAGTATTGCTGCTGGAAAGTGAGAACCTCTAGAAGGTTCTATGTTTTCAGGTATTCGACATCTGGTAAGGATGTTTTTTTTAATCACTCCCACAGTAACAGTTTTCCTGGTGGGAAAAGCTTCTATCCATTCTGAGAGCTGATCTGTGATTACCAGTGCTCATAAGAGGCATGTCAGCAAAACCACATAGAAAATGGGAAAAATTAATTTGATCATACTTCAACCTCTTGTTTGTATTTTGTGCTGGAAAACTTTCAACATGTGGGACAAGAAATCAAAATACTTTTCATTGCTATATATATTCTGGGGACTGCCTACATTTTTTCAATCTGGTTAACATTTGCTAACATGTCTCCATGTATTTTATCATTAAAGCATTTAGCCAAACTCATTAAATACTTTCTTGGTAGAACAGGTTATCTCCCAAGGCTCCAAATTCCAGTTTCACCTTCCACAGCCTCCCAACTTTCCCATGGAACCCATTCTTCCTGAGTAAACTCTGCATATATTTGGGCAGGATTATGGATCTCTACTCAACCGGCAGCACAGGGAGTTATTATGGTGGCACACTCGTTGTAGGTTGTTGGACAGCAGTTTTAGCTGCTTTATCTGCCACTTCATTATTTGTTCTGCTTTTGTGGACCCTTTGATTTGGGCAGAACATCACATTGCAGCAATTTCCCTTGGAAGCTGAACAGGTTCCAAGAGCATCCAGATTTCAGTTCCATTAGAAATCTACTTTCTTGCTGAGGTAAGGAACCTTCATTCTTTCCATAGCATACCCACTGCATGACACACTCCAAAAACTTACTTAGAATAAGAATAAAACACTGCTGATGTCCCCACCAGACTGCTCAGGCTAACATAGTTAATTCATCAAGGCTTGTAGAGGTTCTGGTTCAAGTACCTCTGGCTTTTTCACCACTACATAGCCTATATAAAATTTTCCATTCATGTAGCATAAAGATCTGTCAGGGATAAGGGTTAGATTGGAGTTCTCTAGAGGCTGATCCAGCAGATCTTCCTGTGTGCAGTTGGAGTGAACAGAGCCTTAGCAAAATCCTGACAGGGCTCATCATCATAAGGGGCAGGCAGTAAAGTTGCTGGATTCAAAACATTACATCTCCTTAAAATAACATTATTCTCATTTAAGATAATCAAATTATTTTAAATCACAGCGGTGTGCCTTTTGTGGGGACAATGCTTGCGTAACATGTTGATTCAACAAGTTGTACTTCATGGGGGACACTGAGGGTTGAGGGGTGCCCCGGGGTTGATGCTGTGCCGCTCTCTGTGACAGTGACCCCCGGGGGTGATGCTGTGCTGCTCTCTGTGACAGTGGCCCCCGGGGGTGATGCTGTGCCGCTCTCTGTGACAGTGACCCCCGGGGGTGATGCTGTGCCACTCTCTGTGACAGTGACCCCCGGGGTTGATGCTGTGCCGCTCTCTGTGACAGTGACCCCCGGGGGTGATGCTGTGCTGCTCTCTGTGACAGTGGCCCCCGGGGGTGATGCTGTGCCGCTCTCTGTGACAGTGACCCCCCGGGAGTGATGCTGGGTGGCTCTCTGTGACAGTGACCCCCCGGGGGTGATGCTGTGCCACTCTCTGTGACAGTGACCCCCGGCTGTGATGCTGTGCCGCTCTCTGTGACAGTGACCCCCGGGGTTGATGCTGTGCCGCTCTCTGTGACAGTGACCCCCGGGGGTGATGCTGTGCTGTTCTCTGTGACAGTGACCCCCCGGTGATGCTGTGCCGCTCTCTGTGACAGTGACCCCCGGGGTTGATGCTGTGCCGCTCTCTGTGACAGTGACCCCCGGGGGTGATGCTGTGCCTCTCTCTGTGACAGTGACCCCCCGGTGATGCTGTGCCGCTCTCTGTGACAGTGACCCCCGGGGGTGATGCTGTGCTGTTCTCTGTGACAGTGGCCCCCCGGGGGTGATGCTGTGCCTCTTTCTGTGACAGTGATCCCCCGAGGGTGATGCTGTGCCGTTCTCTGTGACAGTGGCCCCTCGGGGGTGATGCTGTGCCGCTCTCTGTGACAGTGGCCCCCGGGGTTGATGCTGTGCCGCTCTCTGTGACAGTGGTTCCCGGGGGTGATGCTGTGCCGCTCTCTGTGACAGTGGCCCCTCGGGGGTGGTGCTGTGCCGCTCTCTGTGACGGTGCCCGCTCCCGAGGCAGCGGTAGACCTTTAGAGATGTCAGCGCGATGCCCGCGCAGGACCGGCTGCGCTCGGTGCGGGGCCGCGGGGCGGCGGTGTGGCCACGCTCTGGAGGAGCGACTGCGCCCGCTGCTGCCTTGCTCTCACACTTAGTTCTAAGGATTTGGAATAATTTGGCAACCCCAGTGCAGGAGCAGAAGCTCCTCCTTATATGCTTTGGAAATCCTTTCCTCTCTCTGGACCCCACTGTACGGGCCCCACTTCTGCCTTTATCCCCCAGTATCCCGGGTCTGCAGTGTGCTGCTGTGCCTAAAAATCCACACAATATCTTTCAAGCCAGCTTTAAACAAACTGAAGAATATAGTAGGAGAGCCAGTGAACTCTTGGGGCAGGAGGGTCCATGTTAGTTGTTAATTTTTCCACATAAAAGCAAACAGAAGTTGGCTGCCTTCTGATGCAGGAATGGTAAAACCTAGCAGTCCCTACAGGAACCCCTACCCCAGATCAGCCCCTCAAACCCCTGGACAACACACTACTCAATCCAATTACCTAATTCTGGTCAGTGGTCTCCTGATTTCTTATTAGTTTCCACTCTTGCTGAGCCAGCCTTCTCCTGGAGTTACCTCATTCTCTTAGAATTTTCTCCTTCCTCCTTGTCCTTATCTTCATTTCACTCACATCTGCTGGATTCTGCTACTTCTGTGTTAGCAGAATTTGCTCAAAAACTTGCTCTAGGTCAGCCCTTGCAGCCTAGAGCTTCAAGTGCTTTAGTTATTAGTGCTAAGCAATTAATCCTAAATTAATCTATTCAGAAACAGTAGTTAAGGGTCTTTTATAACACACGAATAAGGTACAAGGTGCAGTCACTGCCCTTTCTTATCAAGCTACTTCTAAGCTGGCTCAAGTGAGGCCATTTCCATCATTGCAATTCTGAGATGATGTCACAGTGAGGTTTTCTTGGCAAGCTAAAAAAACGGTGAAAATTAATTTTCTGAAATATTTGTCATTAATTTTCCTTCTTTTCTTAGGTTCTCAAAATCTCCTGAGTTCTAGCTGGGAAAAAAAAGTTTATTCTTGCTCATATATGCCTGTATAAACATGATTGGAAATAATGTCCCTTTCATCATAGAAGTTTTCAAAAGTCTATTTTCTAGTACATCATTCAACTACACAGTGTGACTTTTTAGCTAATTAAACTGTGTATTTTTATGTAAGAAAAGGTATCATTATCTCCATTCCCCAGGAGTTGTTTATTTATTAAAAAAAATTAAGTATATGTTTACCAAATGATAAAGGAAAGCAACTGGAAAAAGTGTTGCTATCACAGATTTCAAAAGAAACAAGAAAATTTCAATCTTCTATCTCAACTAAATCCGAGCCAAAAACATGCAGCTTCCTTTAAGCCTTGAAACAGGATTCCTGATATTGTATCTTACCTTTTTTCTTCCTGTTTTCCATACAAGGACAACAAAACTTACATTGATTTAGTGGCAAAAAAAACTCGCCAGGAATGAAGGAAGACCTGATATTTGGGGTATAAAACCCTAGGACAGGTTTATCAAGTTGAAATTTAATGTTGTTTTCTTCACAAAAATAAACACTGAGTAAATTTATCAGGAACTGTTTAATTAGAAAAAGGTACCACCATTTCTGTACACAAAAGCACTTTGCTGTACACAAAAGTCTTTGTGTTACCCATAACCATGGACAATTTTCTCCTTCAAATAAAGAAAATGCTTGCAGTTTCTTCATATGACATTCACCTTTACTCAAATGCCTTGTTATTTAAAGACAAAACAAAACCAAATAATGAACCAAAACCCTAGAGTGGGAAATATTTATCTATTATATTTAATTGGAACCTGTCTTTGTTATTCCAGTATTTTAATTAAACTGTTCCTTACACAGATGGTGAAACCAGAACTCAGTTTATGATGAATTAAGGCCTCCCAGAGTTGAGTTATGGTGCAAGAGCAAACAGCCAGACACTGATTCCACTGCTGGGCAATAACTGCCATGAATTAACATTTCTGCTCCTTGGTGTACTTACATTTATGACCATTGTATATGCTCTGAAAAGCAAGTGAGGCACTTGTATATATGGCCCTGTTTTCCCAGCAGAGGACTAATGGACAGGGCACAGGTACACACAGGGCTGGTAAAGGTGCCTTGCTCTACACAACAGCCAAAGCAGAGGAGTTAGCAAGGAAGCAGATCAAGAAAAGAATCCTGTGACCTTGCAATTACTAGAACTTCTTGTTCTTCTTCTCTGCTTTATTTTTAAGGTATTAGCATAACTTTTCAGATGAGTTAATGTGAAAAGTAAACACTCATATAGAAAAAAATATTAAATACCTTAGAGTGTGCGGAGGGAACTAGATTTGCTTGACAGCTTTATAAGTGGTGCTTGCTAATTCCTGACAGCTCTCATTAGTTACTGATCCAGTACTATTAATACAGCCAGAACCACCATTTGCAGACCAGGTTCCTGTGTGTTTAACAAGCCTTGATCAAAAGGTTGTTTACATCCCCGAAGTCAGAACCTGTTTGGGTGCCAAATCATTTGTCAGTTTAAACCCCTGTTTGTTCAGCAGGCTGCATGGTGTCTGGGGGATAGACAGGTATCTTCCTCTGTTAATATCTGGTGAATATCAGGCATTGTGTCTGTATGCCCTTTGCATAAAAATTCCATGTTCCTTCAAAATTTTTCACAAGTTTTGAAGGAAATCATCAAATTCAAAAGGCTGCTGCTGTGAGTAGTAAACAAGTCTCCTCTCTAATGCTTTAGCCACTGGTTTTATCCATCCTGGCAAATCTGACAGTACATTTTTCCCTACCCAGCATGGAATTTAAAGCAAACAAACTGCCTTTGGTGTTGGATTATAAAGTGCATACACATTGCAGCAGCAGATACACTGGGAGGTAAAGCTGGTACAGTGATTAACTCCTGTACTAATTTCACACAGAGGTGTTTTGTGGACATACTGTTTTGTCCTATGTACAAAACTTAACCAGACTGATGCTGCTGCATAAGCCCTGGTTATCCTCCTTGTGCAATCTTGCCTCCTCCTTACAAGAGGGAAATGAAATCCATTAAGATGAAAGGGAGAGACTTGCTCTCCTCTAAGTTCTGCTTCAGCATCTTGTATATCAAAGTCCTTCAACACAGCCTGTAGTTACCACCAACCTTTCTGCCTTTCTTCCTTGGGTGTTATCACCATAGAAATCCTTCTCTTTTTATATTTTTAATCTTCCTTATATTTATTTGTTCAGTTATTGCACTAAAACCAAATCTTGCCAAGCGCTGTTGCATTGCATTGATGGAGAATACAAGGAGAGGTCCTGAAAGGGGATAAATACTCATAGCAAAAACATCTGTTGTTAATATGATTGAAAATAAAAATTGCAATAGGACAGTGTTGTTTAAATTTAAGCAACTACAGATAGGGAATTCCTACTCTGGGTGATGTATTTTCCTTCAGTGTCTCCCTGTTTCAAGCAAAATGCTCTGTACCTGTCTGTCAGCTCATCTTTGAAAAGAGTCTCTTCCTTAGCTTTTTTTCCCAGTAGGCAAGAGAGGATGCTAAGAGAGCGATTAAGCTTGGCCTTTCTTCTGTTAATCCAGCGCTAATGCAGTAGTTATTTATATCTCCGGAACCTCCCCCATGTTATCCCCTGGACAGCTGGCATACCTTGAAACGCTGCCTGCTGTTCCCGTCGCCCTCCCACTGGCAATGGCTGTGTGTGTGTGTGTGTGTGTGTGCGTGTGTGTGTGTGGTGGCTGCTGCCCCCTGCCAGCACCTACCTGCGCCTCCCACAGCAAAGACAGCCGAAATGGGGCAGGAGCCGGGGCAGATCAAAGCTCTGACGGAAAAAGAGAGGGGAGAGATTTTCACAGGGTAGTTGAGCTTGTTTCAGATCTACATCACGGTTCCACCAGCCACAGCTGTAGTACAGTAGGAGAGTTTCCTGGAGTCCTGCTGATTTCGTGAAGTACAACCTTTGCTGTGATCCTATCTCATTTTCTGCATCTGTTCCTTGTTCCTTGGCTTGTGTCAAGCAGGTGATCCCCGGGGTGTTTGTGAGCCAGAGCTGCAGCCCTGCCTGGAGCTGCAGCCGCGGCAGCGCCCGGCTCAGCGCGGTACTCACGGTGTAAGGACCGAGCAGCTGCTCTGCCCCCGAACACCTCAGCCTGCCTGGGCTGGCTGCTGCCTTTCCCAGCCCACTGAAAGCACCACGCCGCAATAAAGATGTCTCAAGCTGCTGAATGTACCAGCTTTGGCACGCTCTTTAGGTTCCCATCAAAACATCAGCAGTGTTCGCAGTTTTACTCGGTAGGTTACTCTCTGTTCGTGCTCATTGACGGCTTCTCTGGGCAGGTCGCAGGCCAGCCTGGGCCCCTCTCCTGTCTCCTGCAGGAGGCAGCAGGCTCCTTGTTTCAGAGTGAACTGATCCTCTGCAAGCCTGAAAGGACTGCTCCGTAATCCCTAAGCTTTTTTGTGTCTTCGGAAGCCATACAGATGTGATGTCAGATAAAATGTTCCGTTCTATTGGATTGGAAAAATAATTCAAAACTCTGATGTCTTGTTTAAACAGTTAAAAGCAAAATTCATGCTAAATGAAAAAAAAAAAAATTACATTGATGGATTTTGGGGGTGAATTATTCCAGGCTGGTTTTTGTGGGTTTTCGTTTTGTTTGTATTTTTTTCCAGTGTTGTGGATCACTTTTAGGTGAAAATGTACAATCACAAAATTGCTTGAGTTGGAAGGGATGATCATCTAGTTCCTGCCCTCCTGCCATGGACAGGGACACCTTCCACTAGACCGGTACCTAAAGGGCCCTACAAGACATTTTAGATTAGCTATTATGAAGAAGTTCTTTCCTGTGAGGGGGTGAGGCACAGGCACAGGTTGCCCAGAGAAGTTATGACTGTCCAGAGTCACTGCAAACCACCCGCATAATTCCCTCTGCTCCCTTGGCCTCTCAGAGAGGTGTCTCTGGCCGAGTTTATGTAAATCTGTGAATCTTCCTGCTTTCGGTTCACGAGTGAAAGGAACATTGGGTATTTGTGCTGCCCCTTGTACTTGGTCCAAATCTGCCAATTTTTGGTAACTCATTTGTCTCAGCAACAAAGATGAAGCAGACTAGACTTAGGTCATGTAGGTCCTCAGAGTCATTTGCCATTTTGTTGTTGCGCCCTCATGTTGATCTGGGTATGTTTAGTCCCAGGGATGATGATGGTCACGGTTGTTCCTTATATCCTGCCCAGTGAGGCAGGCTGAAGGAAACTGGAAAACTTCTGAGAAGAACAGTGGTGCGAAGCAAGCAGATGTGAGTTGAGACAGCAAAGACTGGCATTTTGTAATCACATGGACAAACACTGTCCCAAAGCTGTCGAGACACAGCAGTTCTGGATTGTTTTCCCCCTTTGCCTCCTGCCTGAAAAAAGGACTGTTTAACTATCCTCACATCTGTTCATAAATAGTCTCAGCAGACACTTCTTGTGGATTTCTCTTTTGAAAAATCTCACTCAGATGCTTCATTGTTTCTTACACTCTGTAGACCCGTAATTGTGATGCTCTCACAGTCTGAGACCAGCTCTCCATTTGAACTGGTTAGCTGTGTGCAGATCTTTGTGGGGCAGCAGCAGGGCCATGGGAATCTGGGTGCATGCAATGGGGTGCAGAGGAGCAATCCACAGCACAACTCAGAGGTGACATTGCAACTCACGGCTGGGCTTCCCCCAAGAGGCTGGAGCAGCTAAATCCCAGTTTGCTCAAGTGAGTAATGACCTGGGCTAGATTAAATCATGTCCCTGCAGTGGGCAACGATGAGCAACTGAAGGCAGGAGACCTGATGGGAGCTGGAAGAAGGTGATGGGGAAATGCAGGTGAGGAATAGGAGCATCTGGTTGCCACTGTGGAGCACCCAGAGCTGCCTAGAACCAGTGCAACTTCATTGCATTTTACACTGCAAACAGGTAAAACAAAGGTGCAAAGAGGAGGAGCAAGACATTTCTGAGTTTTGTTCATTTAATTGTCAAAGCTCCTGATTTCCATCTGAGGAATTATGTCATGGTGGAATGGACATGGGCACCATTCTGCCTTTGCAGGCCTGTCACAGAAAAAAAGACCACAGCAGCTCCAAACATTTGGTTTTCTTGTAGAAAAAAAACTCAGCGTGGCCTGAAGAAAAAAATAAGAAAATAAAAATGTTTATGTGTTTATATAGTTTTATAGTTAAAACTGTAATATTACAGTTTTGATTGAAATCTTTCCAAGCATTTTGGTAGAAGAGGGAAAGCCAGGGAAAATGTTTCTGAAATAGAACATTTAATTCAGTGGAAAATTCTGATTTAATTCTGAAAACATGAAAGACTGCAGTCAAAACAGGAGCTGTCATGCCACTGAAAAGTCACATTTTACATTTGCAGCTGTCATTCTTGTCTGAGGGCTGAGATCCTGAGGGGACTGCTCAGCTTCCTTTCCCTGGGAGGTGCTGGCCTTGCTGCTCACCAGAGAGAGGGTGATCCTGGCCTCTAGGAAAGCTGAAGGATACAGGGGGCAAAGTGCAGCTCTAGTCTATAGACCCTGTGATTTTCATTTTACAGGTATTTACATAACTGTTGTAGTATCTGAAGGGTCAGTTTAATTTTTTATCAAACTCCACAGTTTCAGAAAGTCCTGTTTACATTCAGCAGGAGTTTCAGCATTAGCAGTGCCTGCTAACAGTTAATGAGTTAATGAGATTCACTCTAGGACTGGTGCACAACAGCCTTTTCCTTTCCAAAGCCTGATGCTTTGTCCTCTGCACACTGATAAACATGACAGGAGAGACCCACTAAGGAGTTTTGGGTGAGGACAGTCCAAGTAAAGAGAGGGGGCCAGGAGAAGGACAGAGGCAGCCAGAAAGTGTAGGAAACATGTGTCACTTTTAAATCTTACTTTTAAAGTCCTAATTAAGCTGATCACATAAGATCTGGCACTTTCCCTGGTAAAATAAGTCTTGTAGAGCTCTGTGGAACTTCTTGTCACTTCCCAGCAAATCACGCTGTCCCTCAGCTGACTGAACTGGACAGACTTACTGGGGTTGTGTTTCATATGTACAAACTGTTCCTCAATCATTTGTCTTAACACATCAGCCACAGGAACACCTGTCTTCCTCAGGTCTTAAAACACATTCTTATTTTCTTCCTTATTTTACTGTACAGCTTAATTTACAGCTGGTTGATCTCCTGGTTGATTGTACAGACAATTGTTATATAAGGGGTGTCTTTTAAATGTTTCTAAGCTGTAAACTGAGCTTTGATAATTCCTACTTATCAAATAATGTCAACATCCAATACTATTGCACTTAGCCTTCAACACCAAAGGAAAATCCATATCCTTCTCCAAATGAGCACAGGTGATGTGGTTTTAGTGATTTTGTTTGGGGTTTTATTTATATCTCTACAAACCATAGGAATACTGGTTCATTCTGGTCTTTAGCCATACAGCAGCACTACATGTAGTAACTATGGTATCATAAAATCATTCAAAAATTTGAAATGTGGAACTTAACAGAATATGGGGTGGCTGAATCAGGTTAAGGGAGGTGGCTCCCTCTCTACTCCATTGTCTTGAGACCCTACCTGGAGTACTGCAACCAGTTCTGGGGCCCCAGAAAGAAAGACATAGGCCTGTTGGAGTGAGTCCAGAGGAGGGACACAAAGCTGATCAAGAGGGCTGGAGCACCTCTACTATGAAGACAGGCTGAGAGAGTTCAGGCTGAGGGTTGTTCAGCCCGGAGAAGACAAAAATCTGAGGAGATCTTATAGCACCTTCCAGTACCTAAAGGAGTTCAAGAAAGCTGGAGGGGAGTATTGGGATTTCTCCCGATAACTCCGAGGGTCCAGCCAGCGGAGTCATGGCTTAATAAAATAGCGAGACGGCTTCCCAGGATATGCTTTGTAAAATAAAAGTTTTAATAACAGCAAAAATAATAAATGTTACAAAATGAAAAGAGATAAGCCGAGCACAGTGTACCAAGCACAGCTACACAGGATAAGGCACTCCCAAAAAGCTTCGTGTACTCTTATGCAGGCCCTTTAGTACTCGATGGTCTAGGTGGGCTTATTTGGCTCTTTGCCCAATGAGATGGACACTGGGCTTTGAGGTGCACTTCCAAAGCCCTATCACTGTGT
Source organism: Prinia subflava (assembly GCF_021018805.1). Classification (NCBI taxonomy): domain Eukaryota; kingdom Metazoa; phylum Chordata; class Aves; order Passeriformes; family Cisticolidae; genus Prinia; species Prinia subflava. The sequence goes on along the minus strand of NC_086251.1, from coordinate 48,493,389 downwards.
CTGTGCTGGGACTGAGCCAATTACAGCGAGCAGGCTATAGAAAATTCTAGCTTCACTTCCTTATATGGAAACACCTGCTCGGGTACAGAAATGCACGACTACGGGGGAGCTTTTTAAAAGGGCATGTAGGGATAGGACAATGGCTTCAAGCTGAAAGAGAAAAGGATTAGATTAGATATAGAGCAGAAATTCATCCCTATGAGGCTGGTGAGGCACTGAAACAAGTTGCCCAGAGAAGCTGTGGATGCCCTATCCCTGGAAGTGTTCAAGGCCAGTGGGATGGGACTTTGAGCAACCTGGTGAAGTGGAAGATGTCCCTGCCTGTGGCATGGGGAGTTAAAACTAGATGGTATTTAAGGTCCCTTCCAACTCATTCAATTTCATTCCATTTCATTCTATGAATTAACTGCTACATCACACTTTTTTGAAAGAAGCAATTATTATTCACTTACTGAATGAACTGACTGGACATGGGGCTCTGTGTGATCAGAAGAAATTTCATTCCATACATCATTCACTGGAGTCCAGTGGGCAGCCCAGGTCTACCCAGCCCACTATCCCATGCTTTGGATGAAATGCCATCTTTACCCTACCCCTGCTGGAGAGCAGGGGGGGACCAGAGACAAGCCTCTCACCACAAGTGCCTACCCAGGTCCCTGTCATCAGGCTGAGAGGCCAAATGACATCTCATGGCAGTGCCTGAGCAAGAGCAAGGTGGAGGCAGCCACAAGCCCTGCTTCTGCAGCTGCCCAGGGAGCAGCTCAGGATTCACGAGGTGAGAGGGGAGCAGTATCTGCAGCACAGTGGAGGAACATTTTGGAGAGCATGTGTGAATCTGCATTCTGCTCTGGACACAGCTCCACAGCTGCCAGCTGTGGCACCAGTGCAAGCTCTTACCATCATGTGCCTACTTGTCCTAAAAGTTGGTGTCCTTGGCACCAGTACTCTTTGTTGAGTAGGCAATAAGCATGGAGCACAAACTCTTCTCAGCTGCTATCCCACGGGGCTTTTACTAACTGGGGATAATTTTTTTGTGACTCAGGGAGGGCTGGTTTGATGCCAGAGCTATTAAAGCTGATGCTACCTTTGGACTGAGACAAAAGACAAGGGGTTTGATGCTAGATCTGAAAGAACTTTATACTGCCTTCAATGAGTGCAGCTTCATCTGCTAGTGAGTCACTTAGGAGTGTCTAATTCCATGACTCTTAGGAAACAAAACTTCACCAACCAGCTCTTTTGTTTAGAATTGTGTGAGGGAGAACTCAAGGGCTTGGTTCCCTGCAGCCCAGTGCAAAGCAGTGTCAGATGCTTCCTTTCCAATGTGGTAGGGTTTTCTAGCAAGTTTGCCCTAGTGTAGAGATTTGGCAGCTTGCAGAAAAACTGAATGGAAAATGCTGTTATGGAAATCCTGTGTAAGGTATTCACTAGGCATAAGTTAGTAGAGCCCCTGTGTTTCACAGGAAGTGAATAATTTCTCATACAGAGTGATGGATGCTGTGGTAATACAACGCAGTGTGTGTTACTGGCCAGTACTAAGGTCCTGTCATGAGATCAGTGACTCTGGGTTTGCATCTTTCCCTTTCTTGTTCCTCCACTGCTATTCACATCTTCTGGCCCTGGAGAGCCTCTGGTTCTGCTGTCCTCCTCTCTCTTCCTCCCCTGAGCTGAGGAGCCCCAGAGTAGGAGTGTTATCAAGTGGGGAGTGTAGTAAGGAGGATGAGCAAAAGAGAATTGCATCCATTCTCCTTTTTTGGCTTCTGGTGCTCTTGGAGCTACTGGCTTGAATAATGGACTGTCTTGAATAATGGCACTCTGTGCACTGGGGAGAGAGGTTAGGGCTGATTTCAGCACAGCCTTGTTCAGTTCCAGGTTCAGGGGAAGTTTCAAGGGACTAGTGTAAGTCCAATGGGCAGAGTGAGCTAATGAGAAGCTAGTGTGGGGAAACAAAGAGGCCAAAACCTCTGAACCCCACTGTTCTCAGCCTGAAAAGATTCTGAATACCATGATATGGTATTGACACTCAGTGATTCCAGTTACACCTTCTTTTTCCCAGAGAAGGAGGAATTAATATGAGGGGTCCTGCACTAATTTCAAAGTGGATGCCCTGAATCAGAGTGCACCAAAACGTACATTAGTCCCACTGATTCCCATCATGATCAGTGTAATATCAATATTTTCTATTACCAGTGTGTTTCCATTCTGCAGCAGTTAAATGTACTTTTACCAAGTTGGATATACAGGGAAAAGAAATTAAAAGACATTAGAAGAAGAACTAGTTAAGAAAATCAGTCAGCCTAATGCTGAGGTTCTCAATTTTAAAAGCAGCAAAACATTCATCTAAAATTGTGCCATGTGGATGCTTTCCACTTTTTCTCCTCATGGTATTATTCCATCATTACCCCCTGGGAACTTGTTTTGTGCCTTCTTTGTGGTATCTTGCACAGAGTCTGGTCTCCAACACCAAATGCTAACATTCTGGATTCTTCTGTCTGTGTCACTAAGTGTTTGATATGAATTTTTTCAGAAGTAAATTCTGGTGATAAAAAGGAGAGGATTCCTCTGCAGGAAACCATTAATTGCTTTAAGTACCCTCCTAATCAACAGGATTTGAGTTACAGTTCTGCTCTCCTCAGCCTGTGCCTTCAATGTAGCAGTGTCATGGGGCTGTGCTGTCCCTTGCAGGCACACGCTGTAGCTCAGAATGCAGGCAGAGTGAATCACAATTGGTGAAGGAGTCTCTTCATGTACACTATTAACTATTCCTGGCCAGTATTGGGATTATTTATTGTTATTAGCATATCCTACCTTTAGGATTTCTTGCCCTTGCCATGAAATTCATGTAGACACAGACTAGGTCCATAATATGAGATTTGAGACCATAACGCTGAACTGATTTCCTCCTTCCTCTTTATTTTTGCAAGGTAAAATAATTGGTCTTGTCTCAATAAGGCCAGGGTTTCAACCGAAGATTGAGAGACCTGATGCAAGGTTCAGAGTTAGACCTAAAGGGGTAACATCTTGGGAACTGTCTGGATGCCATTCTTTGCCCTTTCATCTGACCAAGCATGTCTCCATATCTCTGTTATCTCTGTTAAGACAGGATTATTCTGCTAAACCCCTTTAATACAGGGCTTTGGAAAAGGCTGGAGAAAACTCTTGAAATAATCGTGGAAAAATCATGGCACTTCTCACTTTCTAGAAATGTCCATATATAGCTAAATTTAGGCAGTCTCCAGGTGGATTTAATTATTTATTCTAGCAGATTGCATGCTCTATGGCTTTCTCCAGCACTACTCTGCTTCCCAGGTTTACTTTTCCAGGCGCTGAATCCTGAAAAATCAATTTTGAAGAACATGTTGTGACATATCTTGGCCAAAAAGTACAAGTCCCCCTGTCCTGGTTTTGTGGCCTGTCTGTTGTCAGATCACCTAAAAGGAGCTGAATCCACCAGCACTGTTAGTGTTGCAGACTGGCAGCAAGATGAGACTAGCAATGTGCACACCAGACATGCATAGGTGCATGTGCTACTGGTAATATGTGACGCTTTTTAGCACATTTCCCCCAGTATTTCTGTTGTTTAATGTATCTATTATTTTCAGAGAAAACGCAAGAGCTGGAGAAATAGAGCTCTTTGTGAGGAAATTGAAGCACGGCATTATGTCACCTTTTCCCAGTGTCTTCGTAGCTTTGCTGGTAGAGCAGAGAGACAGTTTGGAGTTCCTTGTTCCTGGCTGTTTGTACTCCTGCTGTCATCTGCAATGCTGCTGATCTGAGGGATACTGCAGTTGCCAGAGTGCCTTGGTGAGCATGGCAATTCCCAGAGGTTTAGCTGACATGGGGGTGTGTGTAGTCCTCAAGAAGGAGTGCCACGGGTGTGCCATATTCAAAGTTTGTTGCTTACCTGCCTCATGTTGAGGCTCGATGAAAATCCCACCTCCTTGCCAGGGCTGCTTATGATGGGGTGTCTGACAGCAGCCTGACCTTCTCCTTATTCTTTGCCAGCACAAAAGCCCTGGGTGAATTTCTGCCTCCTGCAGAGAGATGAGGGTTGCCAAGATCCCAGAAAAGGCAATTCTTCCCATGCTGACAGAGCAGGGCTTCAGCCCAGTACAGATCCCTTTGGGAGATCCTCTCTTTCTTCTGGCAGCTAGCCAATAACACATATGCTTTTACTCCTGCAACCTGCTTACCTGCTGTCTGAAATGACCTTTCTCCTGGGTGGTGTATAGCTCTTTGGTTTTTTCCACAAGATGCTGCCCTTCTTCTGGAGTAGAAAAACTCACTCATCAGCATCTGGATGAAGGCAGCAGCAAGCTGACCCACTGTTGTTCCTCTCACTTGCAGAGCGACTGCTGGCTCTGGTGGCTTCCAGTTACCAAGTGGCTTTCTCAGTGACCCCAAGAGATTTGCCAATGCTGATCTGGGGCTGGGCAGGGACAGCATGGGCTGGGCTGCTCCTCAAGCACCAGGGCTCTGCACGGCACACTCCAGCTCTGTCCCTGCTGGCAGGACCAGCTCCTTCTTTCTCTGTCAGTACTGGGATAAACCTCAAGCAGCTCTGGCATCAGCACTCAGCCACTGCTAAGCAGAAAACTCAAGTGATGAGATTAGTGCCACCCAGACACATCCCATGCCCACTGGGCAGCACTGGAGCCTCCCTGGCCTGGAGTATTGACCAGATCCAGGGTGCTCATATGAGGAGACAGGCTTTTTGGGGATGCCTTTTCTCCCAGCAAGCATATGGTTTCTCAGTTTATCCAATTAAAATAATAAATAAGGATGATTGAACCAAAAATATCATGAGTGTTCTTTTAATCATAGAAATCGGCCTCAGTAGCAACATTTTGTAAACATGTGTCAAAAATAGACTTCAGTCACCATGTTTGTGTATCACTGTGGCCTGGATTGCACTTGACCTCCTTCCAGGAACCCACTTGATATCCATGAGAGATTCCAACAGGGAAGGTATCCAGACTGTGCAGTGGCCACTGACACCGTTCATTTGACAAAAGAGATTTTTTCTTCCCTGTTCAAATGAGGGGGATATATTTTATATTTGTGGTCAGCAATAGCTGAAAAAATGTTCCGTTGTTCAGCTGTTACATGTGAATCCAAAGAATTCTTGCAAGAAATTAAATTCAGCACCACAAAGCATTTGATTTTTAGATAGTGTGGCTTGACCTAAATACCACCTTGTAAACCATAAATAACCTGCTCAATGACATTACAATTTTTGTGGTATCGTGTTCCCATGGCACGTCTTCAGGGTCATGCGGGTTTATTTTTGTGGTCATCTGACAGGATGACTAAATTCTTGTCAAGATCTGGTTTGTAGGTGAGTCCTGCCCTTTGAAACCTGGGTTCCCAAAGGTTCCAAATGACCAGTGAAGGACAGAGGGAAGTGAAACAAAGAGGGGATAGAGGTGCCACCTACCATCCCTCACATATGCATTCTGGTCCTTTCATGGCATGGTAGGAGCGAATCCTACTGATGTACAGACTGCTTCCTGCAGGATTCTCATGGACCTCTCAGGAAGTGACTGCACTTTACAAAGTCCATGAAGGACCAGGACCTCTGCATAACAACCTAATCTCACTTTGGGGGAGTGCATCTAGTAATGGGAAGTGATTCAAGATTACTAATTAGGAGCGCTTTTGTCTCAGCTCTCAGTTTGCTCCCCTCTACTGCATCTGAAGGTCATCTCAACAGTGAAGAATTCCAAAAATGGAAATTGGGAGTGATTTGTGCTTGTGAGTTTTTAAATGTGGGAGTTTCACACTTTCAGGTACGACTGCAGGTTTCCCTGATGCTTTGAAGAGGTTTGAAATAGACTCCTGAGGAAAAAAAAACCACACTGTCTTCTTTCCCACCCCACCTGAACAGGGGGAATGCTGCTTAACCTGCTGAATCCAAAGCATGAGCTAGATTGAGAAGTGAGAAAATTATCTAAAGTGCTTGTGCTGGTGAAAGTCTGACAAAAAGAAATGACCCTGTTCTACTCAGAGAATGTGAAAGGTAAGAAAACAAGGCAGGTGAAGTGACTTCACATCAAAGTTTTGTCAGGGAAATGAATGGGACTTCATACTTCTCCTACTGGGGGATTCTAATATCAGGGAATTTAATTTCTGTAAAACATGATGATAAGGACAAAAAGAAGGAAAACTCTCCCCCAAGTAAAATGTTGCTCCATAAATAGAGAATTAATACAATGGGACTCAATTGTGATCCAACAAGGAAATCTATCTATTGTGAGAATTCAGACCAGTGGGTGAAATGGGTTTTTAAGAAAAGCTGTTCGGTTTAGATTTTGGCTTGGTTTTTGTAGGTTGGGAGTTTTTGTTGTTTTGGGTTTTCTTAATGTCTGCATAGGTACTTCTGTGGCCTTTAAATAGGCCACTCCTTCAAACAGACTTGACCTGACAGTGAAAGCAAGCCAGTGACTTTTCTTAGATCAAGGTCTAACTGTTGCCAAGAGAGAAACTATTTGTAAGCTTAACACCTGACTTGGTGCTAAATAGCTCTGGCTGATAAAGCTTTTGGTGCAAAATTGTCACTCCAGATTAAGACTGGACTGGAAACCCAAAGACCTGGAATGCTAGAAAGGATTCAGGTAGGATTTAAAATTCATTTTAGAAGGTGTATTTATTGTATCTTCTCTAATGTTGTGTAATTCAGCAGGATTATGGAGTTTAATAATGATAGACAGGCCTTTTACCTGTATGTAAACAACACAACGGGGAATTTATCTGAAAGAAAATCACCCAAGTGTTTAAATACGGCATTAAAACACAAATGGGTTTATCTACACCCACTGAGCCTTCTGCAAGCTGGATCTGTGTTACAGCCTCCACTGGATGGTGGCCCCCTCATTCCAACATAAATATTCCCCTGACCCCAGTATATTTGTTATAAAAGCAAGAGAAAAAAAAATATCAAAGCTTGTTGGACTGATTTGCTTGTTTGGAGAAGCTGACAGAGCATAGCTGACCTTAGACATGGTGAGGAGAGGGTCAGGGAGCAGGACTCTTTTCATTTTATAGTGTAATAAAAGTTTCAACATATGACAACCCTCTTGCGTGGGGCTACAGGGGTCACAACCAATTTGCTCAAAAACACTGAGCAATAAAACAGTCTGGAGCCTCTTCTACTGCAGCTCTAATCCCCCAATAAAGAAATGGAAATAATCAGACTGTGTCATTCACAAAAGGGCAAAAGCAGAATTTCAAGGCTGTCTCCCATCCACATTGCTCCCATGTAAGCATGAACTACAGAGCCATTTTAGGGCAGGATTCACAGTCACCTGGAGCAAGGGAATCCAACCATCATCAAAACCCAAGTCCTGGGGCCTGAGGATGTGCCTGTGTGATCAGAGAAAAGTGCTGAGCAAGGCCATATATAAGTTACAATTTGTCCAGGCAGTTTTCTCCAGGTTGGCCCCACCTGAGGATTGCATGGTTGTGTGGAGCCAGGAGAAAAACAGAACTAACAGACAACAGTGGAAATGGGAAACAAGTTGGTCAGGAGGATCAGGATGCTTATAGTCACTTTGAGTTCAGTCTGTGCTTGCAGGGTTAATGTGCTGTAGCCATCCAAGCATCACTGCCCACTTTTACAGGCTCAGCAGACCTGCTGCCTGTGCTGAAGGGTTGCAGATGCAGGTCTAAGAACTTCTTGTGCAAGAGGCATGCTTTAGAGCCCAGCATCAAAAGCAAGTTCAGCAAGGCAGAAATGAACCAGACACTTTGTGACTCCTTTCAGCAGCTTCTTGTTGTCTTGGTCCAATGCAATTCCTGAGTGAACACCACCAATTAATAGTGGCGATGCTGCTGAGCTGCACTGTGCAGTCCTGGCTAATTTTCTTCCCAAGCACAGTTGTATTGGGAAGCTGAAGGATTCTGCCCCTTGTGCTGGTACCAGCTGGAGGAGTTTGTGGTCCTAGTTCCCAGCCATGAGGCCAGGCAGATCCCAGGGTCAAACCAGGCTGCTGCTGTTATTGAGGGGATCTGTCTCTCTCACCCTCTACCTGCCCCTTGCCCGTGCTGACAGGCACAGAGGATCAGCCCGTGCAATGGCTCTGACTCACTCCCTGCTGCTCCTGCCAGGCACAGCCCTGCCCAGCCCTGCACAGCCCTGCACAGCCCTGCCCAGCCCTGCACAGCCCTGCACAGCCCTGCACAGCCCTGCACAGCTGATTGCTGGAAACCAGACCCAGCTCAGGGGCAAACCGAGCACTGCCAGCTGCTGTTATTACAGTAAAGGAGACAGCAGGTGCTTTAGAGTAACACTGCCAGGCAGTTTGTCACTGTTCTTCAGCAGGAAACCTTTCATAGACTTTGTATTCAGCAATTTTCCTCTCTAGCTGTTGCAGCCTGCATAGAAAATGGAGAAACACATAAGACAATTCTAGAAGAGTTAGTTCAAACGGTAAGAATGAAAGGTGTTATTAAAGGGACCTTTTGGTGTCAAAGGAGCTTTTAATCGTGTTATGCCTCATGAAGAGAATTTCTATGATGTTGAAGGAGTATATAAAACAACTATCCTTTGAGGGGCAAATCCAGCAGTTCTCACTGTTCAGCCTCCCAGTGGTCTCCTGAAAAATAATAAGAATTTTAATAACCATAATACTTAATAATAGCAAGCATTAATGTCCTGTGGTATTAGACATTTATGAGGTCTACTCTCAAATACTGCATGCAGTGTGCCCAAAAGGCTGACTGGGACCACACAGGTGCAATAGGGAGGTCTGAGCAGAGCAGGGGAGCAGAGAGCCTGGCTGGAACAACGGGAACTTGGCTGGCTCACCGCTGCTGAGAAAATATCCCAGAGTGGATACCAGTGCTTTCTATAAATAAAGCAAGGACATAACATCAGGGAGAATGGAGAGCCAGCTGAGCTAAAGGATAGAGCTGGCAGCAAAAGAAATAAAGGGCCATGAGTCAATTAAAAAAAATCTTGTAATCAGTGGAAAGAGGTTTTGAACAATATGTTACTGGGTGTAACAGGAGCTGGGGCTAGAGTCATGTTGGACACCATCCCTTTGCATCCTGTCCTTGCAAGTTACAGCCTCTTGAAAGCCCTCTAATGCTGGGTGTGCCTAAATCACATAGCACTCTCCCACAGGCATCAGGAGCCTCTGGGGAGCTGCAGGCCCTGTGTCACCACATACTCAGCACTACTCAGGAGGAGCAGCTTCATTCATTGCTCATCCCTGACCCCCAACAAAAGTGGCTGATCACCAGCTGGTATCCTGGGGGTTAAACCTGGAGAGCTTCTCATCATGGTCAAGAGCCACTGTATTTAAATCATGACTGGAGGAGGGGGAGAGAGTGCTCAATCACCCACATTTAGATGGTTGCTTTATTGATAAATAGGCTAGATAACAGAGGTTAATCCTTGCTGACTGCAAAAGGAACCTGAGCTCCCAAATCTCAAGTCCCCTTTCGGTTTAAATCAGCATTTGTCTTGTCCAGCTCAGCCATTCTTGAAGACTCTTAATGTGTTTCACCCAGATTTCCCTGTTCCTTTTTGATGGGTTTCATTATATTCTAAATTAGGATTGTGTATAATGTTTGTTTACAGCAGGGGACAAGACCTAAAGATACAGTGAGTGCCTTTTAGTACCTTGCTCCTATTACCAATACTGAAACCTGGTGCTAATTTCTTTTACTAACAGAATAAATGAAACAATGGACATGCAGGAGGTCAGGTGAGACCCTGAGCAGTCAGAGGCAGCTGCGTATTACAGTCTGATATTGTGGCAGAGTGAGCTTAGCCCTACATGATTCTCAATTTTAAAGCTCTGCTACCAGTTTATTTTTCTCTCCCTCTGTCATTTCATTCAATTCTGTTTCTGCTCAGTAATTTGTGCTGCCTCATTTCCTTTTCCCACTGTTAGTCTTAAAAAAACTTAGGAAAATAAAAGCTTGATTCTGACACAAGAGAAATGAAATGCTGCACTTAACAGGTGAATGAGGCACCATCTTTTCTTTCAATGATATTCCTAATTACAGACTTTCTGTTGCGACATCCTTATTTAATTCTTTGGCCAAGCCACAAGTTCAATGATGGTAATGCAAATTAAAAGAGAGTTGGTTGCATTTGTTGGTGTTATGATCAGCTTAGTTAGAAGAGGACAGGATGCATCTACTTGTCTGTAGTACATTTGACCTGAGCACACTCAATGTAATGATGGCTTGAAAAGATCTTAAAACCATTTTGAATTAGTAATGAGGAAGTTTAATATTCTGATTTATATATATATTGATTGGTTTCAGAAGCAATTACAGGACTTGGAAAATTTTATGAACCAAGGTCATTTCAGTATTGTTTGTTATTTCAACATATCTTTTAGGTTCAATATTAAGTTAAATGGAAATGTCACATGAAATCTGATGTATTTTATTAGATTTTGTTTTTTAAATAAAGATTACACAGCATGTTTGGGAACAGATCAAGAATTTGCTTCTGGAATCAGACCTTGAATGAAAAATAGCAGCTTGCAGTACCTAAGTACAGCAGATTTGTAGTAAAATATGTGTTCATATGCACATACACATACGAGGAGAGGAAGTTTCTATTGATGTGTCTCCTGACAGAGGGCCAGAAGAGACAATAATACATTTTCATAAATAACAAAACATAATTACCATAGGGAAAGAAAGTTTGGTGATGCCTGGTTGATGTATTATTTCTTTACAGATTTATGAGTGTTATTTCTAGATTATTATGCGACCTTCAGGGGTTTTGGCTGATGGCTTTGTCCTCATTTACTCCATCAGCTTCCCTGGTACTGAACCAATATACCTGAGCATAGCACTAAACAAATCTTAGTTTCCATGCTTTGTTACATAGATGTGATGCAGAGCAGAAACAAATAGATCTTCAGGCCAAACATGTGGTATGGATTGTGATTACAAAGATCAGTAATGAGGAAAACACTCTTCACTTACTCCAATGGTTTCTGGTAAATCCTCCTTTTTCCTCCTCTGTAAAAAATAAAAATACTATGAAACGCTCCATTTCTCTTCATATCCTAAGAAGTGAACCAATAACCACAGATGTTCCATAGAACTGGTGAAAATTTACGCTATCAATCACCTTTTTTTGAGATAGGAGTGTTTTGGCTCTTGCCAGGCACAAATGTGTCTCAAGATCTGCTGCTGCCATGTGCTGCAGGGGCTGCCCCAGTGAATCACCTGACACATTCATTAAGACCTGCTGCCTGAAAAAGTGAAATCTTGGTGCATGTATGAGGTTTCAGATTTTTTTCCTTTGGCTACGTTTTAAGCT